>NC_140949.1:152259542-152859542 GCF_014529385.1 Adiantum capillus-veneris | reverse complement strand
AGAGAGAGAGAGAGAGAGAGCAAGGAGGAAAAATAAAGGACAAGAGAAACATAAAGTAGACCACCTCTTTATATGGACATAAAAGGTCTTTTGACTTTCCACCTTTATATGTACTTTGACTTTGCCTTCATCTGTCTTTTCATTTCCTCACTTACCCATCACTTGAGCACCTAAGCTCGCCCTTCACTTACGCACTTAATATGTTTTGAAAGACTATTTATTTTTCCAAGATTGGGGAGACCTAATGGCCCTATGGAAAAAATTTGGCGTTTGCACAATCCCATACCAACAAGATGGTAACCGATGGCCATGAGAATTTGCAAGGTAAGAAGTAGGATGCATTACCCATCCGTGAAAAGTTTCATGGTCACTGGTTACTGTCTCATCGGTATGGAGCTACACAATCACCAAGTTCTTACCATAGGGGTTGTTGCAAACCCTATGGCAAAAAATTAGCGTTTAGACAGTTCTAGACCAACGAGACAATTAGCGATGTCCATGAAATTTTCATGGCCATCAGTTACCGTTTCGTTGGTATGGGGCTACACAATCGCCAAATTTTTTTTGTAGGGTTTGCTAGGGGCCCTATGGTAAAAAAATGATGTTTGCATAGTCCTAGATGTGCTAAACGGTAAGCGATGGCTATGAAACTTTGCAAGGATAGGGAGTAGGATACATTATCTACCTGTGCAAATTTTCATGGCCTTTGGTTATCGTCTTGTTGTATGGGGCTACACAAGCCAATTTTTTTGCCATAGGGATCGTTATGGGCCCTATAGTAAAAATTTGGCATTTGCATAGTCCCGGACAATTGAGACGGTAAACGATGACCATGAAACTTTGCAAAGGCAGGGAGTAGAGTACATTACCCACCGCTACAAATTTTCATAGCCATAGGTTACCGTCTTGTTGATCTGGGACTGTGCAAACACTAATTTCTTGCCACAAGGTCCTTAGTGAGCCCTATTGCAAAAATTTGGCATTTGCGCAATCCTAAACCCGTGAGACCATAAGGGATGGTCATGAAACTTTGTAAGGGTGGATAGTAGGGTGCATTACCCACCCTTACAATGTTTCATGGCCATCGGTTATTATCTCATGGTCTGGTGCTACACAATCATCAATTCTTACCACAGGGCTCGCTGAGAGTCTTGTGAGAAAACCATGGTGTTTGTGCAGTCCCATATCCCGAGACAGTAACAAAAGTCCATGAAACTTTGTAGAAGTTGATATTGCACCTTGTTACCCACCCCTACAAAGTTTCATGGCCATCGCTTACCGTCTTGATAGTCTTGGGCTGCATAAATAGGAATGTTTTGCCATAGGACCCTCAATGAGCTTTGTGGTAAGAAATTGACGGTTTTGCAGTCTTAGACAGCCGAGATAGTAAGCAATGACCATGAAAATTTGCAAGGCTAGGGAGTAGAGTACATTACCTTCCCTTGCAAAGTTTCATTGCCATAGGTTACTGTCTTTTCGGTGTGGGATTGAGCAAACACCCTTTTTTTGCAACGAGGCTCGCTAAGGACCCTATGGCAAAAAATTGGCGTTTCTGTAGCCCCAAATTGATGAGATGATAAGTGATGTCCATGAAACATTGCAAGGATAGGGAGTAGGGAGCGGGAGCATTACCTGCCCCTACAAAGATTGATGGCCATAGGTTATCGTCTTGTCAGTCTGGGTCTGTGTAAACACCAATTTTTTCCATAGGGCTTGCTAAGGACTCTATGGCAAAAAAGTATCGTTGTGCAGTCCCAAATCAAAAAGACGGTAACCTATGGCCATCAAACTTTGTTATGTTCCCTGTTCATCTCTCTCTCTCTCTCTCTCTCTCTCTCTCTCTCTCTCTCTCTCTCTCTCTCGCATACGATCTCTTTTGTGTAATAAGAATTATTTTTCCAAAGTTTTAACAATAAATTTTGTTTGAAGCAAAATTTGGTCGTTTTAAAGTTTGTTCATAGTTTAGGAATTCATTCTGATTGTTTGCGTTCACTTTCAAATTTTGACTTGGGGCACACTTTGGGAGATCTTTTTGAGGGTGTTAATATCGGATTTTGGAAAAGTTTCGTATGTAGGAAATGTAATCCTAAACACAATGAAAAATATTGCTTCTTTGAGTATTTTCAGATTCCATTGTTTTTATGTTCTTTATAGCGCATAGATTAAGAAAAAGTTAGAAAATATTGTTTTACACCGTTTCTGTAAAAATTGCCAACTAACAAATTGATTTTCAAAGATTCCAAGCAAGATCTGAATTTTTCACATCACAAAGAGCACGACAAGACAAATAATTTCATGTGAGATGAGCCCAGGCTCACTTGGAGCCGATTGGGAGCTACGAGCCATTGAAAATGGTCCAAACTTAGGACTTTAAAAAAAACCAGATTCGCACATATGTCACACGTCACTCGGGAGCTAAGTGGGAAATTGTTGTTCGCTATGTAACTCATCGAGTTACATGGCGAATTGTGCCACATAACTCGTCGAGTTATGTGAGCATGTTGATTGAATTGCCACGCTGGTGTTGAGCGACTTTCCATGCTGGCATATACTTAACTCGCTGTGAAAAGTGGGTATGTCTAATCATGAATACACGAGGCATACACCCTTTCCAATATTTTCTTCTCAACCTCTGCTTACGAATATATCAACCATTGTTTCTTTGAAGTCTGGTTGGATTTAAGACTCGCCTCGTATGTTGTAGTATACTATCTAACAATTCAAAGACTTTGTCTACCAACATTGATCATCTTGAGTTGATTGGAGGGGGTTTGTTTTGTTGCACTATGGAAGCTTCTTTTTTTGTCTATTGTTTTAGTTGCTCTTAAGCTCTGCAAACATGGTTCCTCATTTGTGCTTTTGTTTGGCTTTCAACTTGTCCCATTTGACTTTCAAGACTTCTATTGAGTTCTAATGGATTTGGCATCAATTTTCATTGGGTTTATCTTCCCTTGCTCCCTCTCTTTGTTCTCATCATCCATGGCTTCTCAAGCCTAAGCTATTGTTGCCATGTTGAGAGGAGCAATTTTATTGGCATCTGGCCCGCTTGTACAAGGTAGAATTTCTATCATGTTCATCGATGATTTTCGTGGTTTATTAAGATTTCTAGTGTAATCATGAATGAGATGCATCTTGCCACAATTGAACAAATTCCATATTGTACCCTTTGTACAGAAAGTCTATAGGCCAATGATTACCTCCACACTTATAGCATGTTCCTTTTTGTTGATATTGTTGTGGTTGTGGTTGATTCACTAGAGGTGGGTTATATGGTCACTCTCTGACATGGTTACGATTGCTATAACACTCATTTTTCCCATGGTTTATCCATTTTTATTATATTGCACACCAGTTTTGTTGTTATGACACATTTACATTTAATGGTTGTGGTTGAGCATATCTAATAGTAACTCTATTGTCATTAGGAAGGTTGTTGTCTTAACACTTGCTACAATCTCTTAGTCCCTGGTAAATCTAATCTCTTAATGGTTGTGGTTGAGCATATCTAATAGTAACTCTATTGTCATTAGGAAGGTTGTTGTCTTAACACTTGCTACAATCTCTTAGTCCCACCAAACAGTAACTCTATTGTCATTAGGAGGTGGTGGTTGTTGTTTCAACACTGGCTACAATCTCTTAGCCCCTGGTACAACATTTTTTTTGTCCCACCAAATATCTTGGTGTTGGTGTTTGGTTCATTGTTGGTGGAGGATTGTATGGTTGCTTCTCACCACATTCCAATTGCAATAACATTCATTGGTTTCATGATTTATCCAGTTTCATTCAATGGCACACCACTTTGGTTGTTACAATACATTTGTCACTATGGGTCTTGGTTGTGTATAACATTGAGTGATAGGACGATCACTTCCACAGATGTCACACTTCCTCATTTCAGGTTGTCTAAAATTTTGTGCTTGTTTGAAGGCCTAGCTCATCCCTCTGACCACCTCATCAATGATTTGATCTACATCAATAGCTACCTATTGTACCATGTTCAGTTTCTTGGTTGCAGTTTCTTTTGTTATGGAACTTGTTTTAGTGGTTGAGGCATCAATGTCCTCCGAGATTTTGTCATAAGATTTGGAGTTTTCCACAAAGATATGAAGCTTCTTGTGTTGTAGAGAGACAAAATTTTTGAAGTGAAAATCCTTTTTGAGTGTTCATTTTTCAAACCTTCAATAAAAAGCAATGCTAATCGGTCTTGTTGTGGTACCTCCCGTGGTGGACATCTTTTAAGATACTTTTTGAATCTCAGTGAGGCATCCTTCACCTTTTCCTTGTCCTTTGTTTGAAAGAAAATATTTGTGACACAATATTATGCTTTATTCCTTGTTTGTAAATTATTTAGTAAACTCTGTTAAGAGATCCTCTATCTTTGCAAAGGCATCTCAATTCAATGTTTGGAACCATGTCAAGGTTGTCCTTTCCAAGGTCAAGCTAAATCCTTTGTAGTATTGGGTATGGAAGTTATGCACTTTCCGTGCTCTCAAGTCTTGCTTAAAAAGAGATTCATGTGTATGAGGATCTCTCGATACACCATATTTCTTGTTCATGCATTTGAGACTTGAGATAGTCTCAATCATCATGGTTCAACCACATATTGTATTGTTTTTTGGTGTACCTCAAAGACATCTCTATCTATTTCTTGTCGTCTTGGAGGAAATGTTGGTGGAATCCCCTCTGGCATATGCAGTGGCATTGTTTTTGGAACTCTATTTCCAACCCGTGGTCCTCTTGACCCTAGTATGGTAGTATAGCCACCTATTTGGCTTATTAGATTTTGAGCTACACTCCCTTGGATAACAGTCCTTGATTTTTGAGATCTCGTTGATGTTGTAGCTTCAATCTCGTGAATATGTGTATGTTCTCAAGATTGATCGAATCCTATTTTTCCCATAGTTTGTGTCTCAAATCCTATTCTTCCCCTAGTTTTTGTCTCAAATCCTTGTGAATTAGTCTCAAATATCACTGGTGTGTTCACTCTTGACTATATGTAGTGAATAGATATCAAAGTATCCCTATAAGCATACCTTTCCAACTGAATTTGGTCGATAAGTTTACAGTACTCTTTTCCATACATATCTACTACCAGAACTTGCACTCCCTGGCCATTTGTATACGTGAAAATGTAGAGGACTTTTGGGTATGTCAACTCTCTAACATTGGTTTCGACACACTTATAGAAAGTACGTTGATCCATGTTTGTGAACTTGTATAGGACCATATATGTGTAACCCACATCGAGGCTCTTATGGATTTGCTAGTCTTGATGAGTCTCACATTGGGTTTGTTGATCAGAGGATGGTTGTCCTCTAAGTCCTCATCAATTTCTATGTTCGTACCTTGATCCCTAATTCACCATAGGAGAGTATATCCATGGATTTTATCTTTGGATTGCCTAAGTCTATCCATGGGAATACGGGAATATGGATGATAGTAGATAGGTTCAGTAAACAAGCTCATTTCATACCTCTCAAAAAGACTATCAAAGCCCATCAAATGGCAACCCTCTTCATCTCACAAATCTTCAAGTACCATGGCTTGCCAATGTCCATAGTGTTGGATAGAGATTCTAGAATGACCAGTAATTTCTGGAAGGGTCTCTTTGAGAATTTAGGAACAAGGCTAAACTTCTCTTCGGTCTATCACCCGCAAACGGATGGGCAAAGTGAAATAGATAACCTAACAATTCTCGATCTACTAAAAGCCTATGTAACGGAAGTAACGTGCACTTGAGTTGATGGATGTAGTGCCTGGTATGGCTCCCAATCAATTGGATAACCACTTATTAAAGATCCATGAGCCAAACATTGTAGTGTGGTGTGGTATGATTGATATGTCCATTTTCTTTGGAGCCCATTGTTGAAGGTGTTGCAAGATTTCTTGCAGTTTTCATATGTCACATATCTCTGAGTTGACTCAAGAAAATTGGTGGTTGACAATTTGGCACGATTAAGGCCCACTCAAATCTTCTCAAGATAGTCTTTGACTATTTCACCTTGGTCTAGTGCAAACAATTCCTTTTTGCCCCTTTTCAAGTGAGATAGTCTTTGACTATCTCACCTTGGTATAGTGCAAACAATCCCTTTTTGCCCCTTTCCAGGTCTCTAAAAAGCTAGGTTTTGGTGGCTCTCAAGTCTTAAGGCATCTATTATGGATAGCCAAAAAGTTTAGAATTGGGAAACCTATTTAAAAACGGATTTAAAACTAAAAGCACAAGTATACTAGCAAAACCTAACTCAATTTGAAGTTGCATATCAAAAGTAAGAGCAGCTTGGGTGAATTGAACTTGAAATAGCACTCAAAACAGTTCGAGGATCAAGACACGGGAAGTTGTCATGCTTATAGCTTGGTGTCTAGAGAGTATTTTTTACACAAACTTGATATGCAGGATTTTCTCAAGTATATCTAGAATCTGATTTGCTCAAATACTTCCACTTTGAAGAGATTTGTGTTTTAGTTGGATCCCTTTTTCTTTTCCAAAGTGCTAATATTATATATCAGATTGTTTAACTCCATGTCAGCTTGGATGACATACTTTTACTTGTCCAAATTCAGTTCTGAAAACTCCTATGGAGTCCTTATGACCAGGCCTACCTGTGGTATCAAACTTGTCTCTATCAAAAACATTATTGAATCGCGATCCAACTTTTATGAGCTTTTGAGCTAAGCTCAAATTTTACCAGCTGCTAGAAGATGCTTTTTGTAGGCTATTCCCTAAAACCGTGGTTGATCTCGATGCCTGGATTCTAGTTTTCTATGTGTTTTGTAGTTTCAAGCTATTCTCCTAATTTCTTGATTTGAAGAATATTTTCACAATCGTTTTACTTCAAAAAGTTTGGTTTTGGTTTGAACAAACCCTCGTGTTTCAGTGAGCACTTAGTTTTCTAACTTTCTAGCTTGAGGTACATGAACTATGATTCATCCTTCACATATGGCCTTGAGCTGTGGGAAAATTGTCACACTCTATGTCTACAACCTATATCCACAACATGTTACCACGTTGGACTTCTTTCAATGGGTCAAATCTCAATTCTTTGATTTGCACTACAGTTTTTGTTTATCAGCTGATCATTGTGATGGACATCTTTAGCACATCTTTTTGGCACTACCATACTCTATGTCAATACTTAGTTAAACGACCTAGATGGGACACATAGATGCATTGAGTTTTTTAGACTCAATGGAGTGAACCTACGTAGGAAGATGCACAAGAGCAAGCACGAATCAACAATCAAAAATCGGTCTCCTAAAGGCATATGGTCAATCCTCATGCCAACCAATCACTCGATGGTTTCTCAATGAAACAAGCTCGAAATGCTATGAAACTCTAGGAGACTATAGACAAGGATTAAAAAAACACATTTGGACCTTGAAAACTTGATTTTGAGAGCTACACCAATCGTGATTCATGGACAAGCAAGTCATTAAAAAGTGAACAAAAGTGGTCTAATAGTACCTCCTAAGGTCTACCAACACCTTCTACCAAAAAAATTAGCATTTATACTTGAAAAGATCATTAAAATCGCAAAGTAAGGCTCATGAAATGTTCTTGTGAACCTTCACAAAATTGACAACGAATACACTCAAAAGATGGATCAAGAGGAAAGAAACACAATGCACTTAATGCAACTTGATTTGGATTATCGGATTGCAAGATATGCCAATTACAAAGTAGCACTACTCTCTTCTCTACTGGCACGTATAGTGAGTCTCCAAGCTTCAAAAAGTAAGTTTCCTACTTACATTTTGACCTTTATACTTAGGGATCCTTAACATTGGTCTTAGGCCTAGTTCCCATGAGTATTATACATTTATATCAAAAGTAAGTGGGTAGTTCCAGTTATATCACAATTTGGGGAGCTCTATCTACATTTATAATCTCTAGAGTCGGAATAGAATTACAAATGAAGACTTTAGTGAAATATTGGAAGGGGTATTTATACTCAGAATCTTCATACATTGGATCTCTCAAAATACATGCATTCTATCTTCTAGGCTCTAGAAATATGCAGAAGCATGTATCTCTACTAGATGTGTGTGCATATCCAGCAAGTATTGTGTAATGACACCATCCCACTTTAGTTTTTATCTTAGGTTTCAATCCTATAAGATCATACATGAGACTCTCAAAGGCTAATGATAATGGCATGATATTTGCCAGTTAGTATATATTATCCGCATCAATCAATGCTCAATGCTACATCTACCTGGCTAGCACCTCAATGCTAAGTGCATCAACTCCAAGATCCACATGTCCTTGCATAATCATATCATTCTCTAGCATCAACATATCAAAACAATCCATATCATCCACCTCTATAGTTGGAGCGTCTCTGTCCTAAAAGGATCAATCTTTTGTGCCTTGCTAGATCATGACCGTTCTAAGTGTGCACTACCACATGTCGTGCACATCAATATGGAGATCAACAAAAGAGACTCGTTTTATCTCTTTCTAACATGTTCACAACCAAATCAAGGCCAAATTATTTTGTACCTCAGATACATGCAATGGATAGACCAAGCCACTATGGGCTCTGCTTGCAATCACTAACGATTCATAATGCATCTATAAATACTGCTCTCAAAGTAGTATATGATGTCTACTATTTGCTAATAACTGACTCACTAAGATCAAACTTTGTTTAGGCTGAGGAATATAATACACATGTCACATTAGAAAATTTTGGAGGTCATTTTGGAGGGCCTTGTAAGAAATTATACTTATCTCTTTAGAAAGTTTTCTTAAAATACACTCGCACTTATTGAGTACGTCAAAAAGGACAATTGGACACTCTAAAAAGTGAACCAAACTTTCCGCGGATCATTGAAAACAATCACCTTTTCATCCAATGCAAGCGTCTTTTTCGTGACATAGGTGCCGCTCATTTAAAATTTCTTTCATCATCACTGAAATAAAAAAAGTCACAAAATCATCAGATAGTGGTATAATTTGAAGCTTTTGACACCTCCAAAGTATTTGGAGTGCCCAAAAACCTAAACAACGAACATCTACATGCCTCGTTTTGACACCCGGGTAGGGAGAAAAGCCCAAAAAGGCACTAAAAGGTGGTTTTTGGACAATGGCACGCAGAGGATTGGAGAAAGATATGCAGAGGCCATTCCAAAGTATTTTGAAACGGCCTCTGTGTGCCATTCCCCAAACACACACACACACACACACACACACATATATACATACATAAAGATATATGTTATATCTGTATATACACACTGTAAGGTGTGACCTTTGTACTAGAGTCACCAGAGTATGAGTCAAAGAGAGAAAAGGTGAAATTATCCCACATGTATTGGTGCAAGACTGTAGAGCTACTGAAAGCTTTTCATGAATAAACAAACTCATTCCATGTTTGCATTACATCTCTCTTGTTTATGGTGAGCTTGTGATGGGGTTAGCAAAAGACTCAAGATCGTGTTTATGAATCCAAGTTATTCTATCTTGGAACCTAATTCACTTGAGTGATAATCTAGCCTACACACACACACACACACACACACACACACACTTGTGTGCATGATGTTTGTCTTTCATCCACCCTAGCTAGCACGATATCATTCCCATCAAGTGGTATCAGAGCATGAATATGCTAGCTAGGTTCATTATTATGCATTTGCATGTTAGTATGATTAGAATTCCTTAATTATCATTAGCTAGATCCATTCGTGTTACTCTCCTATTGCATATCTCATGCCCTAATTAGTATTCCATTGGCTAGCATGAGCATATTCTTGAGTTAAAGACACTTTATCCACTATTCATTGGCTAATTAGAAGCCTAATTAGCATTAGAGTTCATTAATTTTCCATTAGAAACTTGCATTTGTATTCAATAGTTGCTCCTCAATTTAGAAAAAATGGTGTTTGCAATTGATGTGTATGTGTAGCCCATCTAGAGAGCTTTCAATCAAGCCCATTCACACCAACTTTGATTTAGGCTTTGTTGATTAATGCTTTGAACAAACCTCAAGTTTGCCAAGCTACATTCTCTATTTTTCTTGCACATCTAAAGCTTAGAAGAGAGAGAGAGAGAGAGAGAGAGAGAGAGAGTGCGTGTGTGTGTGCGTGAACCTAAAGGAGCATTCAATGCTCACCATATCGTGAATCTAAAAAAAAGGTCTCAAACAGTCCCAAAGTCAACCCTACCCGTGGTGGGAACACCTTGCCTTGACCACCCATTTGTAAGGGCTCGGTCACACCCAAAACAGGTGCCCACTGTGCAGATGTGAAAAGGAGCTCAAAATCGCTTTGAAGTTCCCGGTCGACCTACCAGAAACCGGCCGCCTATGCATTTATCACCATCCGATGGTGCTCAAGCTCATTGCGCCTCTTGTGTTAGGAAATATGACGTAGCTAAATAGATATTTGAGTAGATTACTTAATGGAGAGAGATAGATTTCACACACAAGAGATTATAGAGTAGAGAGAGAGAGAGAGAGTACACACGATATACGTGGTTCACCCAATGTGGGCTACGTCCACTGGAAAGCAGCTACTCAATGGTTTTAGTACTTCAAAACAAAAAGTAGTTTACAAAGGGATTATACCCTTAATAGAGCTCCCGCATTTCTTCACTCTCACCACCTCACACTCACTTTGTTGCATCAACTTCACACTATGAAATGTGTGTAGAAATGGCCTCCTTTTATAGGCCAAAAGGGCTACCCTCTCTTATGATAGGCAGCCATGTGTAGCCGCCCTTATGTAGATAAGTCCAAATCGGACCCTTCAATCCGCCCATGTGTGGCCGCCCTTGAGAAGACAAGTCGGCTTTTGAATTTGGCCACCGGCCAACCGACCAACCGACCGATCGTTTTCCGACCACTTTCCGGCCGTCGTCCGGCCATAATATTCCGAGAAAAAGGAATATTCCGATAAATTTTGGTTTCCCGCGTGTGATTTTTATTTCCGGTGAGTGATTTACCTTCACGCACACGATGGCTTCTCCTCATAAATGGGGGCCTTACAAATGTGCGTTTTTACCTCAGAAAATTACAAGGGATAAATCAGGCTCCATACTTAACAATCTCCCACTTGGAGACTGATCTCCAAACCAAACCTGTGACTGCTTTCCATCCTGGCTTCTTATCCTTGAATGCCGATTGAAGATGAGAAAAAGCTCAACTTCTCCTTGTTGACCACCTTTGTAAACATCTCTGCAGGATTTTCACTTGTATGCACCTTTCCTAGCTTTAGTTGTCCCTCTTCCAAAAGACTGCATATGAAGTGATATCTCACCTCAATGTGCTTTTTCCTTGAATGAAAGGCTGAGTTCTTCGCAAGATGGATAGCGCTTTGGCTATCACTGTACAAGACACAATTGTCTTGTTTGAATCCAAGCTCTTCTAATAATCTATGAAGACACATAATTTCTTTGCTTGCCTTCGTCATTGCTACATACTCTGCTTCCGTGGTAGATAGTGAGACCACTTTCTGCAGCTTTGAGGCCCAGCTTACTGATGTGCCTCCAACCATGAAGACATAGCCAGTAGTGCTCCTTCGAGTATCTTTGTCACATGCCATATCTGCATCAGCATACCCTTGTAGAAAAGTATCAGTTCCTCCAAAATACAAATCATTTGTTGTTGTCCCTTTTAGATACCTAAGTATCCACTTCACAGCTTGCCAGTGTTCTTTACCTGGGTTGTCCATGAACCTACTCACAACTCCCACTGCATGTGCAATATCTGGCCTTGTCCATACCATAGCATACATTAGAGAACCTACCGCTGCAGCATATGGAACTTTAGCCATATAGGCTATCTCCTCTTGTGTCTTTGGATACATATCCTTCGTTAGTTTAAAGTGATCAGCCAAAGGTGTAGAAACTGGTTTTGCATTTTGCATTGCAAACCTTTCTAGTACCTTCTTGATGTAATCCTCTTGAGATAGCTTTATTGTCTTCTTCAACCTGTCCCTTGATATTTTCATACCAAGTATCCTCTTTGCAACACATAAATCTTTCATTGAAAAAGATTTAGACAGCTCATCTTTTAGGTCTTTGATGTCCTGCATGTTAGCACTTGCAATCAGCATGTCATCAACATACAACATTAGGATGATGAACTTCCCATCTCCCAAATTCTTCGTGTAGATGCAATGATCTGAGTAGATCATGAGCATCCCCAAGGCTTAAGACAAGCCTAATTGAGTTCCTTTTTACAACAGGAGAAAATATTTCATTGAAGTCAATACCTTTCTTTTGAGAAAACCCTTTTACCACAAGCCTAGACTTGTACCTTTTCTTCCCACCTTCTTCTTCCTTCAGCTTGTACACCCATTTGTTTTGAAGTGCCCGCTTACTTTTAGGCAACTCAACCAACTCCCATGTTTAGTTGCGATGTAGTGAGTCCATCTCCACTTGCATGCTCTTCGTCCATTCTTCTTTGGATTTGTGTTGCATAGCTTCTTCGTATGATTCGGGCTCTCCAGAATCTGAGATCAAGAGATGGTTGAAGGAAGGAACAAACCTTTTTGGAAGTCTGCTTGCTCTTGTAGATCTTCGGGGAATAGGTTGAGGCTCCTCAGTTGGTTGACGTTGTTGCACATTGTCACCGTTTGCAATCCTTGAGTCTTCACTGTCCTCAAGCTCTATGTACTCATCACCTGTTTCTTTTGTTTGTTTTCTTTCCAAGTAATCTTTGTACATATTTTGTTCGTTAAAAATTACATTCCTACTCCTTAAGATTTTACCATCTTCAAGATTCCATTGAATTTGGCCACCGGCCATCGGCCATTGAATTCCGACCACCGGCCACCGGCCATTGATTACCGGCCACCGGCCAACCGGCCAACTGCCGGTCATTTTCCGACCACTTTTCGATCGCCGGCCGGCCATAATATTCTAGGAAAAGGAATATTCCGGTGAATTTTGGTTTCCCGCGAGTGATTTTTATTTCCGGCAAGTGATTTTCCTTCATGCACGATGGCTTCTCCTCATAAATGGGGGACTTACAAATGTGCGATTTTACCTCAGAAAATTACAAGGGGTAAATCAGGCTCCATGCTTAACATCTTGCTCTAGCCGATCGGTGACGGACTCCACGCATGCGGTCAACCTTTTTTAAGCGCTTTTTTGGGTCCATCCATATAGGGCCCTTCTTCCCGTGCCACGCTACAGTGAAACCCCAAAGCACCAAGCTCCTCACAAAGGGGCACTCCCACCCTATGGCATTAGCTCCAAGGGGCTCATAAGGCACCTCAAGCCCCTACAAGTGCTTATTGGTGGCCTATCACACTTGCAAAATAAAGCGAGAATCTGAGCCCTTCAAGGACCTGCTCCCACCGAATTTCAGCAAGGCCAAACAATCAAAAGGGCTTCAAGGCCACTCAAAGGAAAATAATTGAGCCCTCAAAAGGGAGCAATGTTCAAGCTTCCAAAAAGCATTCAAATGTGGTTTTACAAAAACTGTCAAAGCTTCATCAAAACCATTCAAAATTGAATCTCAAGGCTTCATCGAGCTTCAAGAGGGTTTCACCAAGCAAAAATTTTCAAAAAACTCAAAGACTATTGTGAAGAGGGGCTTCGCCCCAGTGAACAGGAGCTTCACAAAGTTCAAAGGTTCAAAGGGGAGCTACATTGAGCACACTTGTGCGCTTTGCCGTACTTGTTGGAGCCTGGGAACTTGCCTAACACTGTGTGCGAGCTGCAAATGGCTGCAAGCACACAACTAGATAGTCGTAGCAAACTCAAAGAGGCAATGGTGTGTCACTGACCGCTCAATGCTTTCCGTCGTGAGAAGGATCATATGCCGTGAAGAAGAAGGAGCCGCCATCGATGCCGCCGCAATGCTCTCTCTCTCTCTCTCTCTCTCTCTCTCTCTCTCTCTCTCTCTCTCACAATCTCAAGTGCACACACACACACACACACACACACACACACACACACACGCATGAGCACACGAAGGAGAAGGAGATAGAGTTAGAGCAAGAGAATTTCTTAGCATGAATCTCAAAGAATGAGGATTTTAGGTCAAAATAGACCTTTTATAAAAGTCTGACCCGTTCACACATGAGCGTCCACAGTGGCCGGTCATAGTAAAAAACATGCAAAAATGGATAAGTGGTGTGCCTCTCATCCGCGATCACCTACACACTTATTGGACCGGCAAGCCCGATCTATGACTCAAATAAATGATAAGGCATCCATCAAAGGTGATAGGGTGTCCGTGGGGGTTCACATGCCCCCCTTCCTGATGTAGATTCCATCCTCGAAAGCTATTGAGATGAAGCTCGTTCGTTAAGGTGGAAGAGCATCTGAGCTTGGATATCCTTAGCCTTCTTCAAACACTACAAAATCAACCAAATTTGCACATTAATTGCATTCTCATATACAATTAAAAATCATATGCAGTGAATAGACACATAGATTGACTGGTAACATAATATTAAATAATTTTTGAGCAGTAAACATTAAAGTGTAATATAGTCAAACGCATAACTACTTGTAAAGGTCATAAAATAAACAAGTCTAGGGTCACTAATTTAATGGTCGAGAGGCACTAGAGGTCAACTATTAATACCATCGGCAAGCTTCTCAATTTTCTCTGGTCAATTAAGCTGTTTAATCGCGAGAGCAAAGTATTTCATGTCCGAGGGCTGGCTAGAGGCTATACCTAGAAGACCTTCTAGTTAAGCTACAATAAAAGAAATTGGTCATGAAATCATCGCCTAAATTATTTCCTGTTAGTTTTCTCACATTGATTTAGTTTTTAATGTATGTTCTTATTTTGCATGTCTTGGGCTTTTTTCTTTTCAAGGAAAAGCGTCCACACTCGGAATCTCTAGGGCTCTAATACAATAGGCAATACATGTGAGTGAAGTACTAGATTAAGATTTAACATTCTTAGCACTTTTATTTGTTTGTTTTTTCATTGCCTTTTAATTTTGTAACTTTGGGGAATCATATTGACACTGTTACCCTCCCCATGCTCATCTCAATAGTAAACTCCCTTTATAATAGTTAAATCAAAGGTCAAGCGGGATCAAGCCCACTAGAAATCATTAGTACATTACACACAATGTTGCCTAAATCAGATTAAGAACCTAAAGTAACCATTGACAATTAGGAAGGCATTTCCCATGGTATTAAGAAAAAATCTCTAACGCCTATCTTTGTCAAACTAGCTTAGTCAGACTTCTTGTTTCAACAACCTAGACAAGGGACTATGAAATAGAAATATATTGAATCTAATGTTTAACACTAAGCAAATGTGCTAAATATTGTGCTACCAATCATAGTTAAAGCAGACAAACATGGATGCTAAAAAAATAAGAGGCAATGCTAATGGACAAGAAACACATGTTCGTGTTGATGATTGCGCTCGATTTGAAGAGTGAACGAGACAAAGATTCCATGATGTTCAAAATCGCAATTACTACAATGCGTTCTTGTACACACTAGAAAACACAAAGAATACCTCTAGGAGGCACAACAGTTGGAAGAGGCACTAACCTTTATTGAACACAATGAAAACAACATCAAGAACCCTAACCTAATTATTTGCAGCCCCCTAGAGGGTCAAGGGAACAGGATATTGAATAGATATTGAACAACTTATGGGTGAGTCTATCAATTAGTTATTTATGACTTAGGTTAAAACAACTACTCTAGTACTAGCTAAGCTAAGAAGGTTATCTAAATGCAAGATTCCCTAATTATGCTTTTCAACTTTGATTAGCCAACTATCTCTCACAACTCGAAACAAAAGCTTGAAAGTTTAACTGTAAGCTCGATGGAAGTATTTTAAATGTCATTTTTTTTTCTTTTTTCCTTTACTTTGGTTCACAATCATTTGATGTGTATGCTTATTTTGTATGTACGGGGCTTTTTGCTTCTCAAGGAAAAGCGCCCACACTGGGAACCTCTAGGGCTCTAGTACCATAGACAATATATGTGAGTGAAGTACCAAATCAAGCCAGGATTTCTCTTCTAGCGTAAAAATTTTCAATTGTGGCACTTATGTGTTTTGCTTCCATTTCCTTGGTATTCTCACTAGTGTCTGTTGTTGTTTAAGTGAGCAAGCTTCTCTATACCTAAAACATTCCTAAGGTCTCAAGCACTCAGATAATTTTGTCAACTAGGACTAGTGGTCAAGTAAATGAGGTAACCTAAAGTCACGGTCTCCTAATCTCAAGGCTCATCTATAAGATTAAACTCTAGTTCAATCAATTTAAGCAAAGACAAACTTATACATCTATAATGACAGATAACAAACATAACTATTACACTCAAACAAACCATGAAAAATCACAATTGCAATTATACATATCCACCAATATGAATCATGGAAAGTAGTATACCTGGAGATATGGAGTACATCCGTCGTAACATGTAGACATCCATTGTCATTGTCCTTTGAAGGCATCCTTATGTAGTCACAAATTGCACAATAGTCACCACCAAACATCCACCTTCCAGAGGCACATCAGTGGAAAAAGGTAACAACCCTTATTGAACACAAAAACATAAGGAACCCTGACATAATTATTTTCACTCCCCCTAGAGATTCAAGGGAATAGGATATTGTAGAGATTGGGGGGGAACCCTAAGGCTAAACCCCTATCCTCGCCATCGAGAAAAACAAAGTCATCATCCGTGAGACCATATGTGCCATCCGCGTAATCATTTAAATCGTCTTCATCATTAGAGGGACCAATGTTTACTAAGAAGGTCACTAGATGCCTATAGTCATCTTGGTCAAGAGGGTAGTCTTGTGCAATGGGAGAGACGCTCTCTACTAAGTATGGATCGGTCGTGGTCAACGGTCGTGGTCAAGAGACGTATCAGCCATTTTAACTCCTCGAAATTCCTCTCACATGCTAGCGTACCTACCAAATCCCATTCACAGGTAAGCACCGGAAAGACCATGTGAAACACTTGTGAAAAGTAACGAGGGTACCTCTCACCCAAGGCAGGAGTAGATGACTCTAGCGTAATAGCCATATATGTACACATAGATAGATGATGGTTAGAGTGCAAATATTACAAGGATTGTGTTCTTGTGCATAATGTGTTTTTAAGATTTTGTGTTATGTATAGAACTTGTAAGTTTTCACATTATTGTTTGATGGCTCTTGCTCTTTTACTTTTTTATTTTTGTCTTTTGTGAGTATAAAGCTATATATATACGCATTCCCTAAGATTGGAGATTGAGAGGTCAGGGAGGAAGGTTGAGAGGGAAGTGAGTGAATGATGAATGTCATCAAACACTCCCCCCTTCCTTGGGTAGATCATACCTTTTGGAATGATGTCATCACCTTTTAAAATCAATTGTTCCACGTTGTTATGGATGAAGGCTTTAACCAATAGTTTTCGACTTCCCTATGCGTTTCATCTAGTTGCAAGGGTGGTAAGATACTCTCCCATGATTTTATTTGCAACATTGTTGTAGGTGGTGAACTTACAACGGGAGATGCAAACTCTTCCTTGTTTGCAACATTGTTGTAGGTCGTGAACTTACAACGGGAGATGCAAACTCTTCTTTGTTTGTATGGATATATACAATGGTAGGTGGAGGTTGTGTCGAAGCTTCTATTTTCGTATAGTAACTACACGAAGAGTAAGAAGTTTCATTTGAATTCCCCATTCCTGAGCTAGGTGAAACAAATGGTTCTTTCTTCGGTACCCAAGCTAGCTCTGGAGCGGGGGTGTGTAGCATTCCGTGATTTTTTCCTTTCCGCGATCTGCAATTAGTTTTGGAGCCACAGGATTGGGCTCACATGGGCAGGGGACAAGTAAGAGCACAATTTACGTCTTGGCACCAAGATTTGATCATTTTCTTCATAGTAGCCTTGGGCTTCCAATAGTTTTTTAAACATCCAATGCAGAATTTCTTTACATTTCTTGGGACAAGTGGGACATCTCTTACCAGGCTCCTGTCTTTTAGCACTAGCTATGGTCGCTAAAGAAGCTTTAGGGACCCACTTGTATGTTTTCTTTGTTATATTGGGATGGGTCTTGTGTGCCTCAAGCTTTATTTCAACTACATCAGTTGAAGCTCTAGAGAGTTGGGCTATGGGGACATATGGTTCAACCTCTTGAACATGCAATGTTTTGGGTTTTATTTCCTTAAGAGGAAATATCTCAGGGACTATGGCTTGAGTGGTAGGACTAAGAGTTGTTTTCTGCATTGTGACACCCCCAGTCTCCCAATAAATAGTGTATTTGGCGGCTATCATCCGCGTGCGTCCTAAGTTTATATTACCCTCCATAGTTCCAAAAGGCATGACCAAAAAGTCTTGAGCTACAACTCATTTGTCATAACTGACAAAAGTGTGTCAGATTCCAAAAACCATAGTTTTTTTCTTGTTGAAAACCTTGAATTGGATAATACTCTCAGATAGAGGTGGCTTCCCTAACTGACACCACACTCCATATGACAGCAGATTATACTTCGCACCCGTGTCCAATAAGACGTTATATAGCACTTTTCCATAGGCACTGTTTAGCTCAATAGGTTATCGTAGAGGTGCGTCAGAGTCCAACCAATCCTCGTCGGTTTCAACATGGAATGCATGTATAACTCCAAGGTTGGCCTCTCGTTGGCATCTTATGCGTTGTTGTTGCTCTTTCGCCTCAGCTTGAGCTTGTATCTTTTTCAATTGTGTTTGTGCCTTGGCTGCATTTTTTTTAATCAATGGCACGTAGTTCCTCTTGGCTTCAAGGATCATAGTATCTTTTAAATTTTCTTCCATTGAGGAATCCAATGGTTTCAACTCCATCAAGAGTCTCCATACGAATATTTCCTTGTGGGGTGATCTCACATACTCTATATGATCCTTTTCCCGCATATTTCAACTTTTTATTTTTGTTACGTACTCCATACATAAGGACTTTATCACCAACATTGATATCTTTGTTCTTTAGATGACGGTCAAACCATTTCTTCCTCCTATCTTTCTCCACAAGTGTATTTTGCACAGTTAATTGCCTCTCTTCATCTAGCCTTTCAAGGATATATAATCGCTCAACAAAGGGGTTACCACCCCAACCTCCTTGATAAGCTACTCAAAGATCGGAATGACAAACTCCCATGGCATAACCGCTTCTTGGTCATACACCATCTTACGGTGTGCAGTTAATGGCAACTTTGTATGCAGTACAATAAGCCCATAAAGCTGAAGTCAGCTTTAAATCCCAATCTATGCGATGAACTTCCACCATTTTGGTCAAGATAGAGATGAGAGTTTTGTTGGTACTCTCAGCTCGTCCATTTGCTTGTGGATAATAAGGTGTGGACTTATGGTGAGCTATCATGAAGTTGGTAGTGAGTTCTTTTATCACTCTATTTATAAAATGAGTGCCATTGTCACTCACAATCTCAAAGGGACAACCAAATCTTGTAATAATGTTCTCAAAGAAAAACTTAGCAGTTGACCTTGCATCAGCTTGCGTGTCGCCCTAGCTTCCGCCCACTTTGTTACATAGTCAGTGGCAACGATAATATATCAAGATTGAGTGCTACAAGCTGCTAGACTAATTGGGCCTACAAAGTCCAAACCCCATTTTTCAAATGGTTGAGTCACTTTAACAGGATGTAAGGGTATCCTATCATTTTGTTACGTGATCTTGTAACGTTGGCATTCATCACATCCTTTTGCAAAAAGTGATGCATCCTTGAATAAGGTAGGCCACCAATTCCCTGATTGCAACACATTTCTAACTGTTAGTTCTCCTTATAAATGTCCTCCGGCTATACCCATGTGGGCTTCTTGCAGTATGTATAAATACTCACCCTCACGGGCACAACGTCTAAGAATATCATCCTTCCCTAGCATGTAGAGAGTTCCTGCAATGAGAGAGTAAGGTTCACATTCTTTTAACAGTTTTTGAGCTATGCCCTTAGGAAGGTTTTTGGGTGGAAAACCATTAACTAGAAAGTTTACAATCTTCTCACTCCTTTCAAGTATGGTTTTGACTAGGAATAGAGAAGTATCGGGCAACTCATCATCGACTTTAGTAGGGGATTCACCATTGTGTATATGAGAAAAATGATCCACCATGACATGTATTTTACCAGGTCTCACCATAATGGTAAAATCAATCTCAAGGAGAATTAACAATCATCGTGTAATTCTTTCCGTGGAAAAAGTTTTATTTTCTAGATACAACAAGGCTTGATGATCAACATAGAAAACAAACTTGTTGGCCAGAAGGTAGTAGCAAAATTTCTTCGCTACATAAATCATACCTAAACCTTCTCTCTCTATAGTGGTGTAGTTTTTCTCGGCATCATTCAATTGATGACTTGCAAAGCTAATGGGGTAGTCCAATTTATGTTCTCCTGGTTGAGCTAGAACACACCCAATAGCAAAGTTTGATGCATCAATATGCACATGAAAAATTACATTCCATTCGGGCACTCGTAAAATAGGAGCGCTTGTCAAGGTTTTTTTCAATGACTCATAAGCATGGTCATAGTCCGTGGTCTAATGGAACTCAATAAGAAGCTTGTACAAAGGACGAGCTATCTCGGCAAAGTTTAGAATAAACTGTCGACAATAACCAACATGGCCCATGAACCTTTGAACTCCTTTCTTGTTTGTAGGTGGTGGCAATTCAGCAATGGCTTTAATTTTGCTTTCATTTGTGGAAATCCCATTTTTGGACACTATATGCCCTAAAATGATCCCATGTTTAACCCAAAATTGGCATTTGAAAGGGTTTAAAGAGATGCGATACAATCTGCACTTCTCAAACACTTTTCGTAAGCATGATAGACGTTCTTTCCAAGAGAAATAAACACAAAGGTCATCTAAGAAAGCTTCACAAAACTCCCTCAAATATTCTCTAAAAGCAGTGTTTATTAATCTTTGAAAGGTAGCAGGGGCATTGGTTAAAAGCCATAACAAGAAATGCAAACACTCCAAATTCGATTATAAAGGCTGTTTTAGCTTGTTCCTCTAAAACAATTGTGATTTGATTGTAGCCAGAGTACCCATCTAAAAAGCTATAAGCTTCCTTCCCTGCAACTCTTTCAAGCACATGTTCTGAATATGGCAAGGGGTAATGGTCCCTCCTAGTGGCGGCATTGACCTTCTTGAGATCCACGCACACTCTGAGTTTCCCATTCTTTTTTGGCACAATCACTATTAAAGACACCCATTCTGAGTGCTCAATAGGGTATATGAATCCACATTTCACAAGCTTTTCAATCTCTTCTTGAACGATCTTTGCGTATTTAGGATTCATTGGGCAGGTTCGTTCCTGAACTGGTTTAGCCATGCTATTCATGGGGATTGTGTGTTGCACCACAGAAGGTGGAACACCTTTCATATCATGATATGTCCAAGCAAATATATCCCTGAATTCCTTGAGAAGTTCTTTAAGTACACACTCTTCAGTCTCTGTCAGATCTTGAGCAATGAAAACAGGTTTGGACTCTTCCCTTGGGTCTACTAACTCTATTTCCTTAACTATCCTTGGACCATCATAGACTCCATTGCTTCCAGTGATAGGTTTTCTTTGAGCCTTTGTATACACAATCTTACATTCCTCTATGGTGTAGGATTTGAAATGTTCAGGTGCAAGGTGTAAGTCTGTGGGGTCCTGTTGTTTTGTGGACTGTGATTTCACTTCCTATTCCTTTTGTTGTTGAGCTAACTCTCAATTTTGCCGTCTCCTTACGGTATGGCTCAACTTTGGTTTCTCTGTAGCCTCTAGGTGTGCGATGTCAATGGGTTGTGGACTACACCACATAATGCTTTGAAGGTATTCACCCCAGTTATCTACCAACTTTCAATGAGCATCACATACCCCTATATAATGAAGCAATTCTGCGGTAGATTTCTTTTCATTTATTCTAACATGCACATTTTCTTGATATCCTCGCCTCTTATATCTCTTACTCTTCTTGTCTAATTTTCTCTTACGGCCGATCTCTACTGAAGAGTCACTAGATGAATTGCTACTTGTGTCTTCTGCTCCCTTGGATAGATTGTCATCTAGGGTACCACTGGGCCTAACTAGTTTGTCCCCACATTTGCACTAAGATTTAACTCAGATTCTTCGTCCTCAAAGTTAATTTCAATTGATGATTCTGACCCCAAATCGTGTGGGCTATAGTCTAATGAGACTCCCTTCATCTTGTAGGTCATCAGAAGCTATATGCATTGCTTCTAGCATATTTAAGGGTATGAGTGGTGGCATTTCATCCCCCTCAGGTCGTCCCCCTGTTTCCTCAAGTGTCTATGGTTGCTGCTAGGTGGACCCAATCCACATTGTCCGACTCAGTCATCCCAGGTAGTACGTCCATATAAGGAGAATCTTCCCCAACATCAGTGTCCGCTTTATACGTGTAACAATACTACAATGGGCTAAGTGAACTGTGGTGTCAGATCTATGATAAATTATAAACATGTTTCCTAGAGGATGTGCTCTACCAGTGACAAGATCCACTCAAATGACAGAGTCTTGGAACTGCAAGTAGACATGGTTTTTAGACCAGTCACGCACCATTTTTTCTTCCCTCATGAAAGGACGTCCTAAGATCATCTCAGATGCCATAGTGTGCTTGGAGACATAACAATGAAGGTAATTCGTATTTTATGTCCAAAGACCTTGATCTTGAGATCTTCTAGCATCCCAATAGGTTTAACAATAGACCCATTGGCCATATTTACTACTATGGTTGTGGTTCCAAGGTGAGGTCTTCCCATAGTTTCCCAACAAATTTTAGTCACAATGCTAACCCGCGCGCCACCATCAAGGATTCCCTTCACAGTTAATCCCTTAGTAGTGATTGGTATGGTCACATTGGATTCATTGCCCTCAAAGTATTATCCCAACTTTGTTAATAGGTATTTCTACAACAAGGTTCTCATCTAGGTTGGGTTGTGGATCTAAGTGTTCCTCCTCTATTGGCATCTCCCCAGCTCCATCCATCTGTGCAAATTGTGGTAGCCCAACCTTCAGTTCTCCATTGCGGAAAGCTCGAAGAGCTGAGACTAGCTCAGGGTCTTTATATAGTTTGGACATGATGGTGGTTATAACTTCTGAAGACATGAAATCCATCAATTTGGCAATGTTTAACGACACCTTTTTGGGCTTCAGTCCCTTCACGTGGGGAAGATGGGATCTCCATTTCTTCGACAAAGTCAGGTACTCCCTCTGTAAAAATTCTTTCCATCAAGAAGTGAGTACTCCCACCTTCCCATGGCTTTAAGTCACTTTATTCTTGGATGACACTAGGTATGGCTAAGGGTCTATGGACTTGGTAAGGTTGTTGTTGCGTAGGGAACACTGTGTCTGTAATCTGGATCTGCCTAGGTGATGGTTCTAGATCCCTTTGGGTATCTTCTACCAAAATCCTTAATTGCTTGACTCGCTCGATCTCCTCTGTAGGGTTTGGATAAGTTCCTATCTTCTTCTTGGATCCTGGCCATTGTGGCTCATGAATATCTTCCTTGTTGGTTTCTATCTTAGTGGTCATTTTGGTCTCCATGGTTTCACCTAAATCAGAATCCTCTTCAAAGTCGTTCATATATACGGGGTCGTCACCAGTCCCTATGTTGGTCTTTGAACTCGTGTCTGACTTCGCTTCTTTTTGTAATCTCTTCCTTCGTGTTTTCTTCTTCTTCTAAGATTGGGCAATTGATGACGTGTCTCTTTCCTCAAGAATATAATTTTGTTTTTGGAGCATCGATCGTGTGAGTATGTTTACTAGTACCATAGGTGTACTTTGTGATGGCTCCTCAGTAACCTCAATCAAGTGTAATGACGTGTCTTTGGTGCATTTGGATTATTCGGACATTCGGCAATCAAATGATCTATGCGACATCGATTACACATGGGTATCGGCATTGTAGACGTGCTCGCTTGATTGGTTTGCATTAGTGTGGCGCTAGCCTAATAGGACACTCGGCCACACGATGTGGACCTCACCACTCATAGCATTGAAGAGGTGGTTTCTTAGCAGTGTAATTGATGTTTTGGTCTCTTGTAGTAAGAGCAGCTACTTGATAGATAGGTTTGACTTGTCCCCAATCGTCCTCCATATAGTATTGTGGACTTTCTTCAAGTGCATCAATCCCATAGGGCATATTAGGGTCTATATCTTCCTCACAGCCGTCCAAGCAAGCACTAGATGACTCACAACTCACTTTATTCACATAAGTGATTCTCGGATGTGGTGGTTGCGGTCCTAGCACTGGAGGTGGTAAGGGTGTTTTTTGAAGGACATTTTGGGCCCTAGGGACCATGTGTTGTGACGTTTATTCAAGAGGTGGGGCTGGCATTAATGCAAACACTCGAGGCGTGTCTCTCCATGCTAAGGTTGGTTTATTGGCCTTAGCGCGCTTCAATACTATGCAATCCTTAGCTTGATGACAATACCTCCCACAAGCATTGCAATTCCCATTGAACTTTACTCTAAAAGTAGGGCATTCACTAGTACTAAGTGGACCATAGCATACTGAGCACCATTGTTGCTCCCTTCTTGGATACATATGATTGTTTTGCGGAGCACGATTGTGTCTAAGACTCTCTTGAATGGCCTTGGTGAGATCTGCTAAAGTCATCTCAGATATCTTTGGCTCCTTAGCAATAGGCTTTAGGGTCATTGACTGATGCCCTGATGCTTGCAAGCTAATAAATTTAGGCTCAACAGACACTCTTTCTCCTTGAATCATTAAATTATCCTCCAATTGGATCGCATTGGTGGTGACTGCTTCCCAAGTGGTGATACCTCTAATGACTAGGCCATTGTAGATATCCTCATGTCGTAATCCACTGATTAATCTATCAAGCAATTGATTATTATTGAAGCGCTCATTTGGATTACAACGAGAATTCAAATGCTTCAAGCGACTAATAAAGTCTCTCAGCGACTCTCCTTCCTCTTGTTGGGATTTCTGGAGTTGAGAGGCTACACCCCAAAGCACTCCCTCTCGTATGTATTCTTTCAAGAACAATCTCCTAAGAGTAGGGTCAATTGTTTTTTCTTCCACCCTTAGGGTTCTATACCAATCCCCAGCCTTCCCACTTAAGGTTAGGCTTAAAGCATTACTCTTATGCAGGTCATTGTGTTCTCCTAAAGAATCGCATATTTGTTCAAACACTTCGATATGCTTTCTCACATCCCCGTCTCCACTAAATTTTTGTGTGAGCTTGGCTATTTGTACTGCCTTACTTCTAGGTTCTCTATCAGGCATTTTACACATATTCCCAGCAATAGATCGACCCATAGCTTGAGCAAATGTTGCCAAGTAACCTAAGTGAGCAGGCACCATGGGTGAAGGCGCTCCAGAGACTACATGTGAGTAGGTATTGGGATTGGGCTTGGTGCGTAGGAAGCCCTTGGGTTCCACGTTTGGTACGGTGTTGTGCCATGTGGCGGCCCAAAGTTCATATGTGTGGCCCTAGGCATAGCAGACATCGGATGTGACATGCTAATGCTAGCCAGTATGGTCCCATGGAAATAAGAACTTGGGTTTTGTGGTTGTGGAGCATAGGTTGTTGAAACAATGGGAGGGGTAGGGACTACATGAGTAGGAGGACCCATAGGGGTATAGGATTGGTACACACTTGTTGGTACTGTTGCAGGCATTGAGCTACCATGTAGCGGTGCTTTACTAACAAATGAAGTCCATGGCATGTTTCTTGGCATGCCCATTATTGGGGTAGGCATGGTAGCCGTGGTGTTATCAAGGGAAAGATCGGGGGAAAGATGAGCTAGACTTGGAAAAGTAAAGCTATCACTTGTGGGCTCATATTTCACTGAGACCCCTGGTGAAACAACATATGGAGGATCCATTGGACTTACCGAGGGAGTCTCCATTTGCGATAAGGTTGGTTGTTTAGCCTTCCCTGTATCCAAGAATCTCATGAGACCCGTTGAAGACATGTGGATCCCCTTGTTCTGTCTCTCTAGCTCAATAACCCTATGGATGACCTCACAAACTCTTTGTTGTTGATCCTCCACACTAGTAGCACCCATTGTGGATTGTAGGACATCTAGCCAACCCACGTGATAGGTGTGACCTGTGTATAGGTCGATTAGAGTTTTCGTTTGTAGTTTGTACTCCCAGTTCTTACTTAAGAACGCTCCATCTAGGATTGAGGTGTTAGGGGTGTCTTTTGAACTAGATGCAATGTGGCTCTCTATGGGTTGACCCTTAGTGGTTTTTAATTCAGGAGCACTCGATTGCTCTCCTAGCAAGGATATTGACATAGGAGCTTTTGCTTTTAAGTCTCTTTGTTGCTCCGCCTTGCGTAAGCTTTGGATTTCCTTTTCCCTAGCCGCGATGATATACCGCTCAACTTCTTGTACTTCCTGCAAGGCTTCTACCATCAGGTAATATAACCTTGGAGGGGAATAGCTCTAAAGAGTCAGGGGGTGCGGTGAATGGAGTATTCACATTGACACTCTCTAAGCGCATAGGGTATACGTTGGTCATGAATGGCGAATTTACTTCCCTGCCCACCTCATTTACATCGTTAGCTCCATGTTCGGAGTGAGTGGCTCTACTAAAGGTTTCCTTCAAGTGGTTAAGCACGCTCGGCCCGGAGCTTGAGCTATTAGGATTAGGCATTGGGTAACCCTCCATGACGTGGTAGTCAAAGGAAGAGTCACTAGATGCTATATGCGGGTCCTGAGTGGTACTACCTTGGGTTCCCGCCGCCGAGGGCCTAGAGCCTAAGGTAGAGGAATAATGAGAACTCGCAAAAGTCAAAATGCTTGCTAGTTGCTCGGCCTCTTGCACACGACCAGAGAGCAAATGCAGGTGCCTTTGGCACCCTACAAGTGTCGACGAATACCTTCAAAGGTTAACTGCCTGATTGTTTGGGCGTTTTGCACCTCATTTTTACTTGTTTTTTATGTTTTTAATTATTTTTTAATGATTAATTTTTGGATTAAAGCGTGTGATAGCTCAAAACAAGTGTATCGCTCAGGGGATCGTGGTGTGCTTTATAGCACAACGTTCGGTTACCCGAAGCTCCGATGGTCCTCAAAAAGGTCGGTTTTTACTTAAGCTTGAGGCTTGAGCTTGAGCGTGGGCTTAGGCTTTACTTAGGCGACTGAGGCTTGAGCTTGAGCGTGGGCTTGGGCTTGGGCTGGACTTGGGCCTGGGGAATCTTCCCGACCCCGATCCTACCTTTAAATTTTTTTATAAAAAATAATTTTTTTAATTATTTTGTTTGGGGATAAGGTCGCCGTGGCCGCGCTGCACCGGCGAGCACGCACACACCTATCCTACCTACTTACAACCAATAGAGCTACTGTCACAAACTAACACAGTACTACAACAACTCATTAGCCAACAAATCTACTTATTGTACTTTACATAGAACTAACATTATGGATCTATTACCTTAATTCTAACACCTTATCACAGAGAAAACACGCTACCTTTTAACACCTTATTAACAAAAACAATACACTGCAGCAAAACAAAGGTCACAAATCCTTCTCAACAAGCCACATACCTTCCTTCTCTACCTTTCCTACATTTTATAATGCACCACAAAGCAGCATAGAGTGCTACTCGAGCTTAATGCAGGGCATTTTTTCGGCAACGACGCCAAAAAAGTGCACGTATGTCGCACATGTTAATGCAAGGGACTTGCCGTACACTGTGTGCGAGCCACAAATGGCTGCAAGCACACAATCAGACTAATCTAGCAAGCTCAAGAAAGCAAGGGTGTGTCACTCACCGTCTTACGCTCGCCTTCGTGGAGGATTCCTCGCCGCGAAGAAGAAGGAGCTACCGCCGTTCCACGCTCAATCGCCTCGCCGCCGTCGTGCCATCGTTGCAGTGCTCGATCGCACTCTCTCTCTCTCTCTCTCTCTCTCACGCACATACACACACACAAGGAGATGAAGAAGAAGAAGATGGAGATGGAGCAAGAGCACTCTTCAATTGCACAAATGAGAGAATGAGGTCTAGATTGACTTTTATATGGGCTTTTTCGTTCACATTTGGGCGTCCACACGTAGCCAATCTTACCCAAATATTATAGGTTCTAGTTTTAGAGTGTGTCTCTCATCGGCGATCACTCTTAACCATTCCTACCTGACCGACAAGCCCGGCTAATAACATAACACACTACTAGCGGATCCGACAGGCCCTGCCCATCGCTACATAAAAGGTGGTCGCTTGGTGGTAACAGTATGCAATGCTCTCTCTCTCTCTCTCTCTCTCTCTCTCTCTCTCTCTATCTAAAATGTGGATAACAATGCCTTCAATTGCATGCATGTCCTCAACGCGAGACGTCCCTCTCCCAAGTCGACACATGAATAGAGACGACCGTTTTTCTTTTTCTCCATCTCTTTAAAAATGTACAAACTTTATAAAAAACATCAATAATAGTCTTGAAAAAAAAGATAAATATATATATTTTTTTAATGAATAACTAAATCTTCACTAAAATCACCTTTTTTCTGTTATTTGTATTTTCACTTCACATTCTCAAAAAGTTTTCATTTCTTAAAAAATGACCTTTCACTTTCACATTTTAAATCTTACCCTATTCTATTTAGAGTAGAAAGTCTTTTCACTTTGCACCGTCAAACAACAGCTTTTCATTTCATATAAACTTATCCTTTACTTTAACATGTTAAATCTTACCCTTCAATTCTGCTTTCCGATTGGATATTCCAAAACTAAGGGATGTTTGGAAAAGTGAAACATGTAGATGTGGATGTTGGGATGGTTATGTCCATGTAAAATCTAGCAACACAACCTAAAGCCCATGTGGATGTGCATGTTGTGATGGTGACGTGAATGTGAAGCTGAAAAGCCCAACTTTTTGAAGGATATTTTGTTGTATGCAAGGGTTTTCTTTGATCGACTTGGTTGCTTGTCGTAAAACAGAGAAACCCTTTTCCTTTTTTGCCTGCTAAACTTAGTATCTGCTAAACTATATGGGTGAGGGTAGTTCAATTATAATTGTTAGAAATGTGTCCTTTAAGAGAGTTTAAAAATCTTGAAGAAAAAGAAATCTTGTCTTTTCAAATGTTATTTCCCAAAAGCTCCATTTATTTTTTTGGTATCTTGTCTTTTCAAATGTTATTTCCCAAAAGACTCGTTTTATTTTATTTTTTTATTAATTTCTATGCTTAAATCTATCTTTTTTTATAAAGATATTAAATATTAAAACTTAACAAAAATCTTATAAATCTGATCCCCCCCTTTAACTTAGCAGGCATGCGTGCCTCCTCACGTTATTTTTAAGTTTGTGGGTTTTGACCTTGCACTTGACGGTCCTCAAACAAAGACTTGCAAGGACAAATTTGCCATCTTCAGATTTGGATAGTCTCCAAGAAATCTTTGAGTTTGTGAGTATGGACAGAAAAATAAAAAATAAAAATCTTTGAGTTTGTTTTACAAAGGGCATATTTATCGTGCCATAAAAATCCTCAATTTAACCTTCACGGCACCCTTCGACATATATATATATATATAGCCTTCATGCCATAGCTTACAAAATTTGTGGAAATTTCTAAAATACCCTTATCAAATGTGGATGGATTACTCTATTTCTGCATGAGTTATCCTTTTAAGTCTTTTAGACAAAAGTTTTCAGCAATGAGTTTACTAATAGAGGCAATTGTGTTAACTCGAAAGAACCATCTAAAATCCTTTTTATTTTAATACAAAAATGACAATGGTGAGTGAATTATATTAGCTTACAAATTCTATTCATGTTAGTGCCGAGCCATGACTTCTCCCAACAATCATAGATACATCGGTTGACTAGGAGCTTCCTTAGGACACTGAAAAAACAAACTTGGTTGAACCAACTTTGACCAGAGTGTTGGGTATGCAAGCCCTTGTGGTCATAACCCGTGGGAAACAATTCTTCTACAGCATGCAAATCAAGTTCAGTGTGCATGGCAAGTTTGTGGTTATATATATGTAATAGGCTTTAATCAATTATAGCGTGATTTTCTTATTGCTTACTGTTGTGTATCGACTCCTTCTCTCTCTCCTCTCTCGCTCTCGTTTCTCTGCACATCATCCTTCTTGCCATGGCACCTCTCAAGCGGCACCCTCCATAGCCGTTGCACCCATCATATGGTATCAGAGCACCTAGGCGAGTCCTAGGCAGCATCTCAAGGTGCAGACATAGCATTTCAACACGTTGCAGAGGCCATAGGCGTAGGGAAAATCCGCAGGCAGGGCAACTACAGTTGCATATCAAAACCCCATCTGGCCACACTGTTTAGTAGGCGGTGCAGAGCCATACTGTTTCTCAAAACGCCACTACAGAGGGCAGCACTACTGCACGTTTTGCCAGCATATCAAAACTCTCACTGTGGAGCCCAGGGCGTGTTCACTGTGGTGGTGTAGACAGCATCTCAAAACGCCCTATTTGTGGCAGTTTTGTGTTAGGCAAACTACACAGTTTTTTGAGCATATCAAAAGGCTGCTAACACTAGCTTCATCCACTGAAGGCATTGAAGGTTGGGCCACTTTTAGCATATCAAAAGGGTATTGTATGCAGTTAGTTTTTGAACATCTCAAAATGCTCAGAAGTCAAGCCAAATGGGCCTGTCAACAAAGGTATTTGAAAACGTCCTTTGGCAAAGCTTGATAGTGTTTCAAAAGCCATCTCATGGGGGTTTGTCTTATGCTTTATGGCTTCAAAGGGGTTCACCAAGAGGTGATATAACCACAGAGACTAATCCGATGAGACAAGTTGTTCTCACAAAAGGCGATCTAATCAATGAAAAGCATTTGGTACATCAACAGATGAAACATATGAAGATATGCTCTGAGATTGTAGTACAAGTTTTCAAAACCATTTTTTTCCACTTTTAGTATCCTAGATTTGTCAGCCTTTGTTTATTGTCAAAACAACCATACACTTTTCAGTCAAAGCCTTATTTTAACCTTTAAATTGTCAATTATTGTCATGCTTGTAAGTTGTCATCATGCCGAAATTGTACGGGTTATAGACACTGCCACGTAAAAGGTGGTAAGACCACCCTTTGTTGTTTGGACGGGTTCTGGTATGTCTCACACTGATAGTTGTTTGAGGGAAGTACACACACACACACACACGTATGATATAGTCAAGGGGGTGGCTTCTACTCATAGTTTCAGGTTATTGGGCTCTACCATGGTCTGTATCAAGTCCATAGTCAGTGGTTTGGGCTTGGGGGGGTTGTTGGGTATGCAAGCCCTTGTGGTCATAACCCGTGGGAAACGGTTCTTCTACAGCATGCAAATCAAGTTTAGTGTGCATGGCAAGTTTGTGGTTATATATATGTAATAGGATTTAATCAATTATAGCGTGATTTTCTTATTGCTTACTGTTGTGTATCGACTCCTTTTCTCTCTCCTCTCTCGCTCTCGTTTCTCTGCACATCATCCTTCTCGCCATGGCACCTCTCAGGCGGCACCCTCCATAGCCATTGCACCCATCACACAGCAGGGATGCAAATACTAACCAGTCAAGGCGGCACCGATTGCCTTGTTCCATTCATCAAAGTCCATCTGTTTCCTAATGGCAATGATCGCTTCCCTGCTTTCTTGTATAATCTCAGTGAACCTAGTTGTTTCTAGAGCGTTCTCGAAGACCGGACAGTTCCTAGTCTTCCACACATGTTTGAAGTAGTAGAATCCAACAATTTGCGTGCCGATTAGTAGTACTTGACTCTTGAACGCCTTTCCACCCAGGAAGAGATCCTTCTTTAAGAAACCTATCTTCTAGGTCTTTTGAACCCATTTGCAAATCTTCCCTGCTATGCCCACAAAGCGCCAAGCACTCCTTGAATAAGTGAGAGAAGTCCTCACTAGCCGTTCTGGATTGCTTCGTGATTATTACCACAAACTTGGCACATTAGGTTTCTACATAGCCCTACTTTATAGGTCTCGCAAAGAAATCCCATCCTATCCATTGCCAGGGCGTCGAGTCTTTAGTGTTTCTTTTTTGTAAGAATCTATTCACCGGTTTCTAGAACTCTCTCTCGTTGCATTTTGCTAACTTTAGCAGTGGATCATTAAAGGGTATGTAAGGGAGCAAAAATGAATTGATCACTTTTACTCTACTCAAGAAAGGAAGGAGCAAATACTCCCACCTTCTCATCTTGCTCCTTACCTTATCCAAGACCCATAGGAATCTTTGCTTGTGGGTTACGTCCACCCCTAGAGGGCCCCCAAGTGCCGGAATATCTTCCCTTTTGACACTATCTCTCTGGTCCACATTGGTGGATCAAACGAGTCGTTTTTTGATAACAAAATCAATCTTAATTTTGCAATACTACACTTCAACCCTGATGCAATGACATACGTCTACACAAACTCCAGAGCCTTCCTAATCACTTGAGGGCAAGCTTTAGGAAGAGAAGAGAATCGTTTGCAAAGAGCTTCGCCAAATGTTGGTCATTGTTAGGTAGAGATAACCCTTGAATCTCACCTCATGCAATGCTGTCTAAACGAAAGAAAACCAACCTTTCCTTGAATAGTTGCAAAAAACAATATCTTGGAGATGTTTCCTAGACTAGCAATGGGTATTTTGTAAACTTCACAAAAATTAAAAAGCATTTTGGAAAATTTAACAAATATGACTTTGGGAATCAATTTTAATATGAGGGGTATTTCGACACTTTCAACAGATTTCAAGAGCATTCTGGTGAATTTTCCCACTTTTAATTATTTCCTTCCTTTTCCACTCTTTATCTCTCGTTAAATTTATGAGGTCTTGAATGTTAAACTTATCCTCTTCTTCTTCTTCTTTCTCTTTTTCTTTTTATTTGGCAGGTCTCTGAGTCTCAAAAAAAAGGAAAAAGGATCAAGCCTTGAAAGGTGAGGTGGAATGGAAAAGAAATAGAAACTCCATATAGAAAAATAAGAATCCTTTCAAAAAAATTCAAATGCATAAAGTATAGGAAATGAAAAGCCCCGTGAAAATGAAAAGTCATAGGAAATGGAAAGCCCATTAAACCAATCCCTAAGCAAATATGTTGCTCTTACTTGAAACACTGGAGGCCGATAACCATGATGATAGTGGCTTATAAGATTATCGCCAAGACAATTTCCTCATGTTGTCTCCCATTCTCGATAGATCCATTACTCTACATCAACACGGGTTCATTAAAGGAAGATCCATTTATGGTAACATCCTCGCGGCCATGATTGGCATTAAATAAGCATCACTAACCAATCAAGAGTGTATCCTACTTCAACTTGATCTTGATAAGGCCTACGATAGGACAACTTGGTCGTTCATTGAGGAGGTCATGAAATCTTTGGGCGTTGGGCCTCCATTGTGCCAGCTTGTTTGCACTCTTAGTGCTAGAAGCCACTCTGAGCTGCTCCTTAATGCCAGGTTTGTGGGTGCTTTTGAAGTCAAAAGATCAATCAAGAAGGGCTATCCGCTCGTCCCGTTGTTGTTTGCTATAGGCTCGCATCTGTCGGTGACCATGCTGGAAGCTACTGCTGCAAAAGGGGAGATCCAAGGGTTGGCCTTGCCAAACAAGGACCAACTCTTGGCCAAGCTATTCGCGGATGATTTTTTGTTGTTCCTCAAAGGTTGCCCACAAACTTTGCGAAGGGCTTTGGAGGTTGTTTAAATGTTCGCCCTAGCCTCTGGATCAAAATGCAGTATTGAAAACTCTAGGTTGATCTCCCTATCTGAAAACGACTCTTGTGTGATCATGTTATGTGGTCTGGAGACATTGTATCCAAAGGGAAGATATTTCGGCACCTGGGTGCGTCGCTGGGGGTAGATGTGACTCATAAGCAAAAATTACAATGGGTGATAGACAAGGTTAGAAACAAGATGAGAAGATGGATTATCTCTTTCTCCCCTTCTTAGGCAAGGTAAAAGTGATCAACTAATTTTTTTGTCCCGTACATAGCCTTCACTAGCCCGCTTTTGAAATGAGCCAAATGTAATTGGAAGGAGTTCTTGAAATAGGTACAAAGATTTCTATGGAAAAATAACACCAAAGACCACAATACCTTGGCATTGAGCAAGTTGGGAGATTGTTGCAAGGTCAGTGGAGCGTGGTGGTATCGGGATTCTCATCCATGTAGAGGCCCAGTGTGCCAAAATGTAATTGGAAGGAGTTCTTGAAATCGGTACAAAGATTTCTATGTCTTGCTTCATGATTATTACCACAAACTTGGCACATTAGGTTTCTACATAGCCCTACTTTATAGGTCTCGCAATGAAATCCCATCCTGCTCATTGCCAGGGCGTCGAGTCTTTAGTGTTGTTTTACCATAAGAATCTATTCACCGGTTTCAAGAACTCTCTCCAGTTGCATTTGATTAACTTTAGTAGTGGATCGTTAAAGGGTATGTAAGGGAGCAAAAATGAATTGATCACTTTTACTCTAGTCGAGAAAGGAAGGAGCAAATACTCCCATCTTCTCATCTTGCTCCTTACCTTATCCAAGACCCACAGGAATCTTTGCTTGTGGGTTACGTCCACCCGTAGAGGACCCCCAAGTGCCCACATTGACGGATCAAACGAGCCGTTTTCTAATAACAAAATCAATCTTGATTTTACGATACTACACTTTGACCCCGATGCAATAACATACGTCTACACAAACTCCAGAGCCTTCCTAATCACTTCAGGGCAAGCTTTGAGGAAGAGAAGAGAATCAATTGCAAAGAGCTTCGCCAAATGTTGGTCATTGTAAAGTAGAGACAACCCTTGAATCTCCCCTCATGCAACGCTGTCTAAACGAAAGAAAACCAACCTTTCTTTGAATAGTTTCAAAAAACAATGACTTATAGATGTTTCCTAGACTAGCAATGGGTATTTTGTAAATGTTACAAAAATTGAAAAGCATTTTGGAAAAATTTAACAAATATGGCTTTGGGAATCTTTTTTTTTTTTGGCAAAACTCACAATTGTGAGTGGATAGTATTAAGAAACATCAGAAATATACATCAACCTCGAGCTTAGACCGAGCCTTGAGGGTCAAAGGATTACAAGTTTTCTGCTTGACAGAGAAACCACTACTACTCCTAGGATTTACTTATTACAAGATGTTATGTATTGTTCTAGACCAGTCCTTTGAGGCTTGTTTGCCTTCGATCATGTGGATCGTCACTCTGCTCTCTTGTATGATTTCACAAAAGCTTGCCACAGCTAGATCCCCCTCAAACACGCGACGGTTCATTGCTTGCCAAATATGGTGAAAGAAGTAGTACCTGATTATTTGAGTGCAGACAAGAAGAGCAAGACTTCCCAACCTGTTACTACCAAAGAACATATCATTCTTGAGAACTTAATTTGCCCTGTCCTTTGAATCCACTTGCATATTTTCCCAGCCATGCCACTGATTGCCTGGCATCCCATGAAAAGGTGGGCTAGGTCTTCACTAGCTATTATTCACCCCGAGCAACGATTGGACCCGATGCCTCTTTCTTGTATCTTTACGCCCGTCGATAGAGCACCCCACATCACTTTCCACAAAAATATATCATATATTGAGGGCACCTTGGCTTCCAGATGTTCTCCATGACTCCCTCCCATCGTTTTTCCATCCAGTGCCTCTTCCATAATTTGTTGAGGGGGCTACACCAATTAGCCTCGTGCATTAATGCATGATAAATGCCTTTAGAATGTGGTTTCCAAAAGAGGCTACTCCCGGGCCATCTCAAAGCGTCCCATTCAAAGTTGGATTCACAAATTGGCATCACCACCTTATCAAGCCCTTTCATCACCATATAGACTTGTAAGATCTCAAATCCATTCAGTTGAAATTGGATGGCTAAAGAGTCAGCAGATTTCCAGCACTTCGTAATGCCATCCCAGAATTGCTCTGGTCGAACGAGCCCCTTATTATTCACATTCTTGGCCATTTCTACCCAATAGGGGCTTTGCGGTGGCCCCAATATTTTAGAGAGCCAAGGGGACTAGTGCAAAATTGAGTCTTAAAGTATCTGGTTACTTCCCCCCATTCCAAAACCTCAGCTGCACTTTCGCACTTCCTCATATGCTCCCCTGAGAGTCCACGAGATCTAAGATAAGACCACTTCGGGGTGAGAAGTTTGTCGTGCATCACAACCCCCTTCCACTTTCCCCCTTTCGATCCCAGTTTTACTGCATCAAGCATTTCCTTGGTCATGATAGCCCAAGCTTGGTCTTTTTTAGCCAATGAGACCATAAATTTGGAACAAAGGGCCTCCACATGGGATACAAGGTTAAAAATGCCGAGCCCTCCTTGGTCTACCGGGCGAGCAACTACCTCCCATCTCGCCCACTGCCATGGCCGGGAGGTTTTCGTGTTGTTCTTCCATAGAAACCTTTTCACTGGTTTTAAGAATTCTTTCCAATTACACTTAGTCATCTTGAGCACGGGGCTGAGGAAAGCAATATACAGCATCATAAAAGCATTAATCACTCTAATCCGACTTTGGAAGGGGAGGAGAACAAACTCACATCTTCTCATTTTTTAGCTTATTTTTTCAAGGATCCATTGAAATCTTAGAATGTGGGTTACGTCCACCCCTACGGGGGCTCCCAGGTGTCTAAATACACTCCCTTTTGAGACAATCTCTCCTGTCCAGACTACAAGGTCAAAAGAGTCGTTCTCCGACAAGGAGATTAGTCTTGACTTTTCTATATTACACTTGGATCCTGAGGCCACGGCAAATGTTTGCACAATCTCCATAGCTCTCTTGGCAACTTGAGGGCACGCCTTCAAGAATAGGAGCGAATCATCTGCGAACATTTTGGCCAGTAGCTGGTCGTTGCCCGGTAATGCCAGACCTTGAATCTCTCCCCGCGCAGTAGTGGCTCTAAGAATCGTAATGAGAGGATGCAACCCGATGGCGAAAAGCAAGGGGGCTAGGGGACATCCTTGCTTAATAGACCTTTTAACCTCAAAGAGACCACAATTTTTTCATTAAACAGGAGCGTATGAGGCATATGAGGCGAGAAAGGCGAGGCCCAAAGCCCAGAGCTCCCATGACTTCTTCTATATAGGACCATTCTATCCTATCATAGGCAAAGTCGAGGTCCAGCTGTAGCAAGATGCACTCTTGCTTGGAGAAGGATGCATACTCTATTCCTACCATTGCTGCCAAGATATTGTCATATATAGATCTCCCTTTAATGAACCCGTGTTGATGGGGAGAGATGATCCGACTCAGGACGGCGGGGGCAAGTCTGAGAGCTATCACCTTGGCAATAAATTTGTATGCTACTGACATCATCGTAATGGGACGCCAATGTTTACGTTGAGAGCAGCAGATCTATTTGGGGATGGGCTTGATAAGCCCTCTCTTAACACTTGCTTCCAACAACTCTTCAGAAACAGCTTGATTGGCCATCCGTGTGACTAGACCCTTGAGATCATCCCAAAAAGCTTTAAGAATCAATTTTAATACGAGGGGTATTTTGACACTTTCAACAGATTTCAAGGGTATTCTTGTAAATTTTCCCACGTATAACTATTTCGTCCCTTTTCCACTCTTTATCTCTCACTAAATTTATGAGGTCTTCAATGTTAAAACTTATCCTCTTCTTCTTCTTCTTCTTCTTCTTCTTCTTCTTCTTTCTCTTTTTCTTTTTATTTAGTAGGTCTCTGAGTCTCAGAAAAAGGAAAAAAACCTTTCTCTTACTCTAGGATGAAGCCTTGAAAGGTGAGGTGGAATGGAAAAGAAATCTAAAGCCATAAAGAAAAATAAGAATCCTTTCAAAACATTTCAAATGCATAAAGTATAGGAAATGAAAAGCCCCATAAAAATGAAAAGTCATAGGAAATGGAAATCCCATTGCACCAATCCCTAGGCAAATATGTTGCTATAAGTTGAAGCACTAGTGGCCGATAACCATGATGACAAGGCTTATAAGATCATCTCGCCAAGACAATTTCCCACAGGTTGTCTCCCATTCTAGATAGAGCCATAACTCTACATCAGCACGGGTTCATTAAAGGAAGATCAATTTATGATAACATCTTGGTGGTCATGGTTGGCATTGAATATGCATCACTAACCAATCAAAAGTGTATCCTACTTCAACTTGATCTTGATAAGGCCTACGATAGGATAACTTGGTCGAGGTCATGAAATCTTTGGGCGTTGGGCCTCGATTGTGCCAACTTGTTTTCACTCTTAGTGCTAGAAGCCACTCTGAGTTGCTCCTTAGTGACATGATTCTGGGTGCTTTTGAAGTCAAAAGATCAATCAAGCATGAATATCCACTCGCCCCGTTTTTGTTTGCTATAGGCTCGCATCTCTTGGTGACCATGCTGGAAGCTAGTGCTGCAAGAGGGGAGATCCAAGGGCTAGCCTTGCCAAACAAGGACCAACTCTTGGCCAAGCTGTTCGCGGATGATTCCTTGTTGTTCCTCAAATCCTACCCGCAAACGTTGCAAAGGGCTTTAGAGATTGTTTAAATGTTTGTTAACCGACAAGTTAGACAATGGAGTCAATATTGAGCGAATAGGAGGCTTGGTGACTGCCCAACTCTCCCTATTGCTTAGTGTTGACCTTGGTGTTAAATCCATTACAAGCGACAGTAAAGACCTTGCGGCATGATAACCAACAACGAAGACCCTTGTGGTGATGTGACTACTAGTCATACAGTGAAGTCAACACCGCGCGAATAGGAGGCTTGGTGACTGCCCAACGCTTCCCATCGCTTAGTGTTGACCTTGGCAAATGGACGTCAGCCCAATTAATATCCATGAATAACATTGTTTTGAGTCAGGGGCCAGGCTTGTTGGTCCAATAAGTGAGTAGGTGATTGCCGATGAGAGGCGCACCACATATTTCATTTGACACTAATTTTACTTGATCGCCTAGTGTGGAAGCCCATGTGTGAATAGGCTAAACTCTTATAAAAGGTCCATTTGACCTAAAATCCTCATTCTCTGAGGTGTAAGTTAAGGAGTGCTCTTGTTCCATCTCTGTCTTCTTCTCATTTGTGTGCTCACAAGTGTGTGTGTGTGTGTGTGTGTGTATGTGTGCGCGCGCGCGCACTTGAGAGAGAGAGAGAGAGAGAGAGAGAGAGAGAGAGAGAGAGAGAGAGAGAGAGAGAGAGAGAGAGAGAGAGTGTGATCAACATTGCGGCGGCATTGCTGGTGGCGAGGCGGTTGAGCGCGGCATCAGGGATGACTCCTTCCTCTTTGCACCACAGGATCCTTCATGACGGAAGCATTGAGCGGTGAGTGACACACCCCTGTTCCTTTGAGCTTTCTAGGCTCTTCTAGTTGTGTGTTTGTAGCCTTTTGAGGCTCGCACAGGCAAGTTCCCAGCTTCGACACGTACGACAAAGCGTCTATTTTTGGCACCACTATCGGGGAATGCCTTGCATTAAGCTTGAGGAGCACTTAATGCTACCTCGGGAAGCCTTTCTTCCATATGTTTTCTGTGTTTTAATGTGTTGTGTGAGATATGTTAAGTGGATGCAATGGAAAGATTAGCAGGTTTTTGTTGGCTTATGTTAAGTGGCTCTAAGCTCTGTTAGTGTTGCATTGTATTGTTTTTATTAGTTTTGCAAGATGCATAATGAGCAGGTATTAGTAGATCTGTTAGTGAATGTAGACAGGGAGAAGTAGAGCAGACAGTGAGCAGTAGAGTTGATTATTTTTTAGTGTGCCGAGTAATGTGTTTGATCGTGTGTTAGCAAAGTGTTAACCACCGACGTCCACTTCTAGTAGTCATGGGCCGGGCTTGTCAGTCCACACTACAAGAGGTTGTGTGCAATTGTGAGTTTTTAGCGACGAAAATACATTGGGTTTTTATACTCCTTGACATCGCTAAGACCATCGCTAATAGCGTTGCTACGGGAACGTCGTTATACACGTCGTTATCCGCATCGCTATATGCATCTCTATATAGCAACACAGATAGCGATGCAGATAGCGACAGTTGCACGCTTCCTATAGCGACGCTCATAGCGATGTTGCAGAGCCTTATATAGCGATGTTTATAGCAATGCCCGAGACTAAAACCAATTGGGTGGCAGGGCATTCACCCATCAACCATATTGAATGTTTCAATAATAGAGTAAACCTAAATGAATCCAAGATAAGCCCAGATTCACCTTTGAAAGAAAGTGCAAGGTATAGACCCAAAGTAGTCACCCACAAGACAATATAACCATTAACTCCATCATCCATAGTATTGTTTGCAAAATAAAGATACAAAACTAACAAAAGTAAATTGATGAAAGTAAATCAATGACAATTGTACACATCATAACATCATAGGCAAAATCACTTGATTATTAAGCTTTGCAAATGTAATAGTTACAACACCATTGTCATTATTGAGAAAATATACATGGTTTTTCAATAGTTACAAAAAGACGTATCCATGTCATATCATTATATATGCTATGACAAAAGGAAACTAATGCTATCTAGCTACGGCTAGACTGGAATTCGTCTAATCAAACGTCTCATCGCGTCCAAGCGGCATATCTATCGAATTCTATACAAAAAAAAAGACTTTTTGTAAGTATAAACATATAATTTACAAACCAATACAACAAATGGAAAAGAGTAAACCCTAATACTAATCATGTTGTCACAAGAACTCAGAATGTCCATCATGGCATTTAAGCCCTTTCTGTCTGGGTACTCGGGCTCGTACGGTGTGGGGTCACGTCCTGTCATCAACCACTGTTCAAAACATACAAAGAATCCATTGTGTTAGAATTTAAAAGTACAAATAGATGTAACTACCAAACCTAAAGAGCAATGCAAAAACACATACAAAATCGGCCTCAAATGATGCCCACCCGCCGCTCCCCAAGTGGTGCGAGCTTCCTGCCTCTACTCGCGCATGGCTACCACCTTTTGTTGCTTCCACTTGTCAGGATTCTCGCGCGCTGCTCGCTTTGCATTCTTCCAATCTTCTTTGGCCAGCCAATCTGGTATGTTCCACCCATGCTTTATTACTTTTTGTACTTCAGAGCGCTTGTGCTTGCAGTATTCGCACATTTGAACCTTCATCGGGTCTTCATTGAAGCGCTCATCCCGACTTGACACTAGAAACTCGTCATGCAGCATGCTGATGACTCTGTCTTTTAATTATCGCCTTCATCATCCAAGATGATGCCGCTGCTGATGTCGACGGAGTACGGCAAGCCCTCTCACATGTGACGCGTGAACCTGGCAAAGGTCTCTAGCAGCATCTGGATAGGGATACGGACGTCAGGTGTGTCCACTAGAGTTTGGGCCTCGAAGCGCAACCTTCTTCTTTACTTTCTTCTTAAGCAGCTCGTCCACATCCTCTTCAGGTTCTGAAACTACTTCTAGTTTCCGGCGTGCTCTTGTGGATGCCCTCTTGGATACTTCGGGCTGTTCTTCCTCCTCGTCGGCTTCTCTAAGCCACTCATTCTGGGAGGGAACCTTTGGCCACTGATCTCTAGCTCCAATAGCTTCATAAGCTATTCTTGTCAGAATTTCCGCTCCTCCTATGTACTTTGGCTTCTCGTTGTGCATGGCAATTACTTGCTCGTGGATGTGTTGAGCGTAATTCACCTCTTTTGGCATATTGCTCTTTAATGCCCATGTGATGGTGGTCGCAATGGCATGGGGTGGTGTCGTATACTTTTGCGGTCTTTTACTGCAAACATGAAGAAATTGGTTGTACAGTCGGTAAAGGGTTGTTGTTCTTGGGTCCGCCATATCTCCATAGGTTGCATTCTGCTTCTTGGGCCCATAGACCTCTATGGCCTCCCTTCTTTCCCTGACCGAGCTTCCTTTGTTGTGCAGCTTCAATGCGTCTGCAATGAGCTGTGGAGTGATCTGTACTTCTACTTTCTCTCCATCCATGGCTGTCAATGTGGCTTTTCCATCCTTCTGAATGGATGTTGCCAACTCGTACACTCTTCTTGTATCCACACATGATGGTCTCGAGGTGAAGAAACTGTGCAAGTCTGCCCTTTCCAGGTACCTGCTGATGTCTTCTGACCTGCTATAATCTACCAATTCCTGTGGGATCATCGGTACATCCACCGCTTGCCCTTGAGGATCTCTGAAAGTCCCCTAGTAGATCTTTATTCCCTTTTTCTCCAATACTGCTTCCTCCACCCAAGTTTTGGTTGGCTTGAGGGTTTCTGCTGGAATGTCAAAGGGTTCCGCTTCTGCAAGAGCATCTTTGATTGTCGGTCTTTTTCTCTTCGTTGCCGATGACTTGGCGGAATCCATGGATCCTGTAACTCCAATTTCAGAAGTTAGCGTCTTTTTAGTGCTGAAAGCCGAAATGAAGCTTTTAACTATTCAAATGACTTGAAAATTGAAACATGAGCTATTCAGGGCCTAAGGATGCAAGGTAGGTGAAAAAATATGCAAAATGGGCTCAAAATCATGCTGGAGACATCATACGCGTATGATGTCTTTTGTGTCAAAATGACTTCATATTGGTTGTGCTTGTAGCTGATAGTGTATACATGAGTATCATATGCTTGGATTTGAGTTTGAATCCTATTTGGTCAAGTTTTGGCCAGTTTAGTCCAATTCCGGCTCTTGGCAAAATTTTGAAAGGGATTTGGATTTTATGATCCAAATTGGATAAAACTTGGTGGTTCACTTTCAAATGGCATGTAGATCACTTCTGTTTGGTGGTTGAAGCCCTGAGGTGCCAAAATCATATAGTGAGACATCATACGCGTATGATGTCTTTTAGTTTATTTTTGGATCAAAATTCTCTATAAGCTTGGATTTGGCTTTAGATAGGCTTATTCAGTGGATTTATGAAGTTTGGATAGATTTTGGGCTAAAAATGGCTCTGGAGACATCATACGCGTATGATGTCTTTTTCATCAATTTTGCATGGGATTGATTCTGTGGACTCCCCATGTACTAGTGAAGGACTGTTTCTACTCAAATCTTGGTTTGGACTTGAGTATGTTGGATTTGGGCCAAAAATAGGCTTTAGGTGAAGGATTTTCCCTCAATTGGGCTAATGGGGTGATCCTCTTGACCAAATGGTTCCAAATTTCATATGTAGCATATATTAGATATATATAATGGATGTATGATGACAAATGAGCAGTTTTGGCTCTGTAAGTGCAAATAGACATCATACGTGTATGATGTCTTTTGTGTCAAAATGGTGCTTTTTGGTTCCAGATAGCTTGTAGATGTGTTTAACAACAATCCTACAAAGTTTCAATGAGTTTGGAGTTATTTTGACAAAATTAGGACCAAAAATAAATTTTATGGCCTACTTTGCGTCTTTTTGGTTTTCCTTGGGTTTTCTAACTCCAATTCTCATGATACTTGGTTCATAGGATGTGATTAACATGTGGAATGAGGCTATGCACTCAAATGTTGAAATGGATGTGAAATTCATGCTGTGAGACATCATACGCGTATGATGTCTTTTCTTGAAATGTTGGTCTTTTTGTGCAAAGAATGCTTTGTGCTAGTGCCCTAAGCCCTGCTAACTAGTTTTCAACTTAAAAAGTCATCAGTTTAGCTAAAAAGCCCCCTTATAGGCATTTCAGTCTCCGAAGTCGTCTTTTTGCCTTGGAGTTGAATTTCTTCAACTTTTCTTCTCGAGAGTTGCATTTCCAGCTCATTGGATATGTTGTGAAGCCATCTATTTGGTTGAACTTGACTTTGGCTCCCCGTTCTCTATCTTTCTCCTTTTGGTTGCCCGAAAGCTTCTTTTTCACCATCGGTAAGTGAATCAGCTTTCTTTTGGGTTTTGCTTGCAAACATAAGTCATCGATAGTTACTTGAAGCTGCTTGTGAAGTTTCATTTCATTCGGTCGTCAATTTCAGCCGTTATGCCAAAATGACACTTTGTGTGTCCGCAGCCAAATCAGTTGTTCCGACCTACTTTTTGTGATTCAAACTTGGAGATATTCTATGGTTGCATTGTCCTTGATGTGGTTGAACTTCCTATGAAGTTTCGTGTTGTTTCGACAACTTTTTCTTGTTTGCCTCTTGCAGGCTCTGTTGACCTAGGGTTTTTCCAGTCGTTCTTTCTCGAGCTTTGAGTGTTAGAAACCCATCTTCTATACTAGGGTAACCCACCTATAAGTTCTTGCAAGGTTTGGTTAGGCGGTTGTGCCACTACCTAGCATTCTACCCCATTCCCCGTCTGCTCTTGTTTCTTGGTTTTGGTCAGTTTTCGCGACAAAAGTTAATGATAAGCATCAAAAGCTTATGGCAACGAGTCTACCTCTCATGTCTGGTGTCCTCTGAGCTCTCGTGGAAGTCATAGAAGGTCGTAGAAGATCTGTGCTCCTGTGGCTCTCTGCTCTTCTCCAAGAAGGTAATAGTGTGAATGAGCTTGAAAGTGATGTGAAAAATACTTGACTTCGGACTTCCCGGTTCACTTGCCACTAAATTTTTCATGTGCTCCTATCTCGTTGTGAGATGCGCTTTAGGATCTGAAATTTCCCAAATCGGACTCCGTTTGACCTGTTTTCTTAGAATTCCGTCCACTTGCCAAAATTCTGTCGTTTCGGACTTTCCGCAACTTTTTTAGAATTATACCCAATTTTTACCATGGGTTGCCCTTGTCATTAGGACCATCACCGTCTATTCTTTTCTTTTTTCCGATCTCATTTCACCTGCTTTTTTTTATTTTTCTTTTACTTTTATTAAGAAAATCATAAAAAATAAAAGAAAATAGCAAATTGAAGCCAAAAATTCCAAACATACACAATAAATAGCTGGTAACCCTGTGTATATGAATATACACTTATTTGTGATTTTTGGACTTGGATTACCACTTTTTAGCTCCAAAAACACTCTTATTTAGTGATATTTACACGTCTAGAGACCCAAATTCATCATTTGATCTCTTCTTGTTACAAAACAAGGTATATAAGGGCATAAATATTATCAATATCCGCAATCAAACATAAAAATTGCAAAATCATGTAAGACACTGCCCTTGTAATATAATTTTTGTTTTTCTTTGTTTTTGTCGCTTGTAGCTGCTTTGTAGCTCCTGTATACCTGTATACCTCCCCCTTCTCCTAGTCTGAGGCCTCCCGGACGACTATGAAGTGTCTGTGGGCGAAGCATTGTAGTTGTTTTGGTCATAAGTTCCCAATGCAATTGTAGAGCGATGATACAACAATCTTTCCAATAAAGCTGCTGTTTGTTTGATTGAAGGATTGGTGGTCGGGTTTTGGGTTGGTTTTGGCACTTCGGTAGTAGAATCAGTAGATGGATTCTTCTTTACCTTGTTGTTCTTTTTCACAATCCAAATCTGCTTCCGCTTCGCTTGTGCTTGCCACAAACTCTTTGCGACCCAAACCTGCTTTGTTCTTTGTGTTGATTTACTCGCCTTGAAATACCTAGGAGTTTCCGTGGATTGTACTGAAGGGAGTTCCTGTTTACAAATCCTTGGGATCCAAATTTGCTTGCTATAGCTTTGTGCCCTCATGAACTTCTTTGGAATCCAGATCTGTTTCACTGTCCTTGATTGTCTAGAATCACTCTGTTGTCTGGTCTTGAAGACTCTGTTTTCCACCTTTGTGTTCTCTAGCACAACCTTTTTTGGTCTCCATACCAACTTTGACTCCGTTTTTTCCCAAGGTTGAGCTGTTATATTATTGCTTGTCTTCCTTATCCAATGTTGAGAATTCCTCGTCGAAGAGTAATCCGGTTGTATAGAAACTTTTGGTTGCCATTGCTTCTTCTTTTTCTCTGGTTGTTGTTTACCTTTGTTCTTGGATTCTTCCTTTGGAGTTGGCACTGCTCCTTTGGTGAACTTAACTGATTGACTTTCACCTTCGTATTTGATAAGCACTGATTTAGAACTCCAGTCAATCATTGCATTGTATTGCTTCTGCCATGGTTGTCCTAGCAATAATGGATGTTGTGTAGCTTGGTCTTCAACCACGTAAAACATATGAGGATACACATACTGGTTAATCTGTATATGTAAAACTGTGCATCCGATAGTTTTGATTGAATTCTCAGAGTAACTCTTTAACTCTTGCTTGGCAGTTTGTAATTTAGTGTCATTTGTCAATTGTCTATACAAACTGAGTGAAAGTAGGTTAGTTTGAGCTCCTGAATCAATAGTTCTCTGGCTTTGATTTGGTTGGTTCCTACTTTGCATTCAATGATGGGTTCTTCTTTGTCATTATCCATTTCTGTTATACTGACTGCGTTTATTCGTATTGCTCCTTCATTGCACTGTTTCTGACGCAGTAGTCTTCTTTTCTCCATTCTTTCCTTCGCCTCGGCTTGCGCTTCCTCCACAATATTTTTCTTTTTCTGGACACGTAGCTTTTCTTGATGTATTTTGAGAAGCATGTCTTGGGTTAGTGGCAAAAGATTTTTTTTCACTCTGCATCCACTAATCCAATTGGGCATTTCTTCTCCGTCTAATGTAGCAAGCTTGACGGCTCCACTTGGTGATAGATCTTTAATCACCAGAGGTCCCATCCCTCGCTTTTTAAGCTTCTTAGCACGCTGTTTCAGAGTGTAAACTAGGACATAGTCCCCAACCTTAAACTCTTTAGTCCGCACATGCTTATCAAAAAATTCCTTTTGTCGCCTTTTTGAGCGTAGATAGAATCTACTGCTTTTAGGCGAAGCTCGTCTAGCTTTTCCAGGTCATCTATTCTATCAGAAAGCTCGTGCCTTGTCCACTCTAGATCCTTAGCCACCCTTAAGGTTCAAATCAAGAATTCTATCGGTAAGATAGCATTTAGCCCAAAAACCATGTTATATGGGGTCGTTCCTATCGATGTTTTATATGCTACCCTATATGCCCATAATGTTGAATGCAACTTCTGGTCCCACGACTCAGATACAATCTTCGTAAGGACCGTGCATATGGTTTTGTTTGTTGCTTCAGCTTGTCCGTTTGCTTGTGGATGATACGGGGCTGATTTCCTATGGATTACCATGAATTCATCTAGAAGGATCTCTATCACTTCATTTATAAAATGTGTGCCTCGATCACTCACAATTTCTGTCGTCCAAACTTCTTTCAGAGTTTTCTTGATCTCTCTGTACTTGTTTCTACGTTCTAACTTGGACTCTGTGTGTTCTCTGTTGCGCTTGTTCTTTTCTGATTTTTCTGTTTTAGTTTTCGTTTCATTCCTTTGAACTTGATTTCTTGAGCTTCTTTTGTCTTTTCGTAAGCTCTTTTGCTCATTGCCTCTCATTCTTCCAGAAATCTTGTCCTTAACACAATCTTCCGCCTTTACTAGCATTAGGAATTGATTTTTTTCTCTTATTCTAGGCATCGGATTGGTTCTAACCCCCTTTGTTTTTCTCTTTGCTCTATAGCGTTTCTGGCGTTGTTTAGTTTGGTTCGGAAAATCATAAAATCGGACATCCGTTATAGTTTCTTCGTTTCCGCTTGAATTGTCCGTTGACTCGTTGTCTGCTTCATTTCCCCACTCTGGATGATCGGGAATGTCGTGAAACACCTCTTCTTCATCTTCCTTTTCCAGTGTATCGTTCTTTTCAGTTTCTTTTTCGAGTATAGTTCTCAGCATGAAGTACGGAACCACGTCGTACCCGTCCTTGTCGCAAAATTTCGTTGTGGGACCATCCGGAATTGCACAAACATCTAGGGTTGCTAGAATGTGTGTCCATTCTAATGGTTCAAGCGTGTCCTCTGGAAAGGGTTCTCCTATATAAGTTTCATCTTCGATAGCCCTTTCTAAAACATATTCTTCTCGCCTCAGACTTCCACATTTCGAGGCTCCACACATCCATAACTCCTTGGGCTTACCTAACCAAGCCGGAAATTCGGATCCCGCCAAAGTAGCTGAATCAAACTCCTCTACCGGTGTTTGGTTCACATCTTTGTAGCTATGGTCTCTCAGGTTCACACGTGTAGTGGTTTTCGTATTTCTCAGGTATATGTGATCGTAGCCCCAATCCTGGACCATTTTCAACTGTCTCATGAATGGTCTTCCCAGTATGATATCATAGTTATTCTCCTTGCCAAAATCGACAATAGCAAAAGTATGTTCGTATTCAATGCCGCAAGAAGTCACTACGACTTTCTCTAATAACCCCATAGGTTTCTCCATGTGTCCATCTGCTAATTGGAGTTTCAACCTAGTCTTCCTTATTGCTGGTTTCCCCCATTTTTTCCAGATTTCTTTTGTAGCAATGGCTACCCCAGCTCCGCTGTCTAGTATTGCCATCGTGTTCACGCCTTGGAATTCAACTGGTAAGGTTGTATTCCCCTCTTCTCCTTCGCAATACTCTCCGACCTTGTTTAAGGGTACAGGCTTAGCGTTCTTTTGTGGTTTGCTCAGCTCTTGTATACCCTCTTGCAGTCTCGATGTTGGGTCTTTTATCCCAAATTTCTCCAAGCATTTTCCTACAGTGGTCCACATATGTGGTCTTAGCCTCAAAAGCTCAGCTAGAGTGATAGTGCATGTCACTGGTGTTGACAAGATCTCTATCAATCCTTGCGAGTCCATGATTTTTTCTGATGAGATTCTTCGTGAGGGAAGTGCTCTAATCTCGGATTTTTCTTCATACTCTCCTAAGTATGAAGGTAAGGTATTCAGTGAGTGAGGTTTGCTCTCCATTGTTCTAACAGAGCCCCCATCTCCCTAGTAAGATTGCAGATCCAAGTCCACTTGAGATCCTACCTCAAATTCCACTATGGGAGGATTCCTGATGTCCTTTTTCCAATTTTTCTGATTAGCTTGGCAACTTAGCTCGTTTGCAAAGTTTGCCTCTCTCACTTGTTTCCAAAATTCATTGTAATCCTCATCTTTTCCGTAAGACCTCTGTATGACTGGAGGAAAACTCTCTATCTCCTGATCGGTTGTGTTCAATACTATGCGGTCATCCTTGTGTGTATTTTCAGGCTTTTGTGCACTGGGAGTCTTTTCAGCTACCCGTGAAATGATAGTCTCTTGCTGAATTCGGTTTTCCGTTCCACAATTCATTGTTTCTCTTGGTGGTTCTAATAAGGCTTGTGCAGTCTCGATCATTCTCTGGCACATTTCAAGTCTCTGCTTTTCCAATTCCTCGTTTGGGTATGTCATCCACCTCTGTTCTTGTGTTTGGTTGTTCTTTAACCTAGCTTCGTAAGCTCTCATCAGTGCGTCCAATGGTTCGTGTACTTTGTCGACTAGCACTGATCCCCCTGAGCTTAAGCTCGTTGTCTCTTTGATACTCTTTTGTTTCGTTCTTTCCGGGCTCATCTCTTGTTTCCCGTTTTGACTCTCAAGTTTTTCTAATCTATCTTTAGTTTGCTTTAGTTCCTCAGCTAGAATAGCGTCTTCACGTTCTTTTCTCAACTTCATGCGTGCTTTTCTAGCTTTCCATGTGTTTCTCTGACTCCGCGGTCCTTGACTAACCACTTCAGTCGCTAACTTTCCATTCTCAGATTCTCTAGTGGTTTTCTTAGCTTGAGCTCTAGTAACAACTTGCGTTGGTATCAGAGTTTCATTTTAAGACCCACTGCTGGTAGGAATAGTTTCTAGCATATTCAATGTCGTCTTTTGCACTTTGTTTGGATTCTTTGAACAATATTCAATGAAGTGAGTAACCCCACACTCAGTGCAATAAGCGTTAATTCTAATGATTTCCGTATGTGAACAAACATTCATCAGATGGTCACCTCCACACTTGTAACAGGGTCCTAGTGCTGTTCTTGGTCCCACTTGATTCGTCCTTTGTGGATAGGATGGTCTTTGTCCTATTAACCCTCCATGAGCTATGAACATCAATGTTCTTGCGTCCAAATTGTATCTCTCTTCATCAGAAGCACTTGTAACTGTTGGTGTTCCAACATTCCCAATCATGCCCCATGGTTCTGGTTGTTTGGGTTCTTCTGGTGGGTAATACACAGTTGGAGACATGTGTGCACCAGATTCTTCATAATAGGCTTGAACAGGCACTAAGGCTTGTTCTTCCTGATTCTCTAAGGTTGGTGCATATCTAATGCCCACTGGTCTTGCTTCTGGTAAAGGTGGTTGTTGTCCCAATACCGGGTGCGGTCTTTCTATCCCCATAGGTCCTGATACATTTCCCGTTGGGTATCGAGGTACTGGATGTACCTGAGGTGGTGCTAATTGAGCAGGAGGTGCATACTGACACTCCCTTACATACCCTTTGTTGTAATAGCACTCCTCTGTTGGATGGTTTGTCCATTTTTATTCAATCGCACACCATTTCAGTGGTTTTGGCAATGGTTTTTGGTATGGTGCCATCCTTTTTAGAGCCGCTTCTATCATTTGCTCTACATTTGGCATGGTTGTTGTTTGAACATTCTTTTTAGTGGTAGTCTCGCTCGCTACGGAGGAAGAGCTACTCGATGCAAAATCTGTATCCGCTGACACCTCTCCATAAACCGTACAGTTATCCACTAAGTACAATGCTTCTCTCATTACTTGCTCGAAACTTGTACAAGCTTTCAAGTGCAATTCCTTCTTGAGAGTGTCGTTTCTCAATCCTTCAATAAATAGAACAGATAGTCGATCATCTTGTGGTCGTTCACGTATTGGACATCTCTCAATGTGTTGTTTGAAGCGAAGTGAAGCTTCCTTCACTTTTTCGTGTTCTCTCTGTTTAAAAGCATATATTTGTGAGACCGTATTGTGCTTAATCCCTCGTTTTGAGAATTCCTCAGCAAACTCTCTTAGCAAATGGTCAATGTCATGGAATCCCCCTCTGTTCAGTGGTTGAAACCATGTCAATGCCGTACCTTCTAGAGTAAGACCAAATCCCTCGTATTGTGTATGGAAATTTGTTATCTGCTCAGCTCTTAAGACTTGCTTAAAGAGTGACACATGTGCATATGGATCTCCTGAACCACCATACTTCTTTGGCATACACTTGGCTACTTGAGATGGTCTCATACGTCTATGGTCTGCTACCAATCTCATTGCTCCTGTGTCCCGGCTAAAGCTTTCTCTAGCATCATGGACTTCATGGGTTACCCTTGTCGGTTCCCCTGCCCTGAGTCTACTACTAGGAGGTAAATGTGATGGTTCCGCTTCGAACCTTGGACCTGGAGTGGTATATGTGGGGATTGGAACTGCACTACCTCGATTCGTATCCATTGACTCTCTGGAATGTAATGATCCCATTGGTCCGGGCTTCGAGTACTGAGGTTGACTGAAAGAGTCAGCAACCAGAGTTCTTTGTCCTCCTGTTGTCATTGGGTTTTGCACTCCATTTGTTGGTGCTGGTCTTTGTGAGCTAGAAGTAACATAATACTGATGTAGTGGTCCCCCAAAGTATGTATATCCTTCTAATTCTTTCTTGCCCATTGTTGAGTATTGCCTCCTATACTTGTCGTAAGCGTCAATTTTCACTTCCGATCCCTCTGTGTAGGTAAAGACATAAAGTCTTTTTTGGTCTGTCAACTCTCCGGTGTAGGGTTCTTCACATCTATAATAGAGATCTTGCTCCCCATTATTATATTTGTATAGCCCCACATAGATGTTATCAGTGTTGATCCTTGTAGTTTCATTCTCTCTTCTTAACCTCGCATCAGGGAAGTTCATTATTGGTGCTTTCTCCTTGAGTTCTTCATCTACTTTGGCTTTGGTGCCCATCAATCCCCACTTGTCCACAATGTTAGGGTTTAGCACTACCAAATACATGGTACCCTCGTCATCTAGATATCTATCTCCGCTATAGCTCACAGGCACTAAGTCCTTGAACTCACTAAGTCTATCTTCTATCTTTACATAATAGCGGTCCATTCCATCTTTGTAGATCTTGGCACCTTGCTCATTGTCGTACTGGTATTTTATGAACAATAGCTTCATTGTGGCGGAAGGGTTTGATGGTCCTGCTGCCATATTTTCTCTGTTGTTCAGGTTCAAGTGTTCCAAGTGTTCGGTGAAAATCTCGTAAGATCTCTCCGAAGAAGTATCAGAAACACTTCCTTCAAAGATCGGCTCTAATGGTTGCACCCAACTTTGGTTTACACTTCCCTCGGTTGATATGGCACTTGCTTGTTCCCCTTGTTTTGGTTGGTTATTCTGGAGATTCCTGCCCGATCTCAAATTCATCAATTCCCCTAAAGGACTTTATCTTTTCCGTCTTGGCAATTTGTTTTCCCAAGTTTTTGTGGTCAGAATTGATCCAAACTGATTGATACTTGGTCAATTGTTTAATCTTGTCAGTTGCAGTTATGCTGAAAAAGACATTATACGCGTATGATGTCTTTTTTTCACAGATTTGGACTATTTTGATTATGCTCACTCTCAGTAGCCCCCTTATGCTCTGTCCACTCACAAAATTCAGTTTGAACTCTGTTTGAGCAAGTTATGGCTAATTTAGGCTTTTCTTTGCAATTTTCCGCTTTTGACTTATTTTGGGTCAATTGTGGTCCAAATGGGATGAAACTTGAAATATAACCTCTAGACAGCTATTACAATGGGTCTGTGTTGGCAAAGTATCAAAATATGTCCAAACTTAGGTCAAAGACATCATACGCGTATGATGTCTTTTTCATCAATTTGGGTCAAGACTTGATATTTATGCTTTCTACAGTGTTTGTAACAAACTTGTCAGGTCAGATATCAAAAATAAGCAGTGGATGTGCTAAAAGACATTATACGCGTATGATGTCTTTTGTCCCAAATTTTGACTATTCTTGGTTTTAAGCCTTCTCCAATGTTTATAATTGAGTTTCAAGTGTTTTTGTCAGGTTTGCATGTAAAAACAAGATCTGAATCCAAAATTTCCTATTCTTTGCGTTTCTTAGACTCCGACTTGTCTTTTTGGGTTTCTTTGAGTGTTAATGCTCTTGTTTTAAGTTGAAATTAGGGTATAACCCCCCTTTTGAACACTCTGGTAAAGTCAAAATTTCTGTTTTGGTATCTGTTTGGTCATTTAGACATCATACGCGTATGATGTCTAAAGTTGCAGATTTCCAGCTTTTTGGCACAGAATCCTTCCTAAAGCTTTCTCAAGTGCTCAGCAACTCCTAGATACACAGAAAATTTCTCTGACTTTTGTTTATTGCAAGTTTCACTACTAACTCGACGGTTTAGTGATCTAACATGCAATCAACCATATCAAGCAAATACTCCAATGATTACTAGCTCTAGATCAGGATCAAATGAAGTCCTACCTAAGCTATTCCTAATCATAAAATGGGTTTGGTAATTGTGATTTTAAAGAGATCTACTGCCACTCACGGACTAGCAAATTCTTCTTCTATCAACAACTACTCGACACCAACAAAACAACAAACAAATCTAAGATAAACTAAAAATACTGTCAACACGGAAGACCCAGGAATACCCCACTTCCTAGTATCTCTCGAGATCTTCGGAGTCCACCACTCCTAGATCTTTTCTAACTAAAGTATACAAAGTAGTTTATACGACTCACCTCGTAGGATTAGTCTAAGGTCACCTACTTAGGGCTCTCGTCCCCGGCAGCAACGCCAAATGTTAAGGCGGTTACGCCGCTAGCGGAAGCTAAATAGCTAGAACTCAACCAACAGCAGAATTTGTCAGACGAGGACGGAGCTTGACCCGCAGGCGCATGGAAACAACTAGGTGGGTGTCAAATCACCTGCTCGACCTTCTAATGACAATCACTACTAAGGAAATCAAATCTAAGTTCTAAAATACGCAAGTGACTGAAATCCGTACTACGAACGAATGCTATACGAAACAGGATCTAAAATCATTGAATCGATCTCAAACTCAAGGGGAAGTCTATACACTAGGTAAGAACAACACCCTAAAGACTTGAACTGCAAAATCAACCTATAACCACTCCGTGCGGTAAACGCGTATGAAGACAGGCCGAAATATACAGGTGACCGAAACTTGATCCTGATGGTACTAATGTGTAGCTCTACTCGTTGTGGTTCTATAGATATGCTGCACACTCAATTCCGACACACGAGTTGGAAGAAAACTCACACCGGAGCTCGTAGGAACTTACCACACATAGAAGCCGATAGCGCGCACTCTTGGTATCTGTGCGTAGCTCTCGCTGTTGCTAACAGAATGGCGGTGTCGATTCTCCAATGGCGGCTCCGTAGCTCGCGTAGCAAGTAGATAAGACTCTCACTCTCTCTCTCTCTCTCAGACACAGTCACGGCGCTCAAAAAACTCACTTTGATTAATAATCTGCCCTTAGGTTACAAAAACTTTGGCTTATATACCTCATCCTTGGAGGTGAGAATATCTCTAACTAATTGCATCAGCAAGTGAAATTACTTCGGGATTACAAGCTGGAAACTCAATTGGGTCCCGTTACTTAATGAATGGCTCAAATCAAAATTAATATCGAAAAGACATTTATTACAATCAATGGTTACAAAATGATGAGTGTGAGAAAAAATGTGGGTGTGATCCTCTGCTGGCTCAACACCCAAGGGTACTATGATGGAAATGATCGAATTTGGGTACCTAAACATAAATCGTGTCCTTCCCTATCCACTAAAAAACCATGTGACTCAAACCTTGTGATTCCAAAGCCGATGGAAGACCGTGGGAAGGGAAAGATCACAGAATGCTATACACCTATCCCAAAGCTAGTTTGGGTTCCAAGGCAAAACCAATCTATTCGGCTTAGCTCAGGAAAGGGGGAGTTCCATGAAGCTTCTAGTTCCTCATGTAATGCATCCATAGAGGTAAAAGCTTCTACAGAACCTCCACCTACCATAGGCAGCCTCCATGAAGCTACAAGAGATTCGACACCTCCCATTGTTCAAGTATTACCTGATGCACTACTTCAAGGTCGTTCATGGGAGAGTACCTTACCACCCTTGCAACTTGATGAGGCACCCAAAGTAATAGATAAATATTGGCTAAAATCCTCACCTATTACCGATTGGAATAGCTGGTTCCAAAAGGTAATGATATCCTTTTAAAGTATGATCTACCCAAGGAAGGGGGGAGTCTTCATTCACGTCAGCCTATTGAATTATTTCCCTCTTAACCTTCCTCCCTAACCTCCCAATCTCCAATCTTAGGGAATGTATATATAAATCCTTATACTCACCAAAAAAAAAAAAAAAAAGTAAAGAGAAAGAGAAATTAGAAAACGCATGTGCACATTACTAGTCAAAATCATTGACTCAGACCTACACATGTCACATCCGATACACTGAAACAGAAACCTATGTCCTTAAACACCTTTGATCCTCAATACTCAAGTGATGGAGGGTAGGTAGGATTAGTACGATAGGAGTGTTTCTGTTTTAGAGTTTAGTGATTAGCAAAGTTCTTTTTTTCCACTAATGTGCCTCTGGAAGGTGGATGTTTGGTGGTGACTATTGTGCAGTTTGTGACTACATAAGGATGACTTCAAAGGACAATGTTACAATGGATTTTCTCCATTATATCATGTGCACTAATTCCTTTTATCTATGCTTTCCACAGTTACATGTTTGCATCTTGTCAATTGAGTTTCTAACAATGCTTAAAATTTATGAAGTTGTGATATTGCCAATTTAGATGCTATAATTTTTTCAAACTTCTAGTACCTTGTTCTTTTCTTTGAGTTTGGTCTACTAGCTAGCTTTAAGTAGGGATTAGGACCTTAGGCTAAACTAGGTCACTTAATTGCTAACTTTAATTCATAAATAGTCTATGAATTGTGGTAACTTTAGTAGTGTTTTAGTCTATGAGGATATAGTTCTCTCTAGCTTATTCCACCTAAGTGTAACTTGTGGTGTGGAAGTCCATGTGTTAAGCTGGTATTTGAAACCTCAAGTCTCCCGGCTAGTTTATGCTCAAGCTCGTATTCGAGACCTCAAGTCTCCTAGCTCTGCTAGTATTTGAGACCTCAAGTCCCCCAGCAACTTGTAGCAACTATGACAACAACAAAAAAGAAAAAAAGAAAAGGAAAAGAAAAGAAAAGAGAAAGCAAATAGCACAAACTTCTTTGTATTTTATGTTGATCCCATTTAAGTGATATAAGTGACAAAATCACTAGTCTTTAGACCCCGACGAGCATTCCTAGGGTTAACTACTCTTTAATTAATATTTTTTAATTAATGTTGGTCAATCTAGTACTTACTTTAGCCCGAGCTGTTGTGTACTTCTCTTAGAGTCAACCTAATAGACCTTAATTGCATTTCATTTAGGTACTACACTTGTTCTAGTTGGCAATGTTACAATTCATGATTTTTTTTTTGCATTTCCTAGAATATCATGTTATGCATCTCACTTATTGCATGCCTGCACATGCTACCTTTGAGCTTTCACAATGTTGTTTTTCTTGTGCTAACAGGTACTCCTATCGTGGATCCCGATGCTGCACTTATATTTCGAGGATGGAATCTACATCACGAAGGGGGGCATGTTAACCACCAGCGTCCACTTCTAGTAGTCATGGGCCGGGCTTGTTCGTCCAATAGGAAAAGGGTAAGAGTGATCGCCGATGAGAGGCGCACTCTAACTGGAACATTCAAGGGTTAGTTGGCTAAGCATAGGCGCCCAAGTGTGAATGGGCGGGCGAGCTCATATAAAAGTCACATAAACCTAAAAATCACTCATTCTCTCATTTGTGCAATTCAAGAGTGCTCTTGCTCCATCTCCATCTTGCTCACCTAGTTTTTAGGAACATACCAACACCTCTAGAGTGTTGAGATCACATGCACCTACACTCTGGTCGTATGCTAGAGGACGAGCACATAGAGAGTGTCTCCATTTACGCGGGCACTCATTATTCCTCTACCTTAGGCTCTAGGCCCTCAGCAAGAACCCAAGGTAGTACCACGCAGGACCCACATATTGCGTCTAGTAACTCTTCCTCTGACTACGACATCATGAAGGGTTACCTGATTCCTAATCTTGATAGGTCAAGCCAAGACATGCATGCCATGGGCCCACGGTCTCGATCGAGCGTGCTTATCCGTTTGAAGAAAACCTTTATTAGAGCCACTCGCTTCGAACATGGAGCTAACGTTGTAAATGAGGGGGTAAGAAAGTAAATTTACCATTCATGACCAACTAGACCCCATGCTCCTGGAGAGTGAGCACGTGGATACTCCATTCACTGCACCTCCTAACTCTTCACAGTTATTCCCCTCCAAGGTTATATTACATGATGGTAGAAGCCTCGCTGAAGTGCAAGAGGTTGAGCAGTATATCATTGCAGCTAGGGAAAGTGAAATCGAGAGCTTACGTAGGGTAGAGCAAAGGAGAGAGTTTAAAAGCAAAAGGCCCTATGTCAACATCCATGCCAAGTGAGCAATCGAGTGCTCTTGAATTAGCAACCACTAAGGGTCAACCCATTGAGAGCCACATTGCATCTATTTCAAAGGACACCCCTTGCACCTCAATCCTAGATGGAGTATTCCTAAATGAGAACTGGGCGTACAAACTACAAGCAAAAACTCTAACCCACCTATGCATAGGTCACACCTATCACATGGGCTGGTTAGATGTCCTACAATTCATAACAAGTGCTACTAGTGTCAAGGATCAACAACAAAGATTTTGTGAGGTCATCCATAGGTTATTGGACTAGAGAGACAGAACAGGGGGATCCACATGCCTTCAATGAGTCTCATGAGATTCTTGGTTACAGAGAAGGCTAAACAACCAACCTTATCGCAAATGGAGACTCCCTCGGTAAGTCTGATGGATCCTCCATATGTTGTTTTGTCAGGGGTCTCAGTGCAATATGAGCCCACAAGTGATAGCTTTACCTTTCCAAGTCTAGCTCATCTTTCCCTTGATGACACCATGGCTACCATTGGTAGCCTACCCCAATGATGGGCATTCCAAGGAACATTCCATGGACCTCATTTGTTAGTAAAGCACCACTACATGGTAACTCAATGCCGGCAACAATACCTACAAGTCTGTATTAATGATATGCACCTATAGGTCCACGTACTCATATAGCTCCTACCCCTCCCATTGTTTCAACAACCACAACACCCAAGCTCTTATTTCAATGGGACCATACCAGCTAGTATTAGAATGTCACATCCGATATTTGTTATGCCTAGGGCCACACATATAAACTTTGGGCCGCCACATGGCACAACACCGTACAAAACTTGGAACCCAAGGGCTTCCTATACGCAAAGCCCAATGCCAAAACCTACTCCACATGTAGTCGTTGGAGCTCCTTCACCCACGGTGCCTGCTCACTTAGGTGACTTGGGAACATTTTCTCAAGCTATCGATCGATCTATTGCTGAGAATATGCGTAACACACTTGATACGGAACCTAGAAGTAAGGCAGTACAAATAGCCAAGCTCACACAAAAATTTAGTGGAGACAGGGATGTGAGAAAGCATATCGAAATGTTTGAAAAATATGTGATTCTCTAGGAGAACACAATGGCCCTCATAAGAGTAATGCTTTAAGCCTAACCTTAAGTAGGAAGGCTGAGAACTGATATAGAACCCTAAGGCTGGAAGAAAAAACGATTTACCCTACTCTTAGGGGACTGTTCTTGAAAGAATACATTCCATAAGGAGTGCTTTGGGGCATAGCATCTCAGGTCCAGAAATCCCAACCAAGGAAGGAGAGTTCGTGAGAGACTTTATTAGTCGCTTGAAGCATTTGAATTCTCATTGTAATCCAAATGATCGCTTCAATAATAACCAATTGCTTGATAGATTCATTAGAGGATTACGACGTGAGGATATCTACAATGGCCTAGTCATTAGAGGTATCACCACTTGGGAAGCAGCACCACCAATGCGATCCAATTGGAGGATAATTTAATGATTCAAGGAGAAAATGTGTCTATTGAGCCTAAATCTACTAGCTCGCAAGCATCGGGGCATCAGCCAATGATCCTAAAGCCTATTGCTAAGGAGCCAAAGATATCTAAGATGACTTTAGCAGATCTCACCAAGGCTATTCAAGAGAGTCTTAGAGACAATGGTGCTCCACAAAACAATCATATGTATCCAAGAAGGGAGCAACAATGGTGCTCAGTATGCTATGATCCACATAGTACCAGTGAATGCCCTACTTTTAGAGTAAAATTTTAATGGGAATTGCAATGCCTCTGGGAGGTATCCTCATCAAGCTAAGGATTGCATAATATTTAAGCGATGACCAATAAACCAACCTTAGCATGGACGGACACATCTTGAGTGCCTGCATTGATCCCGGCCCCACCTCTTGAACAAATGTCACAACATATGGTCCCTAGGGCCCAAAATGTTTTTCAAACAACACCCTACCACCTCCAATACTAGGACCGCAACCACCACATCCGAGAATCATTTCTGTGAATCAAGTGGGTTGTGAGTCATTTATTGTTGGGTTGGAAGGTTGTGAGGAAGATATAGATCCTAATATTGCCTATGGGATTGATGCACTTGAAGAAAGTCCACAATACTGCATGGAGGACTATTGGGGACAAGTCAAACCTATCTACCAAGTAGCTGACCTTGCAACAAGAGGCCAAAATATCAATTACAGTGCCAAGAGACCACCTCTGCAATGCTATGAGTGCGGGGGTCAGACATCCAAATCGGAGGTGGCTGTCTCCGCGTGCCTTTAGTAGAGAGAGAGAGAGAGAGAGAGAGAGAGAGAGAGAGAGAGAGAGAGAGAGAGAGAGAGAGAGAGGTTTTGTGTGTGAGTCAGTGAGTGTGTGTGTGTGTGTGTGTTTTATTTGTGTCTGTGGGTGTGTGTGTGTGTGTGTGTGTAAGAGAGAGAGAGATATGAAATTTACTGTGAGAGAAAGAGAGAGAGAAAAAGAAACAGAGAGAGAGAGAGAGACCTTTGAGAAACAGAGGTGGTGATAGAGAAAAAGAGAGAGAGGCAGAGCGCGACCTTTTGGAAAGAGAGAGAGAGAGAGAGAGAGAGAGAGGGCCAAACCTTCTTAGGACGCAGACGTGCTTTCTGTCGGAGACGAGCCTACTATATTTTGCACGTGCTTTCTGTCGGAGATGCAGACGGAGGCCCGAATTCTCTTTCTCTCACTCTCTTTGACTCTCGCGGTGTGTCACTTTCTCTCTCATACCTTTTATATGTCACGTACTAAAGTATTTGGGCCCATTAAATGACAGCACGTGCGGCATCATGCAACTACATTCTATTTTTTGATAACCACGTGGGGCACCACCGAGGGTAACCGTTATAAGTGTAGATTATGCATCGTCATTTAGAGAGAGAGAGAGAGAGAGAGAGAGAGAGAGAGAGAGAGAGAGAGAGAGAGAGAGAGAGAGAGAAAGAGAACCATAGAGAGAGAGAGAGGTGCTGGGGTATAAAGCCCAATGTGGTCGCCGAGGTAAGTGGGCGGGCCGCCAGGTATGTGCACATATTCTTTTGTAAAAACCTAATAAGAACTCACTATGCTCTACACATTACAGTAGAGCGAGTTCACCATATCGTCGTGCTCTTCTTCTCGCACTCTCTCTCGCGTCGCACTTCCGCTCGTACTCCTTCAACTGGTATCAGAGCTCAAATCGAGGCTCGGGGCAGCACTGCAGGAGGCTAGAGTCACCAGCTCAGATTGGAGTGAAATTCGACAGGCGAAGACACGGCCCCAAATCCTGTGGGAAAGCCCAAAGGGCCTGGTGTTCTCACAATTTCATTCTGAGGTCATCTCGGCCACCGTTCGGCTTCGACAAAGGTCTGCGCAAGCCATTTTCGACTACGTGGTCTCGACGGGTGCAAATCCGACTCTGCAAATTTGGGGTTTTCGGCCTACGACTGCAGGTGCTGAGGATATCGACACTCCCATAGTGTTGATTTGTGGCTGTCTACACATCGAAGGACGGCACACAGTTCTTGGAGGCGTGTCACATACGACACGGGCGCATCTACACACAGACTGTAGGCGACATCCACTAGTTCATCAGGTAGCTTGTGTTTGCTGCTTGATATTCCAGATCTCATCGTGACATTGCAGGTACTTCCACATGGGATGTATTATTAGAGATGATGTATGTCTCTTGAGGGTTTGCTAGCTGTGAGTCACGCAGCAAACAATCGCCACAGCGGTTACAGCAAACAGTGGGAAATTTGTGGATGTATGACTTTATGGGAAGTCTATGTACTGTCAGATTTATTGCAGCCTTTGTTGAGGGTCGAGTGAGGTTTTATTGAGCTGGGGGATTCTCGAATGTTGAGATCCTTTCGGTGATACAGGTCTTGGAGCGTATGCTTACAGGGCAGTGACAGGACTGTCAGAGACAGTACAGGTGCAGGACAGGTTTACCCGCAGCTTACAGTGTCAGAGAGACAGTGTTTTTTGAGCTGTTTTTTGGTCTGTTTTTGAGTACACCAGAGCCATTTTACAAAGGAGACTCTACCAAAATTTATGCAGAATCTAAAGCTTTCTTGGTTCATTTGACAGGTTGATATTGGTTCAGAGGTCAGTTTACAGGGGAAACTCTTCCGAATTTTTCCCAGGAAAGTAAACCATTGTGAAGCGTAGCTATGGCTGGATCACAGGACACTGCTCTTTACAATATCAAGAAGCTGGATGGAACCAATTTCCCATTGTGGAAGAAGCAGATTTGGCACGTGTTGGTACAAAAGAAGCAGATAAAACCTATAAAGCTCAAAGGGATAAAACCAGAAGATATGGACGAAGATGAATGGAGCGAAATGGATGAATTGGCACTTTCTACCATTATGTTGACTTTGGCAGAAAGCGTTTACTTCAATGTAGCAGACGAGATGTCGGCTTATCAAGCATGGTTAAAGCTGAGTGATCTTTATGAGAAGCAGAGTGCAGCTTCACAGGTATACTGGCTTAAGAAGCTTGTTGACTTGAAGATGAAAGAAGGGACACCTATGTCCAATCATCTGAATGAATTCAACACAATCTACTGTCAGTTGTCAGCTCAAGGTGTCAAGTTTGATGAACCTGTTAGAGCTATGTTCCTGTTGATCACATTGCCGGAAAGTTGGGAACTTTTCGCACAGCTTTGAGTAATTCTGCATCTCCAGATGGTTTGAACATAGCAGGTGTAGAAGGAAGTCTGCTTACTGAAGAAACCAATAGAAAGACAATGGACAAAGGCAAAGGAACAGCCTTAGTTGTCAGGGGAAGGACCAAAGAAAAGTACAAAGGTGGAAAGAGGAAACAGTCTTGTAGCAAGTCTCGCAATGCTAAAGGCAAGAGTGACATAGAATGCTACCATTGTGGCAAGAAGGGTCACATGAAAAGAGACTGCAGAGAATGGAAAGCAGAAAAAGGCAAAGATAGAGCTGAAGACCATGGTGAGAAGAACAAGTCGTCAGTGAAGATTCAAGAAATAAATGTGACAAACACTGTTGCAGAGGATGACAGTCTAGTGTCAGGAGACATCTACTTCTTGAAGAATACAATGAACTCAACTCTTCTTACAGCATCTGATGGAAATGCACTGAGTGACTAGATTATAGACTCAGGGGCATCACTTCATGTGTCTCCAAACAAGGAGTGGTTTACTTCTTATGTGACCACTAAAGATCATGTTCGGCTAGGCAATGGGCAGAAATGTGAGATCTTAGGTGTTGGAGATGTTCAATTGAAGTTTCAGAATGGCTCTTCTTTCACGTTGAAGAATGTGAGACATGTTCCCGCAATTACAAAGAGCTTGATCAGCACAGGTTTACTTGATGATGCTGGCTACGTCACCACTTTTGGACAGTAGCACGCGGAGTAAAGTCTGGAAGACTTTACATGATTTATGTATCAAATGTCTCTAAAAATGTAATCAATGTAACCGAGCAGCCGAACGTTTCTTTGTGGCATAGCCGGTTAGGACATATATCCAAGAAGGGAATGGAAATCTTGTCTCGTTTTGGTTATTTGCCTGGCTTTTCATTTAATGATTTTGAATTATGTGAACATTGTCTGTATGGTAAGCAAACACAGCAGCCACATAAGCATAGAAGCAGTAGAAGAGATACACAGTTGGCACTTGTTCATAGTGATTTGTGTGGACCTATGCCTAACCTATCTCTAGGGGGAGCTTCTTACTTTATGACATTTATAGATGATTACTCGAGGAAAGTATGGGTTTACTTTCTCAAGCACAAGGATGAAGCGTTTAGTGCTTTCAAAACGTTTGTGACACTTGTGGAGAATCAGAGTGGAAAAAAGCTTAAATGCTTACGCACTGACAATGGTGGAGAGTATGTTTCAAAGGCCTTTCAGGACTTTTGTGAGTCAAAAGGTATAAAACGTGAACTTACTGCTCCTTACAATCCTCCTCAAAATGGTGTTGCTGAGAGGATGAATAGGGCCATACAAGAGAAGGTCAGAAGTATGTTGTCTAATGCACAACTGCCTAATGGGTTTTGGGCTGAAGCTGTATCAACAGCTGTTCATCTTGTAAATAGATCGCCTAGCAAGGTTTTGCAAAAGGATTTAGTGCCAGAGATGGTATGGTCAGGCAAAATGCCCTCATACAAACATCTCAGAGTCTTTGGCTGTGAGGCATATACTCACGTTCCAAAGGAATTTAGGAACAAACTTGAGCCAAAGAGTAGAAAGTGCATCTTTCTAGGCTATGGTAATTCTGGTGAGATGGGGTACAGACTTTGGGATCCCGAATCCAGAAAGGTTGTCCACAGCAATGATGTTCACTTTAATGAATCCAAATATCATTCTAAACCAGACAGGGTTGAGGAGATTAGAAGAGTTGTCTTCCAAGAAGATGGACCTGCACGTGCAAGACAAATTGTCAGGGCTCAAGAGGAGCAAGGACAGGATAGAGTGGAACCACAGGTTGTGGCTGAGCCTGAGCCACCTATTGTGCGTAGATCTGGACGTGTCACGCGATCTCCTGATAGGTTTGTTCCATCTATGAACTATGTCATGTTGACTGATTGCAATGAGCCTTCATGTGACAAGGAAGCAGTGCAAATGAAGGACTCTGGGAATTGGCAATTGTCCATGCAGTCAGAGATGACAGCTCTGCATAAAAACAAGACATGGAAGCTAGTTAAATTACCACATGGCAAAAAGGCTCTACCCTGTAAATGGGTTTACAGGTATAAGATCACCGCTCATGGTAGTCAGCCAACGTACAAAGCAAGGCTTGTTGCCAAGGGCTTTAAGCAAGAACAAGGCATTGACTTTGATGAAGTCTTCTCTCCGGTGGTCAAGATGACTACATTGAGATGCTTTCTTGCATTGGTTGCCATATTAGATTTGGTGTTGCACCAAATGGATGTCAAGACAACGTTCTTGCATGGGATTTAGATGTGGAAATTTACATGCAGCAGCCAGAAGGGTTTGTTGAGAAAGGCAAGGAAGATTGGGTATGCCAGTTGTTAAAGAGTCTTTATGGCTTAAAACAATCACCGAGGGCATGGTACCATAAATTCCACAAGTTTATGCTTTCTCAAGGCTACAAACGTAGTGAGTTCGATCACTGTCTATATACAAAGAAGGCTAAGGATGGTAGTTGGCTGATCCTTATTTTGTATGTGGATGACATGTTGATTGCTGGCAAGCACTTGGAAGAAATTTCAGCTTTGAAGTCAAAGATGGCAAAATCGTTTGACATGAAAGACATGGGTGAGGCAAGTCATATACTTGGTATGCGCATTGAGAGAGACAGATCAAAGAAGTTTATTTGGTTATCTCAAACAGAGTATATTGACAAGGTTTTGCAACGTTTCAATATGGAGAAGGGAAAGGCATTGAGTGTTCCATTGCCACCATATGTGAAACTTAGCAAACAAGATTGTCCTGTGTCTGAGGAAGAACAGGCTGAAATGGATAAGATTCCATATGCGTCTGCAGTGGGTAGTTTGATGTATGCAATGATTGCTACTCGCCCAGACATTGCATTTGCAGTGGGAGTAGTAAGTCGATACATGTCAAACCCAGGCAAGAAACATTGGGAGGCAGTGAAAGGAATATTGAGATACCTGAAAGCTACAAAGAGTATGCGTATATGCTATGGGAGTCAGGAGCTAAGTGTAAAGGGTTTTACAGACTCAGATTATGCAGTTGACTTAGACAACCGAAGGTCTACGTCAGGGTATGTCTTTACATTGGCTGGTGGAGCAGTATCATGGCGTTCTAGATTACAAGATTGTGTTACTCAGTCTACTACAGAGGCTGAATATGTTGCAGCATCAGAGGCATGCAAAGAATCAATTTGGCTTAATAGACTAGTAACAGATTTGGGAATCAAAGAAGAGATGCCTGTGTTATATTGTGATAGTCAAAGTGCTATACAATTGGCTCGCAATCCAGTTTATCACTCAAAGACAAAGCATGTGGATGTGAAGTATCATTTCATCAGGGAAATGCTCGAGGATAAGCTACTTCAGCTTGTCAAAGTTCACACCACAGAAAATCCTGTTGATCTACTTACAAAAGGACTTCCCTCAGAGAGCTTTGCGCATTTTCTCAAGCAATTAGGTGTAGGGTAGTACATCACTTCTCTACATCTCTTGTATATTAGCTTGTATAGTAGCTTCTCTCACACTTAAAGTACCACATTGGACTTTAAGTGGGAGGTTGTTGGGGTATAAAGCCCAATGTGGTCGCCCAGGTAAGTGGGTGGGCCGCCAGGTATGTACACATATTCTTTTGTTAAAACCTAATAAGAACTCACTATGCTCTACACATTACAGTAGAGCGAGTTCACCATATCGTCGTGCTCTTCTTCTCGCACTCTCTCTCGCGTCGCACTTCCACTCGTACTCCTTCAAGAGGGAGGGAGGGAGACTCATTACTGTCACACACACACACACACACACACACACACAGAGAGAGAGAGAGAGAGAGAGAGAGAGGGACAGAGAGAAATCGAAGAGAGAGCAATGGAGAAGACGGCTCCCATGGAGTTTCTGCAAACTCCACCAACAAAAGGTGATCTCTCACTCTCTCTCTCTCTGTATTTCTAACAATAGCTAGAAAATAGTGTATGTGTGTGTGTGTGTGTGTAAACAAAGAAAAACCCATACTGTTCAACACACACACACATACACACACAGACAGACACAGATACACACACACACACACACACACTCACAGGGTCGCAAACAGACTCTCTCTCTCTCTCTCTCTCTCTCTCTCTCTCTCTCTCTCTCTCTCTCTCTCTCTCTCTCTCTCTCTCTCTCTCTCTCTCTCTGTGTGTGTGTGTGTGTGTGTGTGTGTGTGTGTGTGTGTGTGTGTGTACTAAAGGCGCGCAGAGACAACCAAATACCCTCTGCAAATCTCTCCGCGCGCCTTTAGTACAGTTATGAGACCTCTCTCTCTCTCTCTCTCTCTCTCTCTCTCTCTCTCTCTCTCTCTCTCTCTCTCTCTCTCTGTGTGTGTGTGTGTGTGTGTGTGTGTGTGTGTGTGTGTGTGTGTGTGTGTGTGTGTGTGTGTGTGTGTACTAAAGGCGCGCAGAGACAACCACGGACTCTTTGCAACTCTCTACACGTGCCTTTAGTACTGTTGAGAGAGAGAGAGAGAGAGAGAGAGAGAGAGAGAGAGAGAGAGAGAGAGAGAGAGATAGATAGATAGATAGATAGTTCTATTATCGTCCTGGGAGGTCAAATATGACCTATGGGACCAAATGAACATGTCACGTGGTGTGAGTGGAGTTCATAAGTGACTCTCGATGCTCAAAAATGGTTGAAATGAGCGTCGCAATAGAGAGTCCACATCGTGGTTGGGAGAGGAAGGTATGTAGGGAGAGCTCATGGCTGAATATATGGGGAAAAGAGGACCTAATGTGGTCAAAAGCTGAGCACTCAAGTAGTGTGTGGTACTCACTCTCTCGCACTTGACGAGGGCATAAGGTGCAAAGTCGATGACACTCCTCGCCAGTGCCCCAACGTCCTGTCTCGCAGCGTAGAGAATGGGAGCTAAGACGAATGGAGGCAATGGTGCGGATCGCGCTCAACGGGATGGGCTCAAGGATGTAGGAATGGGTTCGGTTACCTCGTTCCGAGAAGAAGAGAGATTTGTAGTTTGGAGCAACGTGTGTGGTGTAATGGCTGAAGCGAGAACCTCCAGATTTCTCCCAAGCCATGATACATTGGCGTGTGTGTGTTTTGGAGACACAGAGAGAGGCAGAGAGAGAGAGAGAGAGTGTGTGTCTGTGTCTGTGTCTGTGTTTTGGAGACGCACAGAGAGAGAGAGAGAGAGAGAGAGAGAGAGAGAGAGAGAGAGAGAGAGAGAGAGAGAGAGGGAGAGAGAGTGTCTATGTGTGTTTTTTGGTGTGATTTGGGGGGGGGAGAGAGAGAGAGAGAGAGAGAGAGAGAGAGAGAGAGAGAGAGAGAGAGAGAGAGAGAGAGAGAGAGAGAGTGTCTATGTGTGTTTTTTGGTGTGCTTTGGAGGGGGAGAGAGAGAGAGAGAGAGAGAGAGAGAGAGAGAGAGAGAGAGAGAGAGAGAGAGAGAGAACAAAGACTTGACATGTTTCCTGATGAATAGGATTAAGGTCCAGTAGGCAGAAGAGGCTAAAACCAGACCCAGAGCTTGTGCCAGGATTCCAGCCTTTGCAGGCCCAGTTGCTTAGTGTTTCTGCCAAAATAACTGTTGACTTTTGTCGATACATTGATCAAGAAGAGTCAATTTGTGAAGATGAGTCAGAGAGATCAGTAGGCCAAGAGGATCCCTCACCCTACAAGGGTCCCTCACCCTCTACAGTACTTGTCAAGAAAAATACAAGAAAGAGGAATATAGACTTCTCAGATGATGCAGATCTCCCACCAAGCAGTCCTTGTGCAAGTAAAGGTAAAGCCAAAGAGGATGTGCCTTCTCTGGAAGACCCAGCTGTAAGTGATGAGAGGCTGTTCAATTTTGCAGCATCATGTGGTGCTGGAGACAAATATGATCTAGTTCATTCTATGTTTAATCCAAAATTTGATATTGAAGACCTTTTAGCTCAGCACAGTGAATTCTTGCAGCCCTACAGAGATCAATTTGAACTGATGGTGCAGGTTGGGAGGGTTGTTCTACCCAGTATGACTGTCGTTCATTTAAATGACTGCGGTGGAAAAGGACAGGGACTGAAGAAGTATAGGGAATTACCACCTGCTTGCCGACATTCAGCATGCCCTTTGCACCAAAAACAGTGCAAACTTATTGAGGAATCCTTTGGCTTTATGATTTACCTGAACAGCCTGTTTGGATTCCTCATGCAGATTCCTGATGAGGTGTTAGAGGAGCAGGATGCAGCACCAGATGAAGAATGCGAGGAGACAACACATATACAAGAAGTTGAGGAGGTTGAAGATACAGTCGACCTTGAGGTTGAGGCAATTGAAGTACAAAGAAATAAGATGCTCTCTGTGAAAACAACAGAAATCAAACTACCCTTGGATGTCAATAACTTCACTGAGAAGCATGCTCAGATGATGCTGCCTGATGTGCCTGACTTCAGGATTGGAGATAGGACCTATATCTTTTTACATGATGTGCAAAGCATCTTTTATTTAAGGGAGGACTTCTCCCTGGCTATCATTTCCAGAGTCCAAGAGGAGAGGAGTGGATTTGTTTCAGAGGATAGTAGTGATGATGAGGCAATGGAAACATCCAGCAATCCAATGGAATGCCTCCGAAGATGCTTTGAGAAAGCTGAAAAATACAAGGAGACACTACCGGATGAAGCCACCTTCCAAGCAATAAGACAAAGCCTAAGACCATCAACAAGTCACAAAGAAGTGGAGGATTGGTTTAACCATTCAGGTCAAGGGTCAACTACATATGTGGACTTGTGGGCAGGAAAACCTCTTTCTGCAGGATGAGAGCTTCATGGTAACTCTCTCTCTCTCTCTCTCTCTCTCTCTCTCTCTCTCTCTCTCTCTCTCTCTCTCTCTCTCTCTCTGTGTGTGTGTGTGTGTGTGTGTGTGTGTGTGTGTGTGTGTGTGTGTGTGTGTGTGTGTGTGTGTGTGTGTGTGTGTGTGTGTGTGTGTGTGTGTGTGTGTGTGTGTGTGTGTGTGTGTCACTTACTCAGACATGATATGTGCAGTCTTGGATTGCTGACAAGGATGACTTGCTTCGACGACGGACTCGAGAGTATCGTGGAAGGGATGCGGCCCTAGCACAGTACCTTTCAAAGCTTTGCGAGTCGCCGATAGTAGTCTTTCACAATGGAATGTCATAAGAGGGTTCAATAGCAACTTACACATTAAAGACACTATCACGCTTCTTGGGTGGACCCGTGCTGCCCAAAAGTGCAGATAAATTCATTCTTGTGGACAAAGTGTTTGCCAGAGATTGTTTTGGTTACTGCTCAGGCTATACAGGTGGTTGGGCAGCGTATTACTACACTTACACAGCAATGGCACTAGCTCTTGGCAGACAAAACCCGGATGAACTTTTAGAGTATGGCAAACATCTCATGATTCATTACAAGGGTGATGTACCAAACAACAAAATTGAACCTTCAAAATCTTGATACACTTCAAGTAGCAATTGTATAAGATCATGTATTGCAGAAATTTTGTATGATGTCATCCACTCAAAGTATCTTTCTCCACTTGTGGTTCACATACACCATTGTCTCTCTCCACCTTCGTTGACCTTCACGAGCACCGGAGTTGTTGTATGCGATTGATCTTTTAACTTTTTTTTGTTGTAAATGTCTGATGGCTTGTGTTGTTGCTGAAGAGGCCAAGATTTCTTTTGCCTACATTCGATGAATGATTTCACAATAGAACCATTCAAATAGTTCTCTCAAACTGTTAGCCTCGATTCGAGAGCCACCGTGTCGTGTGTGCCTGAAATAAGCATTTCTCGCCATGTAATGAGACTTTTCCATCCCTTGGGTATTCCATATTGCCGGTTCCCATACTTTTGTATAAAATATGGTAAATGATTGAAAATGATGTGTTGGATATGAAAACAGATTACTTAGAATGTTTTACACTCACATAGTTACACATAAAAGAGAATCAAATACACAATAATACCATGTAGTGAGTAATCTGGGTGTCTATCCATGTTGTCTTGAATGATTTTTGAGAAAGTTAAGATTCTCCTTGAACTTGTTCATATCCCCTTGTGACCAGTAATCTTTGTCGCACATCAAAAATAGGATGTCTATTGATCGCCAAACCTTAGCCTTCGCGTTACGAGTAGTTGGTTCTTGATCTTTGACTGCAATATGTAGCTTTTTCCAGCTCTAATACTCTACCTTGCTAACATAAGATGTGTTATATATTTTTCCATGTTTTGTTAGCTTTGGATCTCGTATTCCTTGGGGTTTAGATAAAAACCTCCATGCCTTCACCCCACCGATGGATGGTTTGCATGGGACATCCTTCTCAGCAGTTGATCTCTTTTCATCCCGCTGGATTTTCACATTGCCACCATGAAGCCCCATATCCGACAGTACCAATTCTAAGCACTGCAAGGCCACTTGTCGCTCTGCTGAGTTCTTGATTTTCCAAGCAAACCCGATATATAAGTAGACCAATTTCTCCACAATTCTACAAAGGGCATGCATTGTACAGATGTGGACATTCACAAGTGGTATTTTCAAAACCGATCGAAAAGCAGGGTCCTCAATGTGACGTGTTGGAGCTTTTCTCCACCACTTTGGGTCCATGACCTTTGCAGGCTCCATGCAGAACAAACACAACGACTTTTCCATTGCACCCATTCCACAATTATACATGCACTTTAATGTTTTGAGGTCACCTGCAAGATGCCACTGAACTTGAAAGTCTCCCCTTCCATCTAGATGTAGTACCTCTCCCTGGTTAGTCTATCGATCAATCACCTCCGGAACATTAGTTTGATGGAACACCCAATATAGAATCTCATGATCTTCTTTTGTTAACCCTCATGGCTCACAGACACCCCATCACCTACGACGGACGTGTATTATGTATTTGGTAGAGTCAGGTACCGGGCTTGTCGGACCAATAGGAAAAGGGTAAGAGTGATCGCCAATGAGAGGCGCACTCTAACTGGGACATTCAAGGGATTAGTTGGCTAAGCATGGGCGCCCAAGTGTGAATGGGGTGAGCTCATATAAAAGCCAACTAAACCTAAAATTCACTTATTCTCTCATTTGTGCAAAAGAAGAGTGCTCTTGCTCCATCTCCATCTCCATCTTCTTCTTCTTCACCTCCTCGTGTGTGTGAATATGTGTGTGAGAGAGAGAGAGGGAGAGTCTGTGTGCGATCGAGCATTACGAAGGCACGACGGCGGCGAAGCGGTTGAGCGCGGCACGACTGCAGCTTCTTCTTCATCGCGGCGAGGAATCCTCCACGGCAGGAGCATAGAGCGGTGAGAGACACACCATTGCCCTCTTTTGAGCTTGCTAGATTAGTCTTGTTGTGTGCTTGGAGCCATTTGTGGCTCACACACGGTGTATCGGCAAGTCCCTTGCTTCGACAGTGCGGCAAGGAGCGCACATTTTTGGCGCTGCTGTCGGGGAATCGCCCTGCACTAAGCCCAAGAGACACTTTGTGCTTCTCCTATGAGTTGTTTGTAGTAGGAAAGAAGAGGAAGAGGAAGAGGAATAAGTTGTTTTTCTGTATGTTGTTAATTTCTGTGTTGTCTGCAAGTTCTGTGATTTTTGCATAATGTTGTCTTTTCTGTTTGCACACAGTCTTTGCACAATTAGTAGTCGTTAGCTTGGTTGCAGTGAATGAATAAGTAGGAAGGCAGTTAGCAATTTCTGTTTGCACACAGTTTTGCACACACTTTTCTGTCAAGGTTTGGCTGCACACAGTGTTTGCACAGCAGGTAGTGAGAGAGGAAGTAGGTGGACAGTTAGCTCACTGTCAGCAAGCAATTAACAGATTAGTTAGTAGATTTGTTAGTGGTTAGTAGCACAGTTAGTAAGTAGATAAGGTAGTGAGTTGTCTGTGAGCTGTTGACTGGGAGGTTAGATAGGTGAGAGTGTGTGTGGCCAAGAAAGGGTCACCAAATCCGCGCGCGTTCGTTGTCCAAAAAAAAAAAAAAAATTAAGCGTGAGTGACTGGGGGGCTACACTAAAATTTTGATCGAGATCGGGATCACTAAAAAATTTATATTAAAGAAAAATAAAAATAAAAATTTATCTTTAAAAAAATAAAAAATAAAAAACAAATTTTGATCGAGATCGGGATCGGGATCCTCATATCGCGTCTAGTGATTCTTCCTCTGACTACGAAGTCATGGAGGGGTATCCTACACCAAACCGTGATAGTTCAAGTCAAGACATGCATGCCATGGGCCCACGGCCCGGGTCCATCGTGTTTAGCCGCTTAAAAGAGACCCTTAGTAGAGCTACTCGCTCCGAACATGCAGTTAATGAAATAAATGAAGGGAGTGGGGAAGTAAATTCGTCATTCATGCCTAAAGGACCCTATGCTTCTTAAGAGTGTGCATGTGAATGTTCCATCCACTACACCTCCTGATCCTTTAGGACTATCTCCCTCAGAGGTTTTACTACCCGATGGTAGGAGTCTTGCCGAAGTGCAAGAGATCGAACGCTATATGCAAGGAACAAGGAAGAGGGAAATTGAGAATTTACGAGGGCTAGAACAAAGTCGAGCCCTGAAAGCAAAGGCTCCTATGACAACTATCATGCCAGCCAAGCAACCGAGTGCTCCCAAGGTAGCAGTCACGGAGGGACAAGCTATGGGGAACAATAATGCTTCCACTTCAAGGGAAACCTCCAGCACGCCAGGCCTAGATGGGATATTCCTAAACGAAAATTGGGAGTATGACCTACAAGCAGAAGCTTTAACTGATCGGTACACAGGACACACCTATCAGGTGGGTTGGTTAGATGTTCTACAATCCACATCGGGTGCTACTAGCATAGATGAGCAACAACAGAAAGTCAGTGATGTCCTCCATAGGATTGTCGAGTTAGAAAGACAGAACACAGGGATCAACATGCCTTCAACAGGCCTAATGAGATTCTTGGATACGGGAAAGGCCAACCAACCAACCCTATCACAAATGGATACTCCCTCAGTGAGCCCCATTGATCCTCCATATGTTGTTTCGCCAGGAGCCTCAGTACAATCTGAGCCCACAAGTGGTAGCTTTACCTTCCCAGATTTAGCTCATCTTGCTCTTAATGACACTACGGCTACCATGCATATCCCAATGGTGAGCATGACAAGAAGTACACCATGGAGTTCATTTGTTAACACTGCGCCGATGCCTAGTAGCACAGTGCCCCCAACTATACTACATGTATGTATCAATCATGTGCACATGTCGTACCTCAACCTCATGTAGCTCCTACACCTCCGATTATTCCAAGAGCTTACAATCCACAATAGAATTATCCAAGCTCTTATACAAGTGGAGCCATGCCATTTAATAATAACATGCCATATCATGCACCCCCTATGCCTAGGGCCACGTTTGTAAACTTTGGACCACCGTCTGGTACACCACCATACGAAATTTGGGACCCATCTTTCTTTACCTGCAACACAAAATAAATGAGACTTAAGTAGATGTAAACATTTGAGCTTAGCTCAGAATCTCGCTTACCTCAAAAGCACCAAGCCACCATATGTTAGATTCTGATTGAACACTAAAATACAAAGGATCATCATTGGGACACTTTGAGAGGGCCCTATTCATTAAAGTAATAGTAACACGCTCTAGCTTTTTCTCTTTAACAAGCTCACATTCATCCAGTTTCAACACAAAATGTAATACCCCTCGTGACTCTTCAAATGTGATGTTGTGAAACTCCACCATTCTCTTATGCAACATCTGCAGGTCCATAAAAATATTATTGAACTCATCATATGCCATGTTTGCTCCATGGCCACTGTAAGTTGCTTTAATATGAAAGGGTTGTCCAAGATAGTCTCCCTGTGCGTCGTTAAGCTAAAGCCTCTCTTTCCAAACACTTGAGGCTGATGGTAAAAGTTTGGATTTTATACCCTTCTTAACAAAGATGGATGAGACAGATTTTTGTATAGCCGAATATCCTCTTTTGCTTACACCAAGTGAATCAAGTGTGCCTTGTATCTCTTTTGCAGGCACTGAGTTCTCTGAAATAAAGCGGTCCACTACATTTCGTTGTAGGACCTTAAACTTCTTGTCATGTACTATATCTGCTGCAAGGCTTCTACTTATAAGTGGCTTCAATCTCTTTCCTATATTGGCTTTGGGGTCAATGTTTTCCCTGTCATGATAGATTGAATCTCTACATGAAGACAATGCATAAGTAAATAACATAAAATTTACTTCACTAACACTATTTAGGCACATGAAAACAATGCATAACAAGAAAAAACAAAAAAATTACTTAACTAAGACAATTTAGCAAACCAAGAAGCATCACATTAATGCTCGGATTCTTTTCTTGAGACCTCCGGATGCAACCTGCAATGTTTCAAGATTGCGCAATTTCTTCTTTTAGATACGACCACCCAAGATGGTGTCCTTCATTTGACAACTTCGTACCTTTCCTTTCAGTTCCTGTGCCTCTGTTTTGTGTTGCAAAATGGTAACCTAATCTGTAGAATGTAAATGTGAAAGACAAACAATCTCACATTGTTGAGCTTGGAGAATGCCCTTATAAGTTTCAGCTTCCCTTGTAAAAGATTTACAATAACCCAGAAGGCCCTTTTCTCCATCACCAGCAAAGGTCAATAAGCTTGTAGGATTGACAAACGGTGGAGACGCATTAGTCATTGGATTCTTAGGATAGAGAGAGCCTCTCATCCAAATATCTATGTGTTTAGCTCCCTGAGCTCTGAGCGTGTCTATGGATGCGGGAGGTATATGTGTGTTTGCTTTACTACGCTTAATCAATGGTTGGTACTCATTGTCCAAATCAATGTGAAGGTGATATTTGGCTCGTTTCTGCGTAACATTTGTGCCATTTGAGGAGTGCGCCATTAGCCAAATGTGCAGGTTTAATGGAAAGTGAATAGGCAGCTGCGCCTTCGTCCCTCCATGTTAGCCTCATTCCCTCCATGTTGACGAGGTTCATTCAATGCAACTGAAAAGAAGATTATCCCTCAATCATTACGAACGAATGTTCAGAAGAGTAAAGAATCTACTTAAAGTACACTTTTTGAACTTTTACGATGAAAGACCCACCTCTATTATTCGCCATATTTTCTAGAGAGAGAGTGCGAAAAATACATTTTCTTAAAAGGCCCTCCAAATGACCTCCGAAATTTCCTAATGCCGGAAGCAGACATTTAGCACACTATCTTTTCTCTAGGACCACTCTACCTTTCTCATTGGGTTTTGGGATTGCACTTTCTATACTACTGTTGTTGGGTGGGGTCTTTGAGTATTTATCCTCTTTGCCTTGCTCGTCCAAATATTTACCGGACAGATCCTTAGGGAGCGTGCACACATCCCATGAGACTTTGGTAGCTTTCTAGACATATGGGTCCCCTACCCAAAGAAAATTTCTGCAAACAATCATCTAATTGCCAAAACCCATTGCATCAAGGCAGCAAACAATGAACGACCATTCAAGCATGTCATATGCTTTGTCAAAGTCTATTTTGACAAAGACAAAATCTTGTTATGTATCCGAGGCGTATTCAAATCCTTTCCATAGTGAAATGACTGCTTCGACCAGCTTGCGGCCCTTGATGAATCCTTTTTGCTCAGGGGATATCCATTTCATCAACAGGACACATATTCTATTAGAAACCGCCTTAACAATTTTACAAGCAGTAGTAAGCATGGTGAGGGGTCGCCAATTCGCCAGGTTGTCCTTAGCTCCTCTTTTGTGCAATATTTTAATCACGCCTGTATTGAGAGAGCACAGCAAAGCCTTGTGTCTGAGGGACTCTTTCCAAATTGCAAGTAGAAAGGGCAAGATAAGCTCTTTGAAACACTTGAAGAATTCAGAAGGGAGGCCATCAAGACTAGGAGTCTTGTTGATTTCATTTGTTCTATGGTCTCATAGAGATCCAAAATACAAAGGGGTAGTTCTTCTCGCTTACCATCCGCTTCTAGTATGACCCTGACCCTGGAGACCAGAACTTCAATCCTAGCATATGTCGCTTTCAAAGAGAGTTTTTCAGGAGGACTAAAAAGATTCTGGAAGTGGTTTCTTACAAACTCTAGGTTCTGTTCATCTGTAGTAATGGGGGGAGAAGCATTAAAGAAGGGTGTCCTTTATCTATCATTCTTTTTACGAATTGATTTTTGAACATTTCCTTGGTGGGTCAGTCTACCTTCTCTGGCCCACCACTGTTTAAAGAAAGCGGAAGTGTGCTTGTACATGGTTTCTTCCTCTTGCCGCAGTTCTAGCCAGAGGGCAGTGATGGAGGATTGACCGGTAGTAGAAGGCTCTGTTGTTTCTAGGCTAGCCAGCTCTTCGTAGATTTTGTCTCTCCTCTTTTTCCAGATAAGAGGGACCTCCTACCTAACCTGTATAAGACTGGCATGTGTGTCCTTCACTACTTGACTCCAAGCTTTGGACGAGGATTTGTACTTAGAGAAAGACTTGCTCCAGATGTCATTGATGGTTTGATTGATCACTGGGAGCTGAAATACACAGAGATCAGTGTGGAACCACTGGTTCCTGAGTTTAGAGCCTTTGTCATCATAGTGATAGCTAGGGGATAATGATCATAAATGCAAGAAGTGTATCTCTATTTAGCTTTGACTCTGAAGAAAGAGTTAATCAAAGTTATGTCCATGTAACACCTATCCATTCGTGCTTTCCTGGCATTTTCCCCTTTCGAATAGTTTTACTAGGTAAACTCGCCTTCTGTTCCTATGTCCCACAATTGAAGCTGGCTTTTAAGGGCCTCTTGCTCAACCCCCTTGACTGTGGTTCCCTTAGCCAAGAATCGATCGGTTATTGCCTCAACCATCTTGAAGTCCTCGGCCATGATAATTGAACCATGTAGATGTTGCAGTTCTTGCCAAAGCTTAGCCATGTCTAAGACTGACCCTCCTACGTAGACACCCACCAGCTTGGCATTGTAAGGTGAGGAGAGGGACACCGCGCACCAGTTATTCCCTCTCTATGCAGTGCTTAGAGTGTCCTTCCATTGGATAGGGACTCCAATGACAGGGAAAAAAAGACAAAACATGTTGCTAAATGAGAGTTCTCATGGAATGTAAAGGGGCTCTCTGACCCCCTCAAGACTAAATGTGTCGCTAGTTGGCTGTACAACAACCCTTTTGACTGCATCATTTTGCAGGAGGTCAATACTACAGGGTCGGACCTCGACAAAGCTCTCCATCTGATATCCAACGCCCACTGTTGGATTTCTAATGTCCAGAAGCATGGCTCAGGGGGGTGCGCGCTTCTAGGAGGAGTTTGGGCTACAGTCGAATGATTTCGCTTGTTATCCTTGTGGACATCCATAGGGGATGTGGCCAAGTCAATGTTGGGAGGGTCACCCTGTATTGCTTGAGGATGTGGCCAAGTCAATGTTGGGAGGGTCATCCTTGTTGAGGTCTGGAGTACCTTCGGCATCCATCGCATTAACCTGCTCTTCCAAAGGGGCAGGAGTTGCTCAACCCAATCTGAGTCCGGAACGCCCCAACCTTGATTGAGTAAAAGGTTCCAAATTAGTAGAAGCTTGAAAGAAATAAATTTTAAAATTTCATGGTAGAAAATACACAAAGGGATTGGGATATGTTTGGGCTGGGGGAGAGAGAGAGAGAGAGAGAGAGAGAGAGAGAGAGAGAGAGATGTGGTGTGTGGGTATCTCACGTGAGAGGGGTGGGTGTGAGCATTTGTTGTGGGCAAAAGCAAACAAATCTGGGCCTTTTTTTCAAGACAAAACTGAAAATCTGGGAATTGAACTCGAGATCCTGCAGGAGTGAGGAGGGGGGAGCGGTCAAAGATCTGGCCAGCCCCAAACGCATTTAAAAGCTCACTCACCTGAGACCTCTCAATTCGGGATATTTTTGTCCAATTTCGGAGTTTTGAAGACTCTGAAGAAGAAAACCCACAAAATTAGAAATGGCTGAATCAAAATCAAGGGAAAAACAGTGGATAAAGTGGGAAATTGTAATTTGTAGATTTAATGATTTTTTGGGGAAGAGGAGAGGGAAATGAGGGAATTGGTCGGCCTGACAAGACAAGCTTGTAGAAATGAATGCGTGTATTAAAAGTCTGCTCTGCCAATTTATTACAACAAATCAAAAAAGCGTCCCCGCTAAAAAATTTGCAGCTTTTTTTGTAAGTTTGTGTCACAATATGAGCCTTGAGCGCGCGCCTTTCCCCCTTGTAAGATTTTGTGGTGATCTAGGCTTGCAAGCCTTTCTATTGGAAACGCAAATCATTTTATCAATTTTATCAATTATTAAGCCATTCCCTAGCTTACCTTATCCTCAATAATAATATGGACCTGCCAAAAAAGCTGCCCTTGGAGCCTGCTGTAAATGAACCCCAATCGCCCCCACGATCCAAACAAAATATGGTAATGAAAACATTCTGTCAAACGACTCCCTCTTGCAAAACAACAAAATCCTAACCAATTACAAAAAGGAAAAAATTACAAATACTTAACTAAAGCTTTCTTCTGGGTTTTTTGGTAAAAATTTGAAACATTTGCCAGTATTTACACTTAAACGTGAAAAAAATTTCTCTACAGGCAAGCTCAAAATTTTTAATGCTCGGGATGATGAACATAAACGAATCTCTTTTAGCCCATCCTTAAGCGCATATCACCACGGTATGTCGAGTCTGAATTTCTTGCAAAATCCATTCCTTTTCACTCTCTTCTCAAGCAGTATCTTCAATTTCAAGCTGAAGCACACTGCTCAAAATCTACTCAAGGTTTTGCAATTTTAGCTAGTTACAGATACACTGAACCCTGTTTTGGGAAGCACTGCAAACTCTAGCATCCCATGTTAGATTACTAAAACTAATATTCATACCCAAGTGATTTCTTCTTTTTAATAATAAAAAAAAAAGAGACGTATGGCCCTGTGGTGAATTCATCCCAATCCCAACCCAAACATGATCCTCGAAAACGTTGGTTGAAAAGTCTAAGGTTTGAACCTTTGGAGCTTGGGCACGTCAAAAGAGGCCTCTATCTCTCACTTTCTTAAGGCTCTCCCTCGTTAAAAGATGTGCTCTCAACGTAGCTAGTGTAAACCAAGCAAACCCTCCCCCCTCACTCCTTTCCCAGCCCTTGAAGCCCATCAAAAGGATGAGCATAGAATGTGATCTCTGCCACAACAAATTCCTCTCATTGGAGGGCAAGAGTCTCATGTCTGATCTCCCATTCACCACCCTTTTTTTTTCATCTCCCAATAAACCTTGGTCTTATTACTACTTTTCCTCATAGTCTTTTCTTTTTTAATCTTAAAATGAATAAAACTTGCCATCGTATTCATTACCTTCAAAAAGTTACAAGTCTTAAGGGCATGGTCACGCGAGGCTTAGTTATCAGTTATTGCCAACTATGCTTAGACAAAGCATTAAATGAATAACTAAGCCTCTTGTATGGTCATGCAAGGTTTACTTATTCATTCATCCTCCCGACTATGGCTTAAACTTCACAACTATGCCAAAATCGGCATAGTTACAAAGGGTAGGCTTAGTAACTCATATAATTCTCCTTTTTGCGTGTGACCAAGAATGTTGCATAGTTATTTGTTCAAATAACTGATAACTAAACCCCGCGTGACCATTGCACAAGCTACTTCAAAAGTTACATTTCGTGAAGTGATCTAGTCATTACGGAAACCTTGATGGCTTTGATTGCTTGTTTCCATTCCTAAAGTTCTTTCTTTTTTCGATAGATACAATCACTTTTTTGCTTTCTTGGATAATTTTCGTGAAGCTAGTTGTCGAGAGGTTGTTTTCGAAGACTTGCAGGTATCTTGCAGCCCCTCAAGGCACATCACGTGCTTGAGGGTTATTATTGTACGTTCCTTTCTGGGTGAATTTAATACATCCCCTCACACTTTTAAAGTTACTATAAGAATGTGGTCATACAGAGCATACTTATCGGTAAGATGTTAATCATGCAAGCCAAAAAAAAAAGATGCTACTATACATTTTTTTTCCCTGGTGAATACGACTCATCCATTCACTATTGTGAGCTTGGGGGATATGTACTTTTAATCGGGCATGTGGGACACAAGGCACTCTCCGCAATCCAACCAATTGGTGAACTAGGGCTAATTGGGGTGGTGTAGGTGACCCCCTTAGTTCACCCCTAGTTCACCAACTCGATCTAGAGGTCAAGATTCATGTGTTGTAACTTGTGACTCACAGACTCACAACGTCTAGCCTCTCCCAATCCCTTTCAGCCACCGCAAATGGAGACTTTGTTGTGAACCCTAAAGACTCTCTCTCCCATAACCTCAACTCAAAGGGGGGATATAATGGAGTGGTCCTGCCATATTCTACCTTCTCGAAAAGAGGGATACTAAGAACGGTCAAAAAGAGCACTTCGGGCCATGCGCATTTGAGCACCACCAAGCTCATATTAGCCTTTTAGAATATAATATGCAGGTTGAAGATCTCCCATCCATGCCAAATGTCACTGAAGAATATAAACTAAAGTTAGCTATATTTTGCAAATAAAAGGATTAATTTCCTTGCGGGATTCCAGAGCAGACAAGACATATAGAAAGGTCAAGGAATTGATATAGATGTTCATCATGATTTCCTCGATAAGACTGCAAGGCAAGTTGCAGCTTGCAAGATTATTATGCATGCTAGGCTGCATGTCTGTAGTAATGATGTTTCTAGTTCTGATCGAAATGTCAAAAACTCACAAAAACACCAACAGAAATTCTGGGAGTCTCTTCCGCAGCTTCTCTTTATCGCTTTGCTAAGTAGCTGTATAGATTAGTATCTGCCAAAAGAGAGATCGCATTGGTTCTTGCTCTCAAAATTACCGGGTAACAATTTTACTACTATCGGTTCTATACAATGAACGTGACCTCTTTGAACTTTTGAAAGCAACTCAAATGAGAAGTTCCTCAGTTTGAACGGCCAAGGATTTCTGAGTGAGTGACTGTTCCATTATTATACATAGCAAAGGATGAGAGAGCCTCTATCCTGGGCTCGCTTACGGCAAAAGCAGTGCTTTGCATGCGTCTTTCAACCATAGAAAAGCAATTCCTTTTATCTTTTTTCAATACAGCTTAGGAACTGTGTTCTAACATTAGCTACTTCCAAGTTGCGAGGCTTTAATAGGCTAGTTTAACCTCAAACTTCCTCTTTTGTATGCTTGAATCATGGTGGTGGACCATCGATACCGTTTTCAAGCTACAGCTTTATCCACCCATTTAAAACACATTATAATCACGAAAAACTGAAAGCGGATGAGGCCCCAAGTACTGCTCATAAATGAATCGTTTTTATCATTTTTTTTTTGCATGAATGGAAGATACAACAATGCGCATTCACTCTAGCTTCAGTTTTTCTGCGGCGAAAAAAATCCCAAAGGTTTGAATGGGAAGGAGAATGAAGAGAAACGAAGGTTCCTTCCCACAAAAAAAAAAAAAAAGAGCAAAGCAAACCCAGTCCTCTCACGACCAATGTACAATTGATGAATTGACTTTTTTGACCCTCCCAACCCCCTCCCCCGGACTACGATCATCTGTGAATTTGGTGGCAAAACTGAAATTTCTCATTTTCTAGGCTAATTGGTAGGGCTTATTAAACCCTTCTTTGCTTTTTAGGGTTGGACGCACATTCATCTTGCGAGCCTAGCCCCTCCACATAGGAAAGTTGATAGTGATAGTCCCTGCTGTTGTCAACACTGCTGCTACCTTCACAGTGCAATATAACGGTGGTGGGGCTAAGCGGGGATTTTGTGTGCCCACCCAATGACGAGGATGGGTTCACAGGGTCCACAATCAATGACTCCAACAAGATATAGCAGCTTCTTAACTTCCCCTGCGACAATTGAGACATTTTGTGAGCTACATCCCATAGCCAAGACTGAAAAATATATTCAAATGACAATACAGACGCTTCTTCTAGTTGCAATAGTAGACAGACTTCTCCTTTGTGCTTAAAGCCATCAAAAAAGGTTACGATCAAATGGCCACTTCAAGATTTTAACTCACTTCATCTAAAGGAATGTAGTTAAGAAGCGACAGCTTCAGCTTATCCGAGTGGAGGGGAAGTAACTCTTCTAGCGCAAAACATAACGAAGTTGACGCTAGCACAGAAGGATCGAAACTAAGAAACTCCACTTCTGCAAACCAGTGAAAATAGGTTAGACAACGTTGGTGCACCATTAGGAGTAACTTGACAAATCAGCAGCAATGATCACCTGCAAGGGCACCTAAAAGAAGCTCTGAAGCTCTCATCATAAGTGCACTTTTGAGGTGTTGATTGATATGAAATTGACTGATCGCCTTCTCAATGAAGGAAAAAGGGGTAACGCATCTCAGCCTCCAATTGATTGCACTGAGGACATTCAATTCCATTCTCTGAACTGTTTTCGCTTGAAAAAGATGCTCCAAGCCATCAATCTGCTACATGAAAGATCGTCAGTTAACTTGCTTGCTTCCATCTTAAACGGTGCAAGAATTGTGTCTTTAAAGCAACGAGCGTGTGGATTGCGTGGGAACAATGAAGCAGTGAAGCACAGCACAAACTCCTGCCGTAAGATTATACTTACTTGCAAATCAAGAAGTGCAGGAACATCCACTTCTTCCATCTTCGCAGCCACAGAGAGGCAAGCAACAGAAAGAAGCTCCATCATCCAAGATTTCCAAGGCTGTACGAGAAAGTTGAGACATTCGACGCATTACGAGATGATTTGCAATGTAGGAAGCTAGCATCGGAACTACCAAATAAGCTTAATTGCAGTGACTAGATTTTTGTTTCTTGCAGTACCAGAGTAAAGCTTTTCTGCAGGTAGCGATCCAGATAGTTTATGGCCATGGCTACCGTAACAGGGCTGAACTTGTGGCTGACATGAGCCTGCAAAATAGATGCCATCAGCAAACCGATCATCAGCATTTCTTGTACAAAGAGATTACTTCTATCAAACCAAAGCTTTTCTGAACGATCGCAAGCGTCTACATGCTAATGCAGTGCATGCAACTTATCATGTAGTGTATTACAAGAAAGCTCGAACGTAAGCTGCTCGTCTGAGCCAATTGGGACGTCTAGGATCTTGCGAATGCGACGACTCAGTATCAAACAACTAGAGCACGCGACCACAATCATTCCAGCACCTGACACCTCTCTTACTCCTATACAATTTCAACTCACGCTCGCCATGAGTGGCAAGAAATGGAGCAATGGTGGAGCCTCTGTTTCCTCGGTCCAAACTTCAGCGACTCTCGCAAGCTACTTGCAAAACCAAAACTTCTAAGCGGAAAGCTTCTAGATGAGCATGTTACAAGACTCTGCAGGAGCCTATAGCTACCGCGATGCCTCGAAGAAGCAAGAAGCGCCCCAAGAGACGACGATAGAACACACACAGTTGTAAGAGAAATTGCTACGCGATATAAGAGGGCGGGGTTGGATGAAGATGGCAGCTACCTTGATCATCCAACGAGCTGCATTGCGGCGAGCTTCGCAAAGCATCTGATTGGACTGAAGACCAGTAGCGTAGCTGTCGTCTGGTTTGTACTCCAGCTGCTTGGTCAACAGATACGGCACGGTGAGCTCGTCCTCATCAGGGCAAAGGACGGCCGCGGGCATTGTCGAATACGGCGGCAAAGATACGAAAGAGGAGGAGAGTGACGGAGAAGCCGATGACACAGAAGCATCATCATCATCATGAGCTACGCCCGACACCAAGGGGCTGCTGATGTACTCTTCACAGCAAAGCAAGCTGTGCTCGAAGTCCATTAGGAAAGGAACAGAAAGACACTAAAGTAATGAATAGGAGGGGATGGGACAGGTGACTCGAAGCTTGTATAGAGAGGGAGGGCCAGAGCCAGGGAAGGCGATGGCGTCAAGGAAAGAGAATTGCAAGGAAGATGAAAAACGCAGAGAGGAAGGAGTTCAAAGAAGCGGGAGAGAGAGCGAGGGTGGACGGGGCCGAGAATGGAGGTTTAAGCAGAAGATTGGAAGACGTTTGTGGAGAGAGAAGTACTTCCCTCTCTCTCTCTCTCTCTCTCTCTCTCTTCACCAGGAGTGTGCGGGAGTGTGGTGTGTGTGAGAGGTGCTTTTGTCTGTCTCTCTTTCAAGAGAGGCGCAGACAATGAGAGGGAGAGCGACCTGCGCAGCCCATTTAGAAGAAAGGAAGAGGCCCCCCCTCACGTCTCAAATGAGCAAAAAAATTTGTTTTGTTCGGGGCATCAGCTTCCAATAGATTTTGCTGCTCTCTTTTTGTTTTTCTGTTGCGGACGTCTTCGCTGAGCCAGTAAAAAGGGCCACCAAAGTACAAATACCCCCCTCTAGGTAATAATGTTTCCATTCCCCTTCTCCGGCTGGCATCTCTCTCTTCTCGCACTCTCTCTATCTCTCTCACAAACACACACACTCTCTCTCTCTCTCTCTCTTCCCCCCTCTTAAACTCCTAGTGTCCCACAGCCTCTCTTCTCTCATTACTTTCTCGCTAACTGCCCAATGCCTTATCTCTAACCAATTCCAATGCTATGCCGTTTGGTAAATCCTCACCTCTTTCTCTCTCTCTCTCTCTCTCTCTCACAATTTGCTTTTAGCCCTCTCCCTATCCTTCCCTCTGCCCCTCCACTTTGATATTTCAAGTTCCCCTCCCTCCCTTATCGTCTTTGGCACCCAATGACTTGCTTTTTACTCCCTACTCTCTCTCTTCTTACCTTTCATCAGCCCATGCAATCTCCTAAGTTCTTGCCTTTTAGCAAGAAATGCAGAGGTCATACGAGAACTCTTGTGATTGTACCGAACTTGGAGCAGGAGATGGACCACTACATCTTATATTCTTCTACTGTGATCTCTTACTCATGGTACAATTCTTGCCTTCACCTGATTTTTACTTTTCAAGGCAATTACCCAATATAACTAACTAGCTTTGCATATGTCGGTGTAGCAGTAAGAGTGTACTTTTCCACAACAAGAGCATTACCATGTTTAGCTGAGTATGTTTACATAGGAGTAACATCGCAGGAGAACAAACACTTAATCAAAGTAGCTTCCAGAGATTTTTTTTTATATAATTGTGCAAACAGAGGGAGTGAAAAACATTATATTAATTGAATAAAGGTATAAGGAGGTGTAACAATAAAATTAAAAACCTAATGAGAAATGAGAAACAAAAAATTCTTTATTATGTAGATCTATGTTAAAAATGACCATGATGTGAGGGTTGTGAGGCATGCACAACAGTGAGGGTATGCTCAACTTGCGAGAGGTTGTGAATAGGGAGGCTCAACAAGCTTTCTGCGCAGCAGGGAGTGGGCACTGCTTAGCATGGCAACCGGACTAGTGGCGTCTTTAAGGAGTTGGCTTGGCCAGAGAGACAAGGGTTTTCCTCGAAAGGGGACGTCTAGCTGCTCTTCCCTTGAGCTCGCCATGCGTCCCATCCCCTCTCCCCCTATTTTTTCTCCTAGGAGAAGCCATCCCTTCCCCACTCGTTTTAGAGGAAATCGGTGGCACATTTCTATGCATTGCATCTTGGATGGGAGTTGGCTCATTGTAGTGGACGTCTCTCATGGTGGCATCAGGGAGCACCTTACAAAGGGGAGAGGTCCCCCTCAAGCCCTGATTCGGTATTGCTTCCTTGTTCGAAGGATGGAGGTTCTTGCAATCTCATGTTTCCTCTGCGTCTTGCTCGTGAGTTCTAGTTAATGAGATCACTCTTTTTCGTGGTTTGGTGGATACCCTTGGGTGGTGATACAATACTTGGTGGTGAGATGCATGGATGCCATTGACAATGTGAAGGCTGCCTCTTATAATTGGTATGTCTCCTTTCTCGGTTTCCTATTAGGGCATATCATCCTTGTGGCAACTTGAAAGGGATGGTGGCATCTGGACAATGATCCCTTTTTTTATGGTGTACTCGTTATGGGCTTCCTTGTAAAAAGCCCTGCTATATGGACTAATATGTGCGTCTTTATGTTTCCTTTGGATGTTTATGTCATCCATGGCTCCATCTGAGCGTGGAGGTGTTGTGATTCTTTTTAATATTATGCTAACATATCTCTCTATTACTCACAGTTTTGAGTATGGCTATTTAAAAAAAGAAATGACCATGAGGTACATCTCATTTATATAGTGTGGGACTATCCTTCTTATGCAAAGCAAATTAGTACTTGCGACACTTGGTGATCACCCTCAATCATCTCATTCTCGATCTGAGGCCTTGTACATCCTCTAAGAGTAACAGTGTTGCCACATAACAATTATGCAAACATTTTTGTTTTCAGCAATTCACAAATGCTTGATCATGGTAGCTCTCGTGCCTTCTTCATAATCGTAGGGTTAATTCTTGCCCTAACTCTAAAGAGTGCTTTTCTTCACCCAATCATATGATCCACAAAACTTGCAAGACTCAAGAAATTTAGTACTCTCTTCCATAGAGGACGCACACCTCTAACATCTTCCTTGAACTTGTCCCTACCATATATGACAACCTTTCGTGACTCTCTCTATGGTGCTACCTAGTAAAAATTGTATCAACTCTAGTCCCACTATAGCCCATTCTCTTGTTGATTGTTCTTTTACTCAAGGATTTCGGATTGCCCATGGATAGAAGAGACCTTTCATGGTTCATGCCTTCAACATTTCGTGTATTTGTATGTATACACTCTATGTCGATCTCTCAATTTTTTGTCTACCTTTTTTGTATGTTGCACATTTGTACCCCCGCCCCCAACACACACACACACACACACCCCACAAACTCATGTGCATAGTAATGAGGAGAAGGCATTAGTGCATAAAAACATAGATGTGGTCATTGTTGTGATCAATTGATGGTAGTACTATTGAGCTAAATCATGTGTATACTCTATACTAGTGGAGATTTGATATGTGGTGGCCGGTGTGGAAGATGTCTAGTGGTTGATGGTGGTGGACATGTGCATAGTCAATGCCGCCCAGTCACTCATGCTACATTCTCTAACCTAGCACCCTTGCCTAGCATTATAGATATTGGCCATTGCGTCAACCAAGTGTAGATTGTGTGCAAGAGAAAGGGAAGAGTGGAGACAAAGTATTTTGGGGTGGAGGTATTAGAGAGTAACACCTCTCCCTCCTTATTGCATTACATATACGGGAATAATTTAATTAGTGAGTAGGGAGTTAGCCAAACGAGTCGGCCACTACGGCCCTTTACCCCAACAATCTCCCATTTGAAGGCCAATGTGGCCACCGTAAGTGGCTATGACATAATCGTGAAGCGCGACGGCTTCACCCTTGTATAATTGTGTTCACCCTATGCCTAGTAACTCAATGATTTGTGCAAATTTCTCCGTAGTCAGGATCTTGTAAGAGCATATGTTGGGTTGCCATCAATGTGGATCTTGATAAACTCCAACCGCTTATGCGTTAACGCATCCCGCATTAGATGATACCTCACCTCAATGTGCTTCGACTTAGAGTGAAACATGGGACTCATTGCCAAAGCAATGGCACTCTGACTATCACAATGCAAAAATGAAACATGCTGAATGGTTAAGTCTCCCACTAGACGTGCCAACCATATAGCTCCTTGCTAGCATATGGCGTTGCAACATACTCAACCTCTCTAGTGGAAGAAGACACACAATCTTGGAGAGATTACCTCCAATAAATGGCTCCTCTTACAAATATGAATATTAGCTAGATGTAGACCTCTTATTGTCTTTGCAACCTGCATAATTCACGTTTGTATAACCAACAATAGATCCATCACTATTATTGAAGCATAAGTACTTACTCACTGTACCCTTCAAGTACCTAAGAATGTGTTTCACTACTATCCAATGCTGCTTTCTAGGACTATCGACTTACCACTCCCACTGCAAATGCAATATTTGGTCCTACCATAGCATACAGGAGACTGCTTATAGCTAAAGAATATGGCACACTTGGAAGAATCTTCCTGGCTTAGTTCCAAATATGAGGGTAATGGTTGTCTTTCGCCCTTGCATATTGAAACACTACAAGACCTTGTGGATTTAAGATTCTTGAGACAACTCAAGAATACCCTTTCCCATATCTCTCTTGATACACATACCAAGAAAATGATTTTCTTCCCCCAAATCCTTCATAGCAAAGTTGTTGCTCAACCTTTGGTTCAATTTGATGATCTCCTCATTGGACTTTCCTACAATGATCATGTCACATACGTATAAGATGAGAATGATCAATGAACCATCATTGAGTTTTTGTATGTACAAGTAGTGATCCTCTTCACTCCTAAACCCATGGACCTCATAAAAGAATCAAACGTTTGATACCACTACCTTGAACCTTTCTTTAAACCATAAAGCGCTTTCTTGAGTTTGCATACAAGCTCCTCCCTACTAGGCCTTTGGACAAGCTCCATGTCCTCAATGGCTTTAGCCCAAGCTCTATATGTAGCATAGTCATCTTGACATATGATTTCAATCAAGTCCCTTCTGTTGCTTGAATCCCTTAGCGATGATCAATCTAGCCATGTGCTTAGGCTTATGATCATCAAATGTAAACTACTTCTTGTAAACCCATCGGCAAAGTAAGGCACGCTTACCTTCTGTCAGTTCAACCAAGTCCCATGTCTCATTGTAGACAATCAAGTTATACTCATATTGCACGCCTTTCTCCCACTTGACGTTGTCATCCATCTACATGGCTTTTTTAAAACCCTAGTTGAAACTACTCAAGTGTATGCAAAGATTTACTAGATCATCTCAACGATTGATTACTACTCTCTGCCCTGTCAATTAGAGCACTTCTAGTGGAAGGTGCATCACTAGTCTTCTGAGTTTTTACTAAATCTAAGGCAACATCCTCAAATGTGACCTTTCTATGCTCAACCTCTTTGATAGGCTTCTTGTGCATCTTATGTCCAATTTTACTCTATTTAGTTGATTTTATGGTTTTCATGCGTCATTTGGGTTGAGCGTATCCTCAAAATGCCAAAAAAACACATAAATAGACTCACGAGAAATTTTGACAATGTCTCCTTCATATGGGGAGCAAAAACTCAACACAAAATGTACATAAAAATTGACCATAAATTGACAAGAGAATCAACTATGAATAAATCAAGTCAAAATTAACCAAGTAGATTGCTAACACGATGTAAAAGGCACATATCCCTCTCTATACATAACCTATGGTGAGGTCTTGTAAAGGGCTGCTCTAGCTACCTATATCAATGAAGGTATCTCAACATTCAAAACCTCATCAACGACGCTCCAAAGGGCAAAGCTGACTCTGCATAAGAATCGAAGACCAAAATCTTTTTAAAAAACTAACCATGGATGTTAAATCTGTCAAAACCATAGAAAAATGATGCGTAATAGCTCCACGTATAGTGTCCTTGCCAAAAAACTACGCCTCAACTAAAATACGGTTCTCGATCGACGATCCAATGCTCACGAGTATAGTGTCCTTGCCAAAAAAAGTATGCCTGGATTGAAATATGGTTCTCGATCGATGAACCAATGCTCACTAGCTATAGTGTTAAAGCCAAAATGCATATATGGAGTATTTGTAGCCGTGAAGACGAAGCAAAAGCTATTGCACTCATCAAGAACAAGTGCCAAAATCTATATATTGATGTAGATCCAAAGTTGATGTCGTGCCTCCACTATCAGATGGAGTAGCTAGCTAGCTCATGGGCTAGCCTGCCAAGAAGTCGAGAAGACACCGAAGAGGGATGTCAAAGTGAAAATGCCGATACCATCGTTTGTCAAGTTTGAGGATGCATCGGAATGTTGAGGGTAGCCGTTGCTCTGTGTAAGCTCTACCATATGGAGCTCATCGCTTCCTCCTGCCACTAGGAAACTCTTCACACATTGAAGAGTCTCTCTCTCTCTCTCTCTCTCTCTCTCTCTCTATATATATATATATATATATATATATATATATATATATATATATATATATATATATATATATATATATATATATATATTTCTCTTGCATGTGTGTGTGAGAGAGAGCACCTTCAAGATTGGGTTTTTTAAATCCATGTGCGTGCGTGTTGTACACACATCTTCCCAAGGTTCACACAATGTCCATATTCCTATAGATCTTGAGCTCCTACTATTTAATTTTTGTGATACCTACAAAAACCCCAACCTACTAGTGTTGTAGCTTCCAAGGCCAAAGGCTTGCTTTTTCACATGCGCTAGCGCTACCTTTTCCATTTCTATTTCCAGTACTACTAAGCTTCCTTTGCAAAATGATATTTACCTACTCATCACTGCCTTGCATTTTATTGAAGCCTTCAACTCTACTACCCAAAGCTCCTCGATGCTTTTACACCTTGCAAAGAAAACCTCATGTCTTGTAATTGGTTGCATAACGGACCTGTCTCTTGCTTCAAGTTTGAAGCCTTAGCTTCTTGTTATAGTTGGACCACACACAAGGGGAGGGGGATGAGATCGGGACGGCACTCCTCCATGCACATTCTCTAATACCATGTAGGTTGCATGTGTCATGCATACATGTATGTGGAGTAAGAAGGGAAGAGAGGAGACTAAGTGTTTTGGGGTGGAGCTATTAGAGAGTAGCACCTCTCACGCCTTATTGCACTATATATATATATATATATATATATATATATATATATATATATATATATATATATATATATATATATATATATATATATATATATATATATATATATATATATATATATATATATATATATATATATATATATATATATATATATATATATATATATATATATATATATATATATATATATATATATATGAGTGAGTTAATCAATGATTAAGGAGTTAGTCAGCTAGCCAAGCTGGCCATTGGGTGGCCATTATGGTCATCAAGGCATCCTAGGTTATGGACATCCATCCCCTTCTACTTGTATGTCCTATTAGATCTAGTTGTTCAAGTCACCATCTAATCTCTACCTTGAAAGAACATGGGTGGACAATGCAATCACATTGTGTTATCTTGGTAATCAATATTTTTTTTCTCTCCATTGTCTACTACAAGATCCTACTTTGCTACTATTTGATCTTACATTATCAATCTAACAAGGACTCCCCAATTTTCCTCTAAAATGTAATAAAGAAAATTACAATTTTTGAGACTGCAAAAAATAACTTTTAGACAGCCAACTATTCTTCTAGCCATACAAAGAGATCCATGTGATTTAGTTTTTATCAATCGATGCAATGTTTGCTTACATCAGACATTATACAAGTACTAAGATTGAGATAGTAGAGGTACCAAGATTGAGATAGTACACTACCAAATCCCTGATTTTTTGGTCATTTTTTACAATATGCATATAGACATTCAACATGAAAAACTTCTCTCAAAAGTTGTTGAAGTTTAGACGAAATGTTAAACTATCAATAATGGGCAATGATGATACAACAAATTTGTTTTGACACTCCAAAACAATTCAAATATGGATAGGTAGATTTGATAGCGATTTAGTTTTACTTTTATGATGCATGGAAGGGTACTTTATGGTTGATGCTAGAATAAAAGGATTGGTGGGAGTTACATTAATATGTGCAACACTTTGAGATCACCCTCAGTGTGCTCTCCTTGCCGCACTGTCGAAGCAAGGACCTTGCCTAACACTGTGTGCGAGCCATAGACGGCTCCAAGCACACAACTAGCTTAACTAGTAAGCTCAAAAGAGGGCAATGGTGTGTCACTCACCGCTCTATGCTCCTACCGTGGAGGATTCCTCGCCGCGAAGAAGAAGGAGATGCCGCTACGTCGCGCTCAACCACTTCACCGCCATCGTGCCGCCGCAATGCTCAATCTCTCTCTCTCTCTCTCTCTCTCTCTCTCTCTCTCTCTCTCTCTCTCTCACATACACACACACACAAGGAGGTGAAGAAGAAGAAGATGGAGATGGAGATGGAGCAAGAGCACTCTTCTATTGCACAAATGAGAGAATGAGTGAATTTTAGGTTTAGTTGGCTTTTATATGAGCTCACCCCATTCACACTTGGGCGCCCATGCTTAGCCAACTAATCCCTTGAATGTCCCAATTAGAGTGCGCCTCTCATCGGCGATCACTCTTACCCTTTTCCTATTGGTCCGACAAGCCCGGTACCTGACTCTACCAAATACATAATACACGTCCGTCGGAGGTGATGGGGTGTCCGTGAGCCGTGAGGGTTAACATGAACATGCCCCCCTTCCTGATGTAGATTCCGTCCTCGGAAGCTATTGAGTTGAAGCTCGTTCATCGAGGTGGAAGAGCATTTGAGATGAATGTCCTTAGCCTTCATTAGTCACTGCAAAATCAAACAACATTGCACAGTAATTGCATTCTCATAAGCGATTAAAAAGCATATGCAATTTTAGGCAGACAATTGATTGGTAACAAAATTTTAAACAATTTGTTTGCAATAAGCATTAAATTGCAATGTAATCAAATGCATAAACAAATGTAAAGGTAAAAAATTAAACAAGTCTGGGGTCGCTAATTTAACGGTCGAAAGGCACTAGAAATCGGCTATTAATACCATGGGTAAGCTTCTTAATTTTCTCTGGTTAATTAAGTTGTTTAATCGCGAGAGCTGAGTATTTCATGTTCGAGGGCTGACTAGAGGCTATACCTAGAGGACCTTGTAGTTAAGCTACGATAAAAGGAATTTCTCATGAAATCATCGCCTGACTGATTACTTGTTCTTTGACCCCCCAAAGTCTTTTCACAGTGATTCAATTTGTGTGTGTGCTTATTTTGTATGCCTTGGGTTTTTTTTGCTTTTCAAGGAAAAGCGCCCATACTGGGAACCTCTAGGGCTCTAGTACCATAGGCAATACATGTGAGTGAAGTACCAAATCAAGCTGAGATTTCTCTTCCAGCTTAAGATTTTACAGTGTGGCACTTTGATTTTTTGTTTGTTCATTTTCAGCATTTTAATTTTGTAACTTTGGGGGGTCATATAACACTGATACACCTCCCCAGGCTCATCACACTAGTAAACTCCCTTTATAATACTTAAGCGAAAGGTCAATAGGGTCAAGCCCACTAGAAAGCCCTAGTACATTTCACACAATGCTGCCTAAATCGGATTAAGAACCTAAGTAACCATTGATTATTAGGAAGGCATTCCCCATGGTATTAAGAGAAGATCTCTAACACCTAACTTGGTCAAACTAGCTTAGTCGGACTGCTTGATTTTTAAACCTAGACAAGTGATTATGACAAAAAATTACATTGAATTAAATGTTTGATACTAAGCAAATGCGGTGAATATTAGGCTACCAATCACAATTAAAGCAGACAATCATAGATGCAAAAAAGATAAGGGGCAATGCTAATGGACAAGAAACACCTGTTTGTGTCGATGGTCGCGCTTGATTTGAAGAGTGAGTCGAGATAAAGATTCCATGAAGGTCCAAATCCTATCAATAGCAACACGCTCCTGTACACACTAGGAAACAAAAGGAATACCTCCAGGAGGCACATTAGTGGGAAAAGGTACCAACACTTATTGAACACAACAAAAAACATAAGGAACCCTAACCTAATTATTTGCACTCCCCCTAGAGAGTCAAGGGAATAGGATATTGTAGAGGTTGGGGGGAAACCCTAAGGCTAAACCCCTATCCTCATCGTCGAGATAAACAAAGTCATCATCCCTGAGACCATATGTGCCATCCGTGTAGTCCTGTAAATTTTCTTCTTCATCATAGGTGCCCATCTTTACTAAGAAGGTCACTAGACGCCTATAGTCATCTTGGTCAAAAGGGTAGGCTTGTGCAATGGGAGAAACGCTCTCTACTAAGTATGGATCAGACGTGGTCAAGAGACGTATCAGCCATTCTAACTTCTCAAAATTCCTCTCACATGCTAGTGTACTTATCAAATCCCATTCACATGCAAGCACTGGAAAGACCATGTGAAATATTGTGAAAAGTAACGAGGGTACCTCTCACCCAAGACAGGAGTGGATGACTCTAGCGTACTAGCCATATCTGTACACGCAAATAGATGATGGTTAGAGTGCAAATATTACAAGGGTCGTGTTCTTGTGCATAATTTTTTTTTATGATTTGTGTTATGGCTCTTGCTCTATTACTTTTTTATCTTGTTTTTGTGAGTATAAGGCTTTATATATACATTCCCTAAGATTGGAGATTAAGAGGTCAGGGAGAAAGGTTGAGAGGGAAGCAAGTGAATGATGGATGTCCACAAACACTTCCCCCTTCCTTGGGTAGATCATACCGTTTGAGATGATGTCGTCACCCTTTGAAACCAATTGTTCCAGTTGGTAATAGGTGAGGATTTTTGCTAGTAGTTTTCTATTACCCTAGGTGCCTCATCAAGTTGCAAGGGTGGTAAGGTGCTCTCCCAGCATCGAACTTGAAGTGGTTCATCAGGTGATTCTTGAACACTGGGAGGTGTGTATTCTTTTGTAGCTTCATGGAGGTCCACTACTATAGATGGAGGCTGTGTAGAAGCTTTTACCTCTATGGATGTATTACATGAGGAGCTAGAAGCTTCATGGAACTCCCCCCTTCCTGAGCTAGGTGGAATAAATTGGTTTTGCCTTGGAGCCCAAACTAGCTTTGGACTAGGTGTGTAGCATTCTGTGATCTTTCCCTTCCCATGGTCTGCCATTGGCTTTAGCGTTACACTGTTTGACTCATATGGATTTGTTGTCGATAGGGAAGGACACATTTTACGTTTAGGTACCCAAATTTGCTCATTTCCATCATAGTAGCCTTGGGCTTCTAATAGTTGTTTTGGAATCCATCGTGATTTGGTCTTGACTCTCCTAGGGCGCGCTCTTGGTTTTCCGGGGAAATTTTTTCTTGGAATGGATGGGAGGATTGAGGTAGTTGGAAGTAAGGCCTTGGGGACCCATTGATATGTACTCTTAGGTCGTGCAGGTTGAGTACTTGCAATATTACTGCTTGCTGCAACTACAAGTGTTGAAGTGCTAGGTTCATGGGTAGCCAGCAAAGACGAGTTAATCACCTTGGCTTGTGAATGTTGGCTATCCTTCAACTTTGCTAGAGTTTGCAACGTAGGTGACTTTGCTTGAATGATAGGGGTAAGAGTCGGTGGTCGCGTCGTGACACTACCAGTATCCCAATCAATAGTGCATTTGGTTGCCAACATCCACGTGCGTCCCAGGTTTACGTTGCCTTCCATAGCTCCCATGGGCATGACTAGAAACCTCTGCACTATGCTTCCATTGTCATAGACAACAGGGGTCTGAAGGACTCCTAGAATAGCAGTTTTCTTTTTATTAATGCCCTTGACTTGCATCGTACTCGGGGATAGGGTCGGTTTTCCTAATTGACACCAAACTCCATAGGACAACAAATTGTGTTTAGCTCCCGTATCTAATAAGGCATTGTATAGTACTTTCCCATAGGGGCTATTTAGCTCAATTGGGTATCGTAGCGGTGGCTCAGATTCTAATGAGTCATCATCTGTGTCCTCGAAAAATTCTTGCGTGATTCCCAGATTAGCCTCTCGTTGGCGTCTAAGACGTTGTCGTTCTCGAGCCTCAACTCTTGCTTGGATTTTTTAAAGCTCTGCTTGTTCCTTGGCATCCTTCTTTTGATGGATGGCTTGCAACTCTTCTTGGCTTAGAGGATCATAATATCTTTTGAATTTACTCCCATTAAGGAATCCAATGGTTTCAACTCCATCTAGAGTTTCCACACGAATGGTACCTTGCGGGGTAATTTCACACACTCGATATGGTCCCTTACCAGCGTATTTCAATTTCTTCTTTTCATTACGTACCCCGTACATAAGAACTTTATCACCAATCTTGATGTCTTTATCCTTTAAATGGCTATCAAACCACTTCTTTCTCCTATCCTTCTCCACTAGAGCATTTCGCACAGCTAATTGCCTCTCTTCATCTAGCCTTTCCAGGATATATAATCGCTCCACTAAGGGGTTACCATCCCAACCTTCTTGAGAAGCTACTCGAAGACTAGGAATGACAAACTCCCATGGCATAACTGCTTCTTGGCCATACACCATCTTAAACGGTGTGCAATTAATAGCAACTTTATACGCAGTACGATAAGCCCATAAAGCTGATGTAAGCTTTAGGTCCCAATCAGTGCGATGAGCCTCAACTGTCTTTGTCAAAATGGAGATGAGAGTTTTGTTGGTACTCTCAGCTTGGCCATTTGCTTGGGGATAATAGGGTGTAGACTTGTGGTGAGATATCATGAAGTTTGATGTGAGTTCTTTTATTACTTCATTTATAAAATGAGTTCCATTGTCACTCACAAGTTCAAAGGGGCATCCAAAACGTGTGATAATGTTCTCAAAGAGGAACTTAGTTGTTGTTTTTGCATCCACCTTTCGTGTTGCTTTTGCTTCAGCCCATTTGGTTACATAGTCGGTAGCCACAATGATATATCGTGATTGTGTGTTACGTGCAACCGGACTAATCGGTCCTACAAAGTCTAAGCCCCACTTTTCAAATGGTTGGGTTACCTTGATGGGATGTAGAGGCATCCTATCACTTCTTTGTGGCTTCTTGAAGCATTGGCATTCATCACATCCCTTTGCAAAAAGTGATGCATCCCTAAACAGAGTGGGCCACCAATAGCCTGACTGTAAGATCTTTCGGGCAGTCAACTTTCCTGAAAAGTGACCACCAACTACGCCCATGTGTGCCTCTTGTAGAATATATAAATACTCATCCTCGTGGGCACAGCGTCTAAGAACATCATCTTTTCCTCTCTTATAGAGAGTTCCACCCAGTAAGCAATAGGGTTCGCATTCCTTGATTAATTTTCGAGCTATATCTTTTCGCAGTTCTTTGGGTGGAAAACCATTAACTAAGAAGTTAACAATCGTTTCACTCCATTCAGGCATTGTCTCAACAATGAACAAAGGAGTATCAGGCAATTCATCATCAACCCCCGTAGGAGCGGCATTAGGGATACGAGATAAATGATCCGCCGTGACATGTTTCCTCCCAGGCCTCACAACAACGGTGAAGTCAAACTCAAGAAGAATTAACAACCATCGTGTAATTCGACCTGTGGAACATGGCTTGTTTACCAAATATAGCAATGCTTGATGATCAACATAAAACACAAACTTGGTAGCAAGAAGGTAATAGCGAAATTTCTTTACTGCGTAAATCATAGCTAGACCTTCGCGCTCTATAGTAGTGTAGTTCATCTCGGCATCATTTAATTGGCGACTTACAAAGCTAATAGGGTAGTCCAATTTATGTTCTTCTGGTTGAGTTAGAACACACCCAATAGCAAAATTTGATGCATCAATATGCACATGAAAAGGTACATTCCAATCAGGTGTTCGCAGGATTGGAGCACTTGTTAGGGCCTTCTTTAATAACTCATAAGATTGATGACATTCTTCCGTCCAGTGAAACTCGATAAGAAGCTTGTACAATGGATGCGCTATCTCGGCAAAGTTTAAAATAAACCTTCGATAATAACCAACATGGCCCATAAATCTTTGAACCCCTTTATAGTTAGTAGGTGGTGGCAAATCGGCAATGGCTTTAATCTTACTCTCATCTGTGGATATCCCGTTCTTGGACACTATATGCCCTAGAATGACTCCATGCTTAACCCAAAATTGGCATTTGAAAGGGTTCAATGAGATGCGATAAAATCTGCACCTTTCAAATATTTTTCGTAGATATAACAAATGCTTCTCCCAAGAAGAATAAACACAAAGGTCGTCTAGGAAAGCTTCACAAAACTCCCTTAGAAATTCTTTAAACGCAGTGTTTATTAATCGTTGGAATGTAGCAGGGGCATTTGTTAAGCCAAAAGCCATAACACGAAATGCAAACACTCCAAACTCTGTGATAAAAGCAGTTTTAGCTTGGTCCTCTAATGCAATTGTGATTTGATTGTAACCAGAGTACCCATCTAAAAAGCTATAAGCTTCCTTGCCCGCAACTCTTTCAAGCACATGTTCTGAATATGGCAAGGGATAATGATCTCTCCTAGTAGCTGCATTAACTTTCTTGAGGTCCACGCACACTCTTAGTTTCCCATTCTTTTTTGGCACAATGACTATTGGAGAAACCCATTCTGAGTGCTCAATAGGGTATATGAATCCACATTGGATAAGTTTTTCAATCTCCTCTTGTACAATTTTGGCGTACTTAGGATTCATTGGATAGGGTCGTTGCTGGACGGGTTTAGCAGTGTTGATCATGGGAATTGTATGTTGCACCACAGAAGGTGGAACACCCTTCATGTCATGATATGTCCAAGCAAAGATATCCTTGTATTCCTTGAGGAGCTCCTTAAGTACAGCCTCTTCAGTTTCGGTAAGGTCTTGAGCAATAAAGACTGGTTTAGACTCCTCACCTGGTTCTGCTAATTCTATCTCTTTAACTACCGCTGGACCATCATAGACTCCACTGCTTCCATTGGTAGGTATTCGTTGGGCTTTGGCATACACAACCTTTCGCTCCCCGTGGTATAAGATTTAAAATGTTCAGGAGCCGTATGTAAGTCAGCAGGCTCTTGTCCTGACGGAGACCTTTCTTTTAGTTCTGCCTCCTTTTGTTGTTGTGCTAACTCTCGGTTTTGACGTCTTCTTATAGTTCGACTCAATTTCGGCTCTGTAACCTCCAATTGAGCGAGGTCAATGGGTCGCGGGCTGCACCACATGACACTCTGGAGATGTTCACCCCAATTGTCTACTAGCTTTCGATGAGCATCACATGCCCCTAGATAGCTAAGCCATTCTGCAGTAGATCTTTCCTTGTTTATCCTAGCTCTCACATTTGCTCGATATCGTCGTCTCTTATATGACCTTTGTTTCTTGTTAAGGTTTTGATTTTGGTAAATGTTTGAACTCGACTCGCCTGATAGGTCTTCGCTTGTATCTTCTTCACTCTCATATAAATTACCATAGATGGTCGTACTAGGCCTTGAGTGTTCAGTTTCTATACTTGGTTCACTCGATGTTTCCTCAGGTTTTGAATCCATTTCTCCCTGAGATTCCGTTTCTGATGTGTATTGGCCTGAAGCCTTTGAGGAATCATCGGTTTCACTCTCAGGTAGGTGTGCCTCTTTCTTATCATCGGATGTTACATGCGCTACACCTAACATGTTTACTGGTGCAATGTGTGGTATCTCTTCCCCATCTGGTGTTACCCAGGTTGTTCCTCTAGCTCCCCATGTATCTATAGTTGCCGCTAGGTGTACCCAATCGACATTGTCTGACTCAGCCATTCCGGGTAGGATATCCATATAAGGAGAGTTCTCCCCAATATCCGTGTCTTCGTTACACGTGTAACAATACTGTAATGGAGCTGAGTGAATTGTTGTGTCTGATCGATTATCAATGATGAATTTATTTCCTAGAGGATGCGTTCGACCACTTAAAAGATCAACTCGAATGACAGAGTCTTGGAACTGTAAGTAGACGTGGTTTTTGGACCAGTCATGCACCATTTTTGCTTCCCTCATGAATGGACGCCCTAAGATCATCTCAAATGACATAGGATGCTTGGAAAAATCCATAACAATGAAAGTCTGCCTTACCTTGTGTCCCAAGACCTTGATTCTGAGATCCTTTAGCATTCCAATAGGCGTAACAATAGATCCATTAGCCATTTTTACCACTACGCTTGTGGCTTCAAGGTGAGGTCGCCCCATAGACTCCCAACAACTCTTTGTCACCATGCTGACTCCCGCACCACCGTCAAGGACCCCCTTTACAGTTAATCCTTTAGTAGTGATTGGTAGAGTAGCATTAGATTCATCACCTTCAAAGTATTGCCCCAACTTGTTAACGGGTACTTCAATTACAGATTCATGTCCCGCTAGGTCAGATGGTGGTGCTAAATGTTCCTCATCATTCATTACCGAGTCAGGTTTGTTCATATGTGCAAACTGTGGTAATCCGGCCTGTAATTCTCCATTGAGGAAGGCTCGAAGAGCTGAGACTAGCTCGGGGTCTTTATATATTTGGACATGATGGTGGTTCTAACTTCTGAAGACATGAAATCCATCAATTTGGCAACATTTAATGGCATCTTGTGGGACGTAGGACCCTGACAAGAGAATGGTGAAGATGGAATCTCCACTTCCTCAAGGGGGTCGGGCATTCCCTCACCAAACATTCTCTCTAGTAGGAAAGGTGTGTGTCCACTTTCAGATGTCCTACCCTCACTCTCTTCCCGAATGATACTGGGTATAGCTAACGGCCTGTAGTTCTTGTGAGGTTGAACTTGTGTGGGAAACACTGTGTCCGACATCTGGATATGTTTGGGTTCAGGTTCTAATGTTCGTTGAGTTTCTTCCACCAAACCCCTCAGTTGTTGGACTCGTTCAATTTCCACTGTTGGGTTTGGATAGGTTCCAATCTTTCTCTTGCAATCCTCATTTTTTGTCTCTCGTGGCTTATCTTGGGGGTTCGCAACTGGGTGGTTTAACTTTGAATACTCTTTTGGTGTTCGTCGTAATTCCCTCTCGTGATCCTCCTCACTGGCTTTTTCCTTTGTAGTAATAGTTTTGGTCTCCGTGGTCTCTATCGAATCTGAGTCATCCTCAGGGTCATTCATATACACGGGATCCTCTCCTGTCCCTATGTTAGTCTTTGAACTAGGTTTTGAGCTAGAAGCATTAAGGGATTTCTTTCTTCGTGTTTTCTTCTTTCTCGCTCGGCCAATGGATGCAGCATCTCTCTCTTCGAGGATGTAATTTTGCTTTTGGAGCATCGACCGTGTGAGTGCATTCACTGGTGCTATGTTTATAGTTGGTGGTGTCCCATCAACAATCTCTATTATGTTCAATGGTGTGATTTTCGGTGCGTTTGGATTGTTAGGACACTGTGCGATCAAATGATCTATGCCACAACGATTACAAGTGAGTATTGGCATTGCCAATGCACTCCCTTGACTTGTTTGCATTAGTGCAGCATTCTTTTGCATTCTAATGGGGCACTCAGCTACTCGATGTGGTCCACCACATTCGTAGCACTGAAGAGGTGGTCTCCTGGCAAAACTATTAATGTTTTGGCCTCTTGCTGCTAGCGCAGTAGCTTGATATACCGGTTTGATTTGTCCCCAATGGTCTTCCATATAGTACATGGGACACTCCTCAAGCATGTCGACTCCATAGGTGATACTAGAGTCTATGTCCTCTTCGCAATCTACATAAGTACTAGATGACTCGCAACCTATTTGGTTCATAGGTGTAACTCTTGGATGAGGGGGTTGCGGTCCTAGCACTGGAGGTGGCAACGGTGTGGTTTGGACCACATTTTGGGTTCTAGGGACCATGTGCTGTAATGGCAACTGTTGCTCCATGGGTGGGGTAGGCATCAATGCAGGAACTCGAGGTGAGTCTGCCCAAGCTATAGGCGGTCTATTTTCCATGATGCGTTTAAGCATTAGGCAATCCTTCGCTTGATGGCCATACCTACCACACGCGTTACAAGTCCCGTTAAACTTTACTCTGAAAGTAGGGCATTCACTCGTAGTATGTGGGCCCAAGCAAATTGAGCACCATTGTTGCTCCCTTCTTGGATACATATGAGTGTTTTGTGGAGCACGATTACCCCTAAGGCTTTCTTGGATGGCCTTGGTGAGATCTGCCAAAGTCATCTCAGATATCGTTTGCTCTTTCACGATTGGCTTTATCTTCATTGGCTCATGCCCTGACGCTTGCGAGCTACTAGACTTCGGCTCGGCGACACTCTTTCTCCTGCAATCATTAAATTATCCTCCAATTGGATTGCATTCATGGTGACTGCTTCCCAAGTAGTGATACCTCTAATGACTAGGCCATTATAGATACTTTCATGTCGTAGTCCCCTAATGAATCTATCGAGCAATTGGTTGTTGTTGAATCGCTCGTTTGGATTGCATCGAGAATTCAAATTCTTTAGGCGACTAATGAAGTCTCTCACGGATTCACCTTCTTCTCGTTGGGCTTTCTGGAGCTGAGAGGCTACACCCCAAAGTACTCCCTCTCGTATGTATTCTTTTAAGAACAGTCTCCTAAGAGTAGAGTAGATCGTTTTCTCTTCTACTCTTAAGGTTCTATACCAATCTCCAGCCTTTCCGCTTAGGGTCAAACTCAAAGCCTTACACTTATGTAGCTCATTGTGCTCTTCCAAGGAATCGCACACATGTTCAAAGACTTCCATATGCTTTCTAGCATCTCCGTCTCCACTGAATTTCTGTGTGAGCTTAGCTACTTGAACTGCCTTGCTCCTAGGCTCTCTATCAGGTGCACTACGCATGTTTTCCGCAATAGAGCGACCGATAGTTTGAGCAAATGCTGCCAAATCTCCTATTTGAGCAGGTAAAATGGGTGTATGTGCTCCTGGAACCACATGTGAGATGGGAGTTGGCCTTGGCCTTGGCATACGCGCGGCTCTTGGGTCCCATATTTTGTATGGTGGTGCACCAGACGGTGGTCCAAAGTTTACAGGCGTGGCCCTAGGCATAGGGGGTGCCTGATATGGCATGTTATTATTAAATGGCATGGCTCCACTTGTATAAGAGCTTGGATAATTCCATTGTGGATTGTAAGCTCTTGGAATAATCGGAGGTGTAGGAGCTACATGAGGTTGAGGTACGACAGGTGCACATGATTGATACATACATGTAGGTATAGTTGGGGGCACTGTGCTACTAGGCATCGGCGCCGTGTTAACAAATGAACTCCATGGTGTACTTCTTGTCATGCTCACCATTGGGATATGCATGGTAGCCGTAGTGTCATTAAGAGAAAGATGAGCTAGATCTGGGAAGGTAAAGCTGCCACTTGTGGGCTCAGATTGTACTGAGGCTCCTGGCGAAACAACATATGGAGGATCAATGGGGCTCACCGAGGGAGTCTCCATTTGTGACAGGGTTGGTTGGTTGGCCTTTCCCGTATCCAAAAATCTCATTAGGCCTGTTGATCCCTGTGTTCTGTCTTTCTAACTCGACAATCCTATGGAGGACATCACAGACTTTCTGTTGTTGCTCATCTATGCTAGTAGCACCCGATGTGGATTGTAGAACATCTAACCAACCCACATGATAGGTGTGTCCTGTGTACCGATCAGTTAAAGCTTCTGCTTGTAGGTCATACTCCCAATTTTCGTTTAGGAATATCCCATCTAGGCCTGGCGTGCTAGAGGTTTCCCTTGAAGTGGAAGCATTATTGCTCCCCATAGCTAGCCCCTCCGTGACTGCTACCTTGGGAGCACTCGGTTACTCGGCTGGCATGATTGTTGTCATAGGAGCCTTTGCTTTCAGGGCTCGACTTTGTTCTAGCCCTCTCAATTTCCCTCTCCCTTGTTGCTTGCATATAGCGTTCGATCTCTTGCACTTCGGCAAGACTCCTACCATCGGGTAGTAAAACCTCAGAGGGAGATAGCCCTAAAGGATCAGGAGGTACAGTGGATGGAACATTCACATGCACACTCTCAAGAAGCATAGGATCCATTTTAGGCAGGAATGACGAATTTACTTCCCCACTCCCTTCATGTATTTCATTAACCGCATGTTCGGAGCGAGTAGCTCTACTAAGGGTCTCTTTTAAGTGGCTAAACACGCTGGACCCGGGCCGTGGGCCCATGGCATGCATGTCTTGACTTGAACTATCAGGGTTTGGTGTAGGATACCCCTCCATGACTTCGTAGTCAGAGGAAGAATCACTAGACGCGATATGAGGATCTTGGGTCGCGCTACCTTGAGTCCCGGCCGAAGGTCCAGAACCTAGGGTGGAGGAATAATGGGTGCCCGCGTAAATGGAGGCACTACCAATATGCTCGTGCTCTAACACTCGTCCAGAGTGTAGGTTCATATGACTTGGAGCCCCTAGAAGTGTCAGTGAGTGCCCGTGAAGGCTGCTCACCTAGTAATTTTGGGTGTTTTGCAACCGAAGTCTTTTCTTCTTCTTTTTTTTGATTTTTTGGTCCTTTTTTTCTGACCCAGCTATAGAATAGAACGTATGATAGCTCAAAACGAGCGTCTCGGTCAGAGGGACGTGCAGTGCTTTACAGCCCTCCGTTTGGTCACTTTATGCCCTCGGAATCCCTAAAACCGTCAATTTCTAGTAGGGAACTAGGCCCAAATTAGAAAGTCTAAGGGTGCAAGTGCGAAGAGAAGGGAGGAGAGTGGAGGACTTGCCCCACATGCTCGCATTCCCTCTTGAGGGGGTAGGGTATATATATAAGAGTGAGTCTAGTATATATCATAAGAATGAGGACTGAGGCTTGGGCTTGGGCTTGGGCTTGGGCTAATGATCCCGATCCCGATCAAAATTTTAGTGTATCCCCCCAGTCACTCACGCTTAAATATTTTCGGTTTTTTTTTTTTTTTTTTGTGGGCGACGATCGCGCGCGGTTTAGGTGACCCTTTCTTGGCCACACACACTGTCAACACCTATCTGACCTCTCTGTCAATAGCTCACAGATAGTGCTGCTAACCACTAACTAATCTGTTAACCACTCTACTAACTGCTTACTGACAGTGGGCTAACTGTCCACCTACTTCCTCTCTCACTACCTTATTGTGCAAAGACTGTGTGCAGGCAAACCTTGACAGAAAACTGTGTGCAAACGAAATTGCTAACTGTCTACCTACTTATTCATTCACTGCGAACAAGCTAACAACTACTAATTGTGCAAAGACTGTGTGCGAACAGAAAACACAACATTATGCAGAAATCACAGAACTTGCAGACAATACAGAAATTAACAACTTGCAGAAAAACAACTCATTCCTCTTCCTCTTCCTCTTCCTCTTCTTTCCTACTACAAACAACTCATAGGAGAAGCACAAAGTGCCTCTTGGGCTTAGTGCAGGGCGATTCCCCGGCAGCGGCGCCAAAAATGTGCTCTCCTTGCCGCACTGTCGAAGCAAGGGCCTTTCCTAACACTGTGTGTGAGCCATAGACGGCTCCAAGCACACAACTAGCTTAACTAGTAAGCTCAAAAGAGGGCAATGGTGTGTCACTCACCGCTCTATGCTCCTGCCGTGGAGGATTCCTTGCGCGAAGAAGAAGGAGACGCCGCTACGTCACGCTCAACCGCTTCACCGCCGTCGTGCCGTCGCAATGCTCGATCGCGCTCTCTCTCTCTCTCTCTCACACACACACACACACACACACACACACACACATACACACACACACACACAAGGAGGTGAAGAAGAAGAAGATGGAGATGGAGATGGAGCAAGAGCACTCTTCTATTGCACAAATGAGAGAATGAGTGAATTTTAGGTTTAGTTGGCTTTTATATGAGCTCACCCCATTCACACTTGGGCGCCCATGCTTAGCCAACTAATCCCTTGAATGTCCCAGTTAGAGTGCGCCTCTCATCGGCGATCACTCTTACCCTTTTCCTATTGGTCCGACAAGCCCGATACCTGACTCTACCAAATACATAATACACGTCCATCGTAGGTGATGGGGTGTCCGTGAGCCGTGAGGGTTAACATGAACACTCAGTCACCTCATTCTCTCTCTGAAGCCTTGTACACCCTCTAAGAGTAACAATGGTTGCCACATAACAATTATGCAAACCTTTTTGTTTTCAGCAATTCACATATTCTTGATCATGGTATCTCTAGTTCCTTCTTCATAATTGTAGGGCTAATTCTTGCGTTAACTCTAAAGAATGCTTTTCTCTACCTCGTATGATCCACAAAACTTGCAAGACTCAAGAATTTTAGTGCTCTCTTCCATGGAGGACGCACAACTCTAACATCTTCCTTGAACTTTTGACTTGTCCCTACCATATACGACCAACTTTCATGACTCTCTCTGTGGTGCTACCTAGTTAAAATTGTATCAAGCCTAATAGAACTATAGGCCATTCTCTTGTTGATTGTTATTTTAATGAGCATTTTGGTACTCAAGGATTTTGGATTGCCCATGGATAGAAGAGACCTTCAGGGTTCATGACTTTAACATCTCTTGTATTTGTAAGTATACACTCAATGCCTATCTCTCAATTTTTTATCTACCTTTGTTGTTGTATGTTGCACATTTGTAACCCCCCCTCGACACGCCCAGTAATGAGGAGAAGACATTAGTGCATGTAAACGCATAACCAGTCATTATTGTGATCAATTGATATTAGTACTATTGAGCTAATTCATGTGTATACTAGTGGACAATCGATCTGTGGTGGCTCGTGTGGAAGATGGCTAGTGGTTGATGATGGTGGACTTGTGCATAGTCATTGCCATCCAAACCACCCATGCTATATTCTCTAGCCTAGAGAACTTGCTCAACATTATAGACATTGATCATTGCATGAACCAAGTGTAGCTTGCATGTGTAATGCATGGTGCTCTGCAAGAGGGAAGGGAAGAGAGGAGACATAGTGTTTTGGGGTGGAGCTTTTAGAGGGTAGTCTCCCTCCTTATTGCATTATATATATGTGGGAATAACTTAATCAATGATTAGGGACTTAACTAGCCGAGGCAACCACTACGGCCCTTCACCCCAATAATCTCCCACTTATAGGCCAAATGTGGCCGTAGATGGCTATGACATGACCGTGAAGTGCGACAGCTTCACCCTTGTATAGTTGTGTTCACTCTACACCCATTAACTCAATGCAACGTGCAAATCACTCCATAACCATTCTCTTGTAACAGCATCTACTAGTTGTCATCAATGTGAATCTTCATAAATTCCAACCATTTATCCATTAATGCATCTCAAATAAAATGATACCTCACCTTAATGTGCTTTGAATTAGAGTGAAACACGGATTCATTGCCAAAGCAATGGCAATCTGATTATCACAGTACAAGAATGAAACCTATTGAATATTTAAGTCTTCCACTACATGTGCTAACCGTATAGTTCCTTTTTAGCATACTCAATCTCTGTAGTGGAAGAAGATGCACAATCTTGGAGAGATGACCTCCAAAGAAACAATAGATCTATTGATATTACCAAAGCATAAGCACTTGCTCATTCTACCCTTCTAGTACATGAGGATGTGTTTCACTGTATCCAATGTTGCTTTCCAAGATTATCCATATACCACCTAACCAATCCCACAGTGCAAGTGCAATGTCTTGCTCTACCATAGCATACATAATATTGCTTATAGATGAAGAATATTGGAGACTTGCCATTTCTTCTCTCACAGCATCCTACTTGGGAGAATATTCCTTGCTTAGTTTGAAATATGACAGGAGTGGGGTACTCATTGTCTTCCTCCCTTGCATATTGAAATGCTACAAGACCTTGTGGATCTAAGATTCTCGAGACAACTTAAGAATACCCTTTTCCATGTCTCTCTTGATACACATACCAAGAAAAGGATTTGCTTTCCCCAAATCAAAATCAACTCCCTTCTATTGCTTGAATCCCTTAGTAGCCAATCTAGCCTTTTACTTAGGCTTAGGATCATCATATATAAGTGGGTGAAAGTTGTGTTTGGGACATAGCTCTTTTTGGATGTGTTCGATAAAATATGTTTGTCCAAAATGAAACAATATGTAGGATGCTATATTTCAATAGATAGCTCTTGAAAAGGAGAATATAAATCTATAATGGGTGCCAAATCTAGAATTGATTTGTAAAATTTTTACCAGATCATACTTATGAGAAAATAGCTATTGAAAAACAGCTTCCCATGCTTACCACCCAATTATGTTTTCATCCAAACTTCCTCTTGTAAACCCATCTGCAAGGTAAGGCCTACTTACCTTCTAGAAGTTAACCAAGTCCCATCTCTCATTGTTGACCTTGTCATCCATCTGCAAGGCTTCTTTAGCAAAGATCTACTAGATCATCTCAACGATTGACTACTACTCTCTACCCTATCAATTAGAGCAATGCTAGTGGAAGGTGCATCACTAGTATATGTGAAGAGTGCATGCATGGATGCGTGTGTGCTCGACATGTTGTGCTAGAAAGGAGAACGCAGAGAGTTTGGGTGGAGCTCTTAGCGTCGAGCGATGATTCTTCCTTGCACAGCACACCAAGCACGCATGCATCTACGAACACGCTCTTGACAAGTGGTATTAGAGCTTTGATTCCCGTTCTTATTTTTAATGGCACGTGCACGCGAGCTATAATAAAGGAAGTTATAAATTTTGATAGCACAAAAAAGAAACTATTGAGAGCGAACTATTCTTTTAGCCCTACAAAGAGATCCATGTGATTTAGTTTTTATCATCGGTTGCAATGTTTGCTTACATCAAAGTAATCTTGCCCCAAAAGGACATCCAAGTCCTAGGATAATTTGTCTTTTGACATAAAGAAAAAACTTTTATTCAACATGGTTTCCTACTTGCTACCTAGATACCACACCAAAAAATCCTCATTTTTCCATACATAATCTTTGCTATTGAGTTGGTAAAAGTTTTGCCATACACTACCAAATCTTTAATTTTTTTGTCCTTTTTAACAATACATATAGAGACAGACATTCAACATGGAAAACTTCTCTCAAAAGTTGTTGAAGCTTAATGGAAGTGTTAAACTACCAATCAAGGGCAATGATGATACAATGCAATTGTGTTAACACTCCAAAACAGTTCAAATATGGATAGGTAGATTTTATAGTGATTTTGTTGTACTTTAAGATGCATGGAAGGGTACTTTATGGTTGTTGCTAGAATAAAAGGCTTGGTGGGAGCATGGGCATAATCCACGCAAGCTTGAACAGAAGATAACAAGTAGTGGGCAATCATGCAGTCCATGTTGAGTAGTTTGAGGAAACATGGCCACTTAATGGTTAGAGAGTTGTTCATAAACAAAGTGGGCTCATCCTCCATGCAAAATTGGAAGCGCACCAAGTTCTAGGGTTTGCATGAGAGGAGGAGCATTAAGAGGGGGTCAAAATTGAGTTTTCAAGACTGAAATTCACTGATTTGCTCACTGTTTTCTCATACGACATCAAAATGTCCCAACTCAAAAATCTTTTTGGGGTTTTGGCATGCTCTCGAAGCACTTGTGCATTCATATTATCGAATTCTTAATGTATATTTTTTGCAACAGCCTGACAAGCTAGAATTGATAAATTGCAACACCATTTGAAGAATTTTGGTGTGTTTTGTTGATGATCATGAATTTTCCCTCTGTGTTTGGGATTCATGAGTAAAATTTCTTATTAGTACTATGTGATTAGATCTCTTAATTTATCATCCTTCTCTTTATATCTTGCTTACATATTTATTACTTTATCTAAATATCTAATCCAGATTGAGAAGCTCTGTAAGACAAGATGATTGAGTTTTGTGTTTGCGTGCATATGTCCTTGCATGTGTGTTAATTGAGGGGATGAAGGTTTTGTGAACCATTGCACTATTAAGAGGCATGTAATATTGTTTGGTTTAGTGCATCTTTCTTGTCTTCCATCTTGTGGTGCCCCCATATAGGGGAACCAAATGGATTGTTTGTTTGTTGCAGAGTCAACATGATGATGAGAAGCTATGGTCTGTGTCTCATTGGTGAAGAGACTTGATGAGTGGCTAGCCAATTTTGAGTTGTATATGTTGTCAATGCACATGAAACTAACAATGCCAAGCTCTAGAAGATCTTGTTGGTGATCCACAAAATGCAAAAATCTTCCTTTGACAGGTTGGATGTGGCACATTGGCAAACATGGCATGATGTTGAACGTGCTTCTTACAAGAATTCTAGAAGGGAGTTTCACCTACGGATATAGATGCAAAGCTCAAATCACTGAAGCAAGAGCCAAGTGAAGAGTTTTCAATTTTTTTAACAAAATTAGAAGCATGTTGGTCATACTCAGTAGAGCAACTACCCAATTGAATTACAGAGAAATTTTCAAGTTAGACAATATGGCTTGTCTAGATACAAGAGTTCATGAGAAGGTCCAGCAAGACGGCTAGGTACATACACTGATGCAATTTTTATGGCCAAGGCAAAGAGTAAGAATATTAAGAAGAGATTTGAACAAGGGACTCTTACTCATGAGGCGATTGTATCCACATGAAATCCACAACAAAGAGAGGAGGATCAAATTGATGCTCAAGCCAACACATTAGAGCCTATGATAATGCATCAACAATGGGTAAGAATAGTTCAAAATCTTTCTAATCAAATGCAAGAGTTAAGATTGAGTATCTTAGATAAAGGTATGCTACAAGGAAGAGATGCATGAGGCATAGGTCACTCAGGCACTGTGGTGTCTTAGATCGAGGTATGCAACAAGGAAGAGATGGATGAGGCACATATGCTAGGTTGATTGGTGTTGATAAAAAAAAGTGAATGTTATCGAAAACAAAAGAGCATGATGGAATAGAGAGAAAAGACAAGAAGGAAAATGCAACATCAGAAGCGCAAGGTAAAGGTAGATGAAGCTAAAGACAAGCGAAAGGGGAAGCCAACAAAGATGACAAAATAAGATTAAGCAAAGTGACTTTCAATTGGGATGAGCCACTCAAGAGTATGATTTGGTAAGTGATGTGAAGTCTCAAAGAGCCAATATTAGTTTTAGGCAGTTGTTAGACTTGAATCCAAAACTGAGAAAACAATGATTAACAAGTGTAAGTACTGAAGTTCCTATTAGAGCTCAGTATGATATGCATGATATTCATAACATGGGTTTGAGCATGGAAAATCATGTTGATATGGTACCACTAGTTGTTGCATTTAGAGAAGAAATATCAAGTGTAGGCATACACTTGATGGTGGTGCTCAAGTATGTGTTCTAATAGAGTCTTCCAAGAATCAAGTGGGTACTATTGGAATAAGACCTTCCATGTGAGATTGTCTCAAAAAGCATGCAAGATAGATACCAAACTTTTTGGTGGTTGAGCATTAGTTCCTACATGTAGCCTCTAAGACTTTAAATAAACCTTGTATTGTTCAATTTCAATTTGTCAAAAAATTGTCTCCCTCTCCCTTGCTTGTGGTCTTACTGCCCATCTCCCCTCTAGTTTTCTCGAACATGGCATCAAAGCCTTGGAACTTGGATCCTCCATAGCCTCGACTTTGAGTGTTGTGTGGGAAAAGCCTACGAGAGAAGCATTTTTCATCCTTAGAGAACCTCATAAAAGAACCTTCAACCAAAACGCCTTCATCTATGGAGCTTTTTTTGACACAATATGGTTGAACATAAATGTTCAACATAGGGGTGGACAATGATAGTACAACAAAATAGTATCAACACTCCAAAACCATCCATATATGGATAGATGGATTTAATAGAAATCTAGCTTTACTTTATGATCCATGGAAGGGTAGTTTATGGTCAATGCTAGAATAAGAGGCTTGGTGGAAACATGTACATAAATCATGCAAGCTTGAATAAGAAATACGGAGTAGTGGGCAATCTTGCAATGTAGGTTGAGTAGCTTGAGGACAAGTGTCCACTTTATGGTTAGAGAGTTATTCATAACTAAAGTAAGCTCATACTACATGCAAAAGGGGAAGAAATGCCACATTCTAGGGTTTGCATGAGAGAGGAGGGCAGTAGGAGGGGCCGAAATTAAGTTTTTGGGGCCAAAAAGCACTGGTTTTCTCACTGTTTTCTCATACGATGTCAAAACATCACAAAGTAGGAGAATTTTTTAGGGTTTTGGAATGCTCCAAACATGCTTGTGTATTCAAATTTATCAAATTGTTGATGTAGAATCTCATGCAACAACCTGTTGAGCTAGAATTGATAAAATGCCAACAATTAAAGGATTTTTGTTGTGTTTTGTTTGGTGATTATGTGTTAATTATCTATTTGTAATCCATGAGTGAAATTTATGCTTAGTACTATGTGATTACATCTCTTAATCTATCCTCATCTTCTTAATCTCTCATTTTCATAGCTATTACTTTATCTAAATCAATGATCTGTATTGGATTTTGTGGTTGCCTGCATACGTTCTTACATGTGTGTTAATCCAAGGGGATGAGGGTGTTGTGAAGCATTCAAATATTGAAAGGCGTGTAACAGTGTCCGGTTTGGTGTGTTGTTCCCCTCTTCCAACGTATAACCACATTAATGATAACAATAATTGAGACAAGAGACAAGAATAGAAAATAAACTAGATGACGGACAAACCTCAAGAATGAGAGCATGAGAAGCATCTGTTTATAGAGGTAAAGTGCATTGAATGGCTTACGTCTTAAGTCACAAAGATGGTACAAGTAGGTGTGTGCATGGACTAATTTGGTTCCTAGTAGGAAGTAATGGACATGCCGTTACCACTAGGTTTATGTGAACACAAGCCACTTTTGTAGACTTTTGTATAAATCAAAGAAGATATCATATAAACCTTTTAAGGATTTTTTTAAATTCATGTAGAAGTTGGTTCAAAATCATGCAAAAAAAAAAAAATCATGCAAAAAAATCCATTTTTCAAGGGTCATTTTCTAAATACAACCCATCTATGCCAGTAGCTTTAGCACACGCCTGCTCACTTTTTTCGATTTCTATAAGCTTTGGCGAGCGTTCATAGGTCAACTAAAATTTTGGGTATGCTCAAAGAGCTTGGTCTGCTCATAATTTTGATTTGAGCTCATTTCGACCTCCGTTTCCACTACAAGCAGCAGTACTGCACAGGCTATTTTTTCATTTTATGCAGAAATTTTGTCAATGCCGTTTTCTATATAACAGGTCCCTTACGATCTTCTACGGTTTGTGCTATATAGCACATGTTGTTCCTGCTTTCCTTCTCCTCTTTTTGGGCAGTTTTCATATCAAGTGCAACATTTACCATGGCTGACAACAACACAGATGTGTTCAAGATGTTTACTGCTGAGAACAGATTGGATGGGGACAATTACCCTATGTGGTCTTATATGATGTAACATGTTCTTGTATCGAAGGGCGTTTGGAACATTGTGCAGGGCATTGATATACGTCCTGGTTCTGAGGATACAAGCGATGTTAAGGATGTTGCAGGTCTTGCTACAAGGATTGTTGTTGTTAGAGTTGTTTTGCCTACGGATGAGCAAGCTTGTTGGGATGTAAAGGATGCACAGGCTCATGCATTGATTGCGTTGTCTATGAAGTGTACCATTACTCCTCACATTTGTTCAGCAAAATCTGCAAAACAGGCTTGGGATATTCTGGCTGGTCTTTATGCAAGTTGCAATGAGGCAAATATTGCTTTACTGCATAAAGAGCTGGAGTCGAAGATTATGCATGAGGAAGATGGCATGGAAATTTTCCTTTCTAGTGTCAAGGATATCAATGAGCAACTTATTTTTGCAGGAGAAGTCATTTCAGATAGTTCCCTTGTGTAGACTATTCTTGATGCCTTGCCATATTCTTACCATACTTTTGCTAGAACTTGGGGACTTATGACCCAAGGAAAAGGGCAAAAAGAAGATTTTTTGCCACTATTGTAAAGCTAATGATCATTTGATCAATCAGTGTCCCAAGTTGAAGGCCAACGAGGCTAACAAGAAAGAGGTTGGTTCCACTACAAATGCAACTACTATTGTGAAAGGAGACTGTGATGCTGATGTTGATGCAGAATGGGCTTTTAGTGCAAAGTGTACCTATAATCATGTTGTCCATCATGCAAGCATGTCAGTTGTTGCAGATTCACATGTGTGCTATTTTGATAGTGATGCTACAAAGCACATTACCTCACATAGTGATTTGTTCACCTCTCTTGAGTCTGTCCCTAATGGGAATTCAATTACTTGTGCCACGATGCCTATTATCCGGTTCAGGGAGTTGGAAAGATAGTGCTTACTATTTCAAATGGTAGTTCTTTTGCACTTGTTGATGCACTTTATGTACCGAGGATCAAGAAGAATCTTTTGTCTGTATCTGCACTTGCTAGACTTGGACTTGTAGTCAAATTTGTGGATGACAGATATACATTACATGATCTCAGTGTTGGTGATGAAATTGTTGCATCAGGCATTTTATGTCGTGGACTGTATAAGCTTACTTTATATGAGAAGTGTGGGTAGAATTTTACAAATGCAGTTGTGGATTCTAAGGCTATTTCAGATGCAAAACTTTGGCATGCACGTTTTGGACATTTGAATTTTGCTAGTTTGCTGCGTTTGCAGAAATATGATATAATGGCTTCTTTGCCGCCTCTTGAAGCACATGTCAAACATGTTTGTGAAGGTTGCATTTTGGGTAAGATACATCGTTCGAAGTTTCCAAAGGATGGTTCAGTTAGGGCCACACAAAGTTGCAGCTTGTGCATAGTGATGTTTGTGGACCCATGCACATTCCGTCATTGGGCAATTACCTTTACTTCGTGACTTTCATTGATGATTACTCCAGGCATGCATGGGTGTATCCGCTTAAGTTAAAGCAAAGTCCAAAGTTTTTATGTGCTTCAAACAATTTCTGGCTATGGCTGAAAATGTCTCGAAATATACTATGGGCACCCTTCATTCCGATTGAGGGGCGGAGTATATGTCTCATGAATTGAATACATTTTTGACTAGTCATGGAATAAAACACCAATGTACAGTGCCTTATACGCCTCAAAAAAATAGTATTATTGAGAGAAAAAACAGCTCACTTACGGAAATGGCACGATGTATGGTCAAAAGTCAAGCTTTGCTGCATTCGTTTTGGCTTGAGGCCATCATCTGTGCCACTTATATACTAAACAGGTGTCCTACAAAAGCTTTGCAGTCTATTACTCCATATGAAGCATGGCAAGATAGAAAGCCTTCTATTGAGCACATGCATGTTTTTGGCTATTTGGCATATGCTTTGGTGCCACAAAAATAGCGCAAAAAATTGGATGATAAGGCTGTCAAATGTATTTTTGTTGGTTATAGTGCTGAAAGCAAAGGTTACAGGTTGTATCATCCGCAAACAAAGCGTATCTTGGTCTCACGGGATGTTGTGTTTGTAGAAGATTCTTTTCAGCCCTTGCTGTCATTTACTAGAGACAGTAATGTTAGCTCACATGATATTTATGACACTTTGTTGCCTCTTTTCAGTGGTGGATGTGCACGTCTGTTGCACGTGTTAATGCAAGGGACTTGCCGTACACTGTGTGCGAGCCACAAATGGCTGCAAGCACACAACCAGACTAATCTAGCAAGCTCAAGAGAGCAAGGGTGTGTCACTCACCACCCTACACTCGCCTTTGTGGAGGATTCCTCGCTGCGAAGAAGAGGGAGCTACCGCCGTCTCTCTCTCTCTCTCTCTCTCTCTCTCTCTCTCTCTCTCTCTCTCTCTCTCTCTCTCTCTCTCTCTCGCACACACACAAGGAGATGAAGAAGAAGATGGAGATGGAGTAAGAGCACTCTTCAATTGCACAAATGAGCGAATGAATGATTTTTAGGTTTAGGTAACTTTTATATGAGCTCGCCCATTCACACTTGGACACCCATGCTTAGCCAACTAACCCTTGAACGTTCCAATTAGAGTGCATCTCTCATCGGCAATCACTCTTACCCTTTTCCTATTGGACTGACAAGCCCGGTCCCTGACTCAAAACAATGTAATTTCCGTGGATGTTTACTGGGCCGACGCCTATTTGCCAAGGTCAGCACCAAGTGATAGGTGGCATTGGGCAGTCCCCAAGCCTCATATTCGCCCGGTCTTGACTTCACTATCGCATGTCGTTCAATACTAAGGTCAACACCAAGCGATAGGTGGCATTGGGCAGTCCCCAAGCCTCATATTCGCCCACTATTGACTTCACTACCTCTTGTAATGACTTTAACACCAAAGTCAACACCAAGTGATAGGTGGCGTTGGGTAGTCCCCAAGCCTCCTATTCGCCCAATGCTGACTCCACTGTCTGACTTGTCGTTAACATGCCCCCCTTCCTGATGTAGATTCCGTCCTTCGGAATCTATTGTGTTGAAGCTCGTTCGTCAAGGTGGAAGAGCATTTGAGATGAATGTCCTTAGCTTTCTTCAGTTATTGCAAAATCAAACAAAATTGGCACAGTAATTGCATTCTTATATATAATTAAAAAGCATATGCAGTTGTAGGTAGACAAATTGATTGGTAACCAAATTTTAAACCATTTATCAGCAATAAATGTCAAATTGTAATATAATCAATGTATAATCAGTTGTAAAGGTCAAAAACTAAACAAGTCTGGGGTTGCTAATTTTAACGGTCGAAAGGCACTAGAGGTCAACTATTAATACCATGGCAAGCTTCTCAATTTTCTCTGGTCAATTAAGTTGTTTAATTGCAAGAGCCAAGTATTTCATGTCCAAGGGGTGACTAGAGGCTATACCTAGAAGACCTTGTAGTTAAGCTATGATAAAAAGAATTGCTCATGATATCATCGCCTGACTGATTCCCTTTTCTTTGACCCCCCAAAGTCTTTTCACAGTGATTCGATTTTGATAAGTGTGCTTATTTTGTATGCCTTGGGTTTTTTGTTTTTCAAGGAAAAGCGCACACACTGGGAACCTTTAGGACTCTAGTACCATATGCGATACATGTAGTGAAGTACCAAATCAAGCAGAAATTTCTCTTTCCGCTTAAGATTTTACATTGTGGCACTTTGATTTTTTTATTTTTATTTTTGTTTGTTCGATTTCATCATTTTAATTTTGTAACTTTGGGGGTCATATAACAATGTTACCCTCCCCAGGCTCATCACATTAGTAAACTCCTTTTATAATACTTAAGCTAAATGTCAATAGGGAGGACTAAGCCCACTAGAAAGTCCTAGTACATTGCACACAATGCTGCCTAAATCGGATTAAGAAGTAAGTAACCATTGATTATTAGGAAGGTATTCCCATGGTATTAAGAGAAGATCTCTAACGCCTAGCCTGGTCATACTAGCTTGGTCGGACTGCTTGATTTTTAAACCTAGACAAGTGATTATGACAAAAATTTACATTGCATTTAATGCTTGATACTAAGCAAATGCGTTGAATATTATGCTACCAACCACAATTAAAACAGACAAACATGGATGCAAAAAAGATAAGGGGCAATGCTAATGGATAAGAAACACCTGTTTGTGTTGATGATCCTGCTTGATTTGAAGAGTGATCGAGAGAAAGATTCCATGAAGGTCCAAATTCTAACAACAACAACACATTCCTGTACACACTAGGAAACACAAAGAATACCTCTAGGAGGCACATCAGTGGGAAGAGGTACCAACCCTTATTGAACACAATTAAACAACATAAGGAACCCTAACATAATTATTTGCACGCCCCCAGAGAGTCAAGGGAATAGGATATTGTAGAGATTTGGGGGAACCCTGAGGCTAAACCCCTATCCTCGTCATTGAGAAAAACAAAGTCATCATACGTGAAACCATATGTGCCATACATGTAATCATGTAAATCGTCTTCATCATTAGAGGCACCAATGTTTACTAAGAAGGTCACTAGATGTCTATAGTCATCTTGGTCAAAAGGGTAGGCTTGTACAATGGGAGAGACGCTCTCTACTAAGTATGGACCAGTCGTGGTCAAGACACTCATAGTCGGCTTTCAGAAAATCAAAGAAAAAAAAGAGAAAAACTCATTTCACCCCCCCCCCCCCCCCCCCACTCTCGGTACCCCCCCACCGTAACTCATCTTTCCCTTCCCGCCCCATGGACATCAGATAAAACTCTTGCACTCTCTCCCCTCCCATTTTCTTTACATACCATCCTCCCCCTCTTTCCCCCCCCGATTTACCCTCCCCGACCAGGCAAAGATTAGGAAGAAACCCCCCAACCCCTCTCTCGTGCTCCCTCGGTGTGAGCCGCGTGAGACCCCCCCCCCCCCCCCCCCATTGACTTAGTTGTCCTTCGTCCTTAAGCCCATGCAAGACACACCACCCTCCCCCTCTCCCTCTCACCCACACAAACCCATGCCCCGCCATACCCCCTCTCTCCCTCACTCTCCCTCACACACTCTCTCTATCCCTTATTCCCTCACCCCTCACCCTCCCCCTCTCCCTCTCACGCCTTGCGGCAGCACGCCAACTCTCTCTCTCTCTCTCTCTCTCTCTCTCTCTCTCTCTCTCTCTCTCTCTCTCTCATCCGGATGCTGCCAGCGCAAATCTCTCTCTCTCTCGCCTTGCGGCAGCAGCCTCACCCACACACACTCACCCACACACACGCACCCCACCACACCTTCCCCCCACCTCTCCTCTCTCTCCCATGCGCAGTCTGCAGCATACCACTCACTCACACACACTCTCTCACGCGCAGTCCGCAGCATACCACACACCCACACACACTCGTCTTTCGGCAGCAGTTAAAACACACACACACACACACACACACCCCACCACACTCCTCCCCTCTCTCCTTCTGCCATGCGCAAACAGTCCGCCATCCGCCACAGGAAAAAAAGAGAGAAAAAAATAAAATAAATTATATATATATATATATATATATATATATACACACACATTATATAACCCCCCCCTTTTCCCGTGTTCCCACGCACGCATGCGCACATACATATACATATACGCACTCACCCACAAAAAAAAGATATACACACACACATGCTCCCACACATGCATAAACGCCTACGACATCTATGCGCTCCTTGCCGCACTATCGAAGCAAGGGACTTGCCAATACACCGTGTGCGAGCCACAAACGGCTCCAAGCACACAACAAGCCTAAACTAGCAAGCTCAAGAAAACAAAGGGTGTGTCACTCACCGCTCTACGCTCGCCTTTGTGGTGGATTCCTCGCCGCGATGAAGAAGAAGCTGCAGTCGTGCCGCGCTCAACCGCTTCGCCGCCGTCGTGCCTTCGTAATGCTCGATCGCACACACACTCTCCCTCTCTCTCTCTCTCTCTCACACACACACAAGGAGGTGAAGAAGAAGAAGATGGAGATGGAGCAAGAGCACTCTTCAATTGCACAAATGAGAGAATGAGTAAAAATTAGGTTTAGTTGGCTTTTATAGGAGCTCACCCCATTCACACTTGGGCGCCCATGCTTAACCAACTAATCCCTTGAATGTCCAAGTTAAAGTGCGCCTCTCATCGGCGATCACTCTACCTTTCCCTATTGGTCCGACAAGCCCGGTACCTGACTCTACCAAATACATAATACACGTCCATCGTAGGCGATAGGTGTCCGTGAGCCGTGAGGGTTAACATGCCCCCCTTCCTGATGTAGATTCCGTCCTCGGAAGCTATTGAGTTGAAGCTGGTTCGTCGAGGTGGAAGAGCATTTGAGATGAATGTCCTTAGCCTTCTTCAGTCACTGCAAAATCAAACAACATTGGCACAGTAATTGCATTCTCTTAAAAAGCATATGCAGTTTTAGGTAGACACATTGATTGGTAAAAGAATTTCAAACAATTTGGTAGCAATGAACATTAAATTGCAATATAATCAAATGCATAAACAGATGTAAAGGTAAAAAATTAAACAAGTATGGGGTCGCTAATTTGACGGTCAAAAAGCACTAGAGATCGAATATTAATACCATGGGTAAGCTTCTTAATTTTCTGTGGTCAATTAAGTTGTTTAATCGCGAGAGCCAAGTATTCATGTTCGAGGGCTGACTAGAGGCTATACCTAGAAAACTTTGTAGTTAAGCAACCATAAAAGGAATTTCTCATGAAATCATCGCCTGACTGATTACTTTTTCTTTGACCCCCCAAAGTCTTTTCACATTGATTCAATTATGAAGTGGGTGCTTATTTTGTATGCCTTGGGTTTTTTGCTTTTCAAGGAAAAGCGCCCACACTGGGAACCTCTAGGGCTCTAGTACCATAGGCGATACATGTGAGTGAAGTACCAAATCAAGCTGAGATTTCTCTTCCAGCTTAAAATTTTACATTGTGGCACTTTGATTTTTTGTTTGTTCATTTTTAGCATTTACATTTTGTAACTTTGGGGGGTCATATAACACTGATACACTCCCCAGGCTCATCACATTAGTAAACTCCCTTTATAATACTTAAGCTAAAGGTCGATAGGGTTAAGCCCACTAGAAAGCCCTAGTACATTTCATACAATGCTGCCTAAATCGGATTAAGAACCTAAGTAACCATTGCTTATTAGGAAGGCATTCCCCATGGTATTAAGAGAAGATTTCTAATACCTAGCTTGGTCAAACTAGCTTAGTCGGACTGCTTGATTTTTACACCTAAACAAGTGATTATGACAAAACATTACATTGAATTAAATGTTTGATACTAAGCCAATGCGCTGAATATTATGCTACCAATCACAATCAAAGCAGACAATCATAGATGCAAAAAGATAAAGGCAATGCTAATGGACAAGAAACACCTGTTTGTGTCGATGGTCGCGCTTGATTTGAAGTGTGAACGAGAGAAAGGTTCCATGAAGGTCCAAATCCTATCAATAGCAACACGCTCCTGTACACACTAGGAAACAAAAGGAATACCTCCAGGAGGCACATCAGTGGGAAAAATTAAAACTCCTAAAAAACAAACTCAAAACACAATCTAGACCCCTAACCTACCTATCTGTCACCCCTTTTAGAATCAAGGAAAGAGGATATTATATAAACCGGGTGGCCACCCTAAGGCTAGGCCTCTATCCTCATCATCTAGATAAATAAAATCGTTGTCCGTAAGGCCATAGTCTTCCTCGGTCTCTATTAGTTCCTCTTCATCATCCTCTTGTGCAAGCATGCTAATCAAGAACCTCGTGATGCGTGGATACTCATCTTGTGCAAAAGAATAAGCATGTGCCATTGGAGACACATTCGCTACTGGGTAGGGATCACTAGTTAGCCATAGACGTATCAGCCATTCTAACTCCTCAAAATTTCTCTCACATGCAAGGCTCTCTATCAAATCCCATTCGCAAGAAAGTATAGGGTAGCATACGTAGAACACTTGTTGAAAAGACAAGGGGTACCTTTCATCAAAAATAGAAGTGCATGCCTCTGGTGAAGTAGCCATTTCTGACAAGACAGATAGATTTGGTTAGGCCTTTAAAACATAAGAGTTGTTTTTGTGTGTTGCTTGAATTGACACGGTGAATTTGGACTTATATGTAAGATCTGATAGGGTGCTCTCTCATTGCTAGGCGCTCTTGCTCTTTACTATTTTTGTTTTTTTGTGAGTATAATGCTATATATATACATTCCCTAAGATCGGAGATTAAGAGGTCAGGGAAAAAGATTGAGAGGGAAACAAATGAATGATGACTGTCAGCAAACACTCCCCCCTTCCTTGGGTAGATCATACCATTTGAAATGAGCTTGTCACCCTTTGAAACCAATTATTCCAGTTGGTAAGAGGTGAGGATTTTTGCCAGTAGTTTTCTATTACCCTAGGTGCCTTGTCAAGCTGCAAGGGTGGTAAGGTACTCTCCCAGGATCGAACTTGAAGTGGTTCATCAGGTGATTCTTGAACACTGGGAGGTGTGGATTCTTTTGTAGCTTCATGGAGGTCCACTACTATAGATGGAGGCTGTGTAGAAGCTTTTACCTCTATGGATGTATTACATGAGGAGCTAGAAGCTTCATGGGACTCCCCCCTTCCTGAGCTAGGTGGAACAAATCGTTCTTTCTTTGGTACCCAAACTAGCTCGGGAGCGGGTGTGTAGCATTCTGTGATTTTTTTCTTTTCACGATCATTGATTCGTTTTGGAGCTACGGGATTGGGCTCACTTGGGTCAGGTGATAGGTAAGAGCACAATCTACGTTTTGGCACCCAGATTTGATCATTTCCTTGATAGTAGCCTTGGGCTTCCAATAGTCGTTTAGGGATCCATCGCAACATTTTCTTACTTTTCTTGGAGCGAGTGGTACGTTTCTTACAAGGCTTCTGTTTTTTAGCACTAGCTATGGTCACTAAAGAAGCTTTAGGGACCCACTTGTATGTTTTCTTCGTTACATTAGGATGAGTCTTGTCAGAAGCGATATGCATTGCTTGTAGCATATTTAAGGGTATAGGCATTTCATCCCCCTCAGGTGTTACCCAGGTCGTCCCCCTATTTCCCCAAGTGTCTATGGTTGATTCTAGGTGGACCCAATCCACATTGTCTGATTCCGTCATACCCGGTAACACATCCATGTAAGGAGAATCTTGGCCAATGTCTATATCCTTCTTACAAGTGTAACAATATTGTAGTGGGGCCGAGTGAACTGTGGTGTCAGAGCGATGATCAATAATGGTTTTACTCCCTAAGGGGTGTACCTTACCAGTCACCAAATCCACTCTAAGGACAGAGTCTTGGAATTGCAAATAGACATGATTTTTAGACCAATCATGAACCATTTGTGCTTCCCTCATGAATGGTCGTCCTAAAATCATTTCATATGACATAAGGTGTTTAGAGAAATCCATTACAATGAACGTATGTCGTACCTTGTGTCCTAGAACTTTGATCTTAAGATCCTTGAGCATCCCCATAGGTTTGGCTATGGTACCATTTGCCATCTTTACCACAATGTTAGTAACATTGAGGCGGGGTTTTCCCATGGATTCCCAACAATCTTTTGTAACGATTCTAACTCCCGCACCACCATCAAGAATTCCCTTTATAGTTAATCCCTTGGTAGTGATGGGTAGGGTCGCATTAGACTCGTCGCCTTCAAAATACTGCCCTAATTCGTTAATGGGTACCTCGATCACAGACTCGTGTCCATCTAAGTCAAGTGATTGCACATGATTTTCCTCATCAATCATAATCGAGTCAGGCCTATTTGGTTGCGCAAACTGCGGTAATCCCGTTCGTAGCTCTCCGTTAAGGAATGCTCGAAGTGCAAGGAATAACTCAGGATCTCCATACAGCTTTGCTATGATCGTGGTTCGGACCTCAGAAGACATGAAGTCCACTAGTTTGGCAACATTCATTGGCGTTTTGCAGGGTGTAGGTCCTTGACTAGGAACTGGTGAGGATGGAATCTCATATTCCTCAATGGGATCAGGTATTCCTTCGTTAAACATCCTTCCCAACAAGAAGGGTGTATGCTCACTTTCTGATGTCCTGTCCTCACTCCCTTCTTGGATGATACTAGATATGGCTAACGGTCTATGGTTCATGTGGGGTGGATGAACTTGCGTGGGAAACACTGTGTCATGAATTTTGACCTGCATGGGTTCTGGTTCTAGTTTCCTTTGAGTCTCCTCCACTAAATCTCTTAGATGTTTCACCTGCTCAATCTCGTCTACTGGGTTTGGGTACGTCCCAATCTTCTTTTTACGATTCTTCCCTTTTTGCCCCTGCGGTTTATCTTGGGGGTCTTGGATTGGATTTGGAAACACTTGTGGTGTTTTCAGAGGCTCTTTATGGTTTTCTCTTATTCGGTTTTCATTTGGTTCCATGTTACGGTTTTCCTTGTCGGTCTTTCCCTTTGTGGTATTGGTTCTAGTCTCCATTGTCTCGACTGAATCTGAATCATCCTCGAGGTCATTCATATACACGGGGTCATCTCCTGTTCCTATGTTTGTTTTGGAACTTGGCTTTGAATTTTCCGTATTCTGCGACTTCTTCCTTCGTGTCTTCTTTTTCTTTGCTTGGATAACTGACGCGGTATCTCTCTCTTCGAGGATATGGCCTGGCCCTTGAAGCATGGACCGTGTAATCGCATAAGCGGGTGCGACGGGTGGTATTGGCGACGTCACACTAGCAATTTCGACCAAATTCAGGGGTGTGATTTTAGGCGCATTTGGGTTATAGGGGCATTGGGCAATCAAGTGATCTATGCCACAACGATTACATGTGAGTATTGGCATTGTAGACGTGCTCCCTTGATTCACTTGCATCTGTGCAGCATTCTTTTGCAGCCTAATAGGGCACTCCGCTGCTCGATGTGGTCCACCACACTCGTAGCATTGAAGAGGTGGCCTCCTAGCCTGGGTGTTGATATTTTGACCTCTGGATGCGAGAGCAGCAGCTTGATAAACCGGCTTGACTTGTCCCCAACAATCTTCCATGTAGTATATAGGACATTCTTCCAATGTATCAAGTCCGTAGGCAATACTAGTGTCTATTTCCTCCTCACAGCCATCTGCATAAGCATTTGATGGCTCGCAACCCACTTGGTTCATAGGGGCGACTCTTGGATGCGGGGGCTGCGGTCCTAGCACAGGAGGTGGTAGCGGTGTAGCTTGTACAACATTTTGAGATCTAGGGACCATGTGTTGCGGTAGTTGCTCAACAGGTGGAGTAGGCATCAATACAGGAGCTCGAGGCGCATCCGTCCAGGCTACAGGTGGTCTATTTGCCATCATACGTTTGATCATTAAACAATCCTTAGCTTGGTGACCATACCTACCACATGCGCATTAAGTTTTACTCTAAACGTAGGGCACTCACTAGTGCTATGTGGACCTAAGCAAATGGAACACCATTGTTGCTCCCTTCTTGGATACATGTGACTATTTTGAGGGGGTCGATTATCCTTAAGAGACTCTTGGATTGCCTTGGTGAGGTCTGTCAAGAATGTCTCAAATACCTTTGGCTCATTGGCAATGGGCTTTGCAGTCATGGGTTCATACTCAATGGCTTGTGAGCTAGTGGATCTCGTGTCAGTAGACACCCTCATGCCTGCTATCATCAAGTTGTCCTCTAATTGGATTGCATTGGCAGTGACATCTTCCCAGGTTGTGATACCTCTAATCACTAGTCCATTATAGATTCCTTCATTCCTCAACCCTCGAATGAATCGATCAAGCAGTTGGTTATTGTTGAAGCGCTCATTTACAGGACAGCGAGAGTTTAAGTGCTTTAGATGACTAATGAAGTCCCAACTGACTCTCCTTCCTTACGTTCGGCCTTCTGTAGCTGAGACGCTACACCCCAAAGCACACCTTCTCGTATGTACTCCTTTAGAAACAACCTTCGAAGGGTAGGGTAGATTGTTTTCTCATCCACCCTTAGGGTCCTATACCAATCTCCAGCCTTCCCACTTAATGTCAAGCTTAAGGCATTGCACTTATGTAGTTCGTTGCGTTCCCCTAAGGAATCACATACTTGTTCAAACACTTCAATGTGTTTCCTAGCATCTTCGTCCCCATTGAATTTTTGCGTGAGTTTGGCAATTTGTACTGCCTTACTTTTAGGCTCTCTATCAGATGCATGACGCATATTTTCCGCGATAGATCGACCTATGGTTTGAGCAAATGCTGCCAAGTCACCTATGTGAGGAGGCAGGGCCGGTGGAGGTACTCTTGGAATCATATGTGGGAGAGGAACGGGTATCGGTCTTGGCATATGTGTAGATGATGCAGGATATGGAACATAACCGGGCATAGGTCCACTCGGATAAGAGCTAGGGAGCGGCACTCGAGGAGCATAAGCAAGTGGTACAATTGGAGGTGTGGGGGCCATGTGTGCATAAGGGGCTAGAGGCACATATGGTCGAGGCCCCATATTAGGTACTACGACACTAGGTAGTGGCACTGCGCTAACCGTAGATGTCATCGGTACATTGTCTGTTAGGCTTATCCCTGGAGTGAGCACTGTGTTTTCCTTAATAGAGGGTTGAGCCAAGTTAGGGAAGCTAAAGTTTTTGCTCGGAGGCTCAGATTGCATAGAGACCCCAGGTGAAATGACGTAAGATGGGTCCATGGGACTCATTAGAGGAGTCTCCATTTGTGATAGAGTAGGCTGTTGAGCCTTGCTCGTATCCAAAAATCTCATGGGGCCAGTTGAGAGTATATTTACCCCTCGGTTTTGCCTTTCTGATTGAATAATACCATGGATAACATTACAGATCATTTTCTGTTGATCTTCGATGCTCGTGGCACTAGAGGTGGATTGTACAATCTCTATCCATCTTACATGGTAGGCATGGCCAGAGTATAGATCCGTCAACACCTCAGTGTGGAGGTCGTATGTCCAATGATCATTAATGAACAATCCTTCTAGAGTCAACGTGTTAATGGTTTCTTGTGAGGTAGAAGCAATGTTGCTCCCCGTGGTTTTACTTGTCACCAACGGTACTCTAGAGGGAACTTCTGAAGGAGACAGCTCAACAGGGCCTTCTTGGTAAGAAGTTGGCAGGATATCCACATGGACACTCTTTGGGGGTGTGGGGTCCACGTGCGATGTGAAAGGAGAGTCCACTTCCCCACCCCCTTCGTGTGCTTCATTTGCATCAGGTTCCGAGCGAGTAGCTCTACCTAATGTTTCCATGAAACGGCTAAACATACTAGTACTAGGCTGTGGAGCTTCGGGAGGTGCATGGCCTTCTCTCTCAGTGTTTTGGGTAGGGTATGCTTCCATGATTTCTGAGTCGGAGGAGGAATCACTAGCGGCTATTTTAGGGTCTTGGGTGGTGCTACCTTGTGTCCCCGCTGAGGGTCTAGAGCTTATCGTGGATGGGTAATGGGTGTCCGTATGAACAGAGGCACCCTCAATATGCTCGTGTTCTAGCACCCGCCCAGAGCGTAAGTGCATGTGCTTTTGATACCCTAAGGTGTCAAAAAGTTGCTCTAGGAGGCCTTGTGACTAGTTTTTAGCATGTTTTTTGTTTGTTTTTTTGCTAGATTTTTTAGAGCGTGTCGTGGAATGGGCCGTGTGATGGCTCGAAACGAGCGTATCGGTCAGAGGGTCGTGCAGTGCTTTACAGCCCTCCGTTTGGTCACTCTATGCCCTCGGAATCCCTAAAACTGTCAATTTCCAGTAGGGAACTAGGCCCAAACTAGAAAGTCTAAGGGTGCAAGTGGGAAGAGAAAGGAGGAGAGTGGAGGACTTGTCCCACATGCTCTCATTCTCTCTTGAGGGAGTAGGGTATATATATAAGAGTGAGTTTAGTATATATCATAGGACTGAGGACTGAGGCTTGGGCTTGGGCTTGGGCTTGGGCTTGGGAGAATGATCTCGATCTCGATCTATCTTTTATACAAACCAACCCGTCCATTTTAAGAGTCACGTTTTTTTATTTTCGAAAAATTTCGCCGCCCGCTCACTCGCGTTTTTTATTTCCGAATTTTTTTTCTTTTTTTTTTTGGGAGAAAAAATAATTTATTTATTTTTTTTTGTGCAGAAAATACAGAAATTGAAAACGCAGGTATGCAAAAAATGCAGAAAACGCAGATATGCAGAAAATTGAAAAACGCAGAAATGCAGAAATTGCAGGAAATTGCAAAACAAAACGCAGAAATTGCAGAAAATGCAGAAATTGCAGGAAAAAACGCAGAAATTGCAGAAAATTAAAAAAAACGCAGAAATGCAGAAAATTGCAGAAATTGAAAACGCCGAACTTGAAAATGCAAAAATTGCGGAAATTGAAAAAACGCAAACAATAGCAGAAATTGAAACTTGACAGCAAATGCAGAAAACGCAAAAAACAGAAATCTCCACACACTCCTTCCCTGCCTTTCCTATGATAGAAATTGCATCACAAGGAAGGGTAAAGTGCTAACCGAGCTTAGTGTAGGGCATATCCCCGGCAGCGGCGCCAAAAATGTGCGCTCCTTACTGCACTGTCGAAGCAAAGGACTTGCCAATACACCGTGTGTGAGCCACAAACGGCTCCAAGCACACAACAAGCCTAAACTAGCAAGCTCAAGAAAACAAAGGGTGTGTCACTCACCGCTCTACGCTCGCCTTTGTGGTGGATTCCTCGCCGCGATGAAGAAGAAGCTGCAGTCGTGCCGCGCTCAACCGCTTCGCCGCCGTCGTGCCTTCGTAATGCTCGATCGCACACACACTCTCCCTCTCTCTCTCTCTCACACACACACACACACACACAAGGAGGTGAAGAAGAAGAAGATGGAGATGGAGCAAGAGCACTCTTCAATTGCACAAATGAGAGAATGAGTAAAAATTAGGTTTAGTTGGCTTTTATAGGAGCTCACCCCATTCACACTTGGGCGCCCATGCTTAACCAACTAATCCCTTGAATGTCCAAGTTAAAGTGCGCCTCTCATCGGCGATCACTCTACCTTTCCCTATTGGTCCGACAAGCCCGGTACCTGACTCTACCAAATACATAATACACGTCCATCGTAGGCGATAGGTGTCCGTGAGCCGTGAGGGTTAACAACATCGACAAACGGAAGAAGAAGGATCCAAAGCACGCGTCGCCAACGACAAAAACAGAAAATGCGCCGAAGGCATGCCCCGGCCGACTCCGAAAAGAAGTACGCTCGACACCAACGCACCGGCAGCTCGCCATTCGCCGGCAACACGCAACCTCGATGCCATCTCAGTAATTTTAGGTTATTTTACCATTATCTTCAGTTTTCACCCAAGCCATTGTAAATTTCCCTTTTGTAAATATCCTCTCTCTAGGTGAGGATAACAAAGGCCCACCTAGAGATTCCCATCTTTTAATAACCATCCCCAAAACAAAGCAAGGGTCAACCACTCCGGGCCCACCACTTGCTTTGTCTCCCCGATTAAGATTACCCTAACCACACTGGGATTACCATAATCCAAGCAACCAACACCTATAAATTGGCACTGAGAGGTCACTATCGGGGGGGGGGGGGGGGGGCAACTTATGTGGAACCAAGCATTGGGTAGAGTGTAGTGGGAGGGATTGACACCATCACCATCACGGGGAGAGGGTTTAGGGTCTTGTGTGTTGGGTTTGCCTTGGAAATTGCACCATGTGAAGGGACTCACACCCATCTCTCGACTCCAATGGTCGATGCACACACGTATGCACGCTCTTGGCAATGAACATTTGCAGTCATTGAGTCGCCCTAGAGAACGCACCAAGTAGGTTGCACCATCTCTTCCCCCTACCTCTCTACCACCACGGCATGCCACCTTGTAAATATTGCAGAAATAATTCACCCTCACACCCCCGAGGTTGTTTTTTTATCAATTGTGAGTGTTCTCTCTCTCTCTCTCTCTCTCTCTCTCTCTCTCTCTCTCTCTCTCTCTCTCTCTCTCTCTCTCTCTCTCTCTCTCTCTCTCTCTCTCTCTCTCTCTCTCTGTGTGTGTGTGTGTAGGCTTGCGGTGTTCATATCATCGTGGGCTTTGCGTCCTAGCCGCTCAAAGCTAGGTGGTGCCCCCTGTTCGCTTTACCGTGGCAGGCTCGAGGCGAGCCATTCGGCCCCCGGTGTTTTAGAGGCCGTCGGGGTTCGGGGTCTGCTTTGCGTCCGTCAACACGTATCAGCCATTCTAACTCCTCGAAATTCCTCTCACATGCTAGCCTACCTACCAAATCCCATTCACAGGCAAACACTAGAAAGATCATGTGAAACACTTGTGAAAAGTAACGAGGGTACCTTTCACGCAAGGCAGGAGTGGATGACTCTAGCGTACTAGCCATATCTGTACACACAAATAGATGATGGTTAAAGTGCAAATAATATAAGGGTCGTGTCTAAAGGTCGTGTCCTTGTGCATAATGTGTTTTTATGATTTTGTGTTATGTATAGAGCTTGTAAGTTTCCAGATTATTGTTTGGTGGCTCTTGCTCTTTTACTTTTTTATCTTGTTTTTGTGAGTATAAGGCTTTATATATACATTCCCTAAGATTGGAGATTGAGAGGTCAGGGAGGAAGGTTGAGAGGGAAGCAAGTGAATTATGGACGTGAACAAACACTCCCCCCTTCCTTGGGTAGATCATACCTTTTGGAATGATGTTGTCACCTTTTGAAACCAATTGTTCCAAGTTGTTATGGGTGAAGGCTTTAACCAATAGTTTTTGACCGCCCTATGCATTTCATCTAGTTGCAAGGGTGGTAAGGTACTCTCCCATGATTTTATTTGTAATGTTGTTGTAGGTGGTGAACGTACAATTGGAGGTGTAAATTCTTCCTTGTTTGTATGGATATGTACAATGGTAGGTGGAGGTTCTGTCGAAGCTTCAATTTCCGTATAGGAACTACATGAAGAGCAAGAAGCTTCATTTGACTTCCCTGTTCCTGAGCTAGGTGGAACAAATTGTTCTTTCTTCGGTACCCAAACTAGCTCTGGAGTGGATGCTAGCATTTCGTGATTTTTTCCTTTTCACAATCTTCAATTCATTTTGGAGCTACAGCATTGGGCTCACATGGGTCAGGTGTTAGGTAAGAGTACAATTTACGTTTTGACACCCAGATTTGATCATTTCTTTCATAGTAGATTTGGGTTTCCAATAGTTTTTTAGGAATCCAATGCAATGTTTCTTTACATTTCTTGGGGCGAGTGGGACGTCTCTTACCAAGCTCCTTTCTTTTAGCACTAGCTATGGTCGCTAAAGAAGCTTTAGGGACCCACTTGTATGTTTTCTTTGTTATATTATGATGAGTCTTGTGTGTCTCAAGCTTTATTTCAACTACAGCACTTGAAGCTCTAGAGAGTTTGGCTATGGGGACATATGGTTCAACCTCTTGGACATGCAATGTTTTGGGTTTTATTTCCTTAAGAAGCAATATCTCAGAAACTATGGCTTGAGTGGCAGGGCTAAGAGTTGGTTTCTGCGTTGTGACACCCCCGGTCCCCCAATCAATAGTGCATTTGGTGGCTATCATCCACGTGAGTCCTAGGTTTATATTACCCTCCATAGTTCCAACAGGCATGACCAAAAAGTCTTGAGCTACAACCCCATTGTCATAACTGACAGAAGTGTGTCAGATTCCAAAAACTGTAGTTTTTTTCTTATTGGCACCCTTGACTTGGATAATACTCTCAGATAGAAGTGGATTTCCCAACTGACACCACACCCCATATGATAGCAGATTATACTTAGCACCCATGTCCAATAAGGCGTTATATAGTACTTTTCCATAGGCGCTATTTAGTTCAATCGGGTATCATAGAGGTGTGTCAGAGTCCAACCAATCATCCTCTATTTCAACGCGGAATGCATATGTAACTCCAAGGTTGGTCTCTCATTGGCGTCTCATGCGTTGTTGTCGCTCTTTAGCCTCAGCTTGAGCTTGTATCTTCTTCAATTCTGTTTGTGCCTTGGCTACCTTTTGTTTATGGATGGCACGTAGCTCCTCTTGGCTTAAAGGATCATAATATCTTTCAAATTTGCTACCATTGAGGAATCCGATGGTTTCAACTCCATCAAGAGTCTCCACACGAATGGTTCCTTGTGGGGTGATTTCACATACTCTATATGGTCCTTTTCCGGCATATTTCAACTTTTTCTTTTCGTTACGTACTCCATACATAAGGACTTTATCACCAACATTGATACCCTTGTTCTTTAGATGACGGTCAAACCATTTCTTCCTCCTATCTTTCTCCACAAGTGCGTTTTGCACAGCCAATTGCCTTTCTTCATCTAACCTTTCAAGGATATATAAGCGCTCAACTAAAGGGTTACCATCCCAACCTTCTTGAGAAGCTACTCAAAGACTAGGAATAACAAACTCCCATGGCATAACCACTTCTTGTCCATAAACCATCTTAAACGGTGTGCAGTTAATGGCAACTTTGTACGCAATACGATAAGCCTATAAAGCTGAAGTCAACTTTAAATCCCAATCTGTGCGATGAGCTTCCACCATTTTGGTCAAGATAGAGATTAAGGTCTTGTTGGTGCTCTCAGCTTGGCCATTTGCTTGTGGATAATAACGTGTGGACTTATGGTGAGCTATCATGAAGTTGGTAGTGAGTTCTTTTATCACTGCATTTATAAAATGAGTACCATTGTCACTCACAATCTCAAAGGGACAACCAAATCTTGTAATAATGTTCTCAAAGAGAAACTTGGCAGTTGACCTCGCATCAGCCTTACGTGTCGCCACGTCTTCTGCCCACTTTGTCACATAGTCAGTGGAAACGATAATATATCCAGATTGAGTGCTACGAGCTACCGGACTAATTGGGCCTACAAAGTCCAAACCCCATTTTTCAAATGGTCGAGTCACTTTAACAGGATGTAAGGGCATCTTATCCTTTCGTTGTGTGATCTTGTAACGTTGGCATTCATCACATCCTTTTGCAAAAAGTGATGCATCCTTGAATAAGGTAGGCCACCAATAGCCTGATTGCAACACCTTTCTAGTAGTTAGTTTCCCTAAGAAATGTCCTCCGGCTATACCCATGTGGGCTTCTTGCAGTATGTATAAATACTCATCCTCACGAGCACAACGTCTAAGAATATCATCCTTTCCTTGCCTGTAGAGAGTTCCTACAATGAGAGAATAAGGTTCACATTATTTTAACAGTTTTCAAGCTATGTCCTTACGAAGCTCTTTGGGTGGAAAACCATTAACTAGAAAGTTCACAATCTTCTCACTCCATTCAGGTATGGTCTCGACTAAGAATAGAGAAATATCAGCCAATTTATCATCGACTCCAGTAGGGGCTTCACCATTGGGTATGCGAGACAAATGATCCGTCATGACATGTCTTTTACCAGATCTCACTACAACGATAAAATGAAACTCAAGGAGAATTAACAACCATCGTGTAATTCTTCCAGTGGAACAAGGTTTATTTACTAGATACAAAAAGGCTTGATGATCCACATAGAAAAAAAAACTTGTTAGCAAGAAGGTAGTAGCGAATTTCTTCACTGCGTAAACCATAGCTAAACCTTCCCGCTCTATAGTGGTGTAGTTTCTCTCGGCATCATTCAATTGACGACTTGCAAAGCTAATGGGGTAGTCCAGTTTATGTTCTCCTGGATGAGCTAGAACACACCCAATAGCAAAGTTCGATGCATCAATATGCACATGAAAAATTACATTCCAATCAGGCACTCGTAGAATATGAGTGCTAGTCAAGGTCTTTTCAATGACTCATAAGCATGGTCACACTCCGCGGTCCAGTGGAACTCAATAAGAAGCTTGTACAAAGGACGAGCTATCTCAGCAAAGTTTAAAATAAACCGTCGGTCATAACCAACATGGCCAATGAACCTTTGAACTTTTTTATAGTTTGTAGTTGGTGGCAATTCAGCAATGGCTTTAATTTTGCTCTCATCTGTGGAAATCCCATTTTTGGACACTATATGCCCTAAAATGACTCCATGTTTAATCCAAAATTGGCATTTGAACCGGTTTAAGGAGACACGATACAATCTGCACTTCTCAAACACTTTTTGTAAGCATGATAGATGTTCTTTCCAAGAGGAATAAACACAAAGGTCATCTAAGAAAGCTTCGCAAAACTCCCTCAAATATTCTCTAAAAGCAATGTTTATTAATCTTTGAAAGGTAGCAAGGGCATTGGTTAAGCCAAAAGCCATAACATGAAATGCGAACACTCCAAATTCGGTTATAAAGGCTATTTTTACGTGGTCTTCTATCGCAATTGTGATTTGATTGTATCCAGAGTACCCATCTAAAAAGTTATAAGCTTCCTTTCTTGCAACTCTTTCAGGCACATGTTCTGAATATGGCAAGGGGTAATGGTCCCTCCTAGTGGCGGCATTGACCTTCTTGAGATCCATGTACACTCAAAGTTTCCCATTCTGTTTTGGTACAATCACTATTGGAGACACCCATTCTGAGTGCTCAATAGGGTATATGAATCCGCATTTCACAAGCTTTTCAATCTCTTCTTAAACGATCTTTGCATATTTAGGATTCATTGGGTAAGGATCGTTGTTGAACTAGTTTAGCCATGCTATTAATGGCGATTGTGTACTGCACCACGGAAGGTGGAACACTTTTCATATCATGATATGTCCAAGAAAATATATCCCTCAATTCCTTGAGAAGTTCTTTAAGTACACACTCCTCAGTCTCTGACAGATCTTGGGCAATGAAGACAGGTTTGGACTCTTCTCCTGGGTCTGCTAGCTCTATTTCCTTAAGTATCGCTGGACCGTCATAAACTCCATTGCTTCCATCGATAGGTTTTCTTTGAGCCTTTGTATACACAACCTTATGTTCCTCAGTGGTGTAGGATTTCAAATGTTCAGGTGCAAGGTGTAAGTATGTGGGGTCCTGTTGTTCTGTGGACTATGCTTTCACTTCCGATTCCTTTTGTTGTTGAGCTAACTCTCGATTTTGTTGTCTCCTTATGGTACGGCTCAACTTTGACTACAGAGGTACGGCTCAACTTTGGCTTCTCTGTAGCCTCTAGTTGTGTGATGTCAATGGGTTGTGAACTACACCACATAACGCTTTGAAGGTATTCACCCCAGTTACCTACCAACTTTCGATCAACATCACATGACCCTATATAATTAAGCCATTTTGTGGTAGGATTTTTTTCATTTATTCTAGCACACACATTTTCTCGATATCATCGCCTCTTATATCTCTTATTCTTCTTGCCTAAATTTCGATTACGGCCTATCTCTAGTGAAGAGTCACTAGATGAATCGCTACTTGTGTCTTCCGCTCCCTTGGATCAATTGTCATGTAGGGTACCACCACTGGGCCCTGAATGGTTTGTCCCCACATTTGCACTAAGATTTAACTCAGATTCTTCGTCCTCAGAGTCAATTTAAATTGATGATTTTGACCCCAAACCGTGTGGGCTATAGTCTTGTGAGATGCTACTGGTTCCAATGCCAGTCAGACCTTCATCTTGTAGGTCATCAGAAGCTATATGCATTGCTTCTAGCATATTTAAGGGTATGAGTGGTGGCGTTTGATCCCCCTCATGTGTTACCCAAGTCATCCCCCTGTTTCCCCAAGTGTCTATGGTTGTTGTTAGGTGGACCCATTCCACATTGTCCGACTCAATCATCCCAGGTAGTACATCCATATAAGGAGAATCTTCCCTAACATCAGTGTCCGCTTTATATGTGTAATAGTACTACAATGGAGCCGACTGAACTGTGGTGTCAGATCTATGATCAATTATAAACCTGTTTCCTAGAGGATGTGATCGACCAGTTACAAGATCCACTCGAATGAAAAAATCTTGGAACTCCAAGTAGACATGGTTTTTAGACCAGTCATGCACCATTTTTGCTTCCCTCATGAAAGGACGTCCTAAGATCATCTCAGATGCCATAGTGTGCTCGGAGAAATCCATAACAATGTAGGTAATTCTTATTTTATATCCAAAGACCTTGACCTTGAGATCTTCTAGCATCCCAATAGGTTTAACAATAGACCCATTGGCCATCTTTACTACTATGGTTGTGGTTCCAAGGTGAGGTCTTCCCATAGTTTCCCAACAATTTTTAGTCACAATGCTAACCCCAATGCCACCATCAAGGATTCCCTTCACAGTTAATCCCGTGGTAGTGATTAGTATGGTTGCATTGGATTCATCACCCTCAAAGTATTGTCCCAACTTGTTAACAGGTATTTCCACAACAAGGTTCTCATCTAGGTTGGGTTGTGGATCTAAGTGTTCCTCCTATATTGGCATCTCCCTAGCTCCATTCATCTGTGCAAATTGTGGTAGCCCGACCTTCAGTTCTCCATTGAGGAAAGCTCAAAGAGCTAAGAATAGCTCAGGGTCTCCATATAGTTTGGACATGATGGTGGTTCTAACTTCTGAAGCCATGAAATCCATCAATTTGGCAATATTTAACGGTACCTTTTGGGCTTCAACCCCTTCAGGTAAGGAAGATGGGATCTCCATTTCTTCGATAGGGTCAGGTAGTCCCTCTATAAACATTCTTTCCAACAAGAAGTGAGTACGCCCACTTTCCCATGACTTTAAGTCACTTTCTTCATGGATGACACTAGGTATGGCTAGGGGTCTATGGACTTTCTGAGGTTGTTGTTGCGTAGGGAACACTGTGTCTATAATCTGGATCTGCCTAGGTGCTGGCTCTAGATCCCTTTGGGTATCTTCTACCAAACTCCTTAATTGCTTGACCCGCTCGATCTCCTCTGTAGGGTTTGGATAAGTTCCTATCTTTTTCTTGGATCCTGGCCATTGTGGCTCATGACGATCTTCCTTGTTGGTTTCTTTCTTAGTGGTCATTTTGGTCTCCATGGTTTCACCTGAATAAGAATCCTCTTCAGCATCGTTCATATATACGGGGTCGTCACCAGTCCCTATGTTGGTCTTTGAACTGGGGTCCTGACTTCGCTGCTTTTTGTGATCTCTTCCTTCGTGTTTTCTTCTTTTTCTGAGATTGGGCAATTGATGTTGTGTCTCTTTCTTCAAGAATATAATTTTGTTTTTGGAGCATCGATCGTGTGCGTACATTTACTAGTACCACATGTGTACTTTATGATGGCTCCTTCGTAACCTCAATCAAGTTTAATGGCGTGATCTTCGATGCATTTTGGATTATTTGGACATTGGGCAATCAAATGATCTATGCCACATCGATTACACATGAGTATCAGCATTGTAGATGTGCTTGCTTGATTGGTTTGCATTAGTGTGGTGTTCTTTTGTAGCCTAGTAGGACACTCCGCCACACGATGTATACCTCCACACTCATAGCATTGAAGAGGTGGTCTCTTAGCAGTGTAATTGATATTTTGGCCTCTTCCAGCAAGAGCAGCTACTTGATAGACAGGTTTGACTTGTCCCCAATAGTCCTCCATGTAGCATTGTGGACTTTCTTCAAGCACATAAATCCCATAGGCAATATTAGGGTCTATATCTTCCTCACATCCTTCCAAACAAGCAATAGATGACTCACAACCCACTTGATTCATAGAAGTGATTCCCGGATGTGGTGGTTGCGAGCCTAGCACTGGAGGTGGTAAGGGTGCTATTTGAACAACATTTTGGGTCCTAGGGACCATGTGTTGTGAAGTTTGTTCAAGAGGTGGAGCCGGCATCAATGCAGACACTCAAGGTGTGTCTGTCCATGATAAGGTCGGTCTATTGGCCATCGCGCGCTTAAATACTATGCAAATCCTTAGCTTGATGAGCATACCTCCCACAGGCATTGCAATTCCCATTGAATTTTACTCTAAAAGTAGGGCATTCACTGGTACTATGTCGACCATAGCATACTGAGCACCATTGTTGCTCCCTTCTTGGATACATATGATTGTTTTGCAGAGCACGATTGTCTCTAAGACTCTCTTGGATGGCCTTGACGAGATCTGCTAAAGTCATCTCAGATATCTTTGGCTCCTTAGCAATAGGCTTTAGGGTCATTGACTGATGCCTCGATGCTTGCGAGCTAATAGATTTAGGCTCAACAGAAACTCTTTCTCCTTGAATCATTAAATTATCCTCCAATTGGATCGCATTGGTGGTGATCGCTTCCCAAGTGGTGATACCTCTAATGACTAGGCCATTGTAGATATCCTCATGTCGTAATCCCCAAATGAATCGACTAATAAAGTCTCTCACCAACTCTCCTTCCTCTCGGGCTTCTTGGAACTGAGAGGCTACACCCCAAAGCACTGCCTCTCGTATGTATTCTTTCAAGAACAGTCTCCTAAGAGTAGGGTAAATCATTTTTTCTTCCACCCTTAGGGTTCTATACCAATCCCCAGCCTTCCCACTTAAGGTTAGGCTTAAAGCATTACTCTTATGCAAGTCATTGTGTTCTCCTAGAGAATCGCATATTTGTTCAAACACTTCGATATGCTTTCTCACATCCCCGTCTAAACTAAACTTTTGTGTGAGCTTCGCTATTTGTACTGCCTTACTTTTATGTTCTCTATCAGGCGTGTTACGCATATTCTCAGCAATAGATTGACCGATAGCTTGAGCAAATGTTGCCAAGTCACCTTAGTGAGCAGGCACCTGTTAAGTATGGAGCCTGATTTACCCTTGTAATTTTCTGTGGTAAAAGCGCACATTTGTAAGGCCCCCATTATGAGGAGAAGCCATTGTGCGTGAAGGAAAATCACTCGCCGGAAACCAAAATTTTCAAGGCCAAAAATCAGGGGCAGCTTTAGGGGACTTTTTTTTTCCCTCGCCGGAATATTCTTTTTCGCCGAAATATTATGGCCAGACGGCGGCCGAAAAGTGGTCGGAAAACAACCGGTCGGTTGGCCGGTGGCCGGTGGCCGAATTCAAAAGCGGACTTGTCTTCTCAAGGGCGGCCACACATGGGCGGAATGAAGGGTCCGATCTAAACTTATCTACACAAGGGCGGCTACACATGGCTGCCTCTCATGAGAGAGGGCAGCCCTTTTGGCTTATAAAAGGAGGCCATTTCTACGCACATTTCATAATGTGAAGTTGATGCAACAAGATGGGTGTGAGGTGGTGAGAGTGAAGCAAGGCGGGAGCTCCAAAAGGGTATAATCCCTTTGTAAACTACTTCTTGTTTTGAAGTACTAAAGCCATTGAGTGGTTGCTTTTCCGTGGGTGAACCACGTATATGTGTGTACTCTCTCTCTCTCTCTCTCTCTCTCTCTCTCTCTCTCTCTCTCTCTCTACTCTATACTCTCCTATATATAAATCTGTTTCTCTCCATTAAGTAATCTACTCAATTATCTATTTAGCTACGTCATATTTCCTAACAACTGGTATCAGAGCAAGGTTTACTCGTAGCTAAATTATCTCAAAGAAATGATTCCTTGAATTGAGTGGGAGTTATGGCGGAGGAAGGAAAGCTCAAGATTGAGAAGTTCAACGGCAAAAACTACCAACATTGGAAGATGCAGATTGAAGACTATCTCTACCAGAAGGACCTCTATTTGCCACTAGGCGGTCTTGCAAAGAAGCCCGCAACGATGGCAGATGAAGCATGGATTGTCCTTGATCGAAAGGCCCTGGGAACAATCCGGTTAAGCTTGGCGTCAACGATGGCCTTCAATGTTTCGGAGATGAAGACCACGGAGAACTTGATGAAGTCACTTGACGACTTCTACGAGAAACCATCGGCATCCAATAAGGTATTTCTTATAAAGCGCTTGTTCAATCTAAAGATGGCAGAGAATGGTTCAGTTGCAAAAAACACCTAAATGACTTTAGCACAAACATAAGTCAACTTCGATCGGTGAAAATCAATTTTGATGATGAAGTGTGAGCTCTCCTTATACTATCATCTCTACCGGATACTTGGGACAGCCTTGTGATGGCTGTAAGTAATTCTATTTCTGGCCCAAATACTCTTAAGTTTGATGATGTTGTGGGTGTTCTCCTAAGCGAGGAAATACGAAGGAGAAGCACAAGAGAATCATCAAGCGCTGCACTGTCAGTAGAAACAAGAGGAAGGCCTAAGGAGAGGTTCAAAAACCAAAAGGGTCGTGATCGCTCAAGGCGGAGCAAGTCACGCACAAAGTAAGTTCTTGAATGTTGGAACTGCGGCAAGAAGGGCCACATCAAGAAGGATTGCTGGTCCAAGAAGAAGAAGGAGACAGAGTCTCAAGACAACAACCCAACATCGGAGGCCAATGTGGCAGGTAAAGTAGACCAAGATGCTCTAATTCTCTCATTAGACAATGTGTATAACTCCTAGATAGTAGATTCCGGGGCTTCATTCCATGCGACACCACACAAGTACCATTTCCAAGATTACACCAAAGGTAATTTTGGGTATGTATACTTGGGAGATGATGAAGCTTGTGAGATTGTCGGCAAAGGAACAGTTTCTGTCAAAACTGCTAACGGGAATGAATGGAAGCTTAAAGATGTTAGACATGTTCCTTCTCTTTGGAAAAATTTGATCTCTACAGGACAATTGGACGATGAAGGTCACAACATTGCATTCGGAACAAACGGTGGAAGATCTCAAAGGGATCTTTGGTGGTTGCCAAGGGAGAAAAGGTCGGTACACTTTACTTGTGTACTATGAGCACGCAACCTTCAGCTTGTGCAACAACTACAGAAGTTGACAGTGCGGTGTGGCACTACCAGCTTGGGCATATGAGTGCCAAAGGAATGCAAATCCTTCAAACAAAGAAGCTTCTACCAGGTTTGAAAGAAGTAGACTTAGAGTTCTGTGAAGATTGTGTTTATGGTAAACAAAAGACGGTAAAATTTATAAAATCAGGAAATGAAAGAAAAAATAAAAAACTTGAGTTGGTTCATTCTGATGTTTGGGGTTGTGCAAGTACACCATCACTTGGTGGCTCATTGTACTATGTACATTCATAGACGATGCGACTAGAAAAACATGGGTTTATGTCATGAAGAATAAATCCGATGTATTTTCCATATTTCAAAGGTGGAAAGCCTTTGTGGAGAATGAAACAGGTAACAAGGTTAAATGCCTCAGATCCGACAATGGAGGCGAATATTGCAGCCAAGCTTTTGAAAGCTTTTGTGCTAGCAATGGCATTCGGAGACAAAGGACAACCCCAAGGACACCTTAACAAAATGGGATTTCGGAAAGGATGAACAGGACAATCATGGAACGAGCACGAAGCATGCAGCTACATGCAGGCCTACCACTTGAGCTTCGGGCGGAAGCTGTAAGTACGTCTGTGTACTTAATCAATCGGTCACCCTCAACCGCATTGCATGGGGGAGTTCCAGACGAGGCATGGACAGGTAAACCGATGAATTATGCATTTCTCAAAGTGTTTGGGTGTGAGGCTTTCATGCACATAGATAGAAGCCTAAGATCAAAGCTAGATGCAAAGTCCAAAAAGTGTTTCTTCATTGGCTATGGAGAAGGTGACTTTGGGTATCGCCTATGGAATCCTGAAGATGGTAAAATCTTAAGGAGTAGGGATGTAATTTTAATTAAACGAACAAAATATGTACAAATATTACTTGGAAAGAAAACACAAAATATGTACAAAGATTACTTGGAAAGAAAACAAACAAAAGAAACAGGTGATGAGTACATGGAGCTTGAGGACGGTGAAGACTCAAGGACTACAAACAGTGACAATGTGCAACAACATCAACCAAATGAGGAGCCTCAACCTATTCCCCGAAGATCTACAAGAGCAAGTAGACCTCCAGAAATGTTTGTTCCTTCCTTCAACCATCTCTTGATCTCAGATTCTGGAGAGCCGGAATCATACGAAGAAGCTATGCAACATGAATCCAAAGAAGAATGGACGAAGAGCATGCAAGTGGAGATGGACTCACTACATCGCAACCAAACATGGGAGTTGGTTGAGTTGCCTAAAGGTAAGCGAGCACTTCAAAACAAATGGGTGTACAAGCTGAAGGAAGAAGAAGGTGGGAAGAAAAGGTACAAGTCTAGGCTTGTGGTAAAAGGTTTTTCTCAAAAGAAAGGTATTGACTTCAATGAAATATTTTCTCCTGTTGTAAAAATGAACTCAATTAAGCTTGTCTTAAGCCTTGTGGCTACTCATGATCTAAATCTCGAGCAAATGGATGTAAATACGGCATTCCCTCACGGTGACTTAGAGGAGGAAATCTACATGCTTCAACCAAAGGGGTATGAAGTAAAAGGTAAGGAGAAAATGGTTTGCAGATTAAAGAAGAGCTTGTATGGTTTAAAGCAAGCATCAAGACAATAGTACTTGAAGTTTGATCGATGGATGTTTGATCATGGATTCACAAGATGCAACTCGGATCACTGTGTCTACACAAAGAATTTGGGAGATGGAAAATTCATCATCCTAATGTTGTATGTTGATGACATGTTGATTGCAGGTGCTAACATGCAGGACATCAAAGACCTAAAAGAGGAGCTGTCTAAATCTTTTTCAATGAAAGATTTAGGTGTTGCAAAGAGGATACTTGGTATGAAAATATCAAGGGACTGGACAAAGAAGACAATAAAGCTATCTCAAGAAGATTACATCAAGAAAGTACTAGAAAGGTTTGCAATGCAAAATGCAGAACCAGTTTCTACACCTTTGGCTGGTCACTTTAAACTAACGAAGGATATGTGTCCAAAGACACAAGAGGAGATAGCCTATATGTCTAAAGTTCCATATGCTGCAGCGGTAGGTTCTCTAATGTATGCTATGGTCTGGACAAGGCCAGACATTGCACATGTAGTAGGAGTTGTGAGTAGGTTCATGGACAACCCAGGTAAAGAGAATTGGCAAGCTGTGAAGTGGATACTTAGGTATCTAAAAGGGACAACAACAAATGCTTTGTATTTTGGAGGAACTGATATTTTTCTAGAAGGGTATGCTGATGCAGATATGGCAGGTGACAAAGATACTCGAAGGAGCACTACTGGCTATGTCTTCACGGTTGGAGGCACAGCAGCAAGCTGGGCTTCAAAGCTACAGAAAGTGGTCTCACTTTCTACCACAGAAGCAGAGTATGTAGCAATGACGGAGGCAAGCAAAGAAATTCTGTGGCTTCACAGATTCTTAGAAGAGCTTGGATTCAAACAAGACAATTGTGTCTTGTACAGTGATAGCCAAAGCGCTATCCATCTTGCGAAGAACTCAGCCTTTGATTCAAGGACAAAGCACATTGAGGTGAGATATCACTTCATACGCACTCTTTTGGAAGAGGGACAGCTAAAGCTAGGAAAGGTGCATACAAGTGAAAATCCTGCAGACATGTTTACAAAGGTGTCAACAAGGAGAAGTTAAGCTTTTACATATCTTCAATCGGCATTCAAGGATAAGAAGCTAGGATGGAAAGCAGTCACAGGTTTGGTTTGGAGATCAGTCTCCAAGTGGGAGATTGTTAAGTATGGAGCCTGATTTACCCTTGTAATTTTCTGTGGTAAAAGCGCACATTTGTAAGGCCCCCATTATGAGGAGAAGCTATCGTGCGTGAAGGAAAATCACTCGCCAGAAACCAAAATTTTCATGGCCAAAAATCATGGGCAGCTTTAGGGGACTTTTTTTTCCCTCGTCGGAATATTCTTTTTCGCCGGAATATTATGGCCGGCCGGCAGCCGGCGGCCGGCGGCCGGAAAGTGGTCGGAAAACAACCGGTCGGTTGGCCGATGGCCGAATTCAATAGCGGACTTGTCTTCTCAAGGGCGGCCACACATGGGCGGAATGAAGGGTCCGATCTGGACTTATCTACACAAGGGCGGCTACACATGGCTGCCTCTCATGAGAGAGGGCAGCCCTTTTGGCCTATAAAAGGAGGCCATTTCTACACACATTTCATAGTGTGAAGTTGATGCAACAAGGTGGGTGTGAGGTGGTGAGAGTGAAGCAAGGCGGGAGCTCCAAAAGGGTATAATCCCTTTGTAAACTACTTCTTGTTTTGAAGTACTAAAGCCATTGAGTGGCTGCTTTCCCGTGGACGTAGCCCACATTGGGTGAACCACGTATATCGTGTGTACTTTCTCTCTCTCTCTCTCTCTCTCTCTCTCTCTCTCTCTCTCTCTCTCTCTCTCTACTCTATAATGTCGTGTATGTAAATGTGTCTCTCTCCATTAAGTAATCTACTCAATTGTCTATTTAGCTACGTCATATTTCCTAATAGCACCGTGGGTGAAGGCGCTCCAGAGACTACATGTGGAGTAGGTATTGGCATTGTGCTTGGCGCATAGAAAGCCCTTGGGTTCCACGTTTGGTACGGTATTGTGCCTGACGGCCCAAAGTTCATATGTGTGGCCCTAGGCATAGCAGACGTCGGATGTGACATGCTAATGCTAGCCAGTATGGTCCCATGGAAATAAGAGCTTGGGTGTTGTGGTTGTGGCGCATAGGTTGTTGAAATAATGGGAGGGGTAGGGGCTACATGAGTCCGAGGACCCATAGGTGTATACGATTGGTACACACTTGTAGGTATTGTCGCAGGCATTGAGTTACCATATAGTGGTGCTTTACTAACAAATGAGGTCCATGGCGTGTTTCTCGGCATGCCCATCATTGGGGTAGGCATGGTAGCCATGGTGTCATCAAGGGAAAGACGAGCTAGACTTGGAAAAGTAAAGCTATCACCTGTGGGCTCAGATTGCACTGAGACCCCTAGCAAAACAACATATGGAGGATCCATCGGACTTACCAAGGGAGTCTCCATTTGCGATAAGGTTGGTTGTTTAGCCTTCCCTGTATCCAAGAATCTCATGAGACCCGTTGAAGGCATGTGGATTCCCTTGTTCTGTCTCTCTAGGTCAATAACCCTATGGATGACCTCACAAACTCTTTGTTGATCCTCCACACTAGTAGCACCCGTTGTGGATTGTAGAACATCTAACCAACCCACGTGATAGGTATGACCTGTGTATAGGTCGGTTAGAGTTTCCATTTGTAGTTCGTACTCCCAGTTCTCATTTAGGAACGCTCCATCTAGCATTGAGGTGCCAGGGGTGTCCTTTGGACTAGATGCAATGTGGCTCTCTATGGGCTGACCCTTAGTGGTCGCTAATTCAGGAGCACTTGATTGCTCTCCTAGCAATGATATTGACATAGTGGCTTTTGTTTTTACTCTCTTCATGGCTCCACCTTGTGTAAGCTCTCAATTTCCTTTTCCCTAGCCGCAATGATATACCGCGCAACTTCTTGTACTTCAGCAAGGCTTCTACCATCAAGTAATATAACCTCGGAGGGGAATAGCTTTGAAGAGTCAGGGGGTGCAGTGAAACGGAGTATTCAATTGCACACTCTGTTAAGACTTTTTTTTTCGCCGGAATATTCCTTTTTGCCGGAATATTATGGCCGGACGGCGGCCGGAAAGTGGTCGGAAAACAACCGGTTGGTTGGCCGCTGGCCGGTGATCGGAAGTCAATGGCCGATGGCCGGTGGCCGAATTCAAAAGCGGACTTGTCTTCTCAAGGGCGGCCACACATGGGCAGATTGGAGGGTCCGATTTGGACTTATTCGCACAAGGGCGGCTACACATGGCTATCTCTCATAAGAGAGGGCAGCCCTTTTGGCCTATAAAAGGACGCCATTTCTACACACATTTGATAGTGTGAAGTTGATGCAACAAGGTGAGTGTGAGGTGGTGAGAGTGAAGCAAGGCGGGAGCTCTATCAAGGGTTTAATCCCTTTGTAAACTACTTCTTCTTTTGAAGTGCTAAAGCCATTGAGTGGCTGCTTTCCCGTGGACGTAGCCCACATTGGGTGAACCACGTATATCATGTGTAATCTCTCTCTCTCTCTCTACTCTATAATCTCTTGTGTGTGAAATCTATCTCTCCCCATTAAGTAATCTACTCAAAAATCTATTTAGCTACGTCTTATTTTCTAACAACTGGTATCAGAGCAAGGTTTGCTCGTAGCTAAATTATCTCAAGGAAAGGATTCCTTGAATTGAGTGGGAGTTATGGCGGAGGAAGGGAAGCTCAAGATTGAGAAGTTCAACGGCAAAAACTATCAACATTGGAAGATGCAGATTGAAGACTATCTCTACCACAAGGACCTCTATTTGCCACTAGGCGGTCTTGCAAAGAAGCCCGCAACAATGGCAGATGAAGCATGGATTGTCCTTGATCGAAAGGCACTGGGAACAATCCGGTTAAGCTTGGCGTCAACGGTGGCCTTCAATGTTTCGGAGATGAAGACCACGGAGGACTTAATGAAGTCACTTGACGACTTCTACGAGAAACCATCGGCATCCAATAAGGTATTTCTTATGAAGCACTTGTTCAATCTAAAGATGGCAGAGACTGGTTCAGTTGAAGAACACCTAAATGACTTTAACACAAACATAAGTCAACTTCGATCAGTGAAAATCAATTTCGATGACGAAGTGCGAGCTCTCCTTATACTATCATCTCTACCGGATAGTTGGGACAGCCTTGTGATGGCTGTAAGTAATTCTATCTCTGGCACAAATACTCTTAAGTTTGATGATGTTGTGGGTGTTCTCCTAAGCAAGGAAATGCGAAGGAGAAGCACAGGAGAATCATCAAGTGCTGCACTATCAGTGGAAACAAGAGGAAGGCCAAAGGAGAGGTTCAAAAACCAAAAGGGTTGTAATCGCTCAAGACGGAGCAAGTCACGCACAAAGTAAGTTCTTGAATGTTGGAACTGCGGCAAGAAGGGCCACGTCAAGAAGGATTGTTGGTCCAAGAAGAAGAAGGAGACAGAGTCTCAAGACAACAACCCAACATCGGAGGCCAATGTGGCAGGTAAAGTAGATCAAGATGCTCTAATTCTCTCATTAGACAATGTGTCTAATTCCTGGATAGTAGATTCCGGGGCTTCATTCCATGCGACACCACACAAGCAACATTTCCAAGACTACACCAAAGGTTATTTTGGGTATGTATACTTGGGAGATGATGAAGCTTGTGAGATTGTCGGCAAAGGTACAGTTTCTGTCAAAACTGCTAACGGAAATGAATGGAAGCTTAAAGATGTTAGGCATATTCCTTCTCTTCGCAAAAATTTGATCTCTACAGGACAATTGGACGATGAAGGTCACAACATTGCATTCGGAAACAAACGGTGGAAGATCTCAAAGGGATCTTTGGTGGTTGCCAAGGGAGAAAAAGTCGGTACACTTTACTTGTGTACTGTTGGCATGCAACCTTCAGCTTGTGCAGCAACTACAGAAGTTGACAGTGCGGTGTGGCACTATCGACTTGGGCATATGAGTGCCAAAGGAATGCAAATCCTTCAAACAAAGAAGCTTCTACCAGGTTTGAAAGAAGTGGACTTAGAGTTAAGTGAAGATTGTGTTTATGGTAAACAAAACAGGGTAAAATTTAAAAAATCAGGAAATGAAAGAAAAAATAAAAAACTTGAGTTGGTTCATTCTGATGTTTGGGGTCCTGCAAGTACACCATCACTTAGTGGCTCATTGTACTATGTAACATTCATAGACGATGCGACTAGAAAAACATGGGTTTATGTCATGAAGAATAAATCCGATGTATTTTTCATATTTCAAAGGTGGAAAGCCTTTGTGGAGAATGAAACAGGTAACAAGGTTAAATGCCTCAGATCCGACAATGGAGGCGAATATTGCAGCCAAGCTTTTGAAATCTTTTGTGCTAGCAATGGCATTCGGAGGCAAAGGACAACCCCAAGGACACCTCAACAAAATGGGATTTCGGAAAGGATGAACAGGACAATCATGGAACGAGCACGAAGCATGCAGCTATATGCAGGCCTATCACTTGAGCTTCGGGCGGAAGCTGTAAGTACGTCTGTGTACTTAATCAATCGGTCACCCTCAACGGCATTGGATGGGGGAGTTCCAGAAGAGGCATGGACAGGTAAACCGGTGAATTATGCATTTCTCAAAGTGTTTGGGTGTGAGGCTTTCATGCACATAGATAGAAGCCTAAGATCAAAGCTAGATGCAAAGTCCAAAAAGTGTTTCTTCATTGGCTATGGAGAAGGTGACTTTGGGTATCGCCTATGGAATCCTGAAGATGGTAAAATCTTAAGGAGTAGGGATGTAATTTTAATTAAACGAACAAAATATGTACAAATATTACTTGGAAAGAAAACACAAAATATGTACAAAGATTACTTGGAAAGAAAACAAACAAAAGAAACAGGTGATGAGTACATGGAGCTTGAGGACGGTGAAGACTCAAGGACTACAAACAGTGACAATGTGCAACAACATCAACCAAATGAGGAGCCTCAACCTATTCCCCGAAGATCTACAAGAGCAAGTAGACCTCCAGAAATGTTTGTTCCTTCCTTCAACCATCTTTTGATCTCAGATTCTGGAGAGCCGGAATCATACGAAGAAGCTATGCAACATGAATCCAAAGAAGAATGGACGAAGAGCATGCAAGTGGAGATGGACTCACTACATCGCAACCAAACATGGGAGTTGGTTGAGTTGCCTAAAGGTAAGCGAGCACTTCAAAACAAATGGGTGTACAAGCTGAAGGAAGAAGAAGGTGGGAAGAAAAGGTACAAGTCTAGGCTTGTGGTAAAAGGTTTTTCTCAAAAGAAAGGTATTGACTTCAATGAAATATTTTCTCCTGTTGTAAAAATGAACTCAATTAAGCTTGTCTTAAGCCTTGTGGCTACTCATGATCTAAATCTCGAGCAAATGGATGTAAATACGGCATTCCCTCACGGTGACTTAGAGGAGGAAATCTACATGCTTCAACCAAAGGGGTATGAAGTAAAAGGTAAGGAGAAAATGGTTTGCAGATTAAAGAAGAGCTTGTATGGTTTAAAGCAAGCATCAAGACAATAGTACTTGAAGTTTGATCGATGGATGTTTGATCATGGATTCACAAGATGCAACTCGGATCACTGTGTCTACACAAAGAATTTGGGAGATGGGAAATTCATCATCCTAATGTTGTATGTTGATGACATGTTGATTGCAAGTGCTAACATGCAGGACATCAAAGACCTAAAAGAGGAGCTGTCTAAATATTTTTCAATGAAAGATTTAGGTGCTGCAAAGAGGATACTTGGTATGAAAATATCAAGGGACTGGACAAAGAAGACAATAAAGCTATCTCAAGAAGATTACATCAATAAGGTACTAAAAAGGTTTGCAATGCAAAATGCAATACCAGTTTCTACACCTTTGGCTGGTCATTTTAAACTAACGAAGGATATGTGTCCAAAGACACAAGAGGAGATAGCCTATATGTCTAAAGTTCCATATGCTGCAGCGGTAGGTTCTCTAATGTATGCTATGGTCTGAACAAGGCCAGACATTGCACATGCAGTGGGAGTTGTGAGTAGGTTCATGGACAACCAAGGTAAAGAGCATTGGCAAGCTGTGAAGTGGATACTTAGGTATCTAAAAGGGACAACAACAAATGCTTTGTATTTTGGAGGAACTGATATTTTTTTAGAAGGGTATGCTGATGCAGATATGGCTAGTGACAAAGATACTCGAAGGAGCACTACTGGCTATGTGTTCACGGTTGGAGGTACAGCAGTAAGCTGGGCTTCAAAGCTGCAGAAAGTGGTTTCACTTTCTACCACGGAAGCAGAGTATGTAGCAATGACGGAGGCAAGCAAAGAAATTTTGTGGCTTCACAGATTCTTAGAAGAGCTTGGATTCAAACAAGACAATTGTGTCTTGTACAGTGATAGCCAAAGCGCTATCCATCTTGCGAAGAACTCAGCCTTTCATTCAAGGACAAAGCACATTGAGGTGAGATATCCCTTCATACGCACTCTTTTGGAAGAGGGACAGCTAAAGCTAGGAAAGGTGCATACAAGTGAAAATCCTGCAGACATGTTTACAAAGGTGGTCAACAAGGAGAAGTTGAGCTTTTGCTCATCTTTAATCGGCATTCAAGGATAACAAGCCAGAATGGAAAGCAGTCACAGGTTTGGTTTGGAGATCAGTCTCCAAGTGGGAGATTGTTAAGTATGGAGCCTGATTTACCCTTGTATTTTTCTGTGGTAAAAGCGCACATTTGTAAGGCCCCCATTATGAGGAGAAGCCATCGTGCGTGAAGGAAAATCACTCACCGGAAACCAAAATTTTCACGGACAAGAATCAGGGGCTTATTTTTTTTTTCGCCGGAATATTCCCTTTTGTCAGAATATTATGGCCGGACGGCGGCCGGAAAGTGGTCGGAAAACAACCGGTTGGTTGGCTGGTGGCCGGTGGTCGGAAGTCAATGGCCGGTGGCCTGTGGCCGAATTCAAAAGCGGACTTGTCTTCTCAAGGGCGGCCACACAGGGGCGGATTGGAGGGTCCGATTGGGACTTATTCGCACAAGGACGGCTACACATGGCTGTCTCTCATAAGAGAGGGCAGCCCTTTTGGCCTATAAAAGGAGGCCATTTCTACACACATTTGATAGTGTGAAGTTGATGCAACAAGGTGAGTGTGAGGTGGTGAGAGTGAAGCAAGGCGGGAGCTCTATCAAGGGTTTAATCCCTTTGTAAACTACTTCTTCTTTTGAAGTGCTAAAGCCATTGAGTGGCTGCTTTCCCATGGACGTAGCCCACATTGGGTGAACCACGTATATCATGTGTACTCTCTCTCTCTCTCTACTCTATAATCTCTTGTGTGTGAAATCTATCTCTCTCCATTAAGTAATCTACTCAAAAATCTATTTAGCTACGTCTTATTTTCTAACACACTCTCCAAGAGCATGGGGTATATATTGGTCATGAATGGCGAATTTACTTCTCCACCCCCCTCATTTACATCGCTAGCTCCATGTTCGGAGCGAGTGGCTCTACTAAAGGTTTCCTTCAAGTGGCTAAGCACACTCGGCCCGGACCGTGGACCCATGGCATGCATGGTTGGCTTGAGCTATCAGAATTAGATATTGGGTAACCCTCCATGATGTCGTAGTCAGAAGAAGAGTCACTGGATGCAATATGCGGGTCCTGCGTTATACTACCTTGGGTCCCCGCCCAGGGCCCAGAATATTAGGTAGGTGGGTATTGAGAATCGGCGTAAGTCGAAGTACTCGCTAGTTTCTCGGCCTCTAGCACATGACTAGAGTGCAGATGCATGTGCCCTTGGCACCCTATAAGCGTTAGCGAATACCCTCGAAGGTTAACTGCTTGAGTTTTTAGGCGTTTTGCACCCCGTTTTCACTCGTTTTTTTATGTTTTTTAATGTCTTTTTATGATCGGTTTTTGGATTAGAGCGTCCTCGAAACGAGCGTATCGCTTAGGGGGTCGTGGTGTGCTTTACAACACAACGCTTGGTTACCGGAAGCTCCGTTGGTCCTCAAAAGGTCGATTTTTACTTACACGTGAAGCTAAAATAAGTATTTCTAAAGGGCAACTAAGGCCTGAGCCTGAACGTGAGCTTGGGCTTGGGCTTGGGCCTGGGAAATATACCCGATCTCCGTCCTACCTTTAAGATTTTTTTAAAATTTTTTTTTGGGGATAAGGGTCGCCGCGGCCGCGCCGTGCGCTCGAGCACACACACACCTAATCTATCTACTTGCAACTAACAGAGCTACTGTTACACACTAACACAGTATCAACTAATTAACTAACAAATCTACTTATTGTACCTTCAGAACTAACATTATAGATCTATTACCTTAATTCTAACACCTTATGAACAGAAAACACAGTACACTGCAACACCTTATTAACAAAAACAGTACACTGTAGCAAAACAAAGGTCACAAATCCTTCTCAGCAAGCCACACACCTTCTTTCTCTAGCTTTCCTACATTTCATAATGGGTTCATAATGCACCACAAAGCAACATAGAGTGCCATTCGAGCTTACTGCAGAGCATTTCCCCGGCAACGGTGCCCAAAATGTGCACGTCTGTCGCACGTGTCAATGCAAGGGACTTGCCGTACACTATGTGCGAGCTACAAATGGCTGCAAGCACACAACCAGACTAATCTAGCAATCTCAAGAGAGCAAGGGCGTGTCACTCACCGTCCTACGCTCGTCTTTGTGGAGGATTCCTCGCCGCGAAGAAGAGGGAGCTACCACCGTGCCGTGCTAAATTGCCTCGCTACCATCGTGCCTTCGTAATGCTCGATCGCACTCTCTCTCTCTCTCTCTCTCTCTCTCTCTCTCTCTCTCTCTCTCTCTCTCATACACACACACACACACATTTAAGGAGATGAAGAAGAAGATGGAGATGGATCAAGAGCACTCTTCAATTGAGAGAATGAATGATTTTTAGGTTTAGGTGACTTTTATATGAGCTCGACCATTCACACTTGGGCGCCCATGCGTAGCCAACTAACCCTTGAATGTTCCAGTTAGAGTGCACCTCTCATCAGCGATCACTCTTATCCTTTTCCTATTAGCCTGGTCCCTAACTCAAAACAGTGTAATATTCGTGGATGATGACTGGGCCGACACCTATTTGCTAAGGTCAGCACCAAGCGATAGGTGGCGTTGGGCAGTCCTCAAGCCTCATATTCACCCGGTGTTGACTTCACTGACGCATGTCATGTCTTCGATACCAAGGTCAACACCAAGCAATAGGTGGCGTTGGGCAGTCCCCAAGCCTCATATTTACCCAGTATTGACTTCACTGCCTCTTGTAATGACTTTAACACCAAAGTCAACACCAAGCGATAGGTGGCATTAGGCAGTCTCCAAGCCTCCTATTCCCCCAGTGCTGACTCCATTGTCTGACTTGTCGTTAACAATGGAAGTTCAAATGTAAATTCCAATGAGGAAAATGTACAGCCTATGGGGGTTTCTGAAAATGTGGCAAATCAGCCTATTACTGATGCAGATGTACATGATGTACTTGATGAGGAAAGGGCTGAGAATGAGCAGGCTAGAGGTATGCCTAAATGGTTCGTTCATACTTTGCGTGACAGTAAATTGGATGCACCTTTGTCTAGTTGTACTCGTTCAGGTTCTCACCATGTATCTTATGCATCACATTGTTATGCTTTGGCTATGTCTAGCTTACATGATGTTGATGGATCTCTATCTTTTGATGAAGCACACAATTCAAAAAATTGGATGGCTACCATGCAATCAAAATATGATGCACTTCTAGAAAATGACACATGGACTTTATGTGATTTGCCTTTGGCAAAAACGCAGTTAGTCTCTACCTCAATCATGTACACTCATACGCATACACCCGAATCATTGCACGCATAGTCTTCTCAAACGTTATGATATACGTCGAGCAACAAGCTTAACCACCAACTCGACAATGAGGTTTATATCTCACTCATTCTCAACGATCCAATTTTAAGGTTTACAATCCAAAATAATGCAATCCAACTTTTGTCGTGATAAGTCTCTCTATTCCGTTCCACTTGTGTGCACTCATACACATGCACACTTGTATACAAACACAAAAATTATACCCATATCAAAGCACAAACACTGTTTTCAAACATCATGATATACACTGTGCAACAAAATTAGCCATCAATCGGACAATGATACATGCACACGAATCGTTTGCAACAAGCCAATTGGTACAAAGTGGGTTTACAAGTTGAAACGCAAGCCGGATGGTGTGATTGATCGTTATAAGGCTTGACTTGTTGCAGGGTTATGCACAGCAAAAAGGCATAGATTATGAAGAGACTTTTCTCCCACTTGTCCTATGACTACAATAGGATTTCTATGTGCATTGGAAGCTTATTTTGGTTGGGATGTCTATCAATCCGACATTGTTACTGCTTTCTTGAATGGTGACATATTTGAGGAAGTTTATGTAACACACCCTCGTGGTTTTGTCACGAAAGGACAAGAGGATAAAGTGTGCAGATGTAAGAAAGCTTTGAATGGGCTGAAGCAATCTCCTCGTGCTTGGTATGAGAAGGCTAACACTCATTTGGTCAAACGAGGCTTTTGTAACAATCCAATAGAAGCACATTATTTGTAAAGCGTGAGGGTGATGTTTTTCTCATTGTGGTTCTTTATGTGGATGATTTGTTGATCATCATTGACCAAATGAGAAACATATTGCTGAATTTAAGGCTGATTTGAATGCTACTTTCAAGATGAAAGATTTGGGATTGTTGCATCATTACTTGGGCTATGAATGGTATGTGGGAATTAGCTGAGGGCTGAAGTGTGTAGGATAGTGGAGAGCTAGTTAGTGAGTGTGGCTAATGGTGTGTCTGGATCAAGAGTGTATATCCCCTCATATATGTGGGATGAGTAAATTCTAGGTAGCTCATGTGTAAAATGTATGGTGGTGTGTGGGAGATAGGTGAACAAGGAAAGGAGAGAGCGAGATATGCATGGTCAACCCCAATAGGTGGCGGTGGTATGGTGAAGGATGTGAGCAAGTGGGCTATCTCACGAAATCTCATGATGTAATCCATTGCACAATCGCCTCCTGGTAGTGATGGTGGTATACATGTCAAGCCCCCGAATGATGGCCATTGTACCACCCCGTTATAAACAATGAGACGATGACATGATCCTAAACGGATTAAGTGTCGTCCGTATGGTGTGGAAGTAGTGGTATCTGTGGAGGTCCTCTCTACCCCTGTGTGCTCCATGGTGGAGAGTAGCACTGGGTTGTCAAAGTCATAAATGTCACACTGTCTAATCTGTGTCCTGGCATTAAAGTCTCCCATAAGAAAGACTTTTCCCAATCTGGAGTATTCCATGATCTCCTCCCTCAGGCATGCATAGGGTGAGTGTGTGTCATCCTTCTCTTCCCCCGCATATGTGTGGGACTCCTCTATCTCTCCTTCTCTTGTCTGTCAAGAAGGCTCAATTACCCCATGCTTACTCCACCCAAAGGCTAGCTAATTGAAGACTATATGCTAAAGACGCTTAGTGAAGTGATGTAGATCTTCAAGCGTATCCCAGATTTGGCATGCATAGTTTTCATCAAGATCGCCAAAATGATCCTTACATGTATACAGACCTTTCATCATTCAGAGCAAGGTGATGCACCATGGATGACATTTTTGGAGGGCAACCAAGGATTATGCTACGACCTATCAGATCAGCCGAGTGATGAAGTTCTCTATGGACTCTTTGCACGAATCATGCTTCTGCCATCATATTATATGCAAACTTTTGAAGAAGCATTCTACACTGGCTTCTTTACATTTCGCTCACACATTTTTTGTCCCATGGTGGAAAATCTACGAGCGATTCGTGGCATACACAACCATGGAACTGAGTCATCCCATTGATAGGCAATCTTTTACAGATGCACATAAGAAGCTGTAGATTAAGTACTACGATGCCCTTAAAGATCTAAAGAAGTGGCAGAAAACACGTAAGCCCGACCATTACCCTATTCTTTGAAGCTATGTCGCAAATGACCTAGATTAGGAGGAGGGAAATGGTAGCACTCTAGTTAACAAAGATGCTCTAAAGACCATCCTATGATGTTATTTTTTATTTTTTCACTCAATCTGGATAACTATAGCCGCAAGCTTTTGTATTTTATTGACTCCCGAAGCAAGTGCATATGTAATTATGAGTCTGTTCCAACGGGGCTATAAGCTTCCAGATTGTACCACTTAATCTCTAGGCTAAGACAAAGTTGACACATCTGTTTATTTTTTACCTAAAACCTTATGGCAAGGTATAAAAGCCAATTTTTGTATCATTTTTGTAAGTTCACTTTGAATAATGAAGCTACATGCAATTACAAAGAGCTCTGTGTGTTCTCCCTCTTTCTTCTAAAGCTTGTAACTCTCTTTCGGATGGTCTGTTTGGAGTGTCGTTACTTCCATTGCATTCGCAGGTGAAAGACCCCTTATTGATTGCCTATCCTCTCTATAATTTTGGTTGCAATTGGACTTCATTTACTTGGTAAATTGATGAGATTTCCTTGTGGTGTCGTGGCTAGTTTTTGCTGCCTGAAAAGTAGTTGAGTGTTGTTTTGAGTAAGTAGTAGGGATTGAACATGTTTTCCAAGAGATTGACAATCTCTTGTAGCCTCCATGCACTAGTTGGATCGACTCCATCCCACAGTATGACATTGATGTATGTGGTTATCACTATCTCTACAAGATAGTTAAGCTTGGCAAGGAAAGGGCCCAACAAGTACCAACAAACATGGCATAGAGGGTGTGGAAATAACCAATGTAGAGGAAGCAGAGGTCAAGGGTAGAGGTAAAGAAAAACTCGTGACACTGGTAAGAGGGGTGATAGTAGTGGTAGGGGGTGGAGGGGCTAGAAGATGTAGAACCATCTCAACTTAAAGCATGGACATAACCATAAAAATCATTTCTTTGGATTTAGAATCCAAAGTCCCCCTCTTCTTTGAAGGAACATGAATATGAGCAACAAAACCAAAGACATGAAGATGTGAGAAATTAGATTTACAACCTATCTATACATCCGCTAGAGTAATGACATCCATCGATTTTATGAGTGAGTGGTTGAGAAGAGAAATTTCTATAGCCATAGCTTCAACCCAAAATGACGGAGGAAGAGGTACATGATGCAACAAAGTGTGTGCCATTTCCTTTATTGTCCTATACTTCTATCCACAACACCATGGATGTAAGGAAGAGAGGTATGCCTTTGAATGCCCTAAGAATGAAAGAATCAAACTGTATTATTTCATCTCGATTATCAATTCTCAAGCTAGAGATCTTAGAGATGGATTGACTTTCAACTTGATTTATCCAAGTTTAAAACTTGGAGATAGTATTGGACCTCTAAGCAATAAAAAAAATACTTGTGTTATCCACAAGTGTCAAGTATCAAATAATACACTTATCCACCATGTGAAGCAACCTCAATATGACATGCAAGATCATCATGAACCAACTCCAAATTATGAGAGGCACAAAAAATGGCCTCCTCTAGATATGAGTCCCTGTGTCTTTTGCACATGAAGGGGAAACATGAAAATGCTTGCAAATCTTGGCAGGTCAATAAACTTGTTGGTAATAGTCCTAAAGTGCAATCATAAAATGACACAAAGTCTAACAATTTATGGGTGAGGATAGCTTCAGTCTCCCCCTTTAACTTGGCTAGGGCCTCTATGTGCATCTTATTATAGTTTGGAAGGACAAACAAATTCTTTGCAAAGCTCATCAGGGCAACTTTAAAAATAGAGTTTTTCATCACATTAAACAAGAGCGTGCAAGTGATAATAGCTTGTCAAGTCTACTTAAGATGTAAATACTACAACCACAATGATTCATGAAGCATCGATTTATGAGACGATGCATCAATAGGCTAGTTATCACCATGATCTTCATTGACAGTTAGAGTGCTTTGGAAATTGCAAGGAACCCAATTTTCCATGACCACATGTGCGTCTGATCAAGAAGAACCTTTGGTCTGTATCTACATTTGCAAGACTTGGTCTTGTAGACAAATTTGTGGAAGATAGATATATTGTGTGTGGTCTTCACTTTGGTGATGCAATTGTGGCATCTAGAACCTTGCTTCATTGTTTATAGAAGCTCAATGCTTTCAAAAAAATTGTGGAAGTCTAGAATACATAGTTTTTAATTCCAAAGCTATTTGGATACGGCATCCTCATATTGATAATCTAAATTTTGGTACTTTGTTGCATCTGCAGAAGTTTGATAATGGTTTCTATGTTGACCTTGCTTGATGCATGATTGAAACATGCATGTAAATTTTACAATACGGGCAAAATTCAACATTCTAAGTTTCCTAAGGATGGTTCTATGTGGGATACTTTCAAATCACAGCTTATTCATATTGATGTTTATGGTACATGGGTATGAAGATAAAGATGAAGGGCGTCAATAACAATCTCTACTCATATGATTATGAGTTTGATATTTTGTAAAAGAGCACATTGTGATTACCTCTACCTCTTTCATGCATCATTTTTAAGACAAACTAGAAAGCTTGGTCTCTACCATGATCACTGTTTGAGGGGTGACTACTAAAGCTCTTGGTGGGACATGATAATATATGAGGGTGTCACTTCATTTTTCATATTCTAAACCCCAAGGTGGGAGTTGTCTTTAACTTATGAATCTAGCCTTTGTTTGAGAACCTTTCCTTGTAATATGAGATGTTTACAGATTATTATATCACAAGTCTTATTGTGATGTGCACAAAATGGAAAGATATTTCATTCATATGCATGATTCAAGAAGAGTCTCCTAAGAAGGATTAGCAAGTTTCTCCACTTGCATCCATGACATCAACATTCCCATCATCCCTAGATGCCACTCTCTGTGTATAAAGAGGGGTTGTTAACTTATTTCCTCAATAATGCAAGCTACATCTAGCTTGTCATCTTTTCATTTATGAATGGCTCATTGACACCCTAACCCTGCACTATACTATTGGTGTAGTGAGCTCTGAAGATGAACAAGCTTTAGCTATTAGGTGACAACCAACTATGTATATTTTCTAGATTATGCTACATTATCCTAAATGCTTGGCAAGGCTTAGACAGGTTATATGGAGCTAAGGGCAAGCACTCAAAGGTGTCTTATGTCTTTGAAGATAGAGCTCAGCAAGATCACCATGGACAAAGGAGAAGACTTCTCAAGCCTCATTCAAACTCTTAAGAGTGTGCACACACAATTTGTCTAAATACTATCACCTATGGAAGAAGATGACAAAGTAATTGTTGAGAAGGCTCTCCCCAAAGCTTATGATCAAATTATAATAGTGAAGAAAGAGAAGGAGTGGTGATAACCATATGAGGATGTCACCAACTCTCTCCAAGGAGACGAAAGGAAGTACAACAACGAGAAGAAAATAGTTCAAGTCAAGATTGAATCAAATTATGTGGCTTCTACCAATACAAAGTGTCATCCTTATTGAAAGACCAATCTTTAATTGCTATCTTGTAAACCCATGCTCTCACTATGGGAAGACTACGTACCATTCTTCAAAGTGCTATCACAAGGACAAGCCTAACGATTAAGGATCCTACCATTTTGTTAAGGAGAGAGGTAAAGAAAAAGTTAACCTAGATAAAGAAAATGTGGCTCTTTATTATGTGTGGATGATGTTCTTCTATATAAACTTTTAGAGAATTCTACTAAACTTTGGCTACCCACTTTTAGGGAGAATAGGCTTGGGAACAACTTTTGTTAGAAGTAGGGTTGCAAGAAAACACATACAGCTTGGAGAAGACGACAATGCACAGGGGGGAAAACCTCCTAGTGAGGAAAAAAATACCCTGATGATCCTAAGTGTGTTCACACACTTAGAACCATCACACATCTCTACCACATGTATATGGTAACAAAGCCCCCCTAGAGTGATGCGGTGAACGAGAGTTGGCACATAAGAGTAAAGGGAAGTGCAATGCCTTGAGGACATGATCAGTCCACAAAAGGGGGTAAGCCCAAAACTTTGCGGAAAGCTTCAAACTTCTCATGAGACAATGCCTTTTGAAAATATCTGCAAGGTTGTCTTGTGTTGGCACATAAGCCAAGCTGATCTGTCCTGTTGAGAGTCTCTCCCTGGTAATGCACCTCAATGTGCTTTGTGTGAGCATGAAAAACTGAGTTCCTCACAACTGCCAATGCTCTTTGATTATCAATGTAGATAGTGTTGGTAGTGTCTTGTCCAACACCCAAATCAACCATAAGACGTTTGAGCCATACACACTCAAAAAAGTTGTAAAGACTACCCTATACTCAGACTCACAACTAGAAGTGACCATAGTAGGTTGCTTCTTGCTCAACCATGATATACATGAACTGCCAAGCATCAAACAAAAACCACTTGTAGACACTCGCGTATCAAAAACAACCAACCCAATTTGGGTCTGAAAAATCATGTAAGTCTGACGGCAATGATCCCCCCTTAGGATAAAACAAGCCAAGATGTAGCCAACGTACACCTCTTGGAACAATGCCCCCGAACGAATGGTACGATGGGGTGCGGTACAAAGACCTGTACAAACATCTACACGCTCAACGAACATTGGGGGAGATCACGGAGAGAGATTTTAGACGACAGATGAAGGCCACCACACGTTACAAATGTAGAGCATGTGAGGAGATCAGAGGCAAATATCAGACCTTGTTCGCAATCACTTTATACCAAATTCTCGAGTCCAAAGACCAAGGACGAGTGTCCGAAGAATAGATCTTAGAGGTTTCTTGGGAGCGTTGCTACAATGTTAAAATGTTATCTTCTGCTCTCTCTTCCCTCTCTCCGACTTTTCACTTTGTCAATACCCCGGTAATTCCAGCAATATCAATTGAATACATTACGCTGCAAACATATAACATTAGTAATAAGTACACACATGCATCTTGAAATTTGGAGGACAAGTGTCATTATAAAACCTACACTACAACACCATTTCTTTGAGTAACATGGAATGTAGACTAAGAGTAAATGGCATTGCAACCAACCCATTCACTTGCAATGCCTAAAGATTGGTCATTAGTACAAGAGGTGTTTCTAGAGGTTGTATCAGTTTTCAATATGTGCTTCATGGATATTTTTTCTTATTTATATTCAAATTGTACTCCATTTAACTTTTTCAAAACACTTCAATTAGGTTTCCAACAATAATCGATCACACTCTTTTCTTACTCTATTGACCTGTTATCTACCTCAACCTTAACCTTTTTTTGGATTTCTGAGGTTTCACTATCTAAACTGTTTGGCTCCTCTGGTCCATGGTTTTGATGCATTGACACCAAGCCAATAAAGATCATTCAATTTACGTCATAGACATAGAGTCAGTCGCAAGGGCCCTATAGCCCATTCTACTAACCACTTTTGTCAAGAAAAGGTAACCAAAGGACCAGAGAGAAGTAGCAGCCATTGTTTTGGTACAAAAACATAAAAGCTCATGAGAAAGACCTATCAACATCCATTAGAAATGGCAATTACTTTAAGCCTTGGATAGAAGGTTCAAATGAGGCCGTCATACGACATATACAACATTGAAAGACAAACTTTTCACACAAATCCTAGTTCTTAGATGCATGAGCTTAAGCTAAATGAAGAAGGGAGAGGCCTTGAGAACATTGGAAATGATGGTGACTTGCAAGAAAAGAATTGGAAAGATAAATTGGAAGTAAAAGAATCAAATCACCAGCCTAAGGCTTGACCTCAAAGAGGTTATTGGGGAGTTCTAGAGCATCTCATCCTCCCTGATGAGCTCTCCTTGGAGAAGGTCTAATGCCGGGTGACTAGTTCAACTAACAGAAACTAACAGAAACTGCCGACCAACACGTGAATGGGAAAAAACAGGGCAAGACATGTTACTGAAATCTGCAAAAAATCACCTTTCACAACCTACAACAAAACCTCTACCTGATCATGAACATCAAACTTGCAAGATGAAAAACAGACCATTAGCATTGAGACACATACAAAGAAAGATATCAGACATGCGCACCTTATGACTCAAAAGCAACCCAACTTATCACGCTTCTTTTCTTGCAGAACAGACCCCAGCATTCATGAAAACCACACGATAGATTTATCTGTTGAGCTACAGTCTGCATTGAAGAGCATCATGATGAAATGAACAAGTATCCGAGCACAAATTTCACTTCAAGAAAGGGAGGGTGTGCCTGAAAGCTGTATCAGAAACAAATTTCTAAATGTACATCCTCTCTGAGACATGCAGAACACACAAACTTAGCATCAGAAACCTTATGCATCTCAGTGTTTCGTTCTTCCGTCAATGAATTTCAGCCAGCTTTCAAGATGGTCACATATACAAACTTTGTGTCTCTGCATAAGCAACTGTATTCGTGCACCATTAAGCAAGGATTTCCCAATCCAGCTACGTATAGCACCATTGGCCCTCAAAATGTATGGAAGGCCAACTCATTACCGTACAGGGATTCTATCATATTGTCATAGAGCCAGCACCCCCCCACCCCCCCAAAAAAAAAGCACACACAAACGAATGCACAACAAGACAAATAGAAAGACTCCCTTGAAAGCCCAACTCTTTGACACAAGTATCAAGACAATGCCTACCGGTAAATCTACTCATTTTCACGTATCATCTGCTACTATCTCTCCACCAGAAGATTGTCTAACAATTGCTGTTTCAGGTTCCATCGTGGGCCCTTCTCCTGTTCCGATACAATCCATGTTGCTACACAGCACTCGGCCTAAAGCAGTGTCTAAAGATATACCACCAAAATCTCTCACCAATCCAGAGAGACCATCTGCCGAAGAAAACCCAGTCGTAGTTGAGGCACCATTATTCAGTCCCCCAGGTTGACGTGTTTTGGCAATAAAATCTGTGGGCAAAGAAGAGTGCCTTTGTATGTGGTGCTGCTGCGGCTGCTGCTGCTGTTTCTGCATCTGTAATGACTTGCGGATTGACTGGAATTCGCTCAGCTTTTGAAGCCTTCGGATATCATGCTTCAACATCTCATTTTGAGCTGTAGAAATTAATATGCTCAGACACACATTTGAATGCTCATGTAAAGAAAATCGTTGCAAAATAACCATAAGCTACAACGTGATGATGAACTGATTATAAAAGTTTAAACGATACTTACAATCCTTATTCCTTTTCTCTTGAACAAAGAACACAACTTGTTGCTTCAGTGCATTGTTGTCCATGTTCAGGAGGGCTCGCTGATGCTTGAGATAAATCACTTGAAGAGATAAAGAGGAAATCTCCATCTGTATGAACACAACCACCAGTGAATTTGAAGCACAAAAAAGATAGTTCTAGATAATTCTGGAAAGTTACAACTGCCTTTTTTAAACAGCCCTTCAAGAGAACTTCATGATGAGTTAACTTGTAAGACAGACCTGGAGGGTACCCACGTTTCTCTCAAGCTCTGCAATATACTGAAGCTTGCGCACACGAGAACGTTGAGCAGATTGCCTGTTGGCTAAACCTCTGCTCAAAAAACAATATTGATCCCGCTTTTAAAACGCATAAGAAAATCATTAACATGGGCCCCTTACAAAGCAACTAACAGATCATTGAATATTACCTCTTAGCTTTCTTAGGATCTAGATCATTCTCAGGTTGCTCAGTCAAATACATTAAATCTGAGTTATTGCTCTCTTGGGTATAATAGTCATTTAAGACCATGCCTTCGCACTCTGCGATAGGATGGCCTGGTGCAGCCTCAAGAGCATCCCTTGCACTGCCCGTTTTTCTTACAATTGAGCTGTCAAGATTGGGATGCAAAGCTTGAGACCTGGTACTAATGGGGAGGTTTTGCTGATCATGAAGCTGCAGAATTTCCTCAAGCAGATCAGTCAGCTGATCCCCATCTTCCTTGGCATCATTCCCTACCTTCTCAGGCATTTGTGAGATTTGACATTCTGAATCGACTTCCTCTGCAATGTTACTAAGCATAGAAAGGCTTCCATTACCCTCTAGATATGTACCTAAGTCACTTGCACTTCGACGATGAAGAGATTTCTTCACAGAGACTTCTGATTGCTCCACTAAATTTGCGTACTGTAAAGGTTGATCCTGCACCACCACAGAGTATGAAGGAGTGCCCTTGTGCTGTTGATAATGTCTACCTAGGCTTCTAGAACTACCATGAATGCCCTGAAAAACAGTATTGAAATCTGACGGTGGAACTCCCCTATTTGGTAAGGTCGGGAATCTAGGAGGGAGACCAGGTGTGTTTCCTATGAGCCCTCTGTGGAGTCCTCGAGCATCCCCTTCAATAAGTTGTGCCATCATGAAAGCACCAATCTTGAAGTTCAAAGGGTGTTCACCATGATAAATCTTCTCAAAACCACTTGAGGTGTTTAAGGTCCATAATCTGCAACCAGACAAACAACATAAATTCAGACAAAGTCTCTGGATCTAGAAGGATGCTACATACGACAGCCATGCAGGGTTCGAACACCCTACAAACAGTTTAATGTTTGCACTCTGGAACCAGAACGTTTTATCCAGCCAAAGAAGAAAAATCAACTTATTTCAACTTGAACCATGATGCAAGTGAAGAATTGAAACAACAAGAGCTGATTGACTCACCTAAGTTCAGCTTCAGTTACAACAAAAATGTGATCTATTGACTAAAATAGCAGATTCCAGCAAAATTTTCAATGCCTGCAGTATAACCACAAAATAAGACATCAGCAGCAACAAAATTTTAAAAACTTCGGGATAATTTCAACAAAAGCAAAAGGACATGAACTTTGATGATCACCCCAGCACAATATAGAACCTCGATTGCCTCCAAAAATACAGATTGCGTTATGGATTCAGCAGCTGGGGAGACACATCAGCTTAACTGCACACGGCTTGCAGATGGAGCATTTACAACCCCCATTTCAGTATGACCCTAACTGAAACCGCCTGTAGCCTTACTAAAGGGCGGTCAAGCTTACTCTCACCGGAATAAAACTGTCCAACTTTCCCTGTACAATACGACACAAAATAACTTCATGAGTAAACCTGTAACTGGAATTCACCATTTCAAAATAATCCACGACTTGGTAGCTCGAGCCCTCCCAAGTAGACAATGACACCCTGTAGGCCCCAAAGACTGACGCCCCTTTCGGTATTTCTTTAGTCAATTGCAAATAAACAACCGGAACACTTTCAGCTAACTCTCACCAAGCTGTCCAAACCTGTCAAGGGCTGTAATTGCAAGTTTCTGACCCAATTTCGACAGCATAACAATGCCAAAACCCCTATAGGTCAAACGTACACATCTAGGACGGTTTCCCTTGCACTTGAGAAGCTTTCCGGTGAGCTGCAAGTCAATTTCAGCATGCTGTAATTTCCTATTTTGGTCATTGTCAGGTGCTCAAAGCCCTGTATAAGCACCCCAAGGCTTTCCCAAGCCTCCCTTGATGTTATCTTGCACTTTAGGTGCGAAACTGTAAACCTGCAAATAAACACAACAGGCTGCAATTTTCTGTATTGGATCGTTTTAAGCGGGGCAAGCACGTCTACGCATGTCTCAGTGGGGGATTAGCAATTAGCTAGTCCGGTTTCTATTCCAAAGATTCTTGCCTTGGCAAACGCGCATAAAACCCACAAAATTGTACATGGTCATCTGAGAAGCCCAACTAGTAGGGCATTACCATATGTGCAAAGGGGAGAGAGAGATGCACGAGAGCAAATCATCGCGCTACATGAGACAAGGGAGAAGGCAAGCTTTCCATTGAAGCTGTGATCACCTGCACGCACTACTCAAACACAAATGTCACGTGGCTATGGCAACCACTAACCTTAGTTGTTGGTTTCTTTCCCTTGATTTTATTTAATTTTTGGGACCCTCTTTTTGAAGTCACAAAAGGCCGGACATTGTGTGGCTAGTGTGAAACGGCGACGACCGAGAGTTTCACCCGCAATCGGGAAGGCAAGTCGCCACAAGATGGTCGGGCTAGTCAGCACTGAAATCCGAGCAATAAAAGGGTGTCTATGCTTAGTTCAAAGTCATTTAGGCCCCTACTTACATTTTATAAGTCGGTGGGTACTAGGAATTTCACTCAAAGAGGCAAAGTGGACACTTGGCGGCTTCAAGTAGTTTTTCCAAGTTTGCAGGAAGAGGGGGCGCCCAATTTGAGGTTGGGGGCTGATTTTTGCTCTACAAGTGAACACAAGTGTGTGTGAGTAGTGAGTGCACGTGATCACAGCTTTAATGGAAATGTTGCCTGTCATAAAATCTAATATCTAATATCTAAACAACCCAAATGATTTTCTCATATTAAACTGATCACTTAATGTGGGAGAATAAACGGGAACAAGGGTTAAGATATCGATATGTACTTATAGATCTATCTCAACACGAGGTAATAGTAAAGGGGCCCAAATGAGAGATGGTCTATCAAAGAGCAAGGCTAACCAATGGAGCATAAGACCTTAGGGTTAGCTTCATTGAAGACCTCCTATAATGTGTGTAAAAGTCCTTTGACCTTAGATAAGCTAGGGATGAGCTTGTCCTACTTGTCATGCTTGATGACTGAGGTTCTTGAGGTGCTTGAGGTGCTTGAGGATTGAGGTGCTTGAGGTGCTTGATGATTGAGATGCTTGAGGTGCTTGACATGCTAGGGTTGCACTTGAGGTGAGAACCCAACCCAAGCTTAAAGTGCTTAAGGGCCAAGCTTGTGGTGGGAACTGGGCCTATGCATGAGGGGCTTGAGGTGTCAAAAGGTGAAGATTCAATCCCTACAAAGAAGGGGCGAGCCCTACCAGAGGGGGGATGAGAGAGAACACCCACACACTCACACAAGGCATGCATAGTATAAAGAAAGCAAAAGGGACACTTGTCAACTTCCTTCTCATGTTGTTGTAACTATGTCAGACTTTGTAAATAATTAATGTATTTACGAGAAAAGAATTATCTAATTAGTTGTGTACACATCAGAATAGATTTAGCAATTCTGGGGCCTCAGGTGCGCCCAAGTTTGGACCAGTGCACCTCAGGGAGACCCTAGCACAAAATACCCTGAAGCCCTAATGATTGGGAAATCGGGTCTTCAATGAAGGGGTAGATAGTAGCCTCAGATTTCAGACTCAAAAAATTACGCGCCCTAGTGCAAGCACAGGAATGAGATGGGGTCCTTAGAATAATAACCTTAAGGCCTGAATTATTTTATGGCCTTAGGATAAGTTAGTTAAAGTATTTTTTTTAAATTGTTTATGCCGGACCAAATGACCGGACGAGTGCGAACACGTAATGCCAGAGCAGTGCTGGTACGGCATTGCGTTGGGGAGCAGGTAACAGTTTCATTGGATTGCATCTATGTGTGCAGTTGTGGTTCAGTTTGCACATTTCATTAATAGTTTGTGAACTTTTAAAAGTGAAAGTTGAAGGGTTTTTAGGTTATTAAGTAAGTGTGCCAAGTGGCACATTTACCAATGCAAACTAACTCTCTCTCACTCTCACTCTCACCCTCTCTCTCTACCTAGCGCCCCCTCTCCCTCATGGCTATTTAGGAGCCCCCCCTCCCCCATTTTCAGCGTTGGAAGTGCTCCTGCCCACCCTATTGTGAGTATGCTCTACGCATTGGAGCCCTCCATGGAAGCTTGAGAGCAACCCCTTGCAACATATGTGGTGGCCTCGTGCTCCCATTGTCTAGAACAAGGGTTCTCATAGCCATAGCCAGCTTTTGGTGAAGTTTCATCGCGAGAAGTTGCAGCAGGCACTCTCTTCGTAGAGTGTGGTGGCTGTAAATTCTCTGTTTTCAGCCCTTAATCATCTCTTTTAGGGTGAATTTCAGCAAAATACGTATAGAATCTAGTTCTTTTCTACCTATACTACACGTACACAAAGTTTCGTGCAATTCCATAGCGGAAAAGGGTCTCTATTTCGGCTTTGGAAGGTGCTCAGGTAACATTTTCAGGTTATGTGCAAAAAATTACAGCAAGCATGTGTGCGTGCATTTTGCGTATTTCTCCCTTGTTTTTGTTGTAGGAATGATTATGCATAAAGGGACTCAGTTAGCGAAAGGTAGACTCTCATTTTCGAGAGCTTCCCAAAATCTCATAGCAAAGGGAAAATCCTCTCAGTAATCAGAGAGTAGCTTTCGCACTCTCTCAGTCAAAAGCAGAAAAGAAACAATAGAGGACGGGCTATTGCCCCGTTCTTGTGCTTGTAAAGATTCTCCCTTAGTACTAAAGATAATCTCTTTATAGGGGGGGACCAGCCCATCTTCTGGTCCCCAATGAAGTGTCAAGCTTTCTCTCTCTCTCTCTCTCTCTCTCTCTCTCTCTCTCTCTCTCTCTCTCTCTCTCTCTCGGAGATCCGAGCCCGGGAGCGCCGTGCCACTGAGGAGCGAGTGGATCAGATGAGGGCCGACCCAACAGCTTTCATCCGGGTAGCCTTGGCACTAGACCCGCCCATGTACCACATCTTACATCCCCCCATTAGTACAGGATGGAGCTAGATAGCTTGATGCATTCTCATGATTGTACTACCTTGAGCATATAGACATGCATACACCCCTAGAGATAGAGCTCCATCCCTCCTCAGATACTCCACTACCTACATTCAGTTCAGTTTGTATCAGTTTTGTTTCATTTGTCTTTCCGATAGACGGATGACATACACACCATGTACATTTGATTTGTCTCATAGGCCGATTTCGGCCTGACATAGACGTTAAAAATCTTTCTTTCTTTCTTTCTCTCTCTCTCTAATTCTCTCGAGTATTTGAAGTACAATTAAAAGTCAGTTTACGCTTTTGTATTTTTTTTGTGACAATTGCCCTCATGGTGTGCCTGAAGCTTATTGGTTGGCCGCCCAAGGGGTCCAATGATAATTTAGAAGATTTAATTAATTGATTTTGCATTTATCAAGTCCTCTCTCTCAAAGGGGAAAGTGGGACACTTGTCCCAAGGCTACCCTTGCTGCTTGTAATGCCTCTTGCTTGTGATTGGCTAGGCTTGGAGGGGTCCAATGAGCTTCAAGCATGAGCTACAAGGGGGGGTCGACCCAAGCAAGCTAGGGGGTTGCTTAGGGGGTATACTCACCCACACAAACTCCCAAACACTCTCATTGTGTGTTATGCAAAGTGCAAGAGCTCCCTCTCCTTCTCCAAGCAAGTAGAGGTTGAGAGCCTACACCAACACTCTTGGCTATGGATTGCAAATCCAACCAAGAGCCATGCTTCAATGCTTAAGCTTGTCATCTCCTTCTTCTTCATTACTATGCTATCATGTATGCTAGCAAGAAGAGTAATAATAAGTGAGGAACTAATTCTTTCTCCTATGAAATGTTTCTTCTTCCTCTTCCCTACCCTCATTCCCTGCTAGCTCTCTCCACCTTCGAAGGTGTTTGAGGTCTTGGGACTGAGGCTTGGGATAGCTAAAGCTTTCTTCAAGTTTATGTTATGGTCGTGATGCATGAAGCTTTCCATCTTCATTGCATCACCTAGGTCACAAGGAACACAAAGATTGTATTGTAACAAGTCTCTCGTAATGGGAGAAATCATAATACAAATGACTATTGGAGGGGGGACCGGCTCCACATAAATCCGGTCCTCAACTATTGTCATGTTCTCAAAATTCTCTCTCTTGCAAAAGTATTGTTCATGCCAAGTTAACTAATTATGTTGCTATCTTCAATTATGTTCACCCGCTATGCTGACAAAGTCATTTCTAAAAAGTACTCTCACTAAATTTCCGCTACTCTCAAGTTAAATAGGCCAATTCCATTACATTGCCTTCTCCCTTGTCTTATGTAGCACGATGATTCCGCTCTCGCGCACCTCTCTCCCCCATTGAATATAGAATCGTAATGCCCAGCTAAAGGGCTTGCATCTGTATGGACAGTTGTGTGGGTTGATGCGCGTATATTGACTTCCATCAACACATGTACAACTAACTCAAAAACATCACTTCAACACAGTAAAGACAACACATACATACTTCAGACTCAGCAGAAATAACACAAAAGTAACTTCAGACTCAGCAAGAAATAGTACACAGAGACAAAATTGGTGAACATAACTTCGCCCGTTTCATAAACTTTCCCTTACACCTTTAAGACCACGACCAAAACATAGTTATGACTGCCTGACCAAAACGTTCTTGGCATGAACTTCAAAGCTAACAACATCCGACCTAGCAAAAGCCCGACCCAGTCATATTCTGACTCGGCAATTAACAAAACTAAACAATACTCAGCTCAACACCCGGCACGTCCCGGTGGTGGATTTCCAAGAAATCCGACTCGGACTTACATATCCCTTGATCAAAATACAGACTAAGACAAAAAGAAACCTATACTGCTTCCAATCAACCTCAGCAGTAGTAAGTGAAGTAACAACATTGTCTGACTGCATTTCCTCAACAAGTTCTGGCACAGCAATAGGCCCAGCAACAGTAATTTCCGACTCAGCAAGCACTTCAACCAACTGCAGGTAGCTCAACCCCTTCTTCAGATTCAGCAACCTCTGAAGCTTTAACTGTACCTGATTATTGAGCTTCACCTACTTCCTTTGAACCTTCTACAGATTTTGGAACCTGCTGCATCTGATCAGAGCTAGACTTTTGCTGTCCTGAAACCTGCTTCCCCAACTCTTTAGCTATGTACTCCTGTACTTCATGTAAATAAAACTCTCTTTCTTTCTTCTATTGGCCCACTTCCTTCAACAGACTAGCCTCATAAGTACTGACAAAACCTATTCTAACCAGCTCATAAGGATGTTTGAGCACTGTGGACGGTCTCTCTCTCATAGATTTCCATGCTTCTTGCATGTTGTCTAACATCTGCTGCTTGAGCACCTGAACATCCCCTTCTGACATCAGCACCCCATTTACATCCAGCTCCTCCCGTTCCAATACCTGCTGTTCCAAATCCAACAAAGGCTTTAACCTTTGATCAAGCATATGGTTCTGCACCTGTTATTCTGTGTTCTTGCTAGCCAACTGCTCCAACTCATACTTGACCTTCTCCTCTAAAGTCTGAGTCCACTCTTTAAACATTCCCAAAGACATTTTGACCTTGGCTACCTCACTCTGATGCTGGGGGCTCAGCGCCATTGCCTCGCCCCAACCTTCTCTTCAAGACCACCTGTCCTACGACCCTGCTACCCACGAATCTGCTACCCGTGACAGTGTTGCACACGACCCCCACAATTCCAACAACCCTAGACAGTTCGACACCCATGCTCCTCACAACTCTCCCGACTTTCTAAGAATAACTCGCCCAATTCTGCCCACGACCCCCATTACCAAGCTTGAGTCTCGCTTTTGTAAAGCCTTGCCCTCAAACACAAGGGTGTTTTCTCGCGCAGGAGAGGGGCTCATCCAGCTACGATGCAATGGGGACGATATTTCACCCCGCGAGTTGTAAGGTGAGAATGCAAAACTCAAGGCGCGCATTTCCGCCTTGGAGACGCGTCTCTCATCTTTGGAATCACAAAAGCTAGCCGACAACAACCACCTTTCCGCCTTGGAGACACGTCTCTCATCTTTGGAATCACAAATGCTAGCCGACAACAACCACCTTCTTGCCAAGGCAAAGGAAGTTGAGCAAACCCTCAACACGAACGTGGCTAAACTCGCCACACAAGTCAATGAAGTAATTGTCGCCATCTCTTCCAAGGTAGTGGAATGCATGCAAGAACGCCCCCGCCGGGCAGGGTTGGCACTATCCATTCGCAACGGCTTGCCCTCTACTTGGTGGGGGGAGGACACATCGACGCTAGCCAAGCTCAACCAAGCCATTCACCCAACCGAGTTCGACCCCAACACAATCACAAAGGTTCATCGGGAAAGTCGAACCAACCAAGGCATCCTTGTCTTCAAAAACAGAGTCACGCATACCACTGCTACAAGAAGCTTCACTTCTCAAGGGTACCAAAGTCTGGATAAGCAAAGCCTTGACTCCCGCTCACCTCAAAGTCAAGAAGCAAGAACTTTGAAAGGTACGAGAAGCAAGGGCAGCAGGTAAATGGGTTGTCTATCGCAGCGGTAACGCCATCATCGAGGAGTTTCGGGTCCCAAGAACTCCCAAGCCACCATCCCCTACCCCCTAAGTGACGTGTCACAATTTTGAATTTACATTCAAATATGTCCCTCATGTACCCTCTTATTAAGAGGTATCACGATGTTTGTTTCTTTGGTCCCATAGGTCATATTTGACATTCGAGGACGATAATGAATCTCTCTCTCTCTCTCTCTCTCTCTCTCTCTCTCTCTCTCTCTCTCTCTCTTCTATATATATATATATATATATATATATATATATATATATATGGAGGTAAAGGTACCTACTTGAAGGCAATTGGCTGTGCGTGCAGTTGGTAGATAGTGAGGTTGAACTCGACAGGCTACAGCCCCTCACGACGGTATTCATGCGAGGTCATAGGCTTCTTCATGCAACAGTGTCTACATGCTCTTGACACACGCACTTGCTTTTGCAATTCAATCAAACGGCGTCGTGCATAGGATTTGGGTGCTCTGAACCTTTAACCTCGGGTTTTTTTTTAAGTTGATAAGTTGAGGGGTAGCTTAATCAAGGGAGCGCTTAAGCGAGGGGTCTCCTTAGGCAAAGGCACAGGGGACTCTCCTCTGATGGACCAACCAGACATTACTAGAGATCCAAATGCATATCAAACCCCGCCAGCAGCAATGGTTACATTTAGGCGGAAAAGTCGCGACAACACAGCCACCCGGTTCTCTCAAAGCAGGGAAACTAAGAAGGTCCAGATGATCATTAAGACGGAGTTGAACCTTCTGAGGGGAGACGTTGAGAAAGAGATATATGCAACTGTGGAGAATTATAGAAATGCTATGTATGCATATATGAGGAAGAGTTGGACAAAGAGATGCTCGATAAGCGTGATGAGATGTACAAGGCACAGAAAGGGGAGATGCAAGCTATTGTGAGGTAGAGGTGCAGGTAATGGAAGCTGTGATGCAAAACACGTTAGATAATGCTATTGCTACTAGTGGGTTGTGGAAATCAGACATGGAAAAACTCATAAGTGCAACAGATACATTGATTGAAGAGCTTAAGGGAGGGCTGGCAGCTTGTAAAAGTATCCCTGGAAAGGAGGGAGAAATTCAACCCTCAGTGATTAAGGAGCTTGATAAGATCATAGAACAAGTGAAAACTCTCGAGGAAGAGGAAGAGCAGAAGTCGAGTGCAGTCACTTCATGGGTGGACGTCCTCACAAAAACGCAAAAGAAGGTTGCTAAAGCTGAAGAGTGGAATGAGGTTGCAAATAAGGGAAAGGCCAAGATGGCACCATTTTCAATATGAGCATTGAGGAAGAACAATAGAGCCCCTTCACGTGCACGTCACAGGCCTTAAGAACATTGGAAATGTAGAAGAAGAAGTGAACAAACTCTTAAAACGCATTAGCATTTCTGAAGCCACACACACAGGTGCATGGAGAGTGGGGAAGAAATGAAACGCTCAGGAAGAAAGTTCTAAGGGAAGAGCATTTATTTTACGCTTACCTACTGTGAGAACAAGGAGAGAATTCTTGAAGAAGAAACAAACTCTTAAACAAACTCGGATATGCCTGGTTGCATTGTCTCAAACACATTCCCTCGCATATAGCCTTGCAAACCTGTGGAAGGTCCAACCATAGCTTGAAACAGTGAACCACCTCCAAAATAACCAAGATATGAAGTAGGTAATGGAAGGGTCTCACACATAGCTTGTTCATTACTCCCTCGACCATTCACAAACGATTTGTGTCTAGGTAACTTTGGATCAATGAACACATCTGGTTGCTCAATCACATGGGCCTTCCCTCGACCAAGGGTGATCCGGCATAGAACTGACATGCCAACTGGATAGACCTAAGGTGCACACAACTGGAAAAAACTAGAGTCCACGGTTCTAACCGAACAATGAAAACACAAAGTTGACCAATGTCTACAACCAAACAATGTCAGACGTCATGGTTTCATAAAACTAAGAGCTGACCCCCTTCACATTGCAACCCACCCAAATTCGCCTCTCTAAGTCTCTGTACAGGAGTTTCATGCAAGGGCGAAAATCAATCGCCACTCAACCACTGCAAATGAATTTCAAAAAGAGGCCATGGGGCTAAAATAGGGCACCTTTTTTTTTAACATCAGTACGGATCCGTAATATAAGACAGTGTACAGATAGGATACGCACAACGTACGGATGCAACCTTGGCAAGAAGCAAAGGAGCACAAGACAATTGTACCTCGTGGAAGCAATATAAAAGAAATACCAAAAGGGGCACAAGTTTTGGCTTTGGGACCGGTGCTCTTTAGGAGGGAGACTCCTCTCTCTCTCTCTCTCTCTCTCTCTCTCTCTCTCTCTCTCTCTCTCTCTCTCTCTCTCTCTCTCTCTCTCTCTCTCTCTCTCTCTCTCTCTCTGTTCAGTTGTTTTAAAGGGATAAAAGTTTATTCCAATTTGTTCTTTTCAATTGGCACGTGGTGCCCTCCCATTAAAGTGGTATCAGAGCTTCAAGCATCTGCTTCTCTAAAAGCACACCGAACCCTCTTAGAACAGACACGACAAGATGGCGCTTCTTGATTCTACAATGTACCTAGAGTTCGTCCTCGATGAACTCCGCGACATACTCTCGAAGCACCCTGAACAAAACTTCCCATTCTGCAGAGCTTACAATAGTTTTCCTCTAGACAACCTACACAATCTTCTATTCTGATTGGGGGGATTTCAAAAACATGGTGTGCGATCGTCCCGACTTCTACCCGGTGCAACCTCTTTTGCCACCGCCGTTGCCACCACCTCCCCCACCATCACATGGGTATAACGGTTGGAGGCCGTATGCCTATTATCCACGTTTGGGCCTTGCACCGCATCAGCCCAAAGATTTCAAGGATGGTGGATCTACATTAAAAAAACTCACCTTTTTGGGAGGGAAAGATCGAAAGAAAGCTTTACAATTTTTATAGCAGTTTGAAATATTTATGCCCTTGGGAACTACACCAAAGAATCAAAGATCTCTCGAGCCACCACTTTTCTCAAAGACAATGCTATGCAATGGTGGAGTTCTATAGCTACCAACCCTCATGCTCCTAGGACTTGACAAGCTTTCAAGAACTTTTTTGCCCGGAGTTACATGAGATCCTTATTTGAAGTGCAACTTATTGCAGAAAGGGGAAAAAATGTTGGCCACGGAAAACATGGAAGACTACAACTTGAAGTTTCTAAATATCCACCTTTTATTGTCTTTCTTCAACCTTACAACCTGGGAAGACCAGTGTGAGCGCTATACGATCAGATTACCATCACCTCTACAAGAATATTGTTTGCCCAAGCAAGTTTCGACATCCCACAGCTTAAAGACCATGCTACGGTCGGCTACAAACTTATGAAAGGTAGATTGGATTCACTATGGATGATCAACCGCCAAACATTCAAAATCCTCAACAACACGCAAACTCTCGAGATTCTCGCGACACCTCGACTACCTGCCCGACCTTGTTTGACTACTTGCCAATGAGAAACTCTACGGCAAGAAGGCCCATGCTTCGAATGTTTTCAGACGGGACGCACCTCCTATGTTTATCCCCATGAAGGTGATAAGAAAGACTTGATACACATATTTACAGTATCTTTGTATCCCATGCTTTCAAAGAATTAAGCAGAGCATATGGAAAGATTCATGGCCACAAATCTTTTATCTTTTTCGGTCCAAGAGCCACCGAGAATTTCATCCATCCACAATTCCATGGACTTTGAGTACGATCAATTGCTGGAGCCAAATGACTTCAATTTTGCTGGAGCCAAATGACTTCAGTTTTGCTTTGTATGTAGATACTTTTTGAACACTCTTTGAGAATACTGTTTGCAAATTATCTGAAATAGAATTTATCTATTTTAAACTTGTCTTGGTATTGATTAGGTTTATTTGATTCTAATTTAAATGCTGGTATCAGTGATGTTTGAGACCCTTTGCACAACGCAGATTGTACTCTGGGGAGGGTCTAGTTGTATTTGGTCCTCTAAATGAGGCAGGTTGCATTCTAGGGAGCGCTTAGTTGTAAACGCAAGCCTCCGAGCAACACATGCTACGGCCTGGGGAGCATTTGGTTGTAAATGGTCTCTAAACAAAGGCAGACTTTGGTCTAGGGGGAGTTTTGTTGTACTAGGGGACCCTCTAAACGATGCAAACTTCAGTTTGGGGAGTATTCAATTGAATGTGAATGTTTTATATTAAATGTTTGCACATGTGAACTTTGTGTCATTTGTGAAGCATTTTGTGAAGCATACGAATCTGGTGCATCAATAGTTCCAAGTTGGATGAGATTACCTGGGTATGTGATCTGAATGCATCGAGACACTCCTCTAGAGATCAACGCAGTCTGGGTGTGATGGCTAGCATTGTTTCATCGGAATATTGAGAGTTCCGATCAGGATGAGATGACTAGATGAAAATCTGATTGTGCAAGTATATGGTGTAATGCATGCTAAAGAATGTGATGTCGTAGACTAATGGGCATTGGCATGTATGCATAAAGGCAGAGTCTACTAAATAATCGAATTGAGTTTTGCAAGTCTAATCACGAACAATTAGTCTTCTTTCAAGAGGGGGGTATGCCACAAGTCCGAAGCATTCTCGAGTGCAGAAAGTCCAAAGCAAAGGAACACCCGACTATTGTACCTCATGGAAGCAATATAAAAGAAATACCGAAAGAGGCACCAAGGTTTTGAGGCCAATGATCTCTAAGAGTGGAACTCCGCCACTCCATGTCTCTCCTTGATCTTCTGGTATAGTCAAGTCCAACAATAACTCCATGTTTCTGCGTCAATTGGATGACTCGTTCTCTTGCGTTGAGCTTGGCATAGTACTTGTAAAACCAAGGTATGCCCAATAGAACACCACATCCTGCTAACTACATAATGAAGAAATCAATTGGATCTGCAAATGTCTAAACTTGAAGTCGAAGTGATCCAATCAATGGTGTCAATGATGTGTAAGTCCCGTTGGCCATTTGTGCTTCAACACAAGTTCCTTTGGAATATTTGCTAATGCCAAATCTTGCAGCTAACTATAGGGAGATAAAATTTTGGATGCATCTTAAATCAACAAGGAAGAGGGCATCTTGTTCTCTAACTTCTCCCATAGCTTTACATGGTACATTGGATGGATCAAAAGTAGGGACACCTATCAAGTCAGAAATCAAACCAGTCGAAAGTCGGGGCTTCTTGTTTTCTGTGTTTTCAAATAGAAGTGGTTGTTTCTCAAAACACTCATCATGAGCTATCACCATGAACACTTCCCCTGCACCTAGCATTGAGACACAAAGCGTCGGAGTTCCGCTTTCAAATGCATTGGCCCCAAGATCTGGCACACCTTACAGTATTTCTTTTTGTACTGATAAGAAGAGAATATGTATGCCGAGGAGAGCTCTGCTCTATGTGACCGTACACTGATCTTGCAGATGCCCGAGGCACATATTGAAAGGCCCTTGGCCAAAAGCAGCTACTACAAAAAAAATTGGCACTCCAAAAGCTCCAAAAATAGCTACATGTCACAAGTTAGTGGCCTGGCACACACCAGGGACAAGGGGGGTTAGGGCTTTTAAAAAACCTAACCTCTACCAATGTAAAGCTTATTGCGGAGGGGCCTACAAACCCTGTAGCCTTTATTGGATGGGTTGGATAAATTCGATCAAGTACGTGGGTCCATAGTGGCAAGGTTGTATGTACATCAAGGTGGAAACTAAGAAGAATGATGAATAAACCACCGTGAAGGGGCATAATGCCACGTGATCGTGCCTCTATCCATACTGAAAAGAACTGTAGTAGCACCCAGAGTCAAAAGAAACTGATGTCGTCTCCTCTCTGCTGCCCTAGAGAGGCATGTTGAAGAATCCCATTGGCTGTGCAAGGTATGCAAAAGCTCAGACCAAATTGCACCCAAGGTAGTGGTCACATGGGAAGGATGACCACCAAGAACCTAAGCACACAGAGCCTTCCATATAATCCACAATACTATGCTGCATATCGTAGCAAATAGAATATCACGAGGCTGTATGTCAAACTGTATAGCCGAGGTGTGCTACGATGGCGAGGTGGCAAAAGTAAGGTTGTGGGGCTCAACTTTGTCAACATTTGCTGGGATGGGAGTGCCTGGCAAGGCTTTGTGGGAGTTGCAGAAAAAAGATGGCGATCGTGAAGGTGAGGCCGGTAGCAAAGGTGATGGGAGCTCACAAGGTGGAGCAAGGGATAAAGGGGTGGTGCTTTTACGTGCCGTTTGAAGTGCACGTGTCATGTTGGAGTCACCGCAAATCAAAAATGAGGATAGTCGAGGTGAAAAGTGATGGGAATGGAATCGTGCTAGCTATGGTGGATAAAAGAGAAACATCGTGCACACAAGTAAGTGTGTGTTGGCTAGATTATCACTCAAGCGAATTAAGATCAATTAACTTGGACTCATAAATACGATCTTGAGTATTTGCTAAGCCATCACAAGCTCACCATAAACAAGGGAGATGTAAAGCAAAATAGACTTGAATTTATTCATGAGCTTTAAGTAGCTCTACAGCCTTGCATCGCTGCATGTGGGATAAATCCACTCTTCTCTCCTTGACTCGCACTTTAGGACAAAGCTCACACTTTACAATTCTCCCCTTGAGGTTTGGACTAGGAAAAAACTGAAGAAAACTGACATCTCTTGCACACTCCAATCTAAGAGCAAAAGAACATCTCCAATCCAGGAGACCATACCCAATCCCAAAGACAAACTATCTCTAATCCAAGAGATACTAAAACACCTCCCCTCAAACAGATGTATAAAACTGAGACCAAGCTAGTCCAAGCTATCTCCAAACAAATACAACCAATAGGGAAAGGCAAAACAAAAAAGCTAGAGAATGTTGTCGTAGACTAGAAGGCTATTGCCCCCTTCTTCTTCATCTTCATCTTTGTCCTCTTCTGCCAAATACACTTTGGGCCTTGGATTTCTGCTAGTGTTGCCTCTATCCCATTTGAAACACTTGCAAGGAAGATGACCCTTCTTTCCGCAAATGCTGCAAGTCTTCGATGCTAGACAATCCTTTGCTATGTGCCCTTCTTTGCCACACTTGAAACAAGTTTTGTTGCTAGAGCTAACTGCAAAAGCTTCTCCCCCTGAAGTAGCGTTCCTTCCTTGCTTCTTTTCCTTGGACATTAAAGAGTTGATGACATCTTGAAACTCTGGCCTGGGATCCTTCTCCTCAATGCTGGTCATAATCTGGTCAAAGCTAGGTGGTAAGGCTGCTAGTAGAACCGCGATTTTGTCCTCCTCTGGTCTTGCACTGTTTACATCAACTAGTCGTGTGGTCATGCTTTTGAGACGATTGACCAAATTTGCAATATCTTCGTTTTATTCCATTTGCGATTTGTATAGATCTTTCTTTAAGCTTTACTTTGCTTTTCTTTTTCCTAGCTCCAAAGTTTTTTTTAGTACTTCCCATGCAGCTGATAAAGTATCACAATCATCAATAAACTGTACATAATTGTCATGTAGTGCGGTGATTATGATTCCTAATGTCTACTCGTCCTTTGCTTGATTTTGTGCACTCATTGCTCGTGTCAGTATTTGTGCACCAGCACTAGATGTCGGATCAGTGAGCGTTGTCACAAAGTGATGACGTGGCGGACAACAGAAACGCTAATTTCTGCCAAAAACCCTGAAATTCCTGCAAACCCTAATTTCTGCCAAAAACCCTAATTTCCGGAAATCGCGGAGGCTAAATTTTTATTTATTTTTTTTGAAAAAAATGATGAGCGACGCGAATCTTGCTTTTTGGAGATTACGCCATGAGAAAGAGAGAGAACTTGCTTTTTTTTTTAAAGACTCTCTAAGAGAGAGAGAGAGCAGTTGCTTTTGATTTGAAGCTTTTGGGGCTCTGCTTTTGGGCATCCCTTGTAACCTTTAAATAAGTGGTGAGGGTCTCACTTCTCAGAGCATCTGGACACAGAGTCTGAGAGTGAAACCCTAGCCACTCTCTTGTACTTTGATCTGATTAATATAAAAAGAAATACCGAAAGGGGCGCCACTCTTTGGGGCAAATATCTCTAGGCACGGAACTCCGCCGGGCCAGTGCAAATCTATTGTGATCTGTGAATTGTTTTGAAGTGGTTATTTGGTGCTGTCGCGATTGATTCTTGACTTGGAGTCTGTTACAGTGGTATCAGAGCACGGCCGATTTCTCTTCTACGGGAAATCCGATCCCCAATTTTTTTCGACGACACCTATGGCTTCACACAAGGATCAGTCGACTCCCTCTGCATCTGGAGATGCGGGCTGGGATCACAACAAAGATTCAGGCAGAGAGTATGGCCCGCCTCGGCCTACTCAGGCGGAGAGACAAGAGATGGAGCGTCGTCAATTAATCGGCGATGCAACGAAGATGATGCTCAGTTTTGCGAAGGATCCGAAATATATGAGCAAGACTTCTTTTCAGGAAGTGCATGAACAGTGTGGCAGAAAACCACTACACCACCACTGAAACCCGCTCTCGAGAAACTTTCTGATCACAAACAGTATTAAGAGAAGGAATTACAAGAGGTGGTTGATGCACGGATTGCTCAGCTTTTTGACGCGCAAAAGAAAGCCAAAAAAGCACGGCAAAAAGCAGCAGAAAGACACTGACTTCCCGAGATATTTGGGTCGTCGGTCGACATTCGACAAGGCAAAGAAACTGAAGGAGCGTGTCAAGTTTGAAGGCTTATCCAGTTCTTCTTCTTCTTCTTCTGACAGTTCTTCTAGCTCTTCAGACTCGAGCGAAGAAGACAAGAAAAGCAAAAAGCGAAGCAAGAAACAACGCTTCGGAAAGGGCAAGAAAAAGGCAAAGAAGTCTAAGTCTCGCCCAGTGAGTGATACTTCTATAGAGGACTCGTCTACGGACAGTTCAGACTGACAACGGAAACTTTTATGCGAACAAGAAGAATTTTTACAAAGCCAACCAGTATGACTTTCACGAAGATAAAAGCAAGAAAGTCCGAGAGTTTAAGGAAGGTGGCCAAGCACTTAAGTTTGATACTTTTTCGGGATACTCCGATGCTTCGAAGGCTTTGTCTTTTATACAGCAATTTGACATTGCTTTCGCGGGAGGACGCTATTCAGAGCACTCCAAGATTGGGAGAGCTGCCTCTTATTTTAAGGGGAATGCTCGCACTTGGTGGTCCACGCTTCTATTAAACAAGACTGCACCAGTTAAATGGCTGAAATTTAAGAAGCTTTTTATTTCTTCTTGGTTGACGCAAGAATATGAACGAGATATACGAGTTGCTTGGAACCATCTTCGGATGACCAAGAAAGATACAATCAATGCTTATTGTGAAAGATTTTGGAGCTCTTTTCTACCCGCCTCTTCATTCAAGAAGATCTCATTCAGAGAACAGGTCGACCTTGGGTCTACCTACAGAGATCCGAGATCACTGCTTGGAACAGAAGTCAGCTTCTATTCAAGAGTTGATGAGTCATGCGAAGCAGGGCTTTGCCATTCACTCTGGCAGTCTGACCTACCACACAGATGAGGCCATGACACAAGCCGAACAGACTTCTGGGAATGAAAGTAGAAAGAAAAAGAACAACCCAGAGAAAAAGGATGCACGACCCAAGCTTACTCCTGAGGAGAGAGCTGGCTTCATCAGAGAGGGGAAGTGCTTTGGATGCGGGGAACAGGGACATATCTCCGTGAAGTGCCCTAAAAAGGCACAGAAAGAACAGAATGATAAAGACGAAGACAGGCCTGAGAGTTCGAGAACAGTTGAGGAACGTGGCAGAAAAGACAGATAGAAAAGTAGAACTCGTACCACATGGCGTGGGACCTGCACCGAATCTAATGAATGAAAGTACAAACTTTGCCGCTTTTGGGGCAAAGTGAAGGATCAGGAAGCTCTTTTGAAGGAGCCAAGGCCAACTTCTTTTCACTTGGAATTGGTGGCTCGATTTGGAATTACGCCCAACAGACTGACGCCACAAGCGGAGGTAGTTCGATTGGCACCTGGATGGGATGTTGCCATTACACCGAGCATTGGCAAACTTCGTTTGCAATGACAAGGGTGTTCAGGGCACACGAGTGACGTTCTACTCAGGATCCCTTGGTACCACAAGAACTACGCCGTGGTTGACTATCGGGCTGAGAAAGCGACTTAGATAAATGAAGGGCTTAGAGATTGTACTTGATGAACTTCAATTCCTTACTCATTCTTTTGGGAGAGAACTGAACGATGGACAAAGGTTGAATATGTTTTGACCTGATCAAAAAGAACGCCAAGATTTTTCTCCACACTCATGCCAATTGCTTTTCAGAGGGCCTGAAGATCAAACCATTGATCTGATACCTGGAAGCACGCCACCGAATCGGCCACCTTACCATGTGAGCCGAGTATAGAATGAAAAGATTATGAGCCAGTGAAAGACCTCTTGGAAAAGGGTCTTGTCCAGCCTAGTACTTCACCGTATTGCTCTCCAGTGTTGTGGTTTTGAAGAAAGACGGATCTTGGAGAATGTGCATCGATTATAACACTCTCAACGAAATCACCATCAAGAACAGACTTCCGATTCCTAGGATCAATGATATACTCGACAGGTTACAGGGATCCTCGTGCTTTAGCAGGATTGACTTGAAGAGTGGATATCATCAGATCAGGATAGCGCCAGGGGATGTCTACAAGACAGTTTTTCGGACGACTTTTGGGTTATTTGAGTTTTTGGTGATGCCTTTTGGCTTAACCAATGCTCTTGCGAAATTTAATCGGATGATGGACAGGATTTTTCGAGAGTACACGCTATTTGTTGGCACTTTCTGAGGCAGAACACAGAGATCATCTGCTTCAAGTCTTTCAGGCATTACGAGATCACACGTTAGTGATTAATGCAAAGAAAAGTGAAATTTTCCTACCAGAGATATACTTTTTGGGACACATTGTGTCAGCAACAGCAGGAGTGCAAATGGACCCGGCCAAGATAGAGACTCTTCGTGATTGGCCCGATTTGAGGAATGTCCATGAAGTTAGAAGCTTCTTGGAACTGTGTTCGTACTACAGGCGGTTCATACGAAAGTTTGCAGAGGTTGCTTTCCCTTTGCATACCTTGACACAGAAAGGAGTGCCTTTTTCGTGGGGACCCACAGAGGTGACTGCCTTTCGGACATTGAAAGAGAAATTAACTACGGGACCTATTTTGACTTTGTCGGACTTGCAGAAGTCATTTGAAGTATATTGTGATGCTTGCGGTCGTAGTCTGGGTACGGTCTTGATGCAAGAAGGCCATGTCATAGCTTACGAGAGTTGTTTGTTCTCTAGGCCGGAGATGACAGCACAGATTTATGAGAAAGAGCTTTTGGCGGTTATCCATGCTCTTACTCAGTGGCGGCATTACCTGCTCAGAGAGGATTTTACTGTCTTTACAGACCATCAGAGTTTGCGCTACTTCTTCTCACAGAAGCAGCTTTCGGAAAAGCAGATGCGGTGGGCGAACATCCTGTCACAATTTCACTTCCAGATAGTCCATGAGCAGGGACACAAGAATGTGGTGGCAGATGCTTTGTCTCGGAAGCCGTTGGATTTGGCTATTTCCGCGATACATTATAGGAGCTTCGAGGATATGGACGATCAGTATCCCACACATACAGATTTTGCAGATATTTTCACACAGATACGGGATGGGGAGACAGTAGTTGCATACTCCTGTTGGAAAGGCTGCTTGATGAGAAAGACTATGTTGTGCTTTACACAGCCGTTGAGGGCGTTACACAGCCGTTGAGGGAAAAGGTTATGATTGAATGCTAATGTCCACCTTTTGCGGGTGACCGCGGCATTGCTACCACCATGAAGGGGGTAGAGAGATACTTCTTTTGGCCGTGACTCAAAAAGAACGTGGAAGAGTTGTGCGCAGTATGCCAAAAGGTCAAGTTTGACAGGCATAAGGCACAGGGATTGTTACACCCTTTACCCATACCCACCCGCCCTTGGGAAAGTATTGAAATGGATTTCATTTTTGATCTCCCGATTACACAGAATGATCACGATGATTTTCCGATTACATGGCACGTCTGAGATGATTGTCTCCGACACAGACCCCAGATTTATGAGTTTGTTTTGGAAGGCAATTTGGGAGAACGTTGGCACGCGGTTGCAGCTCTCGTCATCATTCCACTTGCAGACTGACGGGCAATTTGAGATTGCCAATTCAGTGATTTTAGATTTATTGAAGTCTTGTATCTCGGATCAGAAGACTCAATGGGAAAAGAACTTACCTTTGGTGGAATTTGCCTACAGTAACACGATACACTCTTCGACGGAGAAGACGCCATGTGAGATTGTTGAAAGTGCTGCGAAGGTTCCATCCTTCCTGAGCACGAAAGATTAGATATTTGAAGCGGATGAATATTCACGAGATTTGGATACGGCTTTTGCCAAGGTTCGCGAGACTTTGCAGGAGCCTCAAGAACGACACAAAAAAGCAGCGGATCGCCATCGTCGCGACTTGAAATTGAAGGAGGATTATTGGGTGCTCTTACGTTTTGAGGAGGCACGCCTACGAAAGAAAAAGGGAAAGGAGAGACTTTTTCCAAAGCTTAGTATGCGATACTACGGACCTTTCCAGATTACTGAAAAGATAAATGATGTCTCCTTCCGATTGAAACTGCCAAATACTTGGAGGATTCACAATGCATTGCATGTGAGTTTCTTGAAACCTGTTAAGGGTGATGTGCTTGATGATGGGGAGCCTGATGAGCAACCCGAAGTGGAAGAAAATGAGGAGATCCTTGTTCCTGAAAAGATTTTGGCACATAACGATACGAAGAAAGGTAAAGTCCGAAGGCGGTTCATGGTTTAGTTCAAGAACTTTCCTACATTTGATGCGAAGTGGATGGAGGAGGAGGACCTAGCAGATACTCCTCGGATTGTGAAACTTTACCTCGATGTTTTGGTTTAGCATAGTCTACTCCAAACGGAACCCAGAATTCAGCTTGGCCGGAGATTTGGTACAATGGGATGCACAAGAGGAGAGTTACTCCGCTCCTTTGTCAACACATGCCTTGATTTTGATACTAAAGTCACTGATGTCTCTCTGAGCTTCAGGGATACTGAGAGCTAACAGTATTCTGCTGGATGACTTTATGAAATGGAATTCCTGATTATGATACTGTTCTTGACTTCTTGTGAGTGCAGGAACTGACAGACGAAATGACTGCAGCATTTTGGTCTGATTGATCTCGAATAGACATGGTTGCAATAGGGGTTAGTCAATCGGACATCGATGAGGTCCCGATTGGACCTAGATGTGATTGCTAGCTACATTGCCGATAAATCATGGTCTAAGATCCGAATGAATGTTGAATGTCATGTGATGTCCTGTGATGTCTGGTGATGTCCTGTGATGTCGTGTGATGTGACTGTCGATTTTGTACATGTGCTAGATGTGTGTTCCTAGTACGTAGGTACTAACAGTCAGTGTATGCTAAGATGGTTTATGGCTTTTGTTGGTTTTGCATTGTAATCGCGGTCGATTACAATGCTTTGAAGAGGGGGGTATGTCACAAAGTGATGACGTGGCGGACAACAGAAACCCTAATTTCTACCAAAAATCCTGAAATTCCTGCAAACCCTAATTTCCAGAAATGGCGGAGGCTAAATTTTAATTTTTATTTTTAAAAAAAAAATTTAAATAATGAGCGACGCGAATCTTGCTTTTTGGAGATTACGCCATGAGAAAGAGAGAGAACTTGCTTTTTTTTTAAAAGACTCTCTAAGAGAGAGAGAGAGCAGTTGCTTTTGATTTGAAGCTTTTGGGGCTCTGCTTTTGGGCATCCCTTGTAACCTTTAAATAAGTGGTGAGGGTCTCACTTCTCAAAGCATCTAGACACAGAGTCTGAGAGTGAAACCCTAGCCACTCTCTTGTACTTTGATCTGATTAATATAAAAAGAAATACCGAAAGGGGCGCCAGTCTTTTGGGCCAATATCTCTAGGCAAGGAACTCCGCCGGGCCAGTGCAAATCTATTGGGATCTGTGAATTGTTTTGAAGTGGTTATTTGGTGCTGTCGCGATTGATTCTTGACTTGGAGTGTCCAAGTCTGTTACAAGCGTTGGTTTGACTATACCCCACAATTGCTCTTTCATTAAGTAGCCTTTCAACTTGCTTTGCCAAGTATGAAAGCCCTCCCCGTTAAACTTCCCAAGCCCCTTCTCTTCCATTGTGCTAATAGAGGGGTCTTAGCTTAGGAGACTCTCCTAGCCAGTGTCTACCTCTTTCCTTAGAAATGATAGAAAAAAAAAAATCAGTTATTGGGCTTGGCTGTGTCACAACTCGGTGACGTGGCTGCTGTTGCAAAAAATTACATCGAAATGCTAACGTGGCAAGCCCCGGAAATCGCGGAATTACTGACACGTGGTAGGCTGTACGAACACTTGTGTTTTGCGACAGAAATTGCAGTAGCAAGAAAAGAAAAGCAACGACAGTTTTTGCTTTGTTTTTGGCCACGCAAGTTGCGAGAGAGGGAAAGCTTTTGCTTTATTTTAATTTCCCTAATGGCTTGTGAGAAAAACATTGAAGGTGCTTTATTTTAAAATCTTTAGATTTTCAGCTTTTGGGCTCTGCTTTTAGCATCCCTTGTAAACTCTTTAAATAAGTAGTTTGGGCTCTCACTTCTCAGAGCATCTGGACGCAGAGTCTAAGAGTGAGCGCCAGCCTACACTCTTGCACTTTGAACACAGATTAATACAAAAAGAAATACCGAAAGGGACACCAGTCTTTGGGGCCAATATCTCTAGGCACGGAACTCCGCCGGGCCAGTGTCAAATCAATTGTGAACTGTTTTGAAGTGATTGTTTGTGGTGTCACCGTAGATTCTCGACATGGAGTGTCCAATTCAGTTATAGTGGTATCAAAGCACTGCCGATTTCTCTTCTACAGGAAATCCGATCCTTTATACGCGGCACTTATGGCTTCAGGCAGAGATCAGTCAACTTCCTCTACATCCGGAGATGCAAAAAGAGATCATACCGACGATTCACGCGAGAAGTATGGCCTGCCTCTGACTACTCAGGCGGAGCTCGAAGAGATGGAGCGTCGACAATTGATCGGCGATGCAACAAAGATGATGCTTAATTTTGCGAAGGACCCAAAATTTGCAAAATATATGAGCCAGACTTCTTTCGATGAGGTGCACACATAGTGGTGGCATACCACAAAGCCACCCCTCAAGCCGGCTCTCAAGAAACCTCCTACTCCCAGGATGTACACAAAGCAAGAATTAGAAGAGGTGGTTGATGCACGAATTGCTCAGCTTTTTGACGCGCACAACAAAGCTAAAAAGCACGACAAAAAGCAGAAGAAAGGCGCTGACTTCCCGGATTATTTGGGTCGTCAGTCTACTTTTGAATCAACAAGAAAGCAGAAGAAGCGTGTTCGATTTGAAGTGCCCAATTCTTCTTCTTCTTCTTCTTCTTCTGACAGTTCTTCTAGCTCCTCCAATTCATGCAAAGAAGACAGAAAAGGCAAAAAGCGAAGCAAAAAGCAAAGCTTCGAAAAGGACAAGAAAAAGGCAAAGAAGCCTAAATCTCGCCCCGTGGTTGACAATTTTACAGAGGACTCGTCTTCAGATAGTTCGGACTCTGATGACAGCAGCTTTTACGCAAAGAAGAAGAATTTTTATACCAATTTGGCGGCGCGGCTCGAGATCACACCCGACCGGATGGGACCACTTGCAGAGGCAGTTCTAGCGGCACTCGGCAGGGACGTAGCCATTACACATGTCATTGGCAAACTTCTATTGCATTATCAGGGGTATTTGGGACATGAGGACTTCTACATAATGCCTTTAAAAGGTTGTGATGTCCTCTTGGGAATTCCCTGGTAACACAAGAACAACGCCGTGGTTGACTATCGGGCGAGGAAAGCGACATTGACCACAGAGAAGGGCAAAACCATTGTACTCGATGTAAAACTTAAGGGCAAGTCTGTCCCTATTGTATCGGCTTCGGCCATTTTTAAACTAATGAAATCCAGTCTGTTTGTTTACTCGATCTTTTTGAAAGAGTTGAGTGATGAGGATAGGACAAATATCTCTGAACTTGATAAAGAACGCCAAGATTTTCTCCACTCTCATGCCGATTGCTTCTCAGAGGGCCTGCCAGGCGAGTTACCACTTGCTCGTCGTGAAGATCATACCATTGATCTGATACCTGGAAGCACACCACCGAACCGGCCACCTACTGTGTGAGCCGAACCCAAAACGCAGAGATTATGAACCAAGTGAAAGACCTCTTGGAAAAGGGTCTTGTCCAGCCTAGTACTTCATCGTACTACTCTCCAATGTTGTTGGTTTTGAAGAAAGACAGATCTTGGAGACTGTGCATCGACTATAGAGCTCTCAACAAAATCACCATCAAGAACAGATTTCTGATTCCTAGAATCGATGATATACTTGACCGACAGGATCCTCAGATCTTGGAGACTGTGCATCGACTATACAGCTCTCAACAAAATCACCATCAAGAACAGATTTCCGATTCCTAGAATCGATGATATATTTGACTGACTTCAAGGATCCTCGTGCTTTAGCAGGATCGACTCGAAAAGTGGATATCATCATATCTGAATCGCGCAGGGAGACATCTACAACACAGCCTTTCGAACGACTTTTGGGTTATTTGAGTTTTTGGTGATGCCTTTTGGCTTAACCAATGCTCCTCCGATCGGATGGACAAGATTTTTCCAGAGCATAGACTATTTGTTGGCACTTTCTTTGACGACATCATTATTTTCTCCAAGGATGAGACAGAACATAGAGAACATCTGCTTCAAGTCTCCCAGGCATTATGAGATCACAAGTTAGTGATTAATCCGAAGAAAAGTGAATTTTTCCTACCAGCAATACACTTTTTGGGACTAATTATGTCAACAGCAGGAGTGTATATGGATTCGGCCAAGATAGAGACTATCCGTGATTGGCCCGATTTGAAGAATGTCCATGAAGTTAGAAGCTCTTTAGAATTGTGTTCGTACTACAGGCGGTTCATTAGAAAGTTTGCAGAGGTTGCTTCCCCTTTGCATATCTTGACACAAAAAGGAGTCCCTTTCTCGTGGGGACCCACAGAGGTGACTGCCTTTCAAACATTGAAAGAGAAATTGACTACGGGACCAGTTTTGACTTTGCCGGACTTGCCGAAGTCATTTGAAGTATATTGTGATGCTTGTGGTCGTAGTATGGGTGCGGTCTTAGTGCAAGAAGGCCATGTCATTGCTTACGAGAGCCGATTATTCTCAAGGCCGGAATTGAGAGCACAGATTCAGAGTTTACGCTACTTCTTGTTACAAAAGCAGCTTTCGTAAAAGCACATGCGGTGGGCGAACATCTTGTCACAGTTTCACTTCCAGATTGTCCATGTTCAGGGACACAAGAATTTGGTGGCAAATGCTTTGTCTCGAAAATTGTTGGTTCTGGCTATTTCCGCGATACACCATAGGTGCTTCGAGGATATGGTCGATCAATATGCCACGGATACAAATTTTGCAGACATTTTCACACGGATACAGGATGGGGAGACAATAGCGGGGTATTCCATTCGGGATGGCTACTTGATGAGGAAAACCATGTTGTGCGTTATACAGCCGTTGAGGGAAAAGGCTATAACCGAATTCCACTGTCCACCTTTTACGGGTTAGTGTGGCATTGCTACCACCTTGAAAGGGATAGAGAGATACTTTGTTGGCCGAGACTCAAGAAGGACGTGGACGAGTCTGTGCGCAGTTGATTGGTATGCCAAAAGGTCAAGTTTGACAGGCATAAAGCACAGGGATTGTTACAGCCTTTGTCCATACCCACCCGCCCCTGGGAAAGTATTGCAATGGATTTCATTTTTGATCTCCCGAGAACAAAGAGTGGTCACGATGGTATCTGGACTGTTATTGACAGATTTAGCAAGCAGGCTCATTTCATTCCAGTGAAGAAAACAGTCAAGCCGGATCACTTAGCGAGACTGTTTGTGGCCTAGATCTTCAAATTACATGGCATGCCCAAGACGATTGTCTCCGACAGGGACACCAGATTCACGAGTTTGTTTTGGAAGGCAATTTGGGAGAACATTGGCAGGCGGTTGCAGTTCTCGTCATCTTTCCACCCACAAACTGACAGGCAATCTGAGATTGCCAATTCAGTGGTTTTTGATTTATTGAAGTCTCACATCTTGGATCAGAAGACTCAATGGGAAAAGCATCTACCTTTGGTGGAATTTGCCTACAGTAACACGATACACTCTTCAACAAGGAAGGCGCCATTTGAGATTATTGAAGGTGTTGTGAAGCTTCCACCCTTCCTAAGCACAAAAGATAAGATTTTTGAAGCCGATGAGTACACGCGCGACTTGGACACGGCTTTTTCCAAGGTCCGCAAGGCTTTGGAGAAATCTCAGGAAAGACAAAAAAAAGGAAGCAAATCGCCAGCGTCGCGATTTGAAGTTGAAGGAGAATGATTGGGTGCTCTTACGTTTTGAGAAGGCATGCTTGAGAAAGAAAAAGGGAAAGGAGAGGCTTTTTCCTAAGCTTGGTCTGAGATACTACGGACCTTTCCAGATCTCCGAAAAGATCAATGATGTCTCCTTCCGATTGAAACTGCCCGACACTTGGAGATTCACTATGCTTTTCATGTGAGTCTCGTGAAACCTTTTAAAGGTGATGTGCCTGAAGACGGGGTGCCTGATGAGCAACCCGAAGTGGAAGAAAACGAGAGATCCTTGTTCTTGAACAGATATTGGCACATAGGGACAGAAAGTATAAGGGTAAAGTGAGAAGGCGGTTCTTGGTTAAATTCAAGAACTATCTTGCATTGGATGCGAAGTGGATGGAGGAGGAGGACCTAGCAGATACTCCTCAGATTGTGAAACTTTACCTTCAAGTTCTTGGCTTATTGAAGGTATATCCATCAGCAAAATTTTATCTCTGAAACAAGTTGTCCAAAGATTCAATTCCAACAATTGAAGTCGTGCTGCAAGATTCTGCATCTGTTTTATCCTTTGCACCATTGAAGGTAAGGACTGGTATCTTCAAGTTTAAAAAATTATCATTCACCATAGCATCTGGTATATGTTGAGAGAGAGAGAGACTTTATTCTGCAAGGGCGGTGACGAGGCGATTTTTTTTCTTGGATCACGGCCAAAGAAGTGGTTTTGTGCTTGTCCATTGTAACACAAGAACCGGAATCTTTTGAATCTTTAATTGTTTCAGCAGGTATGAAGGCTTCCAATTGAGAAGCGGGAGGTCGAGAAAGTTGTTGCCTCTTAGAAAGATCCTCTTGCACAAGGAAAGGATCAATAAATCTTCAATTGTACTTGTCACAAAGTGATGACGTGGTGGACAGCAGAAACCCTAATTTATGCCAGAAACCCTAAAATTCTTACAAACCCTAATTTTTGCCAAAAAACCCTAACTTCCGGAAATCGCGGAGGCTATTAAAATATAGATATATATATATATATAAAAAAGGAAAATGATGAGCGACGCAAATTTTGCTTTTTCTCTACAATATGAGAAAGAGAGAGAATGCTTTTGCTTTCAAGTTTTGACTCTCTGTGAGAGAGAGAGAGAGAGCAATTGCTTTTGATTTGAAGCTTTTGGGACTCTGCTTTTGGGCATCCCTTGTAACCTTTAAATTAGTGGTGAGGGCCTCACTTCTCAAGGCATCTGGACGCAGAGTCTGAGAGTGAAACCCTAGCCACTCTCTTGTACTTTGATTTGATTAATATAAAAAGAAATACCGAAAGGAGCGCCAATCTTTGGGGCCAATATCTCTAGGCACGGAACTCCGCCGGGCTAGTGTACATCTATTGTGATCTGTGACTTGTTTTGAAGTGGTTATTTGGTGCTGTCGCGGTTGATTCTTGACTTGGAGTGTCAAAGTTTGTTACAGTGGTATCAGAGCACGGCCGATTTCTCTTCTACAGGAAATCCGATCCCCAAATTTTCTTTCCGCGGCACCTATGGCTTCACGCAAGGATCAGTCGACTCCCTCTGCGTCTGGAGATGCGGGCTGGGATCACAACGAAGATTCAGACAGAGGCCTCGGCCTACTCAGGCGGAGCAAAGAGAGATGGAGCGTCGTCGATTGATTGGCGATGCAACAAAGATGATGCTCAATTTCGCCAAGGACCCGAAGATGGCAAAATATGTGACCCAGACCTCTTTGGAAGAGGTACAGATGGAGTGGCAGAGAACCACAACACCACTCCTGAAACCCGCTCTCAAGAAACCTTCTGCCTCCAAGAAAATATACGGAGAAGGAACTGGAGAACATGGTTGATGCACGGATTGCTCAGCTTTTTGACGCGCAAAAGAAAGCCAAAAAGTTCGGCAAAAAGCAGAAGAAAAGCACTGACTTTCCAGGTTATTTGGGTCGTCAGTCGGCTTTTGACAAGGCAAAGAAATAGAAGAAGCGTGTTCGATTTGAAGGAGTACCCAGTTCTTCTTCTTCTTCTGACAGTTCTTCTAGCTCTTCAGATTCGAGCGAAGAAGGCAGAAAAGGTAAAAAAGCGAAGAAAGAAACAAAGCTTCGGAAAGGGCAAGAAAAAGGCAAAGAAGGCTACATCTCGCCCAGAGACTGACAGTTTTACTGAGGACTCAGATTCTGATCACGGAAAGTTTTATGCGAACAAGAAGAATTTTTTTTTACAAAGCTAACCAGTTTGACTTTCTCGAAGATAAAAGCAAGAAAGTCCGAGAGTTTAAGGAAGGTGGCCACTCGATCAAGTTTGATACTTTTCAGGATACTCAGATGCTTCGAAGGCTTTGTCTTTTATACAGCAGTTTGACATTGCTTTCACGGGAGGACGCTATTCAGAGCACTCCAAGATTCGGAGAGCTGCCTCTTACTTTAAGGGGAATGCTCGTACTTGGTGGTCCACGCTTCTTTTAAACAAGACTGCGCCAGTTACATGGCTAAAATTTAAGAGGCTTTTTATTTCTTCTTGGTTGACGCAAGAGTTTGAACGAGATATACGAGCTGCTTGGAACCATCTTCGGATGACCAAGAGCGATACAGTAAATACTTACTGTGAAAGATTCTGGAGCTCTTTCTACTCGCCTCTTCATTCAAGAAGATCTTGTTCAGAGAACAGATTGAACGGTTTACCTTGGGTCTACCTACAGAGATCCGAGATCACTGCTTGGAATAGAAGTCAGCTTCTATTTAGGAGTTGATGAGTCATGCGAAGCGGGGCTTTGCCATTCACTCTGGCAGTTTGACCTACCCCAAAGATAAGGCCATGACACAACGAGCCGAACAAACTTTTGGGAATGAAAGTAGAAAGAAAAAAGAGCAACCCAGAGAAAAAGATGCACGACCCAAGCTTACTCCCGAGGAGAGAGCTCGCTTCATCAGAGAGGGGAAGTGCTTTGAATGCGGGGAACATGGACATATCTCCGCGAAGTGTCCTAAAAAGGCACAGAAAGAACAGAATGATAAAGACGACGACAGGCCTGAGAGTTCGAGAGCAACTGAGGAATGTGGCAGAAAAGGCAGATAGAAAAGCAGAACTGGTACCACATGGCGTGGGACCTGCACCGAATCTAATGAATGAAAGTACAAACTTTGCCACTTTTGGGACAAAGTGAAGGATCAGGAAGCTCTTTTGAAGGAGCCAAGGCCAACTTCTTTTCACTTGGAATTGCCGGCTCGATTTGGAATTACGCCCGACAGACTGACGCCACAGGCGGAGGTAGTTCGACTAGCACCCGGATGGGATGTTGCCATTACACCGAGCATTGGCAAACTTCGTTTGCAATGACAGGGGTGTTCAGGGCACGCGAGTGACGTTCTACTCGGGATCCCTTGGTACCACAAGAACTACGCCGTGGTTGACTACCGGGCTGAGAAAGCGACTTTGATAAATGAAGGGCTTAGAGATTGTACTTGATGAACTTCAGTTTCTTACTCATTCTTTTGGGAGAGAACTGAACGCTGGATAAAGGTTGAATATGTTTTGACCTGATCAAAAGAACGCCAAGATTTTTCTCCACACTCATGCCGATTGCTTTTCAGAGGCCCTGAAGATGAAACCATTGATCTGATACTTGGAAGCACGCAACCGAACCGGCCACCTTACCGTGTGCGCCGAGTACAGAATGAAAAGATTATGAACCAAGTGAAAGATTCTTGGAAAAGGGTCTTGTCCAGCCTAGTACTTCACCGTATTGCTCTCAAGTGTTGTTGGTTTTGAAGAAAGACGGATCTTGGAGAATGTGCATCGATTATAGCACTCTCAACGAAATCACCATCAAGAACACATTTCCGATTCCTAGGATCGATGATATACTCGACAGGTTACAAGGATCCTCGTGCTTTAGCAAGATTGACTTGAAGAGTGGATATCATCAGATCAGGATAGTGCCGGGAGACGTCTACAAGACAGTTTTTCGGACGACTTTTCGGTTATTTGAGTTTTTGGTGATGCCTTTTGGCTTAATCAATATTCCTGCGACATTTAACCGGATGACGGACATGATTTTTTCGAGGGTATAGGCTATTTGTTGGCACTTTCTTTGACGACATCATTGTTTTCTCCATGAATGAGGCAGAAGACAGAGATCATCTGCTTCAAGTCTTTCAGGCATTACGAGATCACACGTTAGTGATTAATGCAACGAAAAGTGAATTTTTCCTACCAGAGATACACTTTTTGGGACACATTGTGTCAGCAGCAGGAGTGCAAATGCACCCGGCCAAGATAGAGACTATCCGTGATTGGCCCGATTTGAGGAATGTCCATGAAGTTAGAAGCTTCTTGGAACTGTCTTCGTACTACAGGCGGTTCATACGAAAGTTTGCAGAGGTTGCTTCCCCTTTACATACCTTGACACAGAAAGGAGTACCTTTTTCGTGGGGACCCACAGAGGTGATTGCCTTTCGGACATTGAAAGAGAAATTGACTACGGGACCTATTTTGACTTTGCCGGACTTACAGAAGTCATTTGAAGTATATTGTGATGCTTGTGGTCGTAGTCTGGGTGCGGTCTTGATGCAAGAAGGCCATGTCATAGCTTACGAGAGCCGTTTGTTCTCTAGGCCGGAGATGACATCACAAATCTATGAGAAAGAGCTTTTGGCGGTTATCCATGCTCTTACTCAGTGGCGGCATTACCTACTCGGAGCGGATTTTAATGTCTTTACAGACCATCAGAGTTTGCACTACTTCTCAGAGAAGCAGCTTTCGGAAAAGCAGATGCGGTGGGCGAACATCTTGTCACAGTTCCACTTCCAGATTGTCCATGTGCAGGGACAGAAGAATGTGGTGGGAGATGCTTTGTCTCAGAAACCGTTGGTTCTGGTTGTTTCCGCGATACATCATAGAAGCTTCGAGGATATGGTCGATCAGTATGCCACAGGTACAAATTTTGCAGATATTTTCACATGGATACGGGATGGGGAGACAGTAGCTGGATACTCCCTTCGGGAAGGCTACTTGATGAAAAAGACTATGTTGTGCATTACACAGCCGTTGAGGGATAAGATTATGATTGAATGCCACTGTCCACCTTTTACTGGTCACCGCGGCATTGCTACCACCATGAAGGGGGTAGAGAGATACTTCTTTGGGCCGAGACTCAAAAAGGATGTGGAAGAGTTTGTGCGCAGTTGCTTGGTATGCCAGAAGGTCAAGTTTGACAAGCATAAGGCAGAGGGATTGTTACAGCCTTTACCCATACCCACCCACCCCTGGAAAAGTATTGCAATGGATTTCAGTTTTGATCTCCCGAGAACACAGAAAGATCACGATGATTTTCCGATTACATGGCACGTCTGAGACGATTGTCTCCGACAGAGACCCCAGATTTATGAGTTTGTTTTGGAAGGCAATTTGGGAGAACGTTGGCACGCGGTTGCAGCTCTCGTCATCGTTCCACTTGCAGACTGACGGGCAATTTGAGATTGCCAATTCAGTGATTTTAGATTTATTGAAGTCTTGTATCTCGGATCAGAAGACTCAATGGGAAAAGAACTTACCTTTGGTGGAATTTGCCTACAGTAACACGATACACTCTTCGACGGGGAAGACGCCATGTGAGATTGTTGAAAGTGCTGCGAAGGTTCCATCCTTCCTGAGCACGAAAGATTAGATATTTGAAGCGGATGAATATTCGCGAGATTTGGATACGGCTTTTGCCAAGGTTCGCGAGACTTTGCAGGAGCCTCAAGAACGACACAAAAAGGCAGCGGATCGCCATCGTCGCGACTTGAAATTGAAGGAGGATTATTGGGTGCTCTTACGTTTTGAGGAGGCACGCCTACGAAAGAAAAAGGGAAAGGAGAGACTTTTTCCAAAGCTTAGTATGCGATACTACGGACCTTTCCAGATTACTGAAAAGATAAATGATGTCTCCTTCCGATTGAAACTGCCAGATACTTGGAGGATTCACAATGCATTGCATGTGAGTTTCTTGAAACCTGTTAAGGGTGATGTGCTTGATGATGGGGAGCCTGATGAGCAACCCGAAGTGGAAGAAAATGAGGAGATCCTTGTTCCTGAAAAGATTTTGGCACATAATGATACGAAGAAAGGTAAAGTCCGAAGGCGGTTCTTGGTTAAGTTCAAGAACTTTCCTGCATTTGATGCGAAGTGGATGGAGGAGGAGGACCTAGCAGATACTCCTCGGATTGTGAAACTTTACCTCAATGCTTTGGTTTAGCATAGTCTACTCCAAACGGAACCCAAAATTCAGCTTGGCCGGAGATCTGCTGCAGTGGGATGCACAAGAGGGGAGTTACTCCACTCCTTTGTCAAACAGATACCTCGATTTTGATACTAAAGTCACTGATGTCTGTTTGAGCTTCAGGGATACTGAGAGCTGACAGTATTCTGTTGGATGACTTTATGAAATGGAATTCCTGATTATGATACTGATTTGTTCTTGACTTCTTGTGAGTGCAGGAACTGATAGACGAAATGACTGCAGCATTTTGGTCTGATTGATCTCGAATAGACATGGTTGCAATAGGGGTTAGTCAATCGGACATCGATGGGGTCCTGATTGGACCTAGATGTGATTGCTAACTACATTGCCGATAAATCATGGTCTAAGATCCGAATGAATGTTGAATGTCATGTGATGTCATGTGATGTCTGGTGACGTCCTGTGATGTCATGTGATGTGACTGTCGATTTTGTACATGTGCTAGATGTGTGTTCCTAGTACATAGGTACTAACAGTCAGTGTCTGCTAAGACGGTTTATGGCTTTGTCGGTTTTGCAGGCGTAATCGCGGTCGATTAGAATGCTTTCAAGAGGGGGGTATGTCACAAAGTGATGACGTGGCGGACAACAGAAACCCTAAAATTCCTGCAAACCCTAATTTTTACCAAAAAAACTAAATTTCCAAAAATCACAGAGGCTATTAAATTTTATTTTTATTTTTATTTTTTTTGAAAATGACGAGCAACGCAAATTTTGCTTTTTCTCTACAATATGAGAAAGAGAGAGAGAATGCTTTTGCTTTCAAGTTTTGACCCTCTGTGAGAGAGAGAGAGCAATTGCTTTTGATTTGAAGCTTTTGGGGCTCTGCTTTTGGGCATCCCTTGTAACCTTTAAATTAGTGGTGAGGGCCTCACTTCTCAAGGCATCTGGTCGCAGAGTCTGAGAGTGAATAGCCACTCTCTTGTACTTTGATTTGATTAATATAAAAAGAAATACCGAAAGGGGCTCCAGTCTTTGGGGCCAATATCTCTAGGCACGGAACTCCGCCGGGCCAGTGTACATCTATTGTGATCTGTGACTTGTTTTGAAGTGGTTATTTGGTGCTGTCCCGGTTGATTCTCGACTTGGAGTGTCCAAGTCTGTTACAGTACCACCATCAGACAAGAAAGACTTAAATGTAGGGTATGGCACCATTGAAGGTAAGGATTGGTATCTTCAAGTTTAAAAAATTATCATTCGCCATAGCATCTAGTATATGTTCAGAGAGAGAGACTTTATTCTGCAAGGGCGGTGACGAGGCGAGTTTTTTTGCCTGGATCACGACCAAAGAAGGAGTTTTGTGCTTGTCCATTGTCACACAAGAACCGGAATCTTTTGAATCTTTAAATGTTTCAACGGGTATTAAGGCTTCCAATTGAGAAGCGGGAGGTCGAGGGAGTTGCCTCTTAGAAGGATCCTCTTGCACAAGGAAAGGATCAATAAATCTTCAACTGTACCACCATCAGACAAGAAAGACTTAAATGTAGGGCATGGCTCACGAGGGGGAACTTGTCCAGCGTCGCAGCATTCACGACCGAGTATTCGACTAGGGTCAGATATATATGTGCCATTAAGTAAGCCCATCTTGATATCGCTGATGATCCTTTGGAAGCTTCATGTTGCTACTTTTGTTGCTGATGATTCCGATAAGAAGTTAGTTGCTTAGAACTATAGCATTTCCAAGAATATTCCTGCTGAGACTTTTTGCTCGCATGAAAATACTTTGTCTCTAATTGTCTCCGAGAAACCATGCTTTGGGTGAGAAAATTTGGGTTGGAAAACCTCATTTTTCTTCAATTCAGAGGTTTGCATCTACAACTGCTCCAGGCGAGTGTGAATTGATGTGAGGCTTGTGGAAATTGCTGCCATCTGCTCCTTAATAAGAGTAAGGCATCATCTGATTGACTTTCTCCATCCTGAGAAGTCGGCATGGTTACGCCTCGAAGGGAACTCGAACGGGTGCAGAAATAGGTTTTGGGTCGGGAACAGATTCTGGAGTCGGAGAATTGGGAATGATGACCACCTCGTGTGTAGGACAACTCTCCAACAAGATTTCGTTGGGAATCTCGTCCGAGTGTGCAGGAGATATGAAGCACACATTGTCGAATAATACCATGCGCAAGGAGACAAGACGCCAGCTCTGTAGGAGGAGAAGGGGGCTGATATGTTGCAAATGTCTATTCCGGGTGCTGGTTTTTTTAATCGTGGGATCTTCTGTGGTTTTTTTTAAGTCATGTGGTTTTTTTAAAGTCACATAAAAGGTTGTTGGCCTTTCACACTGGGTAATTTGGGGTTGATTTTTTTTTGGAGAGGGGGGGGGGGGGGGGAACTTGAGTAATAAAGGCCATGCAAATTAAAAATAATGCAACGCAATGTTCTATTTAGCGCAACACAAAACTCCAGCATGGAAGAAGGCAGCGAAGGGGCATTACAGCAGCCAAGCATCGCAAATTTCAGCCGCCAGCATAGTGAAGGGGCACACCCATATGCAAACCCCTCAGGGGGAAAGGGTGCCACTAACACTAAGGGTGCCCTCTCATGGTGCCCTTTCAGAGAGAGGCACGCCCCTTCGATGTGTAACAGCCAACGATGGTATTCAGCCGCCGAAAGAGAGAGAGAGAGAGAGAGAGAGAGAGAGAGAGAGATAGATAGATAGATAGATAGATAGTTCTATTATCGTCCTGGGAGGTCAAATATGACCTATGGGACCAAATGAACATGTCACGTGGTGTGAGTGGAGTTCATAAGTGACTCTCGATGCTCAAAAATGGCTGAAATGAGCGTCGCAATAGAGAGTCCACATCGTGGTTGGGAGAGGAAGGTATGTAGGGAGAGCTCATGGCTGAATATATGGGGAAAAGAGGACCTAATGTGGTCAAAAGCTGAGCACTCAAGTAGTGTGTGGTACTCACTCTCTCGCACTTGACGAGGGCATAAGGTGCAAAGTCGATGACACTCCTCGCCAGTGCCCCAACGTCCTGTCTCGCAGCGTAGAGAATGGGAGCTAAGACGAATGGAGGCAATGGTGCGGATAGATTTTCCTTGGTGCCCTTTCGCGAAGGGGTGCTCTTTGATGTGCAACAGTCAGCAAAGAGAATTCAGCCACCAACAAAGGGAGAGCTACACCCGTGAAGAGACACACCGGTATGCGAAACGGTACGATCCAAGGGAGATGAAGCGACCGCTTGCCGGGTCAGTGCCCTTTAGCATGAAAGGGTGCGTGCATAGAGGGGCGAAAAGCTGCAACCCGATGAAAGGGCGCACAAGGTTCTCCGTGTACGCCGCGCACATACATCTTTGTACATACATCTTTGTTCTGTCTTTACTTATAGAATTGGAACAACATCAGGGGGAAAGGGTGCCACTAACACTAAGGGTGCCCTCTCATGGTGCCCTTTCAGAAAGAGGCACGCCCCTTTGATGTGTAGCAGCCAACGATGGTATTCAGCCACCGAAAGAGAGAGAGAGAGAGAGAGAGAGAGAGAGACCCGCAGATAGATTTTCCTTGGTGCCCTTTCGCGAAGGGGTGCTCTTTGATGTGCAACAGTCAGCAAAGAGAATTCAGCCACCAACAAAGGGAGAGCTACACCCGTGAAGAGACACACCGGTATGCGAAACGGTACGATCCAAGGGAGATGAAGCGACCGCTTGCCGGGTCAATGCCCTTTAGCATGAAAGGGTGCGTGCATAGAGGGGCGAAAGCTGCAACCCGATGAAAGGGCGCACAAGGTTCTCCGTGTACGCCGCGCACATACATCTTTGTACTGTCTTTACTTATAGAATTGGAACAAAAAAAATTCATGTTACCTCAAACGCGTACACGTATATGCACCACCTTTCTTCTCATTCCATGCAAATCCGGGAAGGGGGTAGAGTGTAGCGGCAAGGGTGAGAGGCTCACAACCTTTGGGTCCCAAGAAAAAAATTTGCTCTGATACCACTGTGAGGATTAGTGGTGCCAATCCTATAATTAAGACTTAAAACTTCATACTTAAGATCAAATTGAGACTCAAAAGACAAGAACACTGATGTTTGATTGATTAAATGAACTGTTCAAAACTGAGTACAATAGTCTCCTTATATAGGAGACGAAGAGACACAAATGAAAAGACACGTCTCATGGTGAAGAGACGCGACTTTAGACGTAAAGATACTTTTGGCGAAGAGCTGCAACCATTGGACAAAGAGTCGCAACCGTAGAGCGAAGGGGTGTGACCAATCGTCGAAGGAGTGTGGCTTTTGGCGAAGAGGCATGTCTCTTGAGCGAAGAGTCGTGACCATCCAAGTGTAGGGATTCTCCTTGGCATGGCACTTTGCGTATCTGCAACTAGGAGCAGATGTAATACTGCAGCATAGTCACAATCCTGACAAGTTGCATATCCTCTGGGTGCACACAGCATGATCATCAGCATGACATTCAGTACTCATCATGAGCATTTTACAGTGCATAGAACCCATTTTCCCTAATTATTCATTTTTCACTTATTATTTAATAAGTGACTTTGTTGGGAAACTGAGTAGGGCAAATTTGCTAGCGCTAGCAGTTTCTGGCAGAAGAGGCAGAAGAAGTTCCAACAACTTGCAGTGCACCTTCTCAGCAAGACCGGCAGGAGGCCTACCGTTTCCAGCCAACAGAGCAAATAGCATTTTTGGCTACAGATTCAGTCTAGCGTTTCTGCTACAGATCAAGCCCAACGTTTTTGTTACTAATCACCTGGCGTTTTTCATTTGCACACCTTGCCTAGCGTTTTGCAGTTTCGCACGTCAGATCAGCCCCAGTGCATCGGCATTTTCAGTTTTCAGCACTTAGACACCGCAGATTCAGCCCTTAGCCTCGCCCGCAGCAAATCCTCGCCGTACCGTCAGATCCGCCAGCGTTTTCAGATTCAGCCCGCTGTCCGCAGTTTTCAGCATCTGCGTTTTCAGTGCAGAGTGGTCACGTCGTTGCCATCGCCGTCCTCGCCGACACAGTGTCAAAATTCAGCAGGAAGTCAGCGTTTTCAGATTTCAGCCCGTCCTCATCGTCAACATGGTCGGCAAGTCCATCGCATCTAGACCATTGTACCAGATTTGTGCGACCTATCTCACCATAGAGAGGGGGGGCCCTTGGAGAAGGGTTTGAGAACCGTCTGGTGTCGTATTCCTCTCTCTCTCTCTCTCTCTCTCTCTCTCTCTCCCAGCCAAAGTGTGGGCTCTCCATTGCGACTCTCATCACTACAATTTTGAAGCATCGAGAGTCACTCACCAGCCATACACATACTACATCACATGTAACTTTGGTCCCATAGGTCATATTTGACCTCCGAGGACGATAATGATATCTCTCTCTCTCTCTCTCTCTCTCTCTCTCTCTCTCTCTCTCTCTCTCTCTCTCTCTCTCTCTCTCTCTCTCTCAACACCTTCATTCACAATGTCATTCACTTTGTTTGTGATCATTGCACTCTCTCACTAAAGGAACGGAAGGCTCTCCCTTCCGTAAGTAAAAGGAACCCTTGAGCATAGTTCGGAGCACTCGTCTTGAGCAAAGTTCAACATTCACTTCTGTTGCACCTTACATTGGTATCAAAGCTTTGGCAGTGTTCTGTATCACTCAAGGAAAAGAACCACAGAAAATTTTTTGCTTGTTGCGGTCCCTCGTAACCCAAGTCCACTTGGATGTGTCGATTCCTAATCGTGTTTTTGAAGAGTGACAAGTAACCCGAGAAAGAATGGCTTGTCCGGCCTCCCCTAGTTCCTCTTTTGACTCATTGATAGCGGACCGTGCACTTGGCAACCGGCCAATCGACGTGAGGTGGGAAAAAGCAACTTTGGTCTGAGCGCAAGGCCACCAAGGGGTGCGCCCACACGGAAGAGTTAAGCTCGTGTAAGCGAAAAGCCTTCTCTAACACCGATTGCAAGCTAAAGAACCCAAGAACCTCGAACCTCAAGAACTCAAGAACCTCGAGAACCCAAGAACCAGAACCCAAAGTTCCTCGAGAACTTAAGTACCCAAGATCTTAGTGTATGGTCATCACCCGAAACGGAATGGATACTTTGTGTGAAGGTGATGAGCATGGAGGTGGTGAAGAAGAATGTAACAGACTTGGACACTCTAAGTCGAGAATCTACCGCGACACCACAAGACTTCACTTTAAACAGTTCACAGTTCACAATTTATTCGACATTGGCCCGGCGGAGTTCCGTGCCTAGAGACATTGGCCCCAAAGACTGGCGGCCCTTTCGGTATTTCTTTTTGTATTAATCTACAACTCAAAGTACAAAGAAGTGGGAGGCTCTCACTCTCACTCTGCGTCCAGATGCTCTCTAGAGTGGGAGGCCTGTCCACTTATTTAAAGAGTTTAGGGATGCCAAAAGCAGAGCCCCAAAAGCTGAAAATCAAAAGCTCTTTTAAAAATTAAAGCATCTCCAATATTCCTCTCATAAGGCTTAGTGGTAAAATAAAGCAAAAGCTCTCTCTCTCTCTCTTGCACTTGCGTAGCCAAAAGCAAGTTCAAAATTCTGCCCTGCTGCCATAATTAGCGCTGCAAAAAGCCCGCATGCGTACAGCTTGCCACGTGGCTGCTATTCCGAAAAATACGCCGCGTTTTTCGAGGTTGCCGTACAACCATGCCACGTCAGCATTTTTCAGCCGAGCTCTCCGCGGGTATGCCAACCGGGGTGGGTCTGTATGTGCACTAGGCAGCCACGTCACCAGTTTGTGACATACCCCCCTCTTGAAAGCATTGTAGTCGCCCTCGATTATGCCTGCAAAACAGACAAAGGCCATAAACTGTCTTAGCAGACACTGATTGTTAATACCGAGTCCCAGGGTTGTCCACGTCCGTCGAACGGAACGTCCCGTCCTTTCCGTCCCGTCCGTTCCGTCCGATCAAAAAAAAGTGATCGTTGGCGGACTTTTTTGACTGTCTTTACAGCCGTTTTGTAGCGCCACGTGCTGGCAGTTTTTGAACGTTAAAAATTGAACGTTGGGGGCCTTGGAGCCTTGGCCCTTGGGGCATCATAAGCCAATGTGCCATCCCCCCCCCCCCCCCCCCCCAACACACACCACACACACACACAAAGCCACATGGGCTATGGCCATGGCACATGGAATTTGAATTTTGAAGCATGCTCTCTCTTTAACCCTCTTCTCCCTCTCTCCTCAAAACCTATATAAGGTTGCCCACCCTCTCTTCTTCTCCATATATCCCTCAAGCTCTCTCATTCATCTCCTTCCCTACTCAAGCTCCCTCAAGCTCTCTCCATTCATCAAGGGCCAAGGCTTCAAGCTTTGGCACTCCATCAAGTCTTCAAGCTCTCCATTACTCCTTCAAGCTCCCTTCATCTCCTTCAAGCTCTCCATTGTTCCTTCAAGGCTCAAGCTTTCTTCATCTCCTTCAAGCTCTCCATTATTCCTTAAGCTCCCTTCATCTCCATCCACCTCCTTCAAGCTCTCCATTACTCTAAAGTTCTCTCATCACTCCCCATCCCTCAAGCTCTCCATAATGCCGCCCGCTCTTCATGAAGCCTTCAACAAGCATTGCCGCTACTTTGAAAGGGTGAAGAACAAGTAAAATGTTTGCAAATGGTATTGCAAATATTGCCCGAAGACCATGACCTCAAGCTCCACCCGCCTTATCATCCACTTGACCAAGGTGGGAGGGGAAGCGGGTCCTTGTCCGAATATCCCCGACGACATTCTCCAAGAGTGCAAAGCAAAGTATCTCCCCTTGAAGACGCGCAAGGCGATTGCAAAGGCATCGGAGGAGGTGGTTCCGCCCGACCATGATCTCTCCGATTCGGGAGAGGATGCTTCTCCATCAATGTCCGTTGCATCCGGCGGCGCTACCATGGCCTCCACCGAGGGTGGTAGCGTCTCAAAGAAGAGCAAAAGAAGTCATGGTGGGCGGCCTCCAAAGCAAGCTACTCTTGCACAAACGGTGGGTGGAACTTCCGGTCCATTGTCTTTCCTCAAAGAGAGGCAACGACAAGCGGAGATAGAGATTGCACGCACCATCATTGAGTGCAATCTCTCTTTTCATATTCTTCGCACGGATTGTTGGAAACGCATGGTGAAGGCTATTGCCGCGGTTGGTCCATGTGAAGGGTGGACGGGAGTGTCATACCATAACATGCGCACCAAAAAGCTTGATGAAGAGAGGGCACGAATTGACAAGTCTCTTGACCCCGTGCGTGCCGGATGGGTAAAGTATGGTTGCTCTATTCTCACCGATGGATAGAGTGACCGCAAGAAGAGGGGAATCATTAATATCCTTGTCTCATGCCCTCTTGGCACCTACTTCTTGCGAGCGGTTGATGCGGGAGCAAGGGGGAAAAAGGTCACGGGTGCCTTCATTTACCGCCACATTCGTCAAGCCATAAAAGAGGTAAAATTTTTGATTCCACTCTCAAGTATCTACTATTTTCAATTTTGTCTTTTGCCTTGGCTCTTCTCACTTTCCCTTCTTTCTCCATATGTAGATCGGTCCAAGCAACGTCATTCAAGTAATCACTGACAATGCCTCCAATTGTGCTTCCATGGCCAAAAAGCTAGAGGCGGAGTATCCACACATAGTATGGACTCCATGTGCATCACATTGCATTGACCTCCTCTTGGAGGACATTGGCGACCTACCTTGGGTAAAGGACATTCTATCCCAAGCCCTCTCCATCGTCAACTTCATCAACAAAAAGGTGAGAGTACTTGCGATATATCGCACTTACTCCGGCTTGGAGTTGAAGAAGCCTTCCGCAACACGCTTTGCCGCTATGTGGCTCCTCCTTGAGCGCCTCTATGATGTGCAAACCAACTTGCAAAAGACAATGGTCTCGGATGAGTTCAAAGCATGGATTGAAGAAGAGACCCAATCATCCCAACAAGATGCAAAGGCCATCCAACGGCTTTGCTTGAAGGAGGAGTTTTGGCAAGAGGTCAAGGGTCTTGTCATGGTGGTATTGCCATTGTATAAGGTGCTTCGGATGACCGACATGGAAGGGTCTACCATAGGTCTCCTTTACCACTTCATGGAGGAGGCTTACAAGGAGATTGAGAGATCCACCATTCTTGATGGAGCACCCGATGGTTCACGGTAAACATATCACCTTATGATTTATGTACATTGTAAGTTGTCTTTTTCTATCTACGGTTCTACCCTTCCATGCTTGACTATCTTTCTCTCTCTCTTTGTAGTGATGTGTTGGAGGACTCTCCAAAGAGAGATGACATTCTCTTCCTTGTTAAAAAGCGGTGGGATTGGATGAGGCGACCAATCCATGGCTTTGCCGCCCTCTTGCATCCGGCTTTCAAAAAGCCATCAATCTTTGCGGATCAAGCACTTCAAGAGGAGCGCGACAAGTACCTTCCAAAGATACTCAATGAAGAACACCATGGAGAGTTTCTCCAAGAGCTCATCAACTATGGAGACCAAAGAGGCACGGCATTCGCTTCCTCGGTGTGTTGGAAGAGGGATTCGTTAGTGAAGCCTCTTTTTTGGTGGGAATGTTTTGGCTATCAATTGCCTCACCTTCAAAGGGTGGCATTGAGGGTTCTTGGACAGGTATATCATATATATTAATAATTATACATAATACCATACCATAAATTATAAATTTATAATCTCAATCATGTCATCATTTGACATTCATCATTCATGTGACATGTCACATAAGTCACCTCTCAATTGAAAATTCCCACAATTCAAATCTCATGCCTCTCTTCTATCATCTATGTGCTCTAGGATTGCTCATCGGGTGCATGTGAGCGGAATTGGTCGGCGTATTCTCTTATACACACCAAGATCCGCAACAAGCTTTCTACGAAGCAATTGGAGCGGCTTATCTATTGTCGCTCCAATTTACGCATGTTGAGGTCCATGCACGAGATGCCAATGGCTAGGCAGGTAATTGAGTTGGCTACATCATACTCTTTATTTATGCTTTCACATGTATGATGTATCATGTGCTCATATTTTTGGCATACCAAATTGCTAACTCCATTAATCTTCTTGCATGTTGTAAATGACAAATAGGTGAATGTAGATGAATGCAAGCTCTCCATTGAGACTCTTAAGAGTCTCAACAAAGATCGCGATCCAGAGAAGGAGCAAATATTTCGAGACCTCTACTTGGAGTTGGAGGAGATTGATCGCCGTGTCTCTCGCACACGGTCCCGCAAGAAGGTGGTTGTGCGAGCTTTGGCAACTACAGGTAGAGGAGCTTCCACTTCGGTTGCTCGTGGGAGTGGAAGAGCGTCGGCACGGACACCCAAGACCTATGTGCGGCGAGGCTCGGGTAGCGGATCTACTATGGCGGACACCACTTTGGAGAATGTGTCCATTTCTAGACCTGCGGATCCTAGAGAGCCAGAGTTTGATGATGAGGGCAACATCCTTAGTGAGGGAGATTATGGTCTTGCATCTAGTGCATCTGATGCAAGTAGTGATGAGGATGATGCAGCTAGCTCTAGCTCAAGCTCGGACCACAACTCCGGTGATGAGAGCGATATGAGCACTTAGAACTCTCTCTTTATGCTTTAAAGTTTGTACCCATGGGCCATGAGACTATGAGTTGTGTCACTACTTTTTGTCACTTGTATCTCTCGAGCCTCGACTCTCTACTTATGTAATGAATTATGAAATCAAATGCAATCATGATCATCTTTTTTCGAGCATTGCCGTTTCCAATGTCCATGGCCAAATCTTTAATGTTCTTACTTGTGAGACATCTCCTTTGAGTTTTATGTACTTTTTACTAAGTAGTTACTCATAATAGAGTAAAAGCTCTGAAAAATATATGATTTATTTTTTTGCATCGTACGTTACGTCAACGTACGTCTAATTTTTTTTAGTTCGATTAGTACCGCATGTCTTCGTACGTGACCGTACGTGTCAACTATGATACCGACGCACTAGGAACACACATCTAACACATGTACCAAATCCACAATCACATCACATGACATTACAGGACATCACTTGACATAAAAGGACATCACATGACAAATCACATTCAACATTCATTCGGATCTTAGACCATGATTTATCCGCAATGCAATTAGCAATCGCATCTAGATCCACTCGGGACCTCATAGATGCCCGATTGACTAATCCCTAATGCAACCATGTCTATCGAGATCATTTAGACCAAAATACTGCAATCATTTCGTCTATCAGTTCCTGCACTTAAACAAGTCGAGAACAAATTAGTTTCATATTTTTCGGAATTCCATATCATAAAGTCATACAACAGAATACTGTCAACTCTCAGTATCCCTAAAGCTCAAAGAGACATTAGTGACTCTAGTATTCAAAAATCGAGGCATCTCTTGACAAAGGAGCGGAGTAACTCCCCTCTTGTGCAAACCCACTGCACCAAATAACCGGCCAAGCTGAATTTGGGGTTCTATTTGAAGTAGACTATGCTAAACCAAAAGCTTCAAGGTAAAGTTTCACAATATGAGGAGTATCTGCTAGGTCCTCCTCCTCCATTCACTTCGCATCCAATGCAGGATAGTTCTTGAATTTAACCAAGAACCGCCTTCTCACTTTACCCTTATACTTTCTGTCCCTATGTGCCAATATCTGTTCAAGAACAAGGATCTCTCGTTTTCTTCCACTTCGGGTTGCTCATCAGGCACCCCGTCTTCAGGCACATCACCTTTAAAAGGTTTCACGAGACTCACATGAAAAGCATAGTGAATCTCCAAGTGTCGGGCAGTTTCAATCGGAAGGAGACATCATTGATCTTTTCGGAGATCTGGAAAGGTCCGTAGTATCTCAGACCAAGCTTAGGAAAAAGCCTCTCCTTTCCCTTTTTCTTTCTCAAGCGTGCCTTCTCAAAACGTAAGAGCACCCAATCATTCTCCTTCAACTTCAAATCGCGACGCTGGCGATTTGCTTCCTTTTTTTTGTCTTTCTTGAGATTTCTCCAAAGCCTTGCGGACCTTGGCAAAAGCCGTGTCCAAGTCACGCGTGTACTCATCGGCTTCAAAAATCTTATCTTTTGTGCTTAGGAAGGGTGGAAGCTTCACAGCACCTTCAATAATCTCAAATGGCGCCTTCCTCGTCGAAGAGTGTATCGTGTTACTGTAGGCAAATTCCACCAAAGGTAGATGCTTTTCCCTTTGAGTCTTCTGATCCAAGATGTGAGACTTCAATAAATCAAAAACCACTGAATTGGCAATCTCAGATTGCCCGTCAGTCTGTGGGTGGAAAGATGACAAGAACTGCAACCGCCTGCCAATGTTCTCCCAAATTGCCAATGTTCTCCCAAATTGCCTTCCAAAACAAACTCGTGAATCTGGGGTCCCTGTCGGAGACAATCGTCTTGGGCATGCCATGTAATTTGAAGATCTAGGCCACAAACAGTCTCGCTAAGTGATCCGGCTTGACTGTTTTCTTCACTGGAATGAAATGAGCCTGCTTGCTAAATCTGTCAATAACAGTCCAGATACCATCGTGACCACTCTGTGTTCTCGGGAGATCAAAAATGAAATCCATTGCAATACTTTCCCAAGGGCGGGTGGGTATGGACAAAGGCTGTAACAATCCCTGTGCTTTATGCTTGTCAAACTTGACCTTCTGGCATACCAATCAACTGCGCACAGACTCGTCCACGTCCTTCTTGAGTCTCGGCCAACAAAGTATCTCTCTATCCCTTTCAAGGTGGTAGCAATGCCACACTAACCCGTAAAAGGTGGACAGTGGCATTCGGTCATAGCCTTTTCCCTCAACGGCTGTATAACGCACAACATGGTTTTCCTCATCAAGTAGCCATCCCGAATGGAATACCCCGCTATTGTCTCCCCATCCCGTATTCGTGTGAAAATGTCTACAAAATTGTATCTATGGCATACTGATCGACCATATCCTCGAAGCTCCTATAATGAGTCGCGGAAATAGCCAGAACCAACGGCTTCCGAGACAAAGCATCTACCACCAAATTCTTCTGTCCCTGCACATGGACAATCTGGAAGTGAAATTGTGACAAGATACTCGCCCACCGCATCTGCTTTTCCGATAGTTGCTTTTGTGACAAGAAGTAGCGTAAACTCTGATGGTCTGTAAAGACAGTAACATCCGCTCGGAGTAGGTAGTGCCGCCACTGAGTAAGAACATGGATAACCGCCAAAAGCTCTTTCTCATAAATCTGTGCTGTCAATTTCGGCCTTGAGAACAATCAACTCTCGTAGGCTATGACATGGCCTTCTTGCATTAAGATCGCACCCAGACTATGACCACAAGCATCACAATATACATCAAATGACTTCTGCAAGCCCGGGAAAGTCAAAACTGATCCTATAGTAAATTTCTCTTTCAAAGTCTGAAAGGCAGTCACCTCTATGGGTCCCCACAAGAAAGAGAATCCTTTCTGTGTCAAGATGCAAAGGGGAAGCAACCTCTGCAAACTTTCTAATGAACCACTTGTAGTACGAGCACAATCCCAAGAAGCTTCTAACTTCATGGACATTCTTCAAATCGGGCCAATCGCGGATAGTTTCTATCTTGGCCGAATCCATCTGCACTCCTGCTGCTGCTGACACAGTGTCCAAAAAGTGTATCTCTAAATGAAAAAATTCGCTTTTCTTCGCATTAATCACTAACTTGTGATCTCGTAATGCCTGAAAGACTTGAAGCAGATGTTCTCTATGTTATGCCTCATCCTTGGAGAAAACAATGATATCGTCAAAGAAAGTGCCAACAAATAGTCTGTACTCTCCAAAAATCCTATCCATCATCCAGTTAAATGTCGAAGGAGCATTGGTTAGGCCAAGAGGTATCACCAAAAACTCAAATAACCCAAAAGTCATCCGAAAGGCTGTCTTGTAGACATCTTCCGACGCAATTCGGATCTAATGATATCCACTTTTCAAGTTGATGCTGCTAAAGCACGAGGATCCCTGAAGTCGGTCAAGTATAACATCGATTCTAGGAATCGGAAATCTGTTCTTGATGGTGATTTTGTCCAGAGCTCTATAATCGATGCACCCAAGATCTTTCTTCAAAACCAACAACACTGCAGAGCAGTACGGTAAAGTACTAGGGTGGACAAGACCCTTTTCCAAGAGGTCTTTCACTTGGTTCATAATTTCTTCATTCTGAGCTCGTCTCACACGGTAAGGTGGCCGGTTCTGTGGTGTGCTTCCATGTATCAAATCAATGGTATGATCTGCAGGACGAGCGGGTGGCAACTCACCTGGCAAGCCCTCTAAGAGGCAATCGGCATGAGAGTGGAGAAAATCTTGGCGTTCTTTATCAAGTTCAGACATATTTGTCCTATTCTCATTATTGATTTCTCTCAAAAAGATCGAGTAAACAAACAAACTGGATTTTATTAATTTTGAAATGGCCGAAGCTGATACAATAGGGACAGACTCGTCCTTAAGGTTTACATCGAGTACAATGTTTCTGCCCTTTTCTGTGGTCAAAGTCGCTTTCCTCGCCCGATAGTCGACCACGGCGTTGTTCTTCTGGTACCAGGGAATTCCCTAGAGAACATCACAACCTTCCAAAGGCATTATGTAGAAGTCCTCATGCCCCAAATACCCCTGACAATGCAACCGAAGTTTGCCGATGATAAGTGTAATGGCTACATCCCTACCAGGTGCCGCTAGAACTACCTCTACTAGTGGTCCCATCTGATCGGATGTGATCTCGAGCCGCGCCGCCAATTCCAGTGAAATGAAGTTGGCTTGGGCTCCTCCATCAAAGAAGATCAGGGCTTCTTGGTCTTTTACTTTGCCCCAAGCTCTGCAAAGTTCTGTACTCTTGTCCATCGTGCTGGGATCGATACCCACGCAATCTGGAACCAATCTTGTTTTCATCTTACCTTTTCGTCCACGTTCCTCAACTACTCTCGAACCCTCAGGCCTCTCGTCCTTGTCGTTTTGTTCTTTCTGTGCCTTTTTAGGGCACTTCGCGGCGATATGCCCAGTTTCCCCGCATCCAAAGCACTTCCTCTCCTTGATGTAGAGAGCTCTGGATCGTGCATCCTTTTCTTTTTGTTTTGGGTTGCTCTTCCTCTTTCTACTTTCATTTTTCGAAGTCTGTTCGGCCCGTTGCATCATGATTTCATCTGTGGGGTAGGTCAAACTGCCTGAGTGAATGGCAAAACCTCGTTTCGCATGACTCATCAGCTCTTGAATGGAAGCTGACTTTTGTTCTAGGCAGTGATCTCGGATCTATGTAGGAAGACCCAAGGTAAACCGCTCAATCTGCTCTTTGAACGAGATCTTCTTAAATGAAGAAGCGAGTAGAAAAGAGCTCCAGAATCTCTTGCAATAAGCATCCACTGTATTCTTCTTGGTCATCCGAAGATGGTTCCAAGCAGTTCATATGTCGCGTTCATACTCTCGAGTCAGCCAAGAAGAAATAAAAAGCCTTTTGAATTTCAGCCATTTAACTGGCGCTGTCTTGTTTTATAGAAGAGTGGACCACCAAGTTCGAGCATTCCCCTTAGAGTAAGAGGCAGCTCTTCGAATCTTGGAGTGCTAGTACGCCCTCCAGAGAAAGTTATGTCAAACTGTTGTATGAAACACAAAGCCTTCGAAGCATCTCTATAACCAGAAAAAGTGTCAAATTTTATTGATTGTCCACCTTCTTTAAACTCTCGGACTTTCTTGCTTTTATCTTCCAGAAAGTCATATTGGTTGGCTTTATAAAACTTCTTCTTCTTTGCGTAGAAGCTGCTGTCATCAGAGTCCGAACTATCCAAAGACGAGTCCTCTGTAGAATTGTCAACAACTGGGCGAGATTTGAGCTTCTTTGCCTTTTCTTGCCCTTTCAGAAGCTTTGCTTTTTGCCTTTTCTGTCTTCTTCGCTCGAGTCAGAGGAGCTAGAAGAACTGTCAGAAGAAGAAGAATTGGATACTCCTCCAAATCGAATACCCTTCTTCTGCTTTTTTGCCGATTCAAATGTAGAATGACGACCCAAGTAACCCGGGAAGTCAACGCCTTTCTTCTGCTTTTTGTCGTGCTTTTTTAGCTTTGTTCTACGCATCAAAAAGCTGAGCAATTCGTGCATCAACCACCTCTTCCAATTCTTGCTCTGTGTCATCCTAGGAGCATGAGGTTTCTTGAGAGCCGGTTTGAGGGGTGACTCTGTGGTCTGCCGCCACTGTGAGTGCACCTCGTCGAAGGAGGTCTGGCTCATAAATTTCGCAAATTTCGGGTCCTTCGCAAAATTAAGCATCATCTTTGTTGCATCGCCAATCAATCGTCGACGCTCCATCTCTTCGATCTCCGCTTGAGTAGGCCAAGGCGGGCCGTACTCCTCGCGTGAATCTTCGCTGTGATCTCTTCCCGCATCTCCGGATGCAGAGAAAGTCGGCTGATCTTTGTCTGAAGCCATAGGTGCCGCGTAAAAAGGATCAGATTTCTTGTAGAAGAGAAATCGGCCGTGCTCTGATACCATTGTAATAGACTTGAACACTCCAAGTCGAGAATCTACCACGACACCACAAGACTTCACTTCAAACAGTTCACAGTTCACAATTTATTCAACACTGGCCTGGCGGAGTTCCCTGCCTAGGGATATTGGCCCCAAAGACTGGCGCCCCTTTCGGTATTTCTTTTTGTATTGACCTACAACTCAAAGTACAAAGAAGTGGGAGGCTCTCACTCTCAGACTCTGCGTCTAGATGCTCTCCAGAGTGGGAGGCATGCCCACTTATTTAAAGAGTTTGCAAGGGATGCCAGAAAATCAAAAGCTCTTTTAAAAATTAAAGCACCTCCAATATTCCTCTCACAAGGCTTAGTGGTAAAATAAAGCAAAAGCTTTCTCTCTCTCTTTCAACTTGCGTGGCCAAAAGCAAGTTCAAAATTCTGCCCTACTGCCGTAATTAGCACATCAAAAAGCGGACGTCCGTACAGCTTGCCACGTGGTTGCTTTTCCGAAAAATACTCAGCATTTTCCGGGGCTGCCTTACAGCCATGTCACGTCAGCATTTTTCAGCCGAGCTCTCCGCGGGTATGCCAGCCAGGGGTGGGTCTGTATGTACACTGGACAGCCACGTCACCAATTTGTGACAAAGAATTTTTTCCACCAAGAGGATTTTCCAGCCTACGCCACGGGTTGTACCAAATCCTATGGAGGCTTTGGCAAGTCGATGATGGACATGATGCTACAACAAGAGGCGCAACGCACTGCCTTGGATCGCGATCACGAAGAAAGAAAGGCAGACTTGGAGCGTGAGCGTGAGCGTGAGCAAGCCCGCATGGCGGCCGAAGAAAGGCAAGCGGCCTTGGAATTAGCACATGAGGCACAAAGAGACCAACGCATGCAAGAGTTGGTCCTACAGGTACTCACCTCGAAGTCCGAGCCACTCAAAGAATCATCAAGTAACACAAGTCGAGAAGCAGAATTCCAACAACCCTGTCACTGAGAAGTTGACAATCAAAAAGTATGACAGTAAGATGGATGCTAATGTTATTCATTCTTGGTTGCATCAATTTAATGCTTATTTTGCAGCAACTAAGAAAACAGGGAATAGCAAAGTTTTGACAACAGCCATATATCTTGCCGGTGATGCCATTAATTGGTATCAAGCGTGGCAAGAGGCACATTTGGCTGCGTCCCTAGAGGAAGCCGAGGAAGGCATGCCCCTTTCTTTCGATTCGACCGACTTCCAAGACAAGCTCAAGGCGCGGTTCATGCCACCTCAGTACCTAGCGCGGTTAAAGGAAAGATTGACACAATCTCAAGCAAAATGGTATCCCAATCATATCCTTTTCTAATCGTGTTTTGCAGCTTGGCACCCAATTACGCAAATCGGATGCGAAGCGCAAAGAGGCTTTTATTTTCGAGCTGGACAAGTATATCAAGTTCGATATCAAAGTCTTCGACCCCGTAGATCTCAACAAGGCGGTAGCGATTGTTCTCGTACAACAGATGAAGCACAACAAAGGAAAGCCTAAGGAGAACAAGTCCTCTCACAATACCTCTCAAACTCCTCAGAACCCCACAGAACGGTAAGAACGATAACTCTTCTATCCAATCTTTCGGAAAAGAACTCTCAAAATGTATCTACACACTTGCTAAACGTAAGCTCATCCCAAATGAAAAAGCTGCACAAGGAATTTTAGGATGACACATAACGGCAGAAAAAGTCATTTATTCTAAGGAAGGTCCTTGTTATCAATGTCACGTCAAGGGTCATATAAAGAGCACATGTCCTAAGAACCAATCCAACGAACTTAAGAACCCACAGAACCCACATCCTCTATTAAAGCCATAAATGAGAACACTAGTGCGTCCCAAGTTTCTCATGATCCTCTCATCGATGAGTCTCTCATGAAGTGTTATGGTCGTGTGAATAGTCAACACATGGTGGTCTTGTTTGATTCAGGCAATATGCATAATGTGATTGGTCTCTTGTAGAGAGAGCCCACCTAGAGGTTAGCCAGACAACTACTCTCGAGGTGTCGGGCTTCGCTCCCGGTATGGACTCTCTCATTACACGAGAGTGCCTTGATGTGTTATTTACTATTCAACAAGCGCCCTTCCACAAAAAATTTGTAGGGTCCTCTCTCAAGATGTGATATGATTTTAGACATTCGATGGTTTCGTGAGCATAACCCTCTCATTGATTGGGCGGACAATACTCTCACTCTAAATGCCAAAAGTGACTCCCGTTATCATTCACGGTGAGGAAGTTGTTCATTCTTTACCTCTCATTTCTAATGTGCACGCGAAGCTTGAAAAGAAACAGGAGAAGGAGACTCTCTCAGTCTTTTCTTCTCCAAAGCACGACACAAGTGTTGCAAGATAGAGATGTGATTGTTCACAAGGATGATGGTTTAGATGATGATTTTTCTAGTGAAGCTAACCTCATTGCAGATACGATCAATCATTAAGAACCGATCTCGGCTCTCGAGCCGAGATCCAAAGAACCCACTCAAGAAGTATTGTGTGTTCGCATGATTAGTCATCACGCATTGTTCGAGTGATTCATTCGTGACAGTTTCTTGTATTTTCCTCACTGTCTTTATGTGTTCCCTTTCCACAGGCATGCCTTATTGTACGATGCACATGATTCACTCATAAATGAGCACAGATGTATGAGGATCACTCTCGAAAAGAATAAGAGGTTGCATTCAAGGAATTCACACTCCATGTCTCTTCCTTGGCATGATACAGTCTCAAAAAGAGCACCAAAAATATTGTCCATCAAGCATCGGCATTTCCGTTGTGATTTGCCAAGGTTGATAAGTTTAGGTCGAAAAGTCAAGATTCGATCTCTCTTTTTACGTGTGTTTGGTGATCGGTTTGACACTTTGTTCATCTGCATTGCATGCACAGTCATTTAGGAAGCATAGTTGTAACAAATTGCTGACGTGTCAAAGCCCTGAAGAAGGGGGCCAACTTGCAGATGTCGGCCGAGGGGCCTAAACCATAAGAAGAACAAGTAACAGAAGAAGAAGTCCTACGAACTTATGGAGACCTCGTTCGATGGGGCCCCAAGTGACATAAAGATTAAAATAAAGCAGGACACGCAGCTGATGACGTGGCAGATTTCCAAAAATTGCGCTGGCATGATGACATGGCAAGCTGTACGGATTTTCGCGTTTTGCACTGGATGATAACGTGGCAAGCTGTACGTATTTCCGTAAATTACGTTGGCAGCTTTTTGGCTTTGCTTTTGGACCAGATGCTTTTGAGTTTGAAGGCTTTATACTGTAAATTGCTTTTGGGGCCTAGGGCCTTTAAATATGAGATTAGGGTTCATTCTCTGGCATGCTTCCTGGAGAAGGTGCAGAGTCTGGAGTACCTGCTTGTACTGTGTTGATGCAATGCAAAGAAATACCGAAAGGGGCGCCAAGGTTTGGGGCCAATACTCTCTGGGCTGGAATTCCACCACTCCGTGTCGCGTTCGTCTCTCTCTCTTTCAGTTCAGTTGTTATTGAAGTGCTAAAAGTCTGTTCAGTCTGTTCTTTTTTATTGGCACGTGGTGCTCGTCTTGTGACAATAGTATTTTTCCAGTCACTCTACATGGAATGGGTATGTTCATGATTTTGTGTTGGAAGTGGTTTCAGGACTTTTCCTCCTCGGAGATTCTTGAAGAAGGTAGACCCACGACCATAGCCGAAGTTGGAGCATTGAAGCCACAACACATCACTTTGTCGCTTTCGGCGCGGCCCAAAGAAGCAAGCATTGCAAACCTTCATGAAGTTCAAGTATCGCACGACCCACGCATTAGAATGGGCCGGCGAAGCGTTCTTCGCAGGATTCCAGGAGTTGTTGGCGCATGATGCAATACAGTTCGGTACCAGTTTCTCACTTTGAAAAGAAAGGGATATCACGTGCACATCTAACCCTATGTGCATGTGGACAAGCTACTTCAGGTCTAGGGTTTAGATCAGCTTAGGAAGAGTTATGGCACCTTTGTGAGCCTGTGAGCAAGCGGTGCATGTCCATGCACTTAGAGTAGTTACATATCCTCTGGTTGCACACACATGATCATCAGCATGACATTCAAAACTCATCATGAGCATTTTACAGTGCATAGACCCCATTTTTCCCAATTATTCATTTTTCACTTATTATTTAATAAGTGACTTTGTTGGGAAACTGAGTAGGGCAAATTTGCTAAGTGACTATATAAGAAACCTAACGCTAGCACTTTCTCGCAGAAGAGGCATAAGAAGTTCCAGGCTTCCAGCAACTTGCAGTGCACCTTCTCAGCAGGATCGGCAGGAGGCCTAGCGTTTCCAACCTACAGAGCAAATAGTGTTTTTGGCTACAGATTCAGTCTAGCGTTTCTACTAGAGATCAAGACGAACGTTTTTGCTACAGATAAGTGGTTTTCAGTTGCAGACCTTGCCTAGAGTTTTGCACTTTCTCACGTCAGATCAGACCCAGTGCATCAGCATTTTCAGGTTTCAACACTTAGACACCACAAATTCAGCCCTTAGCCACGCAGACCTCACCTCCCGCAGCAGATCCTCGCCAAACCGTCAGATCAGCCAGCGTTTTCAGATTCAGCCCGCTATTCGTAGTTTTCAGCATCTGCGTTTTCAGTGCATCGTCGTTGCATCATCGCCATTGCCGTCCTCGCCGACACAGTGTCACAATTTAGCAGGAAGTCCACCTTTGCAGATTTTAGCCCTAGCGTTTTCAGATTTCAGCCTGTCCTCGTCCTCGTCATCATTGTCATCGACATCGTCGGCAAGTCCATTGCATCTAGACCATTGTACCAGATTTGTGCGATCAATAGCATAGACCTCTCTCGCCATAGAAAGGAGGGTTTGAGAACCGTCTAATGTCGTATTCTCTCTCAGTTTCAACACCTTCATTCACAGTGTCATTCACTTTGTTTGTGATCATTGCACTCTCTCAAAAGGAACGGAAGGCTCTCCCTTCCGTAAGTAAAAGGAACCCTTGAACACGTTTCGAAGCACTCATCTTGAGCAAAGTTCAACAATCACTTTTGCTGCACCTTACACTCTGTTGTGTGTGTGCGCACGCGCGCATGCGCACGTGTGTGTGTGTGTGGATTGTGCACCACATTATCACTATTGTGGCATATCCCCTCTTCAGAGAAGATCGCTCTAGCTTACACATGCAAAACAGCAAGTAGACAAAAAATAGCTTCATAAACACGAACTCTGTGCTTACATGCATTTGACCGCTTCAAACCATGCACTGACATAGAAACACAAGTTATTGAAAAATCAAAATCACATTCACATCACTATGCCCATTGGACGGAGCAAATTAGAGAGTGAGGGCTGGTTTGTGGCTATGTCGAGCCATATTAAAGGTGGATGTACCTTCTTAAGCAATAGGAGCCATGTGTTTGCCCACTCGCTAGGCTTGCCTGTGTTGGCAGTACGAGCCATGTGTTAAATGTTTGCCCACCCGATAGGCTTGCCCAATTCCTAGGTCTCTAAGGGGTTAAGCGTCTTACTTTCATGCAAGTGGTCTCAATTTTAAGCGATTTGGGGATGGGCTATATTTTTAGTCTATGGATGATGTGGCATATTTTTCCAAGGCGCCCCACCTCTAGTAGGTCGAGGGGTATTTTTGGGGGTGTTGGGGCACTTGCTAGAGGCCGCTAAATAGGGACCTCCCCTATCTCGTGATTCATTCAATGCAAAGCCAATATTTTTAGTCCCCTCCCTCCCCCCCCCCCCCCCCCTCTCTCTCTCTCTCTCTCTCTCAAGCTCAAGCATAGTGAGATCTTTTGCATTTTGCAAGGCCGATCCAGTATCTTCTCTCTAGCATATTTGCATATTGCATTTTTCTCTCTTTTCTACAACATTCTCTCCCCTCTATGATCTCACTCACTTCAACGAGGTCTCTTTTTTGTCTATGTGTATTTCTCTTGCGGATCCACATTTGGGGATGGACTGGCATAGGCCTTGCTTCATTGCTACGAGGGACAGCTCACAATTCAAGGCTGATTCAAAGGAGTTTCATCGGGAGGTTCAGAGGCTTCCCTTGATCAAGAGATGTTTCGCTCACGGATACAAACTTGATTGTCATAAGATTTATCTTTTTCGCTCAACCTTTAACAAAGGCCACCATCCTTGGAATTCTTTGGTTGTAGTAGATTACCATGTGGATGGTTGGAGAGCAACTCCAACGAGGGTCCTTGTAATATCTTCAAAATCCATAGTATGATAGTTTAACTGCAAGTAGGACCGGTTTGCTTGGCTAGAAAAGCAAACAACCCATGCTTTGATACCAATGTTAAACAATGACAAACAGACCAGAGCTGAGCAAAATAGATAACACTCTGTACTAGCAAATGAGACGGAGGAGGGAACTTTCCTCTTCAGAGAGTTTTGGTCCTCAAGACAAGCAGCCATGGCGGTATTTCTTCTGAGTTTAAAACAGCTATACCTCGGATTTAGATGTACTTAGCCCTCAAAAGAAACTTTGAAAACTACGCTTAAAACAAAGATTCAAAAATCCAGGTGTATGGCTCAAGAAGAAACGCTGGTGCACCTGTTCATCACTTGTAAACACAACTCAGGCTTCAAATCAGTTCTGCAGCAGGCGGGGGGGTTTGCCAAGTGAAAGCTCTCTTGGAGATTTATCCTTTTAGAGGAATGTAGTTTCACTGACATTCCCTTGTGGACTTGCCTAAGAGGGGAATTCTTATGACAAATTTGGGTCGAAAGGAACAAAGCCATATTTGATGGCTCTTTCTCTTCTTTTGTGGGTTCCATTACTGTACGGTGCAGAGCGATTATGGGAGATATGATTAGGCTTGTTTCCACAGCTGAATCACTTGATGTCAAAGATATCCAGAAGGCCTTTAGATGGCAAAAGTGGAGAGAGATCTCTTTGTCTCATTACAATCCCCAGAGAATGTAGTCATTACTAATTTTTTATCTTCCCTTTTGTAATGCCCCCCAGGCCTGTTGGTCTCTCCTCTGTAGACCAGGATTGCTCATGTCCTTCCTCAGGAGTCTTTGTACTTTCTTTCCTTTTTCTTTAATTTAATACAGCTGTTAACTAGCACCCATTAAACCAGCGTTTTCTAAAAAAAGTGTCACAACAGCCTTTCCATACAACCCCACAAATCCGCCATGGTTTGCAGGGGAGTTCGTGGGCTGCTTAGCTTTGTGAAGAGTACGTTGATTCAAGCTGCATATGCTCTTGCACCTGCTGCTTCTCTACCAGCTCCATGTGCTGGATCATCTGCTGCTTCTTCATGTGGTCATTCGACCATGTTGTGACACATCACTGGCTTGTGACTGGTCACAAACTTTCTTGTATGTACATATAATTATTGACACAATAACTTTCCTAAGCTTAGAAGAATCTGTAGAAGTTACACAAACCTTCCTTGAACAAAAAAGAGCCGTTTCGACAACCTTTCAGTGACCCCAATCCTTCAAAGCTCTGTGAGCAAAGTCTCAACATGAATTCATCACTTTAATGGGAGGAGATAGTTCCATTCAATATTTTTCACACAATATTGTGTCTCTTGATCCGATTGGTGAATCTCCTACGTAAGCTTAATCTCTTCCTACAGGTGCAACATAGTGCCTCTGGCCCACTGCTCACTGTGCTTGAAATTCAGAAGTTTTGTCAACCAATGCAGCAAAGATTCCAAGAGTGCTGCTCCTATGTGCTAAGGCTATCTCATCTTGCAAGAGCTCTGATACCATTCATTAGGGTCACTCTACAGGACTTAAACCCAGTTAAAGAATTCAAGCATGTAAAGCAGAAAAACTCAAATGAGTATTGCACAGTACACTGCGATTGAGAATGTTCGCAAAAGAAGAATGAAGAGAAGCAGCTTGCATTACCTGAAGAAAGAGCATATCCCTTGCATGGTCACCTCTTGAAGGGTTGCCGCTTAGGTTACAGAGGGTTTCCTGAGATCCAATAGTTCCTGAGGTCCAATACTTTGAAGAAAAGGTATATGTGAAGCTGAATTTTGATGGAGAATCGGTTTCTTGACATGCACGCTGACAGAGACAAAACCGTGCGGTGTGCTAGCAAGGAACAGGCAGGGAGAGCTCGTTGTGATGCCTGTCAAGCTCTGAAGAAAAGGGGAAAAGAGGGACTTGCTGCGGTGCTACTGTACAAATCGGAATGAGAAAGAAATGGGCATCATAGAATGTACATAAGCTAAACAGAATAATGCACAGAGAGAGCAAGAAATAGAGAGAGAGAGAGAGAGAGAGAGAGAGAGAGAAGGACACAAAGACTTTGATGAAACAAAGGAGGACTTCCGGTCCTGATGCGAGCCACGAGCTCTTCAAAGAAACACTCTACCTATGCATACCACTATGGTAGGCCTGTTAGCGCCTTCAAGCTAACATAGCCATGCAAACGAACCCTCGTCACCTGCTACTAGCTACCATCAAATTGCAGAGTTGAAGGCAAAACCCACAGGATGTGTTCCTAGAACTGCATAAAGTGAAGCGCATATACACACAGAGAGAGAGAGAGAGAGAGAGCACACAGGCAAACTTTGCTAAGAGGCGATAGAGAAGCCAGGGAGAGAGAAACAGTTCAAAATGAGAGAGCAAGAGAGAGAGAGAGAGACACAGCCAGACAGAAGGATGAGAGATATTTTGACACGAGATCCTAATAGACAGAGAGACAAGATGGAGGCGGGAACTGTCCGTAAGGCTCCAGGCTTCAAAATCCCCTTGATCTTTCTGCTGTCTATTGTAGACGTGTCGTCCACTCATTGCCTTTCATCTTGGCAGCTTTGAGGTCCCTCCCAATGCCTCCCATCGAGTCCCATGTCAGCTTGCCATATCATTTTTTGGAAGTATCCTCTTTGTTCCCTCAAAAGTGCTAGGCATATAAAAAATGAGCTACACATGCTCATTGCCTTTAGCGGAGTTTCACACAGACACGTTGGGATACATGGAAGAAAATTTGTACGATAGGAAACTTGCAGGCTTTGTTGAAAGAAAACCTCTCTCCTTCCATTTCACCAAAAGCCGAAGCGTTTCACTCGATCCGTTGTGGATTGGCAATGCATCAATGGCCCCTATTCTTTGCCTTCGCATCCACCCTTCATTGCCTCAAGTTGCCCCATTGTTGGCCGCAAACGATGAGGTTAGTAAGGCAAGGCTACTGACCTCTACTTACCCAGCCTCAACGTTAACATTGCCTAATCACTCAAGTCGACTTTTGTTTGAAAAAATTAGTAGACGATGAAGTTAGTGAGTGGAGCTTTATCAAAAAGCCACTAATGTGGCATTTTGAAAAGGTCTGCATATCTTAGCTCCTACCATCACTACCAAGAGCACCATCGATGGCAACCACCCGACAACTTCAAACACACATGCAAGTTAGAGAAAGAGAGAGAGAGAGAGAGAGAGAGAGAGAGAGAGAGAAATGAAATGTTATATTAACATCTTCAGAAGGCCAATAAGACCAGAACGTTACAATGTGGTGGATCTGATACAAAGTCAGAGTAACAAAATGACAAAATGACAAAATAAAAATACTATGGAATCCTAAACCGGTAGGTGTGAACTAAGCAGCTAGCTGGGATAGCTAAATCACAAGAGATCCAGCATCGGTCGCTGGTGGATCTCATCAATCTCCTCCATGGTCAGCAGTCTGACCACGCGTCGCGCATGTCGGGCCAAAGTGATCTGAATCCTCTGATGTAGCCTCCGTCGATGTTGTGTAGTCCTCTGCAGTCGTGGGCGTCTGGATCTCCTCATCTCGATCGCTCGGTCGATCAATGTGCCTCTGGTGTGAGGCGACAAGCTCTGCTGTGGTAGTAGCTCCTCTGGGTGTCCAGTGTCTACTCTAAAGAAGTTTGTGATGTGTCTCTGAGACTGGCTAGCCTCTCCTCTCATCAATCTCTCTCAGCATATGCGCAGCTCGAGCAGAAACAAACCCAGGCATCTCTGACCCTCGTACCTCATGACTTTGGAGAGTGGTCCAAATCCCGCTCTAAATAAGCAGTGGAAGCGGCCTCGTATCTCGTAGTAGACGGGGCAATGGCATGTGTAGTGCAACTCTATCTCAGGCTCCATGTCACACAGGGGGCATGTCCTGGCCTCTACAGTACGCCGTTGTATCTCCCATTCTCGATCCGCATCTACTGTGAAGATGTGCATATCTGGCCAATAGCACATCATATCCCATGAGACAAGTGGGTGTCCATGTATCTGGACCTCGTCACAAAACCGTCCTTCGTAAGCTGGAGAAGATGCTCTCTGTAGAAAGCAATCTTCGTGCCCAACTTTTGTGCTGGATGTATCCATGTCCTCCTAATGTCTAGCTGAGTCAGGTCCTAGCGGATGAGCCTAGTGATCTTAGACTATGTAAGAGTCGGAGAGGGTGCTTGAGTACTGGAAGGGGGGCAATCTGTCTGTGATGAACCCATGCGCCTGAAACCATGATGTCATCTCCCCATACCACATGTTGTATCTGCCTGCATGGCTAACTATCAAGAGGACTCAAGTGCAAGGTAGGCGTATCTGTCTCTAGGAAGTTCCCACATGCGGTGTATGAAGGAGACAGATCTGGTGAGCACCTCAACCACTAGTGGGGGGGCAGCTAGCTTTGCTCGGATAATGGCACGTGGTATTGAAGCCTTGGCTCTAATGAGCCGCGAGATCATAGAGACCAGAGGCTTCTCCATGTCCCTCCGTCCATCAGTGCGACCTGTCCTCCCGTGATGATCCAATGAAGGCCCCCTTATCTTAGCTCCATAGAGCAATGCAAAAGCCACCAGAGTGTCAAAGAGCCAGAGCTTCATCCGAGGCTCCTGAAACTGAACCTATGAACACATCCTCTCCAATCTACCCAATGCCGCATGGGCTCTGGTCAATCTAGTCTCTGCTGCTCTCCTCAGTGAAAATGTTGGTCCACTAAAAACCACTCCAAGGTAAGTGTAAGCATTTGTATACTGCATTGTCTCCTGGTTGTATGAGAATGCGGGCGTTGACCTCCTGATCCACTCTTGATCCACTGTGGGGTGGTATTAAATACCATGACCTTGGTTTTACCAAGGTTGACTGACAAACCACTTTCATGGGCAAACCTATGCAAAGCATCCAAGTGACATTGCATCCCCTCCGGAGAGTCGTAGATCAACACAATATCATCAGCATATAACAATAGCGGAATCCATGTCCCTGCCATCGGTGCACCTCTATCACCATCTCTCTCAATGTAGTCAGAAACCTCATCCACATACATACCAAATAGAGTAGGGGAGAGCGGGCAGCCCTGCTTCACCCCAATAGTGGAGTGAACCGTTGTAGATAGACCCTCTGAGGTGCGTACATGCCCTACTACTGATCTGTACAATGCCATGATCCCCCAAATGAGCTTTGTGGGTACTCCTATCTCTTGTAATCTGCACATCAATCTAGCTCTGAGTACTGTGTCAAATGCTTTGCGGAAGTCCACAAAGCTACAATAGATCCGTCTCCCATGGGATTGACCCTCCTCAATGATGGCCCTGAGTGTCAATTATATGGTCAAGAGTAGAAAAACCTCTCCTGAACCCTACTTGCCCAGCTGCATGTACTCCCTCCTTCTCTACCCATCTACTCAGTTGTTGCTGCTCAAGAATGGATGTGTACAACCGTGCCAATGTGTGTCCAATCATGATAGTGCGATAATTCCCAAGCTCCATAGGGTATCCTGATTTGAAGATAGGTACAATCGTAGATAGGCTCCAAGTATCAGGCAAGCCCTCACACATGACACGGTTAAACATAACTGCTAGAAGCTCTGCTAGTAGATCTCTAGCATGCATGAAATGCTCGGCCACTAAGCCATCGTGATCATATGCTCTCCCAGTCCTCATCCTGTCAATGGCCTTTTTCACCATCTCAGCGGTGAAAAAATCACATGTGTGTGGGCATGGATTGGGGGGGTCGGGAAGGGGCAGCAATTCAGGAACTGTGTACAAAGATGATGCGTACTGACCCCAGGTCTCTGTAGAGGTAATGCCGGGGGGGGGGGGGGGGGGGGGGGACTACTCATGAAAGAGCTACCATGCCTCACGCAAGTCATACCTCAAGAATAGCCGGTATAGATCCTGCTCTAGTCGAGCCAAAATTGCCCTCTTCTTCCGCCACACTAGACGTCGGAAGTCAATCTGTGATGACTGTCTGTGAGTGATGTCACCCCAAAGCACCTCCCTCTAAAGTCTAGCTCTCTTCTGGTGGCATTCCTCATCATACCAGCTGTTATGAGGCATGCTCCCAGAACGGCATCTCTTCTCAAGTTGGGTGTGTGGGTATGCCTTTGCTGCTGCATCATGTAATGTCTGTGTCAGTATAGCAGTATGCTCATCCAGAGGTTGCCATGGATCCTGAGTGCATAGGCGTCTGTAGATCCCATCTATGTATACAGAATCCATCTCCCGCGTGAAGGTGTAGTGAGTAGGGGCTACTACCCGTGGCCTGTGTGCTACACTGAACTGGAAAGAGATGGTCAACGACACAAGAGCATGATCCACTGCCACCCCAAATAGGTATGGGCCCAACTATGAGATCCTGGATACTATAGATGAGACTTGGCTGTGCCATGGCGTAATCCACTATGCTGGCTCCATGTCTGTTTATAAAGCATGTGAAACCTCCCGCAGCGGAAAATCTATGTAGGCCATTCAAGATGGCCAATCTATGTGCAATCCCCATGTCTATCAAGTGCCGTTCATACTCAATATGTTCCCCATCTTGTGATAGTCTGGATAGGCCCGTCTCTGCAACATCCAGCTCTCTCAACATCTCCTCTGAAGTATCATAAAATACTGTCTGATGATGGGTAGTCCTAGCATTGAAGTCCCCTAGAATGATAATGTCACCATCTCTAGAGAACTCCCATATGTCATCATCCAAATAGAGAAGGGGGACTGTCCTTTGGGTGGTGCATATACTGACGTCCTCGGGGGAAAGTAGCAAATAGTAATGTAAAGATATATCCATGTCTCTGCTCTCAATCTCACCCACATGTACCTAGCTTGCTCATCCCTACAGGCTATATGTATTAATGGCTGCAACTTCTCCCTGAATAACACTGCCACTCCTCCTGAGCCCTGCCCTCTGTGCTTTGATCGTGTCTCCTCTCTATAGGCTGTCTCCCATCTGTATCCACTAATGTGAGGCATAGACTGCCTAGGGGCTGATGTGTCTCAAAGTAGAAGATGATGTCTCTCCCGGTAAAACTCTCCTCAAAAGCACCCACATCAAGGCGCATATATCCATTACAATTCCATGTAGCAACTTTGAATGTGGTCCCATAGGCCTCACATCGTCATGTGGAGCGTTGCTCCAATATCACCACTCTTCCATCTCAGTAAAAAGCAATCTTACCTTTTTCCCTTGCCGCTCTAATCTCTTGCATTACCTCCTGCATATGGGTGATCTGTGAGAGGGCAAGGTCATCCCCGAGAAAGATACTCGTCTTCTTGAGAGAGAGAGAGAGAGAGAGAGAGAGAGAGAGAGAGAGTCGTCATGTCACTAGGCTTTCTAGAAAGCCGGGTCCCTTTCCCTCGCTCAAAAATGAAAACTTTGTTTCCTTCAAAACAAAAACCAAGAGAATCTTGAGCGTTTTCACCGATATAAACTTCATTAAGTGGTCTATTAACTACAAACAATGACATTCATTCCCATGTAGAGAACTCCCCCTTCATGTGAATCTTGAGCGTTTTCACCGATACAAACTGCATTGTGTGGTCTATTAACTACAAATAATGACATTCATTCCCACGTGGAGAACTCCCCCTCCATGTGAATGTATACACCCTCTTAGGCAGCATTTAGGGTTGCATTCCGGTAGGAGTAGTCTGTAGAGAGGCCACATGCAAAAATGCCATAATGCCCATTGGACTCAAGTCGATGAGCTCTGACAATGTCACAGTGTCTGAGTGGCCTAAAAGTAACTCTTGGAAACCTTGCCATTTGGAAGGGTCTCGAGCACATGCATCGGGCCAACCTTTGAAGATGAAAGAGACCTCCTAGGGAAGGTCAAACTAAATGATAAATATTGAGAAGGTTGAGTGAAAGTAATTCTTTTTCACCAAAGAAGGGTGGGGAACAGTTCGTGCACGGAGCCTAGTTTGTGCGTGGATCAACTTTAATTATGAAAAGTATTTTGGTCTCCAATTTTCATTAAAAATTGATCTTTTTTTGCTATAAGAAAACTAAGAACCTTCCTAAAAATTTGAGCACTCCATGTGTGCAACCATCTTAGATTCTAATCACGTAATGTTACTCCCAGCTTAACTTTCTCACCTCTTTGCAAAAAAAAACCAATCCAAACCGAGCATTGAGCCCCAACTAATGATTGAGAAGGCTCCATCATATCACGTCCACTCCATGCTCACTACAACTCTCTCCTCACTCCTAGCACACACTCCCATGCACCTTCCTTTCCTGATGCACACTCCAACTCTCTTCTAAGCCGCCAAAAATCTTCTCCTATCAAATAATCCTACTATTTCATGGAATGAGTTGTGGCAAGGACATGAGGATTCCCAATTTACCTTTCCCCCCAAAACAATAAAGTTTCTATAAACCCTCTCCAACTCCACTTCTCACTCATCATCCTTACCCTTTCTAGCATGAAGGTGGCACCCCTCTACCCTCTCTTCCCACTACATGCCAGCATATCCGATGAAACAAGTAGGTGCTTTAGGAAGACAAATGTTCGAATCCTAGCCATGTTGAACATCTCTCCAATCCCCAGACACCGTGTCCCCCCCCACAATTGATTGGCAAAGACTAATGCCATAACCACATAAAGCATTAATTGAACAATCACATAGACCAATTATGGTTTGTAATGTCAATCCAATTTTGTGGATGAAAGGTAATTAGGTTTAGATAATCCTAACGAGGGATTAAAGATAGGGTTAGAGTGGTCATAAATGCTTGATGTGAAAACCTACTCACCATCTAAATAAAGCTACTTCATCATCAAGGGATGTGGCTTGTTGGAAAACCCAAAACCATGCCACACATGGTCAACGAATTGTTGATTAGTGAGAATGAATAACTAGAGATGTTAAGTGGGCTAAGTGGATTAGAAAATACTACTCCTAATCTAACTCTGATACTACTTTTTAGAGATAGGGTGGGTGAAAGTACAAACAATGTTAGGATTAAAGGTCACTGCCCCTGACCAACCGAATCCAACCGAATCCAACCATCCAACTCATAACTTTACTAACACTTTGTTATTCCTATCATGATACAACATTATAAGGGAGTTGCAATGCTGGCTACCAGAGCTCCACCACACAATAGTGTGTCTACTCTCTCTCTCTCTCTCTCTCTCTCTCTCTCTCTCTCTCTCTCTCTCTCTCTCTCTCTCTCTCTCTCTCTCTCTCTCTCTCTCTCTCTCCATGCAAGCATAAGTGCATATGCATCACGTTCAATGTTATTAGAATTGACCGCTCAACTTGGGTGCACCGAGATGATCTTTTGGAGAGCTCAAAGCTTGCTTTTGAGTTTGAGGAGCTTTAAATGCTTGTGTGAAAGGATGGAATGAGAATACATTAATGTATGCCTATGTAGGATGAGAGGAGTTTGGAGCAATTTGGAGATGTAGGTAATGAGTTTGGAAAAATTACAGGTCTGGTTTGCAGAAGCTTTTTTTCTCAATAGAAAACAATTTTGGGTCTTATGCCCATTCTCTACATCAATTTCACCATAGCCTACAACATTATAGAAGAAAGTTTTGTCAAAAACATCACCAATTTTGAAATATTGTGATTGACTTTCTACAGGTTTTTTGGGCTGCAAAATTTGTTTTTTGCAACAAAAACGTCACCTTGAAATTTCATCTCAATTCATACACATGGCACCTATTTCGATATGGCCTACATCTTTGCAAAGCAATTTTTTTCAAAATCTTGACATGTTTTGAGATAATTCTGGACAAACTACAAATTACTCTCGATTACGCACATGTAGAAAGCATGTCAAAACAAATGTGCATGTTTTGCACATTTTGAAAGCAATGACTCTCTTGGTTGCAATTTTAGAGACATTGTTAGTCTTTCTCGACAATAATATATGCACTTGTTGATGCCTCCTTGATGTGTTCATGAGCATCGTGATGCAATTGCTCATTATGAGAGCTTTGATGTGTTGATAGCTCGAGTACACTTATTGTGATTGGTTTATGATAATGACCATTGAGCGACTTGAGAGCTGATTTGGTATATGCAATACCGAGCTCTTGACCATTTAAGTTATTGCTTCATATGGTCTTTGAATCATGAATGGCGTTTGGAGCATCTTAGTGATGCTTAGTTTTCCATGTCATGCGATTGACATCAGATTCGTGCATTGTATGCAATATTTCTCTCTTAATTGTGCATGATCATATGCTTATTTATGGGAATCTAGATTGTCTGTGGTAGCCTTGAGGCACTTTTGTTTGTGTTGATGATCTATGGCTACAAGAGATTGATGCCAGCATGAGCATATAGACCGATTTTACGAAAGATTTGTGTAGTTCTTTGGCAATACTTTTGTGTCTTGATTGCCTCTCATGTGCGATCGAGGCAACCATAACCAAGGTGGGAGATTTTTAGTTTTGACTTGCTTTCTTGATTTGGTGCTTGTTTACATGCGTATTTGCTTACTATTGGGAGATTTTGGTTTATGCCTCCTATTGTATATGCAAAGTTTGAGGATACTGCCTAGCATGCTCATGTGGTGCTAGTTTGGCAATTACAACAATTGTAACGAGTCTTGATTCATCGTACCCTTTTGTGAGGGTCATAGGGAATTTTTTTAAAGCTGAGCACTAGGGGTTGGGTTGCACATTGGGCTACCTAGTGTGAGGTGGACTAGGGCAATGGAGATCCCCTTATTGCACCTACTCCATAGGATATGTATAGAGGGAACCAAGTGCTCAAATGTCAAGTTGGCTCCACATAAGTGATTTAGGTTTGATGCATAATTTCAAGAGAACGGAAGCTAAATTTTCTCACACACATACACATCAACCTTTCACCATATTTCCCAAAACCTAAGTACACACAATCTAGACAAACACACAAGCACATACACACACATAGAATAGACTAGAGAGTGAAAGCATGTAAGAGAGGAGACGTGGACATGATTTCTGCACATACACTTAGCATAATAGTAAGTGAGAAGAATATTGCACACAATTGGCGATCGGACAACGAACGTCTGGCCCCAGCCAAAGGTGCAACGCCTTTACCCCAACACCAAGGTCTTTCGAGAATGGGGTGAGGGAGTAAAAGACCTAATTTCTTACATGTTTCTACTTTAATCTCTTGCCAAATTAAATAAGATGAAACATATTGTTTAACATTGATTTTCATAGCAGGCTAATAAAAATCACGACATAAAGTATGAAAAGTAGTAGCAAATCCTCTATGTCGCACATAAGGTGGCTTATGCAATTCTTCAATGAGGAAAATAAGGAAATTGTTTTGTGACACACGATTTTTGTTTGAGGTAAAGAAAGTTTTCTTGTATGGTGTATTCAAGAAATGTGTGCACAGAATTGTCAAGCATATGCAACCATGGGCTTTTAAAGTCATCAACGTGAGCATAAGTATCAGACATAGAATCAAATGGAGTACTCATGATAATTGATAGAATATTAGAGAGGGTCTTCGACTTAAAGCATCATCTATAAAATTTTCTTTATCAGGCTAGTGTTACCATATACATGTGGTAGTGATGTGTGTGAACACACTAGGACCGCCGGGGCATTTTTGCCCTCTTTAGGAGGTTTTTCCCCCGTGCATTGTATATACGCCCATCACTCTAGGGCTATCTATCTTTCCATTGCACACTAAGTAATACACTCTCTGTTGTGTGCCTTGAGCTTCCTTCGTCTTCTCCAAGCTGTGTGTGTTTCTATGCAACCCTAATTCCAACAATTGGTATCAGAGTAGGTTGCATCCTCCCCGGCTTAGTCGCCAACTGCTGCTCCAGTACACGCCTGCTCACTTTCTCCGATTTCAATGAGCTTTGGCGAGCGTTCACAGGACGATAAGTACTTCGGGCAGAATGGTAGAGCTCGGTCTGCTCAGATTTTCGATTTGGGCTCATTTCGGCCTCCGTGTCCACTACAGGCAGTACTGCACAGGCTATTTCGTCATTTTGTGCAGAATTTTTGTCAGTGCCGTTTTCTACATAACAGGTGCCTTATAGTCTTCTACGGCTTTGTGCTATATAGCACAGGCTGTTCCCGCTTCGTTTCTCCTATTTTCGGGCATTTTTCACATCAGGTGCAGCATTTACCATGGCTGACAACAACAACACAGATGTGTTCAAGATGTTTGCCTGTATGGATGCAACAAAGTTAGAGGTAATAAAAAGATGGCCTAATCCAAGGAATCTACAAGAGGTACGAAGCTTTGTAGGTATGTGTGCCCATTACATGACTTAACAAAAAAAGGAATGTTAAGTATTCATGAACTGCAAAAGTGCAAGAAGCTTTTGAGAAGTTTATCTCTCAAAGTGTGTTCACACTACTAGATCTCTCAAAGCCATTTGAGGTCCAATCTAATGCTTGTGGTGATTGCCTTGGAGCTATTTTGCTTCAAGAAGGGCATGCCATAGCATATGAGAGTCAAAGACTCAACTTCAATAAGTGAGTATTGGGCAAATACAAAAAAAAAGGCTATTAGCTATTCTATATGCCCTAAACACGAGGAAACACTATCTCCTGGGGACTCCATTCATCCTATGAATGGATCACAAAACCTCAAGAACTTCATGACACAAACCAAGCTCTCTGAGAAACAAATGAGGTGGGAAAATTTTCTTTTGTAATTTAAATTTCATATTGCTCACATTTTGTTGGCAAGCACAATCTAGTGGTCAATGCACTTTCACAACGACCAAGGGTAAATGTGGTGTCTATAGCAACTCACAATGATCTATCTTTTATGATAGATGAGTATGCTACTGACCAAGACTTTAAGTATGTAATTACAGCCTTTGCAATAGGAAAGAAACAAGACCCATTCACCTTGAAGGATGGTTATCTTCCAAACGGAAATAGGCTATGTGTTAATCACCCATATAATACGAAAGTCATGTATGAATCCCATACTTCTCCTTATGCAGGGCAAAGAGGGATTCCATAGTCTACTCTTCGAGGAGTAGAAATGAATTTTTGTTGGTCTACCATGAAAGTAAACATACAAGGGTATGTTTCAAAATGCGTGGTATACCAAAAGTTGAAAATTGATAGAGGGAAGCAAGTTGGATTGTTTTAGTTGTTGACAGACTTAACAAGAAAACACACTCTATGCTTGTCAAAAAGACTATTAAGGCACATCAAATGGCAACCCTCTTTAGATCTTAAATTTTCAAGAATCATGGATTTCTAACATCTATATTGCCGGACAAAGATCCTAGAATGACCAATAATTTTTAGAAGGGTCTCTTTTGGAATCTAAGAAGTAGATTAAATTTCTCTTTCGGCCTATCATCCACAAACGGATGACCAAAGTGAAATAACTAATCTAATGATCCTTGAATCTACCAAAAGCCTATGTCATGGAAGTAGATCAATGTTCTCTATGATAGAAGTATCTACCTCTTATACAGTATGTGTTCAATGACATTGTACACACTTCTATGGGGAAAGCACCTTTCGAGGTTAAAGAGGGAAGATCCAAAAGTCACTTACTACTTCAATTACAAGGGAAGATCTTCGCTGCTGATGAATATAGTTGAGACCTACAAGAATCTTTTCCAAAGATCAAAGGGGTTATATCCATCTCAAAGGAAAGGCAAAAAGGGCTGCTGCTAATAAGCACAAAAGAGTCTTAGCCTTTAAGAAAAATGACTGGGTCTTGATAAAGTTTCTCAAGGGTCATCTGAGGCATACTACGGGCAAGAGTCCTACGCACGACCAAGAGTATAATGCTAAACTAGCAAAAAGATACTATGGTCCTTAAAATTCTTAAGCTAGTCAATGATATGGCTTATCAATTGAAGCTGCCCAACCATTGGCTCATGCACCATGTTATCCATGAGAACCTACATAAGCTTTACAAAGGAGCGCCATCAAAAGAAGCAATAGTTGTTGCAGACCCTCCAAAAATCAAAGATAAAGAAGAAGTACTTCAACCTGAGTCCATCCTATGACATGAAGACAAGGTATTAAGAAACGGTAAGATTATATGACGATATCTTATTAAGTTTAAGAATTATTCTTTTAAAGATGCTAAATGAATGCAAAGAACCTAGCTTAAGGATAATATGAACATTGTCAATGCTTACAATGTTGCACTAGAGTAAGCATATGAAAATGCATTTTAAATGGAAAATGTTTTTGTCTTATAAGACTAGTTCTCTTTTTATTGTGCACAAATTTAAGAGTATGCATGCTTAGAATCATGTTTGTGGTGACGACGTCTCCCAAACACCAAGTAGAACTTGTCACTCTACTTTGGAAGTATGATATGGACTAAAGAGCAGACATGCTTGCGATAGCTATGTCTCCCAAGCACCAAATGGACTAGTCATCCATCTTGGAATGATGTCATAGGGTAAAAAGGGATCCTCTACCCGCTAAGAAACATGGACTAATGATTAGGCTTTATCTTCTCTACATCATAGTCGAGGACGACTATGATTTCAAGAGAGAGGTATGTCATAAAAAATAATATCGAACTTTACCAAATGATTTTCTCATATTAAACTAATCATTTAATGTGGGAGAATAAATGGGAACAAGAGTTAGAATAGAGACATGTGCTTTTAGACCTATCTCAACATGGGACCAAAAGGAGACATGGTTACATCTCGATAGGGATCCAAAAGGAGATGGTCTATCAAAGAGCAATGTGCAATAAGTGCTTCTAAACTTACCTCAGCAGGGGTCCAACAGGAGAGATGGTTACATCTAAATAGGGGTCCAAAAGGAGGTAGTCTATCAAAGAGCAATGTGCAACTAATGAAGCTTAAAAGACCTTAGGGTTAGCTTCATTAAAGACCTCCAATGGTTAGTGTTAAAAGTCCTTTGACCTTAAGCAAGCTAGGGCTGACCTTGAGGTGGGAACCCGACCTAAACTTAAGCAAGCTAGGGCTGTGCTTGAGGTGGGAACCTTAAGCAAGCTAGGGTTGTGCTTGAGGTGGGAACTCGACCTAAACTTAAGCAAGCTAGGGCTGTGCTTGATGTGGGAACCCGACCTAAACTTAAGCAAACAAAGGCTGTGCTTGAGGTGGGAACCCCACCTAAGGTGCTTGTCATGCTTTATGACTAAGGTACTTGAGGTACTTGTCACATTTAATGAGGAAGTTGCTTGAGAAGCTTCCTATGCATGGGGGGTAAGATGCTTGAGTCAAAAAGAGAACCTACTCACTTAATGAGGAAGTTGCTTGAGAAACTTCCTATGCATAAAAATCTCAAAGTTAGGGGAATTCTAAAAGAGCACATGGGACACATGTCAGACTCTCACTAAGCTTAACCACATGGTGTGCTTGAATGCTATTGGTTGGGCTAAAGAGGGGTCCAATGAGATTCTACTTCCATCTAACAAATATCTAAATATTTTCAAGCTCTCTCTCTCTAAGGGGTAAGGAGGACACTTGTCAAAAGACTACCCATATGCTTGAATGCATGCTGAATGTGATTGGCTAAGGGGAGAGGGGTCCAATGAGCTTGTAGCAAGTAGAATTTTCTCCTAAAGCAAGAAAGGGGGGTGCTAGGGGGATATACTCTCCACACACACTCATTTGCAAGGCTATTCTCACTTGGTGAAAGTTGAGGAACACCACCTCCTTCTCCAAGCTTGTGAGAGTGAAAGCCTACACCAACACTCTTGGCTATGGAGTGCAAATCCAACCAAGAGCTATGCTTCAATGATTAAGCTTTCCATCTTCTCCATCTTCATTACTATGCTATTATATATGCTAGCAAGAAGAGTAATGATAAGTGAGGAACTATTTCTTTCTCCTATGGAATGTTTCTTATTCCTCTTCCCTATCCTCATTCCCCACTAGCTCTCTCCACCTTCGAAGGTGTTTGAGGCCTTGGGACTGAAGCTTGGGATAGTTAATGCTTTCTTCAAGTTTATGTTATGCTTGTGATGCATGAAGCTTTCCATCTTCATTGCATCACCTAGGTTACAAGGAACACAAAGATTGTATTGTACCAAGTCTCTCTTGATGGGAGAAACTATAATACAAATGCCTATTGGAGGGGGGACCGGCTACATATGAATCCAGTCCTCAACTATTGTCATGTTCTCTAAACTCTCTCTCTTGCAAAAGTATTGTTCATGCCAAGTTAACTAGGTACCATGTTTATGTTGCTACCATCAATTAAGTTCACCCGCTATGCTCACAAAGTAATCTCTCAAAAGTGCTTCACCTAATTTCCTAATTCCGCTATTCTCAAGGTTTATAGGCCATTTCCATTACACTTTGGATACAATCAAATCACAATTGCACTAGAGGACCAAGCTAAAACGGCTTTTATAACCGAATTCGGAGTGTTTGCATTTCGTGTTATGGCTTTTGGCTTAACCAATGCTCCTGCTACCTTCCAAAGATTAATAAACACTGGCTAAAAGCATGCTTTGGTGGTTCAAAAAGGACTGTCCTTGACAGCACCTTTGACAAATCTTTGAGCTACAATTTCTACATGTCACATGAAAAACTACCTATTATACTGTATATCAGTGGATAGATCTTCAAAAGGAGAATCTAAAAATACAAGGTTCGAAAAGTTTTGACCTAAACTACAAAAATTTTACCAGTCCCCACTTTTTCATTGGTAGAAGTAAAATAGGTCCTTTTTTGTACCACCAAACCACGCTTTCACCCCACCGCTTTTAGAGAATATTTGAGGGAGTTTTGCAAAGATTTCTTAGATGACCTTTGTGTTTATTCTTCTTGGAAAGAACATCTATCATGTTTACGAAAAGTGTTTGTGAAGTGCAGATTGTATTGCATATCCTTAAACCCTTTCAAATGCCAATTTTGGGTAAAACATGGACTCATAGGGCATATAGTGTCCAAAAATGGGATTTCCACAGATGAGGGAAAAATTATAGCCATTTCTGAATTGCCACCACCTACAAACTATAAAGGAGTTCAAAAGTCCATGGGCCATGTTGGTTATTACCGACGGTTTATTTTCAACTTTGTCGAGATAGCTCGTCCTTTGTACAAGCTTCTTATTGAGTTCCACTGGACCGTGGAGTGTGACCATGCTTATGAGTCATCAAATAAGACCTTGACAAGCACTCCTATTCTACGAGTGCCCGATTGGAATGTAATTTTCCATGTGCATATTGATGCATCAAACTTTGCTATTGAGTGTGTTCTAGCTCAACCAGGAGAACATAAACCGGACTATCCTATTAGCTTTGCAAGTCGTCAATTGAATGACGGTGAGAGAAACTACACCACTATAGAGCGAGAAGGTTTAGCTATGATTTATGCAGTAAGAAATTTTGCGACTACCTCCTTGCCAACAAGTTTCTTTTCTATGTGGATCATCAAGCCTTGTTGTATCTAGTAAATAAACCTTGTTCCATGGGAAAAATTACACGATGGTTGTTGATTCTTCTTGAGTTTGATTTTACTATTGTGGTGAGACCTGGTAACCATGGCGGATCATTTGTCTCGCATACCCAATGGTGAAGCCCCTACTGGAGTCGATGATGAATTGCTCGATACTTTCCTATTCCTAGTCGAGACCATGCCTGACTAGAGTGAGAAGATTGTGAACTTTTTAGTTAACGATTTTCTACCCAAAGAGCTTTGTAACGATATAGCTCGAAAACTATTAAAAGAATGTGAACCTTATTGTCTCATTGTAGGAAATGTCTACAAGCTAGGGAAGGACGATATTCTTAGACATTGTGCCTGTGAGGATGAGTATTTATACATACTGCAAGAAGCCTACATGGGTATAGCCGGAGGACATTTCTGAGGGGAACTAACTGCTAGAAAGGTATTACAATCAGGCTATCGGTGACTACCTTATTCAAGAATGCATCACTTTTTGCAAAAGGACGTGATGAATGCCAACGTTACAAGATCACACAACAAAAGGACAACAATCTCAAAGGGACAACCAAATCTTGTAATAATATTCTCAAACAGAAACTTGGCCGTTGACCTTGCATCAGCCTTCCATGTCGCTCTGGCTTCCACCCACGTTGTCACATAGTCAGTGGCAACGATCATTTATTGAGATTGAGTGCTACGAGCTACCAGACTAATTGGGCCTACAAAGTCTAAACCCGAGTGACAATGGTACTCATTTGTTAAATGAGTGGATAAAGGAACTCACAACAAGTTTCATGATAGCCTTATTATCCACAAGCAAATGACCAAGCTGAGAGCACATACAAGACCTTAATTTCTATCTTGACCAAAACAGTCGAAGCTCATCGTACAGATTGGGATTTGAAGACGACATCAACTCTATGGGCTTATCGTACTTCTTACAAAGTGGATATTAATTGTACACCATTCAAAATGGTATATGGCCAAGAAGCATTTATGCCATGGGAGTTTGCAATTCCTAGTCTACGCATAGCTTCACAAGAAGGTTGGGATGGTAACCCTTTAGATGAGTGCTTATAGATCCTTGAGAGATTAGATGAAGAAAGACAATTGGCTGCGCAAAATGCACTTGTGGAGAAACATAGGTGGAAGAAATGGTTTGACCGTCATATAAAGAACAAAGATATCAATGTTGGTGATTGTTGGAATTAGGGTTGCAGAGAGACACACACAGCTTGGAGAAGACAAAGGAAGCTCAAGGCACACAATGGAGAGTGTATTACTTAGTGTGCAATGGAAAGATTGATAGCCCTAGAGTGATGGGCATATATACAATGCACGGGGGAAAAAACCTCCTAAAGAGGGAAAAAATGCCCCGACGGTCCTAGTGTGTTCACACACTAGGACCTTCGGGGTAGTGATGTGTTCACACACATCACTACCACATGTATATGGTATCAAATCCCCCCTGGAGTGATACGTTGAACGAGAGCTGGCACATGAGTAAAGGGAAGTGCCATGCCCTCAGGACATGATCATTCCACAAAGGAGAGTAAGCCCAAAGCTTTGCGGAAAGCTTCAAGCTTCTCACGAGACAATGCCTTTGTGAAAAGATCTGCAAGGTTGTCCTGTGTTGGCACATAAGCCAAGCTGATCTCTTCTGCTGAGAGCCTCTCACTGAAATAGTGGTAATGCACCTCAATGTGCTTTGTGCGAGCATGAAAAACTGGGTTCCTCGCAACTGCCAATGAGCTCTGACTGTCAGTGTAGATAGTGTTGGTAGTGTCCTGTCCAACACCCAAATCAGCCATAAGGCGTCTGAGCCATACACACTCAAAGGTAGCTGTGAAGACTGACTTGTACTCAGCCTCACTACTTGAAGTGGCCATAGTAGGTTGCTTCTTGCTCAACCATGATATACATGAACTGCCAAGCATGAAACAAAAACCACTTGTGGACACTCGCGTGTCAAAACAACCAGCCCAATCTGAGTCCGAAAAAGCATGTAAGTCTGGCGGCAATGATCCCCCCTTGGGATAAAACAAGCCAAGATGTAAAGTGCCACTAAGGTAGCAGAAAATCCTCTTGACAGCCTGCCAATGCTTAGACCTTGGGCTATGCATAAATCTGTTGACCTGTGAGACTGCAAACTGAATATCCGGCCTTGTGTTGCATACATAAATGAGGCAGCCAACAATAGTTTGGTAAAGAGTGACATCAACAGGATTGCCAGCATCATGTAGACTCAACTTCAAACCTGTTTCCATGGGAGTGGCAATAGGTTTGCAATCCTCAAGTCCAAACTTACATAGCAATGTCTCTATGTAACTTTTATGACACAAGGCAATACCACCATCACACTGCTGAAACTGTATACCCAAGTAATGATGCAACAGCCCCAAATCTTTCATCTTGAAAGTAGCATTCAAATCAGCCTTAAATTCAGCAATATGTCTCTCATTTGGTCCAGTGATCAGCAAATCATTGACATAAAGAACCACAATTAGAAGTACATCACCCTCATGCTTTACATACAATGTGCTTTCTGTTGGACTGTTACGAAAGCCTTGTTTGACCAAATGAGTGTCAGCTTTCTCATACCAAGCACGAGGAGATTGCTTCAACCCATACAAAGCCTTCTTACATTTGCACACTTTGTCCTTTTATGACAAAACCATGAGGCTGCGTTACATAAACTTCCTCAAATATGTCACCATTCAAGAAAGCAGTAACAATGTCTGATTGATGTACATCCCAACCAAAATGAGCTGCCAATGCACATAGAAAATGCACAGTAGTCATATGACAAGTGGGAGCAAAAGTCTCTTCATAATCTATGCCTTTTTGTTGTGCATAACCCTTTGCAACAAGTTGATCCTTATGGCGATCAATCTCACCATCCGGCTTGTGTTTCAACTTGTAAACCCACTTTGTACCAATGGCCTTTTTGCCAGGAGGCAAATCACATAAAGTCCATGTGTCATTTTCTATGAGTGCATCATATTCTGATTGCATGGCAGCCATCCAATTTTCTGAATTATGCGCTTCATCAAAAGAGAGAGGCTCCTCAACATCATGTAAACTAGACACAGCCAAAGCATAACAATCTGATGCATAAGATGCATGGCGAGAGCCTGAACGAGTACGACTAGACAAAGGTGCATCCAATTTACTGTCACGCAAAGTGTGCACCAGCCATTTTGGCATACCTCTAGCCTGCTCATTTTCAGCCCTTTCCTCATCAAGTACATCATGTACATCTGCATCAGTAATAGGCTTATCTGTAACATTTTCAGAAACCCCCATAGGCTGTACATTTTCCTCATTGGAAATTACATTCGTATTTCCACCACTGAAAAGAGGCAACAAAGTGTCATAAATGTCCTATGAGCTTACATTACTGTCTCTAGTACATGACAGCAAGGGCTGAACAGAATCTTCCACAAACACTACATCCCGTGAAACAAGAATACGCTTTGTTTGCGGATGATACAACGTGTAACCTTTGCTTTCAGCACTATAACCAACAAAAATACATTTGACAGCCTTATCATCCAATTTTCTGCGCTTCACTTGTGGCACCAAAGCATATGCCAAACAGCCAAAAACACGCATGTGCTCAATAGAAGGGTTTCTATCATGCCATGCTTCATATGGAGTAATAGACTGCAAAGCTTTCGTAGGACACCTGTTAAGTACATAAGTGGCACACATGATGGCCTCAAGCCAAAAAGAATGCGGCAAAGCTTGACTTTTGACCATACATCATGCCATTTCCGTAAGTGATTTGTTTTTCCTCTCAGCAACACCATTTTGCTGAGGTGTATAAGGCATTGTGCATTGGTGTTTTATCCCACGACTAGCCACAAATGCATTAAATTCATGAGACATATACTCCCCCCCTCGATCGGAACGGAGGGTACCCATAGTACATTTTGAGACATTTTCAGCCATAGCAAGAAATTGTTTGAAGCACATAAAAACTTCGGACTTCGCTTTAAGCGGAAATACCCATGCATGCCTGGAGTAATCATCAATGAAAGTCACGAAGTACAGGTAATGGCCCAAGGACGGAGTTTGCATGGGCCCACAAACATCACTATGCACAAGCTGCAACCTGCATGTGGCCCGAATTGAACCATCCTTTGGAAACTTAGAACGTTGCATCTTACCCAAAATACAACCTTCACAAACATGTTTGACAGGTGCTTCAAGAGGCGGCAAAGAAGCAACCATATCAGATTTCTGCAAACGCAACAAACTGGCAAAATTCAGATGACCAAAACGTGCATGCCAAAGTTTTGCATCTGAAATAGCCCTTGAATCTGCAACAGCATTTGCAAAATTTTTTCCACACTTGTCATACAAAGTGAGCTTATACAGCCCACAACACAAAAGGCCCGATGCAACAATTTCATCACCAAAACTGAGATCATGAACTGTACATTTGTCATCCACAAATTTGACTACAAGTCCAAGTCTAGCAAGTGCGGATACAGACAAAAGATTCTTCTTGATCTCAAGTACATAAAGTGCATCCACAAGTGTGAAGGAGCTGCCATTAGTAGCAGTGAGCACAATCTTTCCAACTCCCTGAACTGGATAAGAGGCATTGTTGGCACAAGTGACTGAATTCCCATGAGGGACAGACTCGAGAGAGGTAAAGAATTCATGATGTGAGGTAATGTGCTTTGTAGCACCACTGTCAAAATACCACACATGTGAATCTGCAGCACTTGACAAGCATGCATCATGGACAGCAGGATTGTAAGTGCACTCTGCGCTAAAAGCCCATTCTGCATCAACATCAGCATCACAGTTTCCTTTCACAGAAGACTCAACAATGGCTGCATTTGTAGTGGAACCAGCATTTGCAGTGGAACCACCCTCTTTCTTCTTAGCGTCTTTGGCCTTCAACTTAGGACACGACTTGATCAAGTGATCATTGGCTTTACAATAATGGCAACGCATCTTCTTTTTGCCCTTATCACCAGAATTTCCAGATGAATTGCTGCCAGCAGAAGCATTAGGAACAAAATTTTTGCCACTCGCAACAGAACCATAAGAAGTGGCTGCATTGCTGTTACCACCCTTTCTTTGAGAAGCAATAAAAGCCTGTTCAACTGCACGTTGTCTAGTCCTGTTTTTTCTGGAAAGTGACTCTTGCAACAGCAATGTGCATAATGCATCAAACTTGACAACTTCTGGATTTCCTTAGGTCATAAGTCTCCAAGTACTAGCAAAAGTCTGGTAAGAATCTGGTAAGGCATCAAGAACAGTCTGCACAAGGGAACTATCTGAAATGACTTCTCCTGCAGAAATAAGTTGCTCATTGATATCCTTGACACTAGCAAGGAAAGTGTCCATATCATCTTCTTCATGCATAATCTTGACTCCAACTCTTTACGTAGCAAAGCAATTTTAGCCTCATTGCGGCTTGCATAAAGACCTGCTAGAATATCCCAAGCCTGTTTAGCAAATTTTGCTGAACGGATGTGAGGAACAATGGTGCACTTCACAGACAACACAATCAATGCATGAGCTTGCGTATCCTGTTTTGTAGATTTTTGCTGAACGGATGTGAGGAACAATGGTGCGCTTCACAGACAACGCAATCAATGCATGAGCTTGCGTATCCTTAACATCCCAACGAGCTTGTTCTGCCGTAGGCAAAACAACTCTAACAGCTGCAATCCTCGCAACAAGACCTGCAACATCCTCAACATCGCCTACATCCTCAGAACCAGGACGTACATAAATGCCCTGCACAATGTTCCAGACACCCTTTGACACAAGAACATGTTGCATCATATAAGCCCACATAGGGTAGTTGTCTCCATCCAACCTGTCCTCAGCAGGCAACATCTTGAACACATCTGTGTTGTTGTTGTCAGCCATGGTAAATGCTGCACCTGATGTGAAAACTGCCCGAAAATAGGAGAAACGGAGCGGGAACAACCTGTGCTATATAGCACAAACCGTAGAAGACTACAAGGCACCTGTTATGCAAAAAACGGCACTGACAGAAATTCTGCACAAAATGACGAAATAGCCTGTGCAATACTGCCTGTAGTGAAAACAGAGGCCGAAATGAGCCCAAATCAAAAATCTGAGCAGACCGAGCTCTTGTAGTTCTCCCGAAGTATTTTGTAGACCTGCGAACGCTCGCCAAAGCTCACTGACATCGGAGAAAGTGAGAAGGCGTGTACTGGAGCAGCTGGCGACTAAGCCCGGGAGGACGCAACCTGGTCTGATACCAATTGTTGGAATTAGGGTTGCAGAGAGACACACACAGCTTGGAGAAGACGAAGGAAGCTTAAGGCACACAATGGAGAGTGTATTACTTAGTGTGCAATGGAAAGATTGATAGCCCTAGAGTGATGGGCGTATATACAATGCATGGGGGAAAAAACCTCCTAAAGAGGGAAAAAATGCCCCGGCGGTCCTAGTGTGTTCACACACACTAGGATGTGGTAGTGATGTGTGTGACTACCACATGTATATGGTAACAGTGATAAAGTCCTTATGTATGGAGTGCGAAACAAGAAGAAAAAGTTGAAATAAGTGGGAAATGGACCATATAGAGTATGTGAAATCACCCCACAAGGTACCATTCGTGTAGAGACTCTTGATGGAGTTGAAACCATTGGATTCCTCAATGGGAACAAACTTAAAAGATACTATGATCCTTTAAGCCAAGAGGAGCTACGTGCCATCCATAAAAAAAAGGCAGCCAAGGCACAAGCAGAGTTGAAGAAGATACAAGCTCAAGCTGAGGCTAAGGAGCGCCAACATGGCATAAGATGCCAACGAGAGGCCAACCTTGGAGTTACACATGCATTCCACGTTGAAATAGAGGATGGTTGGTTGGACTCTGACACGCCTCCATGATACCCTATTGAACTAAATAGTGCCTATGGGAAAGTGCTATATAGCACCTTGCTAGACACGGGTGCTAAATATAATCTGCTGTCATATGGGATGTGATGCCAGTTGGGAACGCCATCCCTATCTGAGAGTACTATCCAAGTCAAGGGTGTCAACAAGAAAAAAACTATGATTTTTGGTATCTGTCACACTTCTGTCAGTTATGACAACGGGATTGTAGCTCCAGGCTTTTTGGTCATGCCTACTCGAACTATGGAAGGCAATATAAACCTAGGATGCACGTGGATGATAACGACCAAATGCACTATTGATTGGGGGACTGGGAGTGTTACAATGAAGAAACCAACTCTTAGCCCTGCCACCCAAACCATAGTCCCTGAGATATTGCCTCTTGAGGAATCAAACCCAAAGCCTTGCATTCCAGGAGGTTGAACCATATGTCCCTATAGGCCAACTCTCTAGAGCTTCAACTTCTGTAGTTGAAATAAAGCTTGAGACACACAAGACGCATCCTAATATAGCGAAGAAAGCATACAAGTGGGTCCCTAAGCTTATTTAGCGACTATGGTTGATGCTAAAAAATAGGAGCCTTTTAAGAAACGCCCCACTTGCTCTCAGAAATGTAAAGAAACATGGCATTGGATTTCTAAACGACTATTGGAAGCCCAAGGATACTATCAAGGAAATGATCAAATCTGGGTGTCAGAATGTAAATTGTGTTCTTACCTGTCACCTGACCCATGTGAGTCAAATCTTGTGAGACGACAAGGCCGATGGAAGATCGTCGGAAAGGAAAAATCACAGAACACTTTACACCAGATCCGAAGCTAGTATGGGTTCTCAAGCGAGAAAGGCTTGTTTCGCTCAGCTCAACCATAGAAAAAACGAATGAAGCTTCTTGTTCCTTATGTAGCTCATATACGAAAATAGAAGCTTCGACACAACCTCCACCTACCATGGTGCATATCCATACAAACAAGAAAGAGTTTTCACCTCCCGTTGTAAGTTCACCACCTACAACAACGTTGCAAATAAACTCATGGGAGAGTACCTTACCACCCTTGCAACTAGATGAAATGCCTAGGGTGGTCGAAAACTATTGGTCAAAGTCTTCACCCAAGACAACTTGGAACAATTGGTTTCAAAAGGTGACGACATCATTCCAAAAGGTATGATCTACCCAAGGAAGGGGAGAGTGTTTGTTTACATTCATCATTCACTCACTCCCCTCTTGACCTTCCTCCCTAACCTCTCAATCTCCCAATCTTAGGGAATGTATATATAAAATAGCCTTATACTCACAAAAATAAAAATTAAAAAGTAAAAGAGCACGAGCCACCAAACAAAAATTTGGAAACCACACGTCACTTTCATAATATGATAGGAAGGATTTGGCTGACATGTTGTCTGTTAGTGTAAAACCTCTATTAAATTTTAGCCAATCTTTCTTGTTATACTTTTGACATTAGTTTATGAGCTATTCTCTTGTAGTTTTTGGTTGACATATAGCCCAATTATTTCCAAAACTCTATCAAAGTTTACTTGTGAGCTTTCCATAGCATCATGCTTGATAATGACAGCTTTTACATCATATAAAGAGCTTCAAAATATGTGTAAGTCAGGTGGTAGCAAATTTGCTTTACAAAAAGAGAAAATTTAAGATGTTCTTGTCCAAAAGAAATAGCTAAAACTCTTGTTTGGTGTTGAATCTAAGCCTACTACCATATTTGACAAAGATAGCTTGAGTTAGATGCATTGACTAAGTCTACAATTAGACCACATGGCAGATTCTGTTTGTTTTACTATGATTAATGAAAATACCAATGTGTCCTTATACACAACTCTTTGTAGCACTTATGAGAAGGAAATTGCTATGAATAAGGTCTTCTGAAGAAACTCTTCAATTTGAAGATGAAAGAAGGTAGCATAGTTGCTTCTTATTTGGACAAGTTCAATATCATTGTTAGCCAATTATATGCTCAAAAGTTGAAATTGAATGAGAAAGTTAAAGTGACATGTCTTTTGTGCTCATAATCTTCTTCATGGGACACATATGTTATTGATGTTAGTAGTTCTATGCCTACAAGTGGTACCCTAAAGTTTGACGATGTAGTCAAAAGCTTGTATTTTGAGGACATAAGACATCAGTTTAACATCCAAGGCAAGTAAAATCCCACCCTCAGGGTTGATAGGGAGAGAAAATGGTTTAGAAGGAGGTCCCAAGAGTGCAATAAATTTTATAGATGTTTTCTCAAAAAATGAGGACCTTGAATGCCTTCACTATGGTAAGAAGGATCACATCGAGAAGAATTATTTCAAGTGGAAAGAAGAGAAGAAGAATGAAACGCATGAGGGTGGCAAGAAAGAGGACAAGGTAAAAGAAAAGATAGAGGAAATTAATGTTGTCAATAATGATGATGGTGATATTCTATTTGCTTGTTCTTTACCTACATGTGATTTGACGAGCAAAGATAACTCATTTAGCCAATATTGAAACTTGGATTCTGGTGCATCCTTTTCTGTTACCGCTCATAGAGAGTGGTTTTCTACTTGTGATGTTAGGAGATGTGGCTGGGTACATTTGGGAAACGACTTTGCTTGTGATAATGTTGGTGCGGCTTATATACATTTGAGGCTTGGTAGTGGTTTTCCATTTGTGCTCAAGAATGTAAGACACATTCCTACTCTTACAAAGAGTCTAGTTTTCTCTGGGCAGTTAAATGATTGTGGCTACCATACATGCTTTGGAAATGGATCTTGGAAGGCACAAAATAGATGTTTGGTCTTGGCTAGAGAAGACAAGTGTGGTCCTCTTTACTCTTATTATGTGTCTATAGTCCAAGATAATTTTGTCAGTTTAATTGAGCAACCAAATACCTTTGTGGCATAGCCAATCATGCCATTTGAGTCAAAATGGAATGAAAAGCTCTTTTTGCTCCCGAGGGGGGGATGACTTACAAGAACACCTATATCACGTGCATTCAAAGGGTATTAAAAAAACCTATACTTACATGCTATGTGGTAATCAAAAACCCCTTTTTCTTAAGTTACTTGCGATTATTTTTTTCAAAATGCAATAAAAACCTCCTTTTTTGAATTTAATTATATTCACTTAAAAAAAATTGGCCCAATAAAAACCCCCTTATTTTGAATTAATGTGCTCTGCTTACATTTTTGGGGTTGAACCTCCCCCCCCCCCCCCAACCCCCCTCCCTTCTTTTTCTTTGGATTACTTGCTTGTTTTCAACTTTCCAGATTTTGAATTATGTGAGAATTTTATGTATGTGAAGCATGCCATATTGGCCCATTCAAGTCTATCAAATAGGTTGTAGCATGCACTCGGACAGCACTTACCCAAAAAGGACAATCCTCATTGGTGTAGGTCACTCCTTCAGACTCTCTCCTGTAAGTTTCCACTAGCTCTTCATAATAAGGAGTTGGTGGCAACATCTATTGACTAGCGAGTGGTTCTACCGGTGGCGTATATCAAACAATGGCTCTATTGTCTTGAGGTAAAGGTGGTTGTTGGACCAAAACAAGATGTGGTTTATCTCCCCTTTGTGCTGCATTATTTGGTCCTATCTGGTACCTCGGTAGTGGTGGCAAAAGGTTGCATCCTTGGAGGTCCATATGGCCTTTCCATTACGTAATTTTGGTTTTCAAAACACTCATTTGTCTCATGGTTGGTGTATTTCTATTCAATTGCATGCCATTTCAATGCTCTTGATACATTTGCTGCTTGTGGCGGTTGTTGTCGTAAATTTGGATTTTGTCAATAGGCCTCATTCATTCTTTGGATCACTTCCTCAACCACTTGATCTACATTTGGTGTGATTTAAGTAGGAGCATTGTGTTTTGTTGATGACTCATTAATGGTTGAAGAGACAATGCTGGTAGTGGTGTCGATGTCTTCCGATACCTCTCCGTAAGTATTGCAATTATCAACTATATACATCGCTTCTCTAGTGACCTACTCAAATGTGGTGCATGCCTTCAAGTGCAAATCTTTTTTTAGAGTTTCATTTCTCAAGCCCTCTATGAAGAGAACTGACAACCGTCCATCTTGTAGCAGTCTCTTGCAAGACATCTCTCAATATATTGCTTAAAGCAAAGTGAATCTTCCTTCACTTTTTTGTTCTCCTTTTGCTTAAAGACGTAGATTTTGGAAATTGTATTGTCTTGACCCCCCTTTTTGAGAATTGTTCAATAAACTAAGAGTTGCTCGATATTTGAGAAATCTTTTCTATTCAATGGTTGGAACCAAGTCAATGTTGTTCCTTCTAAGGTTAACCTAAGTCCCTTTTATTGAGTGTGGAAATCCGTGACTTTTTCAACTCTTAAGACTTGCTTAAAAAGTGAAACATGTGCATATGGATCCTATGGATCCTCTGAGCCATTGTACTTTTTGGCCACACATTTTGCCACTTGAGATGGTCCCATCCTTCATGTTTCAACTACCATTCTCGTTACTCTAGGCTCTCTTAAAACGCTTCATATCCACCATTAAGAACTCTGATGGGAGTTCTCTTAGCGGTTCTCCTATGAGGAAATTGTTGCTCTATGTGTGCTTGGAGGGACATAGTACTGATGAAGGGGTCCTCCAAAGTACGTATATCTTTCCACCTCCTTATGATCTAATGCAGAGTACCTCCACCCATACTTATCAAGCATTATCACTTGAGTATCCTTGGCCTCTTTGTATGTAAAAACATGCAAGCATTTTTATCCGTGCGGACCCGAATTGCCATATTCACCCTCCTAAGCTTTGCATTAGGAATGTCCAACTTCGGCGACTTGTCTTTAGGCCTGAAATCAACATTATCCTTAGTGGCTATTAATCCCCATTTGTCCACAATATAGGGATTCTGCACAATTAAGTACATGGTACCCTCATTATCCAAGTATCGATCACCGTTGTACACATGTACTATGTCTTTGAATTCACTGGGTTTCTTCTGGCTTCACACACTAGCGATCCATATTGTTTTTGTAAATTTTCGCACCTTGTTCATTTTCAAATTGATAGTTCAAGTGCAATAGTTTCATGTTAGTGCGGGTTGAGATGGTCCTGCTCCCATGGTTGTTGCATCTTTGAAACTCACACCCTTGAACCCTTCAACCATATAGGTGTAAAATCTCTCTGAAGAGGTATAAGATAGACTCTCTTCTAGAATGGGCTCTAAGGTTGGCAAAGGTCCTTGGTTGACGCTCTCTTCAGTTGAAATGTGGCTAACCTAGCCTCCTACTGCGGGGTTTCTAGAATGGACTCCAAGGTCAGAAAAGGTCCTTGGTCGACACTCTCTTCAGTTGAAATGTGGCTAACCTAGTCTCCTATAGTGGGGTTTCTACTCCAATATAGTCTACCTTATCATAAATACATCAAGAAAACACATGTTACCTTATTTGATGGATCCAAATCTTTTGGTAGAAAGCAATTTGAGCTACACACTCTAGCTGTTGAAATCTGTACTAAGAACACTTGGTGGATATGAGTTTACGGCTGCTCTGTTAGTCAAAATCGAAGGTAGACAAAATTTTATTGCACTTTTGGTAAAAATTCTTATTTTGCTTATAAAATACACAAATCAAGTCCAAATACAATTTTGAAAAGACCACTATGATCCTTGTGACTAGCTCTAGCTATGGTACAAATATAAGCTCAATCTAAGACAAAGGAACGTGGATCGCAAAAGTGAAGAGGGATCTAACATGAGAGATTTGATGCACCCTATCACTAAAAAAAATACACTATTCAAAACAGACGAATTGTGGTTCGGCAACCAATGAGAAAACTTAAAGAATCGGGTCTTACGATGGACATGAAAATGCAAAAAGGATTGATCTAGCTGAACCAGGGAAAGAATCAAATCCGGCTTATATAGCCACATACCTCACTGAGGAGAGGAGAAGCTTCTAATAGCTATGCTTAAGTAGTACAAAGATGTTTTTGCATGGTTATATAAGGAACTTAAGGGAGTTGACCTAAACATTTTTCAACATACGATACCTTTTAAGAGTGATGCCAAACCCCACAAACAACATCCCTATACTTACAATGAAACATTCACGAAGAAAATCAAGGACGAGATAGATAAGCTTAAAGAGGTGGATTTTATCTATGAGATCAAACACATAGTGCTATTACCATAGAGACAACTATTCCTTACCTATCACATATCATGTGATTGAGAGAGTTGCAGGCAAGGAAGCTTACAAATTTATTGATGGGTTTTTAGGCTATAATCAACTTACTATAAAGCCAAAGGATCAGCACAAAACGACCTTTGCAACAACAGAATGGGCCGTATTTGCTTATAGAGTGATGCCATTTGGCTTGACCGATGCACTTGCCACATTTGAAAGTTTAACGAGTCACGCATTTAAATAATATTTAAGACAATTCTTAGAAATTTATACGGATGACTTATGTGTGCGTTCTCTCTTGAGAAATGAATATGTTAAGCATCTGAAAAAGATCTTTGAGAAGTGTATGACTTTATTTTCTTGAATCCCGAGAAATGTCTCTTCATGGTAAGCAAAGGGAAGATTTTAGGACACATTGTGCCAAAAAATGGCATTTCCACGGATCTTGAAAAGATACAAGTCATTGATTTTCTTCCAAGACCCACAAACATTAGAGAGGTACAAGCTTTTATGGGCCATTGTGGTTACTACCAAAGGTTTATCTATATGTATACAATCATTGAAAAACCTATCGATGCTCTCATCATCATGAAGTTCGAGTGGACTACAATTTACCTCTCACTATTGTGCACGTTTGTCGCACGTGTCAATGCAAGGGACTTGCCGATACACTATGTGTGAGCCACAAATGGCTCCAAGCACACAACTAGAATAATCTAGCAAGCTCAAGAGAGCAAGGGTGTGTCACTTACCGCCCTACGCTCGCCTTTGTGGAGGATCCCTCGCCGCAAAGAAGGAGCCATTGCTGCGCTGCGCTCAACCACTTCACCGCCATCGTGCCATCGTCGCAATGCTCGATCTCTCTCTCTCTCTCATGCATACACACACACACACACACACACACAAGGAGATGAAGAAGAAGAAGATGGAGGGGAGCAAGAGCACTCTTCAATTGCACAAATGAAGAATGAATGATTTTTAGGTTTAGGTGACTTTTATATGAGCTCACCCCATTCACACTTGGGCGCCCATACTTAGCCAACTAACCCTTGAATGTTCATGCTAGAGTGCTCTCATTGGCGATCACTCTTACCCTTTTCCTATTGGACCGACAAGCGCGGCCCATGACTAATAGAAGTGGACGCCACTGGTTAACATGCCCCCCTTCCTGATGTAGATTCCGTCATCGGAAGCTATTAAGTTGAAGCTCGTTCGTCTAGGTGGAAGAGCCTTTGAGATGAGTGTCCTCAGCCTTCTTCAGTCACACTGCAAAATCAAACAAAATTGGCATAGTAATTGCATTCTTATATACAATTAAAAATCATGTGCAGTTGTAGGCGGACAATTTGATTGATAACAGAATTGAAACCATTTGTCAGCAATAAATATTAAATTGCAATATAATCCAAAGTATAAACAGTTGTAAAGGTCAAAAAGTAAACAAATCTGGGGTCGCTAATTTAACGATCGAAAGGCACTAAACATCGACTATTAATACCATGGGCAAGCTTCTCAATTTTCTCTGATTAATTAAGTTGTTTAATCGCGAGAGCCAAGTGTTTCATGTCCGAGGGCTGACTAGAGGCTATACCTAGAAGACCTTGTAATCAAGCTACGATAAAAGGATTGCTCATGAAATCATCATCTGACTTATTTCCTTTTCTTTGACCCCCCAAAAGTCTTTTCACATTGATTCAATTTTGATGTGTGTGCTTATTTTGTATGCCTTTGGTTTTTCGCTTTTCAAGGAAAAGCGCCCACACTGGGAACCTCTAGCGCTCTAGTACCATAGGCAACACATGTGAGTGAAGTACCAAATCAAGCTGAGATTTCTCTTCCAGCTTAAGATTGTATATTGTGGCACTTTGATTTTTTTGTTTGTTTGTTCGTTTCCAACATTTTAATTTTGTAACTTTGGGGGGTCACATAACACTGTTATCCTCCCGAGGCTCATCACATTAGTAAACTCCTTTTATAATACTTAAGCTACAGGTCAATAGAGACTAAGCCCACTAGAAAGCCCTAGTACATTTCACACAATGCTACCTAAATCGGATTAAGGACCTAAGTAACCATTGATTATTAGGAAGGCATTCCCCATGGTATTAAGAGAAGATCTCTAACGCCTAACTTGGTCAAACTAGCTTAGTCGGACTACTTGATTTTTAAACCTAGACAAGTGATTATGACAAAAAATTACATTGAATTTAATGTTTGATACTAAGCAAATGCGCTGAATATTATGCTACCAATCACAATTTTAGCAGACAAACATGGATGCAAAAAAGATAAGGGGCAATGCTAATGGATAAGAAACACTTGTTTGTGTTGATGATCGCGCTTGATTTGAAGATTTAGTCGAGATAAAGATTCCATGAAGGTCCAAATCCTAACCACAGCAACACGTTCTTGTACACACAAGGAAACACAAAGAATACCTCTAGGAGGCACATCAGTGGGAAGAAAGAACTTTGCTAATCACTAAACTCTAAAACAGAAACACTCCTATTGTACTAATCTTACCTACCCTCCATCACTCGAGTGATGAGGATCAAAGGTGTTTGATGACATAGGTTTCTGTTTCAGTGTACCGGATGTGAATGTGTAGGTCTTGTCAATGTTTTGACTTTTATTGTGCATACTCCTTTGCTAATTGCTCTTGTTCTTTACTTTTTTTCTTTTTTGTGAGTATAAGGCTTTATATATACATTTTCTAAAATTGGTGATTGAGAGGTCAGGGAAAGAAGGATAAGAGGGAAATAATTCAATAGGCTGACATGAATGAAGACTTCCCCCCTTCCTTGGGTAGGTCATACTGTTTGAAATGTGCTCGTCACACTTTGAAACCAATTATTCCAAGTTGTCATGGGTGAAGGCTTTAACCAATAGTTTTCGACCGCCCTATGCGTTTCATCTAGTTGCAAGGGTGGTAAGGTACCCTCCCATGATTTTATTTGCAACGTTGTTGTAGGTGGTGAACTTACAACGGGAGGTGCAAACTCTTCCTTGTTTGTATGGATATGTACAATGGTGGGTGGAGGTTGTGTCAAAGCTTCTATTTCTGTATAGGAACTACATGAAGAGCAAGAAGCTTCATTTGACTTCCCTATTCTTGAGCTAGGTGGAACAAATTGTTCTTTCGGGTATGTAGCATTCTGTGATTTTTTTCTTTCCACGATTGTCAATTCGTTTTGGAGCTACAGGATTGGACGCACGTGGGTCAGGTGACAGGTAAGAACACAATCTACGTTTTGACACCCAAATTGGATCATTTCCTTGATAGTAGCCTTGGGATTCCAATGGTTGTTTAGGAATCACTGCCACGTTTTCTTACTTTTCTTGGAGCGAGTGGGATGTTTCTTACAAGGCTTCTGTTTTTTAGCATCAGCCATGGTCGCTAAAGAAGATTTAGGGACCCACTTGTATGTTTTCTTCGTTATATTAGGATGAGTCTTGTCAGAAGCTATATGCATTGCTTCTAGCATATTTAAGGGTATGAGTGGTGGCATTTCATCCCCCTCAGGTGTTACCCAAGTCGTCCCCTTGTTTCCCCAAGTGTCTATGGTTGCTTCTAGGTGGACTCAATCCACATTGTCCGACTCAGTCATCCCAGGTAGTACGTCCATATAAGGAGAATCTTCCCCAACATCAGTGTCCGCTTTACACGTGTCACAATATTGCAATGGGGACGAGTGAACTATGGTGTCAGATCTATGATCAATTATAAACCTGTTTCCTACAGGATGTGCTCTACCAGTTATAAGATCCACTCGAATGACAGAATCTTGGAACTGCAAGTAGACATGGTTTTTAGACCAATCATGCACCATTTTTGCTTCCCTCATGAAAGGACGTCCTAAGATCATCTCAGATTCCATAGTGTGCTTGGAGAAATCCATAACAATGAAGGTAATTCTTATTTTATGTCCAAAGACCTTGATCTTGAGATCTTCTAGCATCCCAATAGGTTTAACAATAGACCCATTGGCCATCTTTACTACTATGGTTGTGGTCGCAAGGTGAGGTCTTCCCATAGTTTCCCAGCAATTTTTAGTCACAATGCTAACCCCAGCGCCACCGTCAAGGATTCCCTTCATAGTTAATCCCTTAGTAGTGATTGGTATGGTCGCATTAGATTCATCACCCTCAAAGTATTGTCCCAACTTGTTAACATGTATTTCTACCACAAGGTTCTCATCTAGGTTAGGTTGTGGATCTAAGTGTTCCTCCTCTATTGGCATCTCCCCATCTCCATCCATCTGTGCAAATTGTGGTAGCCCAAACTTCAGCTCTCCATCGAGGAAAGCTCGAAGAGCTGAGACTAGCTCAGGGTCTTTATATAGTTTGGACATGATAGTGGTTCTAACTTCTGAAGACATGAAATCCATCAATCTGGCAATGTTTAACGGCACCTTTTGGGCTTTAGTCCCTTGACGTGGGGAAGATGGGATCTCCATTACTCCATAGCTTCCACATTTCAAGTTGGTGTGACTCGAATTGGGCTAGTAACCTCCATTCACTATGATCTACAAGAGAAGCATTTCTACACTTGGCTTGGGACCTATATCATGGAGCAACATGTGGAAACCCTTTCATCTACAAAGGTGGAGTAAAGAGCAGCTTGTGTCACTACTTGTGTAGGCATTCAGCTTTGGCAATTACTTGAGAAGTTGGGTTTTCCCTAGATTGCTGGTACAATCTTATTATCATGAAGAACCCAATTTTTCATGCTAAGATCAAGGATATAGAGGTTCAGTACCACTATGTTTGGGAGAAAATCTTGACAAGAGATCTTTCATTGGCCTATTGTCCTACAATGAACGATGCAACAACCGACATCTCCACAAAGGGTGTTCCTCGGAGGACTTTATCATCACACCTTCATTTTCTATGTGATGTTTCAGCAATAGGTGCTATTAGAGTTTCATGTGCTTCATTGTTTTGGCATCCTTGTATTGTTAGTGGTTGTTACAAACTAGCCAACCAAGGCATTGCATCTAGAATGCATGGTTGGAGCCTTCTAGGTGGCTCCATCTAGCAATTTTGGACCAAATGGTGGATTTTTCCATTTCTACCGATATTTTGTTCAAAATCGACAATGCAGAAGCATAGAGAAATGGGGAGAACACATGCACGCGAGAGAGAGAGAGAGAGAGAGAGAGAGAGAGAGAGAGAGAGAGAGAGAGAGAGAGAGAGTTGAACTAACCAATTGGGCGCAATGAATTAGTGATTTACAATGGGGGCAAGGTGTTGCTTATATACTAGCGTGGGGGCCTTAAGTACCCCCCTCCGTAAATTGCCCCACCCAAAACTTTGACAAATAATCAAAATAAATACCTAAATTCTAAATAACTATTGGGATCACATTGGACTATTCACTTGAAAGGCTATAATTTAACACCCTCTCTATAGCTCATAGAGTGAAAATATGTAGGAAGACCAAGTCGATGAAGAAGCTACCATGGACACTTTGATAGTGGCCTCTATTACTAGATACACCTCAGTTATGCTACCAACAAATGTTTACCTTAGAAGAGTGCCATCTTGAGCATCGGCTCTCTCATAGAAAATTGAATTGTAGACCACACTACATCCAAGAATCCCCATTCGTGAACTATGAACACATCACGTCCAATTTCCTAAACAATGAACTTTGAAGCACATCATATCCATAATCCAGCCAACGATGATGGATTGTCTGCAACACATCCATAGTGTTTTGTATACGTGGCATTGGTTCCTTACCAGATGCATGTGCCTTGAACTCCGACCCACGAGTTCAAACACTGATAACTTGAACTCCAACACATGGGGCTAAATCATTTGTAGGGAGCTTCTCTCGGCCCTCTCCGCCACTCACAAACATCTCCTTGGCTAAAGCTAGTTGGGCAATGGGCACCTGACTAGAAACTTGGCGTCGTAGCCATTGTGGCTATTGCCACGTATGCCATGCTGATGTCCTTTGTCAAATCTTTATCACTGTTATCTCTATTCAACTTGCCTTTGCCTTTGTCCTTTTGTGAGTTCTTGCTTTTGCCTTTGGCTTTGCATTCTCGAGCCAAACAAATCGTCTTTTTGTATCTATAGCAATGGCTCTTCGACCTCGTGGGTACTCGAGGTAGCTAACTGAGCACAGGTTTTGTTGTCCATGTCAAGCGTGCCTTGTACTTTGTTCTTTTGTGAGATTTAAACCTTGCCTTGGGTGTTACAATTCTGAGGCAAATGGGTTGCCAAATCCATTTAGAACATAGTGCGTATCGTGGCCGCTAATTGAGCACTAGCCCTACCGTCCTTGTCGAGCTTGCCTTGGACTTTGTTCTTTTGCAATATTTGAACCTTGCCTTGGGCATTACAATTCTGAGGCAAATGGGTTGCAAGATCCCTTAAGAACTTAGTACATGCCGAGGCCGCTAATTGAGCAGGAGCCATGTCATCCTTGTCAAGCTTGCCTTTGCCTCTACTCTCTAGCAAAGTCGTGCATTACCGGTTGGCTATGCAATCCTGAACCGAACAAATTGACAGATTCCTTGAGAACTTAGATCGAGCATAGGCCCCTAATTAAGTTCTAGTCAATGTACTTTCCGAAGCCATGTGTTGGCGTTGGTCATTTGAGGCCGAAGCTATATGCAAAAACTTGTTATGTTTGCCTTTGCCATTGCCTTCATGAGCTCGCGACGCCATGCATTTCAAAATGCTACTCCTTCCGGGGTAGCAAAAGAGAGTAGTGCCGGTCGTTGGAGCTTCCTTTGCAAAATGACAATGCCTAACCTCAGTGTTTCAAATCTTGTCCGAAGGAGGCATCAGAAATCCTAGCCGCTACCATATGCCATTCAAGATGCACCTGCAAGGCTAGAAGAGGATCTCGTTCAGCAATTGAAAACGCTACTTAACGTAGTAGCGTTCAAATTGTGTCCTCTATCTAGCCTGATCTGATGGAGCCTTTCCTGTACAGATGATGATTCAAAACGCAGTTTGCAGCAGTCTAGAGCTTTGGACAACCCTGTTCCCCTAGCGTTTCAAAAAATTTGCCAATGGAGATTTCAGTGCTGCCTGCTTTCAAAATCGCTGGAGAAAAGAAAATGCCAATCTGCAATATTCTTCAGTGCGTGCTGGTCCTCCTCCCCATTCCTGATACCGTGTGTCAAAGTCGATGATGCGAAATCATAGAGCAATGGTGAGAATTGTGGCTGGGAAGTCCAAAGCCCTTGATAACTTTAAAATATGTATAAAGCAAGTTAAAAATCAAGCCAGTTTAAAGAATAGTTGGGATCGGCCTTTAAATAATTCTTGCTTTCAAAGCTATCCAAAGGAGCAAAGCCATTCCATGAATCTATTGAAATACTGCGTTTGTGGCAAGGAAGAAGAAGACAATGCCCATGCACTGAGGTCTTGGCCTAGAGCCGGTTGAAAATTCAAAACACAAGAGGGACATTCACCACAATATAGAGTAAGTAGTCCATAAAAGCTACTTGTTTACATGGCAGCCAAATAGCATACATCAACTACACAGAACCAAGCGCGGCCAGACATGGCGCCACCACAGAAAACCCTCTCACACTAGGCATGCCCATGCTGGCCTAGCATATACAGAATCAAAAAACCTTTAAGCATAAAACATAGATTCAACAGGCTAAAACAACCAGAAGTTCACTTGCACGAGTAGCATCATCCACAAAACTAGCTAGGCGAACAAGGACCACCACCAACACATCCACGAACCCCACCCACTTTTGGTTTGCATCTTTTTTCTTTTTTGCAAAACTCACAATGGTGAGTGGATTATATTGACAAACCCAAAAAATTACGGATTCTTGTCATGATCATGTCGAGCCATGACATCTCCAATAGACCAAACATCCGCCAACAGGAGAGCCACCCCGAAAAAGCCACGTCCTTATCCTTGCGGACTGATATCTACGATGCCAATTAATATGTTCCACTCGTGCGAATTCTTCCATTTCCCAAGGGCTAAGATCGCCCCTCTGCTTTCTTGTATTATCTCCATGAAACTAGCTATTTCAGTGGAATTACTGAATACCCAATTGTTCCTGGTCTTCCAGGTCTGTTTGAAGTAACAAAATCTAACGACTTGAGTTGCAATGATTATCTCGTGGCTCTTGTAGGCCTTTCCTCCCAAGAAAAGATCGTTTTTAAATAAGCCTATCTTCCAAGTCCTTTGGACCCACTTGTAGACCTTCCCTGCCAAACTGCTAATCGTTGGGCAATCCTTGTGTCTCTGATCGGCATTATGTGAAGTTGCTTTCTGGGCATGTTGTTGACTTGTGACAAAGGCGAAGACATGGTGGCATTTGTGAAGCTTCTTCTGGCGATGGGGACATGGACCCGACCTTATTGGATTTATGATATGTGTGTTGTGTTGGTATACTTTGTGGGGGCTGACCTCCCGTGCCTTGGCCTATCATGGGATGTCCTATTCTATTGGCTCTATTTGCTACCATGGCTCGATGTGAGCATGGCCTACATTGTAATTTTTTTGGATTCTAATACATTCATCACTCACGATTCATGAGTTGGGCAGGAGGGAAAAAAAAAAGGCTTGCTCAAAAACAAGTATCTGCCCGGTTTTCATTAGGTGAAATCTTCGGAGATCCTTTCTATTTAATGGCAGGAAAATCTCTCCTCCTCCTACTCCTCCTCCCACGTCTCTCTTTCTCTCTCTCTCTCTCGCAACACTGAAGGAGTCTGTCTATTGGAAAGAGAAGCGGGGTACCAAACGATCGTCCCACTGCAAGGAGTGCAGCCAAGAGAAGCAACAGGGCGGAAGCCTATAGGGGACGTCAATTTTTGCTTTCCAAAAATGGAGCAACACCGAAACACCGAATCTTCAGAAGATTTGGGTTAATAAACTTGTGAACCGAGTAGTAGTCGTGGTAGATGTCGAGTGTAGTAGTAGTAGTAGGTTGCTACGATTTTGGAGGGTGTTAATTAGTGAGAATCTAACAAGATGCTCTCCCTCTCTCTTAAGCTTAAGATGAAGATGAGATTTTTTTTTCGCTTTATTGGCACTGCCTGCTTGCAAGTAGTGATATATGAGTGGTGCCTGTAGTGATATAGTAGTGGTGCCTATGAAATCTTGTACACATCTTTTAGGCTTCCTTTAAGGCTTTTTTAGGCTTAGTAATAAAAATTGCTTCTCTCTCTCTCTCTCTCTCTCTCTCTCTCTCTCTCTCTCACACACACACACACACACACACACACACACAGTAGGCAGTGCCGCCATCTGTGCGTTAGTGTCGGCCTTGTTTCAGAAACGACGTGGCGATGTCATGAGATTATGTCCCTCAGCGCACATTGTCTCTCCCTACTTCGTGATGTTGGAGCTAACGCTCTCTCTCTCTCTCTCTCTCTCTCTCTCTCTCACACACACACACACACACACACACACAGTAGGCAGTGCCGCCATCTGTGCGTTAGTGTCGGCCTTGTTTCAGAAACGACGTGGCGATGTCATGAGATTATGTCCCTCAGCGCACATTGTCTCTCCCTACTTCGTGATGTTGGAGCTAACGCTCTCTCTCTCTCTCTCTCTCTCTCTCTATATATATATATATATATATATATATATATATCAAGGGACGTGCAAGAAACATCAGGCGACACTTGGCAACTTGCACATGAGCCAAAAGCATGAGCGCAAAAGAGGACGAGCGCACAACAAAAATGGCACCAACATAAGTGCTGCGTGGATTGGTGAGAGCAAGGAGGGGAATTTTTTTTTCTTTTAATGGGAGAGATGAGACACTAGGGCGCACAGAATAACATGGATATTATACTTGATCTCGTGAGTTCAAATCTGTCAAAACCTCCTGGTGGATGGTGATTTTACTAGAATGTGGGGGGGATCTAAGGAGATTCTCAGTAAGTATGTTGCAACGATTCTGTATTGATTTCTTTTGATAGAATCCAGGACGATGCTTAATGGGAAAGTAAAGGGTAAAGGCAAATGGAAAGATAATGCAAATGAAATAAGGGAAAAGGGGGGGGGGGGGGGGGGGGGGGGGGGGGGGGAGCATGGGGCAGGCCAGTGCATGCAATGTGCCACTTGGAGGGGAGCTGCAGAGCACGACATAGTATTTCACAAAGCACTGTGTGGGGGAGCCAAGGCAGTGCCACTCGTTGCGAGCTAAGAAGATGATGTGGGGACCGCCACACGGGTGCAACCTACACGGGGCATAGAAGTGGATGCTTTTCATAAGTATGGACTCATAACTCTTGCACAAAACTCTTTGCGATGCACTGACATTTTCCTTGCTCGATTTGAATGGACACTAAAATATTTTGGCAAGCCTCTATAGAAGCAAAGCAAGCTAGGGGTCCACTCAAGCCAACCACTCCTCTTGTTTACCATTTTTGAGTCGTGTGTGAATAGACAACTAGTGCAAAGGAAACTCACTTTCGTGATCGATCGGATACGACCTACGGCAAGGAAGATAGCATTCGTTTGAGAATTCGCTAGCTAAGGTGTGTGACTCTCACATGTAAGGTGCAGGGTTCAACTCCCATAGGGTAAAGAAATGTCAAATTTTGTAGCATGGGGTTAATGTTCTAGGCCACTTCCATAAGCATCATTTTTCGCTTTACAGTAGATTAGTTTGTAGGCGTCACCTTCGATGCCCCCCACCCCCCTCCCTCTCTCTTCGGGCTACCCAATGCACACCGGTCTGAAGGCGTTGAGTATGACAGATGGGGGGAGGGGGTTCCAAGAATCCCCACCCCTCCTTTATGTATAGAGGTGTGATTGTTTTTGGTGGAAAGCATGTGTTAGTTAGGGATTTTTGTATGTGAGTGTGGGGGCACACGCATGCGGACTTCCCACAAATAGAGGTGCCTAGACTTCCCACAAATAGAGGTGCCTTGACAGCGTAGCCCCTTCTAAATTGTCTCCACCTTTGAAGAAACAAGTGGTCACAGGCAAAGCTTGTCAAAGAGATAATATCTTTGGAGAATGCACCTATTGAACAAAGCACGCCTCGAGCTACCTAAAATGTGGGATAAACAACAATTGATAAGCAAGCCATACTTTAGGGTTGGAACTTTATGGTGGGTGGAGTCCTCTTATTGAGTAGTTCTAAGGCAACTAGTGCAAAACCCCCAACAAAAGTATCCCCTCAGTTCACGGACTTCCCAATAAGAAGACAAATGAAGCTTCAATAAACGTCCAAGTGCCAGTGGCTACATGGTAGCTCAGCCGATACGAGAGTCGATGCTATCCGTCGGATTCAAGATCCACCCTTGCTCTTCTATACCAATCCCCCACCTTCCCACTTAGAGTCGAGCTTAAAGCCTTGCACTTATGTAGTTCATTGTGCTCTTTTAGGGAATCACATATGTGTTCAAATACCTCTATATGCTTTCTAACATCTCCGTCTCCATTGAGTTTTTGTGTGAGCTTGGCCACTTGTACTGCCTTACTTCTAAGCTCTCTATCAGGCGTGCTACACATATTTTTAGCAATAGATTGATCTATAGCTTGAGCAAATGTTTCCAGGTCACCCAAGTGAGCATGTATAGTGGGTAGAGGCGCTCTTGTCGTGGGACTGCATGTGGACTGGGGGTTGGCGTTGAGGTTGGCATAAGGGTGATTCTTGGGTTCCAAGCTTGGCATGAGGTTGCGCCATGTGGTGGTGCAACTTTGGGCCATGTGGTGGCCCAAAGTTCTTATGTGTGACCCTAGGCATAGCAGATACATGATATGACATGCTAGCTGGTATAACTAGTAAGCTGTCAAAACAATTGGGGGTGTAGGGGCTACATGGGCATGATGGCCAATATGTATATATGATTGATATACACATGTTGGTATTATTGTAGGAACTGTGCTACTAGGTAGCGGTGCTTTACTAACGAATGACGTCCAGGGTGTACTTTTTGCCATGCTCATTATTGGGATAGGTATAGTAGCCATAGTGTCTTGAAGGGAAAGATGAGCTAAATTTGGAAATGTAAAACTATTGCTTGTGGGCTCAAACTGTATCGAGACTCCAGGCAAAACAACATATGAAGGATCCATGGTACTTACAAAGCGCCTCTCCATTTGTGATAGGGTCAGTTATTTCGCCTTTCCCGTATCCAAGAATCTCATAGGACCCATTGAAGGAATGTTAATTCCCTTGTTTTTCCTCTCCAATTGGACAACCCCATGGATGACATCACAGTTCATCCGTTGCTGCTCCTCTAGACTTGTGGCACTATACGTGGATCGTACAACCTTTAACCAACCCACATGGTATGTGTACCATGTGTACTAGTCGTTCAAAGTCTTGGTTTGCAGGTCATACTCCCAATTCTCAGTGAGAAATACCCCCTCTAAGCCTGGAGTGCTGGGAGGTTCCCCTTGAAGCGGAGGTATTATGGTTCCCTATGGTCTGACCCTCAGTGACTGCTAATTCAGGAGCACTTGGTTGCTCGTCTAGCATAATTTTTGTCATAGGGTTCTTTGATTTCATGGCTCTGCATTGCTCCATTATACGTAGGCTCTCAATTTCCTTTCCCTAGCTGCTTGCATATATCGTTCAACCTCTTATACTTCGGCAAGACTCCTACCATCGGGTAGGAGAACTTCAGAGGGTGATGGCTTGGTAGGGTCTTTAGTGAATGGAGGGGGTAGGATATTGACATGGAAACTCTTGGGGAGTATAAAGTCTACATGCGAAGTGAAAATCAAATCTACCTCCCCATCACCTTCATTTACTTCACTAGTTGTAGGCTCTGAACGAGTGGCTCAACTAATGGTTTCCATTAGACAACTAAACACACTAGCACTTTGTTGTGGGGCCGAGACAAGTACATTTGGGTTTGTATTTTCCGGGTATGGGGTAGGTTGTCCCTCCATCTTGTTAGAAACAGGGGAAGAGTCACTAGCCACCGTGATGTGTGGGTCTTGGGTTGCACTACATTGGGTCCTAGCCGAAGGCCTGGAACCTAATGTGGGTGGATAATAGGTTGTTGTGTAATTTGAGGCACTCACTAATTGCTCAGACTCTCATCCAGAGCATAAATACATGTGATGTGCATATCCTAAAAGTGTTGACAAGTAACCTAAGAGGCTTCGCAACTAGCTATTTCGATCGTTTTTACTTGATTTTTTTTAAAAAAAACATTTTTTAAATGTGTGTGATGTGGTATGGGTCTGTTGTGATAGCTCAAAACAAGCGCATCGATTGGAGAGATGTGACATACTTTACAACACACAATTCGATGTCTTAAGGAAGCCAGTGGAAGAAAAAGGTGAAGCTTAGAACCCACATGCTTCCTTTTGCCCTTGAGAAGTGGGTATATATATAACATAAGACACACTATTCCTTCACTTGAAAGGAAGCTATGGAGGACCCTACTTCCTATATATATATATTAAAACCGAAGCCGGGGCCAATGGGGCTCTTTCTTTTTCTTACCTAGGGCCTACTTGGAGTCGTTTTTTCTTTTTGGTGTCAATTCAAAATCCCCAGCCAATTGCAAGGCGTTTTTGTTTTTTGTTTGCTTTTGTTTTTTGGTTTTCCTTTTTCCAAGAACCTATATTTACAGAAAAATTGAAAAACATTTTCCAAAAAAAAGTGAAATCTTCGTGTCTTAACACAGATATGGAGAAAACATAAAATAGCCGATCATTGAAATACATGTAAACAGTGAATAGAAATGCAACCAAAAAATGAACAGCAATGAAACAAAGCAACGATTGACCAAAAACATTTATATACTTGTTGATAAATTCAATTGTAACAATAGGTCTTTGTACTTGTTTTATTAAGCTTTTTCTTACATGGATAATGTTTAGAAAATTACTAGTTCAGACATTATTTTGCTTCAAGTTTTTTATAACTTTGCAAATTTTTTATTTTTCTCCTCTGCTTATAAGAAAAGGTTTTGAGAAGGGTTCCTATTAAGCTCTCATTGCATAGGAATTTTTCCTTGGAATTTAAGATTAAGAGGGATTTAAGCCTTCTACTTTCAAAGTCGAAAGGATATATCTTCTGAGTCAAAAGGATATATCTTGTGACTTTTTGAAAAATCCAGTAGGCGTATGAGTTGAGGGAAAATTTACCAAAGCAAGAGAGATTTTGTGTCATAAAATCTAATATGTAACCAATCCAAGTGATTTTCTCATATTAAACTCATCATTTAATGTCGGAGAATGATCGGGAACAAGGGTTAGAATATAGACATGTGCTTTCATATCTATCTCAACATGCGGCCAATGATAAAGAGGTCCAAATGAGAGATGGTTTGTCAAAGAGTAAGGCTAGCTAATGGAGCTTCAAGACCTTAGGGTTAGGTTCATTAAAGACCTCCAAAGGTTAGTGTTAAAAAATCCTTTGACTGTAGGTAAGCTAGGACTGAGCTTCAGGTGAGAACCCGGCCCAAGCTTGAGGTGCTTATTGTGCTTGCCGACTAGGGAGCCTGAGATGCTTGTGGGAACACTACCCAAGCTTGAGGTGCTTTGTCATGCTTGCTGACTAAGGTGCTTGGGGGTAAGGTTTCCAAAAAGTCAAATCCCATTCCTACAAGAGAGGGGGCGAGCCATAAAGCTAGGGGGATGAGAGAGAGCACACACACCCTCACCCAAGGCAAGCTTGGTACAAAGAAAGAAAAAGGAACACTTGTCAAGTTTCTCCTCATGTTTCCCTCATGGTGTGCCTTTGCTAGAAGAGGGGGTAGACCAAAGCAAGTAGGGGGCATGCTTGAGGGGTATACTCTCCCACACGCTCTCATTGTGTGAAGTGCAAGAGTTCCATCTCCTTCTCCACACACACTCTCATTGTGTGAAGTGCAAAGTGCAAGAGTTCCATCTCCAAGCTAGTAGAGAAGTTGAGAGCCTACACCAACACTCTTGGCTATGGAATGCAAATCCAACCAAGAGCCATGCTTCAATGCTTAAGTTTGACATCTTCTCCATCTTCATTACTATGCTATTATGTATGCTATCAAGAAGAGTGATGATAAGTGAGTAACTAATTCTATGTTTCTTCTTCCTCTTCCCTACCCTCATTCCCTACTAGCTCTCTCCACCTTCGAAGGTGTTTGAGGCCTTGGGCCTGAGGCTTGGGATAGTTAATGCTTTCTACAAAGTTTATGTTATGCTCGTGATAAATGAAGCTTTCCATCTTCATTGCATCACCTAGGTGACAAAGAACACAAAGATTGTATTGTATCAAGTCTCTCTTGATGAGAGAAACTATAATACAAATGCCTATTGGAGGGGGTACCGGCTCCACATAAATTCGGTCCTCAACTATTGCCATGTTCTCTAAACTCTCTCTCTTGCAAAAGTATTGTTCATGCCAAGTTAACAAAATGCTATGTTTATGTCGCTACCATCAATTAAGCTCACCCTCTATGCTCATAAAGTAATTTCACAAAAGTACTTTCTCTAATTTTCGCTACTCTCAAAGTTAATAGGCCATTTTCATTACATTTATAAATAGACCGCAAATACTTTTGCAAACTAATTGAATTTTTTTATATTTATAAATCTTGGGTATGTTACACAGTCACCTGACTCTCTCTCTCTCTCTCTCTCTCTCTCTCTCTCTCTCTCTCTCTCTCTCTCTCTCTCTCTCAATTTTGATGGACATTGGGCAATTCCCAATGAGCATTCGTTGTTCAAACTTCAAGCATTGTGGTGCGTTGTCTTGGCTTCCTGAGGCTTGACCATCGTTTCTCTCTCTCTCTCTCTCTCTCTCTATATATATATATATATATATATATATATATATATATATATATATATATATATATATATATATATATATATATATATATATATATATACACACACATATATGTATCTATATATATATACATACATACTTATATGTGTATCTATATATATATACACACACATATATGTATGTATCTATATATATATACATATATATATATATATATATTCGCTTTGAGGGCCTGAGGCTTGAAGGCTTGTAATTTAAAGTTTGCGGATTCCAGAGTCCCGAGGATTGGAATCGGGGATCTTTTAAGTTCTATTCCTCTAGAATCTTAACTTTCTGACCATTGCAAGCTCTCTCTCTCTCTCTCTCTCTCTCTCTCTCTCTCTCTCCCCCCCCCCCGCCCCCCCCCCCCCCCCCCCCCCCCCCCCCCCCCTTGAGGCTTGGAAGTTGGATGGTGACTAGTAGTGGTCCCTATATTACCCCTCCCTCCCACGTGCATTTTTCCTACCTAATTTAGCAATCTCCCTTCTACATTGTAGTGCCTACAAATGGTGTCAATTTGGTCGAAAAAAATCCCCCAACTTGTCACGTGTTTTTGCAGTTTTGTTACCCTTCCAACATTTTTGGCATCTTGGGACAAGCAACCAAATCCAAGGGCCATTCAACTATGTTGCATCCAACTCTAAATGCATGCCACCTTTCTAAGAGTCATGCTCTAGTGATTTTTTTTGTTGAAGAAGGCTCGTGAGGTGCATAATAAATCAACAACATGAGGGAAAAGTTCACATATTCATTCCCCTCAAAAATGGATTTCTTGTCTTTGCGTTTTAAGCATTGAGGTTGCCCAGGGTAAGGTGATGGTGTAACTTTGTCACACTGGACAAGAATCACCTTGGTAAATGCCTCACTTGATAGTGTGCTACTAAAGTACCCTAACAAGAATCCTTTGCATCATCAAATTAAAGATGATTTGGGGAGTATATTGGTTGCTAGGGTGGTGAAGGTGGCATGGGAATAGGTAAAGCACATGCGGTAGGTGTAGTAGGTGGAAACAATGGAGGAAGTAAAACTGAAGATTGCATAGGAATGTTCCTTGGAGATGCCTCCTCTAAAGTAGCAATGAAGGACTCATTAACACAAAGACACGACTCCCTATAGTGGATATGGTATGTAAAACATGAGGTCAAATGTATTGGACTCCATAGAATAGACAACAAAGATTATCATGGTCAACTCACGATCCAACTTTGTTTGCTTTTCCTTTCAAAACTTGATTGAAGACCATGTCTACACCGTACAATGCCTTTATACGATATTGTAGTTTGGATCGGTCAAAACACAAAAGATGGATAGTTGCCTTGTACTAAATCTAACAACTCATGAGAACCGCCCAAAGTGAAACAATATCCATGAGTGAGTTGTAGAGAGTTGAACCACTCTCACATAGCACCACTCTCCACAATCAAAGCTCGCAAAGGAGACAAAGTGAAATTTGTCTCCATTATGGAGAACAAGGAGACTCCCTTCAACGCCTTCATAGCCACTGTATGAGGTGATTGCTTCTCCTTGCCTTCCTCATCCTTCTTCTTCTTTTGACATTCAGCTCTCTTGTGTCCTTTCTTCTCATAATTGGAGCATTTGGTGCCCTTGTTTTTCTTCTTCCTCTTTTTCTTGCTTTTTTTGCCACTTCTCCTAGAAATAAGGACACCGTACACTCCAACAACCCCTCTTGCCCAATAGTCAGAGTGAACCTTGACCTATTTGAGATGGTGGACAATGTCCTTCCAAGTGGGGAAGTTGTACAATTGGGGCTGAGCAAACTTTGAAACTAATGATCAAGAAATATGAAAAGTAGAAATGTTGTCATGTACTTTGTCAAGATAGATACATTTCTAGGATGAGATCCTAGATATCCCATATCCTGCGAGTCAATAATCATTATTTGATTGAGTCATGGACCAGGCTTGTCGGTCCAATAGGTATGTAAGTGATCAGTGATGAGAGGCGCACCACTTATTCCATTTTTACATGACTTTTACTATGATCGACCACTATGGACACCCATGTGTGAATGGGTCGGACTTTTATAAAAAGTCTATTTTGACCTAAAATCCTAATTCTTTGAGGTGCATGCTAGGAAGTGCTCTTGCTCTACCTCTATCTCCTTCTCCTTTGTGTGCTCACGGGTGTGTGTGCGTGTGTGTATGCTTGAGAGAGAGAGAGAGAGAGAGAGAGAGAGAGAGAGAGAGCATTGCGGTGGCATCGGCGGCGGCATCGGCGGTTGAGCGCGGCGGCGGATTCTTTTTCTTTGCGGCACAGGATCCTTCATGACGGAAGCATTGAGCGGTGAGTGACACACCATTGCCACTTTGATCTTGCTAGGACTGTCTAGTTGTGTGCTTGCAGCCATTCGTGGCTCGCACATGGTGTTTTGGCAAGTTCCCAACCTTCGACATGTGCGGAAAAGTGCACATTTTTGGCGTCGCTGTCGGGGACCGCCTTGCAATAAGCTTGAGGAGCACTCAATGCTATCTCAGGAAGCCATTCACTTCTGCCATTTTTGGTTTTTTGTTGAGTTATGCTAGATCTGTTAAGTGGCTGCAATGTGCAGGGTTTAGTAGGTTTTTGTTAGCTCTCTTAAGTGTTGTAATGTACATGTTGTTAGATCTACTAAGTTCTATAATGTGCAGGTGTTAGCAGATCTGTTAGTTAGTGTAGATCTATAATATGCAGTGGATTGTGAGCAGTAGACAGTGACAAGGTTGGCTGTTTTGTGAGTGTGCAGTAGTGTGCTATGTTAGACAGTGTGTGTGTAGTGTAAATTAGTGTTGTTAGATGTAGACAGCTTAGAGAGAGCTGCCAGAGGTGCAGCAGTGCGTGCGCTTGACCAAGCTCTGTGCGTGAACTCGACGCTGTGCAGTTGAACATTATCCACAGAAAGTTTCTTTTGTTAAAAGAAAACAAAAAAAACGCTCGAAAAAGTTTGAGACCAAAAAGAAAATTAAAAAACAAAAGGAAAAAGGAAAAATCTCATTTTAAAAGGAAGGATCGGGATCATCCCCCCCCCCCGACCTCGAGCCTCATTCCTCAGTCTTATGATATAGTATAAACACTACTATATATATAAAGACTAGAACCTCAAGTGAGGGGAGGGCATGTGGGGACAAGTCCTTCAAGTCCTCCACCATTCCCTTTGCACTTACCCCTTGAACTTACTAATTTTGGCATTCTTCTCGATTAGGAAAAGACTATTTTTAGGATTTTGAGTGTTTGAAGTAATTGAATAGAGAGTTGTAAAGCACGGCACGTCCCTCTAACCAGGATGCTTGTTTTGAGTTATCACACGCCATATTTCTTGGCTTGGTTAGAAAAAAGGACCTAAAAAACAAAAAAATTGAGGGTAAATTTGGGTTGCAAACGCCCAAAAAACTAGGTGAGTGGCCTTCACAGGCACTCATCAACACTTCTAGAGTGTTGAGGTCACATACACCTATGCTCTGGTCATGTGCTAAAGGACGATCACATAGAGAGTATCTCCATTTACGCGGGCCCCCATGATTCCTCCACATTAAGCTCTAGGCCCTCAACAAGAACCCAAGGTAGTACCACTCAGAACCCACATATTGCATCTAGTGACTCTTCCTCTAACTACGACATCATGGAAGGTTACCCAATGCCTAATTGCAATAGTTCAAGCCAAGACATGCATGCCATGGACCCACGGTCTAGGCCGAGCGTGTTTAGCCGCTTGAAAGAGACTTTGAGTACAGCCACTCGCTCCGAACATGGAGCTAATGATGTAAATGAAAGAGGTGAGGAAGTAAATTCACCATTCATGACCAATGTAGACCCCATGCTCCTAGAGAGTGTGCATGTGAATACTCCATTCAGTGCACCCCCTGACTCTTCATAGCTATTCTCTCCGAGGTTATATTACTTGATGGTAGAAGCCTTGTCAAAGTGCAAGAGGTTGAGCGATATATAATTGCGGCTAGGGAAAGAAAATTGAGAGCCTACACAAGGAAGAGCAATGGAGAGAGTTAAAAGCAAAGGCCCCTATGTCGACATCCATGCTAGGTGAGCAATCGAGTGCTCCTGAATTAGCAACCACTAAGGGTCAACCCATAGAGAGCCACATTGCATCTACTTCAAAGGACACCCCTAGCACCTTAATCCTAGATGGAGCATTTCTAAATGAAAACTGGGAGTATGAATTACAAACGGAGACTTTAACCGACCTATACACAGGTCACACCTATCACATGGGTTGGTTAGATGTCCTACAATCCACAACGGGACCTACTAGCGTAGAGGAACAGCAACAAAGAGTTTGTGATGTCATCCATAGGATTATTGAGCTGGAGAGGCAGAACAAGGGGATCCACGTGCCTTCAACGGGTCTCATGAGATTTTTGGATATAGGGAAGGCCAAGCAACCAACTTTATCACAAATGGAGACTCCTTCGCTAAGCCCAATGGATCCTCCATATGTTGTTTCGTCAGGGGTCCCAGTACAATCTAAGCCCACAAGTGATAGCTTTACCTTTCCAAGTTTAGCTCATCTTTCCCTTGATGGCACCACGGCTATCATGCCTGCCCCAGTGATGGGCATGACAAAAAACACGCCATGGACCTCATTCATTAGTAAAGCATTGCTACATGGTGGCCCAATGCATGCAATAGTAACCTACAAATGTGTATTAATCATATACACATATAGGCCCTTGTGCTCGTGTAGCTCCTACCCCTCCCATTGTTTCAAAAACTTATGCTTCAAGACCAAAACATCCAAGCCCTTATTTCAATAAGACCATCCTAGCTAGCAATAGCATGTCACATCCCACATCTACTATGCCGAGGGCCACATATATGCAATTTGGGCCACCACATGACACAACATCATATCCAACTTGGAACCCAAGGGCTGTGTATACGCCAAACCCAATGCCAACCCCCATTCCACATGCAATCCTGAGAGCACTTGTCCCCACTATACCTGCTCACTTGGGCGACTTGGCAACATCTGCTCAAGCTCTTGGCCGATCCATTTCTGAAAATATGTGTAACACGTCTGATAGAGAGCCTAGAAGTAAGGCAGTACAAAGAGCTAATCTCACACAAAAATTTACTAGAGAGGGGGATGTGAGAAAGCATATCAAAGTATTTGAATAAATATGCGATTCCCTAGGAGAACACAATGACCTGCATAAGAGTAATGCTTTAAGATTGACCTTGAGTGGAAAGGATGGGAATTGGTATAGAACCCTAAGGGTGAAAAAACGATTTACCCTACTCTTAGGAGACTGTTCTTGAAAGAGTACATACAAGAGGGAGTGCTTTGGGGTGTAGAATCTCAAGTCTAGAAAGCCCAACAAGAGGAAGGAGAGTCCATGAGAGACTTTATTAGTCACTTGAAGCATTTGAATTCTCGTTGTAATCCAAATGAACGATTTAATAATAAGCAATTTCTCGATAGATTCATTAAGGGACTACTACATGAGGATATTTACAATGGCCTAGTCATTTGAGGTATCACGACTTGGGAAGCAGTCACCACCAATGCGATCCAATTGGAGGATAATTTAATAATTCAAGGGGAAAGAGTGTATATTGCACCTAAATCTACTAGCTCAGAAGCATCACAGCCTGAGCCAATGACCATAAAGCCTATTGCTAAAGAGCCAAATATATCTGAGATGACTTTAGCATATCTCACCAAGGCCATTCCAGAAAGTCTTAGAGACAATCGTGCTCCACAAAACAATCATATGTATCCAAGAAGGGAGCAGCAATGGTGCTTAGTTTGCTATGGTCCGCATAGTACCAGTGAATGCCCTACGCTTAGAGTAAAATTTAAGGGGAATAGCAATGCATGTGGGAAATATGGTCATCAAGCTAAGGATTGGATAGTATTTAAATGCTCAATGGCCAATAGACCAACCTTAGCATGGACAAACACATCTCGAGTTCACGTGCTTGCATTGATGTCAGTCCCACCTCTTGAACAACCATCACAACACATGGTCTCTAGGACCCAAAATGTTGTTCAAACAACACCCTTACCCCCTCCAATTCTAGGACCGTCCACCACATCCGAGAATCACTTTTGTGAATCAAGTGGGTTGTGAGTCATCTATTACTTGTTTGGAAGGTTGTGAGGAAGATATAAAACATAATATTGCCTATGGGATTGATGCTCTTAAAGAAAGTCCACAATACTACATGGAGGACTATGGGGGACAAGTCAAACATGTCTATCAAGTAGCTACTCTCACAGCAAAAGGCCAAAATATTTCATTGCCAAGAGACCGCCTCTTCAATGCTATGAGTGTGGAGGTCCACATTGTGTAGCTGAATGTCCCATTAGACTACAAAAGAATGCCACACTAATGCAAACCAATCAAGCGAGCACATCTACAATGCCGTTACTCATGTGTAATTGATGTGGCATAGATCATTTGATTTCCGGATGTTTGAATAACCCAAATGCACCAAAGATCATGCCATTGAATTTAATTGAGGTTACTGAGGAGCCAACACAAAGTACACCTATGGTACCAGTAAATGTACTCACACGATCGATCCAAAACCAAAATTATATTCTTGAAGAAAGAGACACAAAATCAATTGCCCAATCTCAAAAGAAGAAGAAAAAACGAAGAAAGAGGTTACAAAAAGTAGTGAAGTCAGACCCCAGTTCGAAGACCAACATGGGGACTGGTGACGACCCCGTATATATGAATGACGCTGAAGAGGATTCTTATTCAGGTGAGACCATGGAAACTAAAATGACCATTAGAAAAGAAACAAACAAGGAAGATCGTCATGAGCCATAATGGCGAGACCCAAGAAAAAGATAGAAACTTACCCAAACCCTATAAAGAAGATCGAGCGAGTCAATCAATTAATGACTTTGGTAGAAGAGACCCAAAGGGATCTAGAGCCAGCACCTAGGCAGATCCAGATTACTGACACAATGTTCTCTACGCAAAATGAACCTCACAAGTTCCATAGACCACTAGCCATATCTAGTGTCATCCAAGAAAAAAATGGTATTACGTCATCGGATAGTGGGCGTACTCCCTTCTTGTTGGAGAGAATGTTTACAGAGGGATTACCTTACCCTATTGAAGAAATGGAGATACTCCCCACGTCGAGGGGCTGAAGCCCAAAAAGAGCCGATAAATATTGACAAATTGATGGATTTCATGGCTTCAGAAGTTAGAACCACCATCATGTCCAAACTATATGGAGACCCGGAGCTATTCTTAGCTCTTAGAGCTTTTCTCAATGGAGAATTAAAAGTCGGGCTACCACAATTTGCACACATGGATGGGGCTAGGGAGGTGCCAATAGAGGAGGAACACTTAGACCCACAACCCAACCTAGATGAGAACTCTTGTTGATGAAATACCTTTTAACAAGTTGGGACAATACTTTGAAGGCAATGAGACCATACCAATCACTACCAAGGGATTAAATGTGAAGGAAATTCTTGATGGTGGCGTTGGGGTTAGCATTGTAACTAAAAATTGATGGGAATCTATGGGAAGACCTCACCTTGGGACTACAAACATAGTGGTAAAGATGGCCAATAGGACTATTGTTAAACCTATTGGGATGCTAAAAGATCTCAAGATCAAGGTCTTTGGACACAAAATTGTGGTAAAGATGGCCAATGGGACTATTGTTAAACCTATTGGGATGCTAAAAGATCTCAAGATCAAGGTCTTTGGACACAAAATAACGCATACCTTCATTGTTATGGATTTTTCCAAGCACACTATGTCATCTGAGATGATATTAGGATGTCCTATCATGAGGGAGGCAAAAATGGTGCATGACTGGTCTGAAAACCATGTCTACTTGCAGTTCCAAGACTGTCATTTGAGTGGATAAATTGTAACTGGTCACGCACATCCTCTAGGAAACAGATTTATAATTGATCATAGATTTGACACCACAATTCAGTCGGCCCCATTGCAGTAATGTTACAAGTGTAAAAAGGACACTGATGTTGGGGAAGATTCTCCTTATATGGATGTTCTAGGTGGGATGACTGAGTGTGACAATGTGGATTGGATCCACCTAGCAGCAACCATAGACAGTTGGAAAAATAGGGGGATGACCTGGGTAACACCTGAGGGGGATGAAATGCAACAACTCGTACCTTTAAATATGATAGGAGCAATGCATATAGCTTATGATGACCTACAAGATGAAGGCTTGACTGACATTGGAACCAGTAGTGTCTCAAAAGACTATAGCCCACATGATTCGGAGTCAGAATCATCAATTGAGATTGACTCTGAGGACGAAGAATCTGAGTTAAATCTTGGTGCAAATGTGGGGACAAACCATTCAGGGCCCACTGGTACCCGAGATGACAATCTATCCGGGAGAGGAGAAGACACGAGTAGCGATTCATCTAGTGACTCTTCACTGGAGATCGATCACAATAAAAAATTAGACAGGAAGAGTAAGAGATATAAGAGGTGTCGATATCGAGAAAATGTGTGCGCTATAATAAATGAAAAGAAATCTACCGTAAAATGGCTTTATTATGTGGGGGCATGTGATGCTCATCAGAAGTTGGTAGATAACTAGGGTGAATACCTTCAAAGCGTCATGCGGTGTAGTCCACAACCCATTGACATCGCATAGCTAGAGGCTACAGAAAAGCCAAAGTTGACTCATACTATAAGGAGAAGAAAAAATCAAGAGCTAGCTCAACAACAAAAGGAAGCGTAAGAGAAGTCATAGTCCATAGAGCAACAAGACCCCACAGACTTACACCCTACACCTAATCATTTTAAATCCTACACTAGGGAGGACCGTAAGGTTATGTATAAAAAGGCCCAAACAACACCTATCGATGGAAGTAATGGAGTCTATGATGGTCCAGAGTGATAGTTAAGGAAATAGAGTTAGCAGACCCAAGTGAGCAGTCCAAACCTGTTTTCATTGCGTGCCCAAGATCTAACAGAGACTGTGAGGAATATGTACTCAAGGAGCTTCTCAAGGAATTCAAGGATATATTTGCTTGGACATATCATGATATGAAAGGTGTTCCACTTCTGTGGTGCAACACACAATCCCCATGAATAGCATGGCTAAACCGGTTTAGCAACGACCCTACCCAATGAATCCTAAGTATGCAAAAAAATTTCAAGAAGAGATTGAAAATCTTATTAAATGCAGATTCATATACCCTATTGAGCACTCAGAGTGGATGTCTCCAATAGTTATTGTGCCAAAAAAGAATGGGAAACTCACAATGTGCGTGGATCTCAAGAAGGTCAATGCCGCCATGTTGGACGGATACGCCGCGACGGACGTCAGCACAACGAGAACTCACCTAACAAGATTTGTCAGCTAAGGACGAAGCTCGATCCGCAGATGCGTGGAAGCAAGTATAAGGTGTCAACCTACACTCGACCGACTCCTAACTAATTCCTACAGAGGTCTCTACCCAATGTCTAAGTCACAGCCTTCAAGAGTGCATAAGAGGAAACTTCCTACAACGCTTTCTAGAGCCGAACACCCATCAAACAATCTCGAAACACCACATAACTTGAAGGAGACCCTACTAACACCAATAGGTCGCTCTCCCTAAGGTCTATGAACCAAAATCCCAACCCAAAATACCTGGTGCAAAATCACGTAGGATGTCTGGCCGAAATTTGCACGTCTTCGTTTCCAAAATCTAAAGTACCTAATGTGCAACTCTACTCAATGTGAACGTGTGGATATGCTGCAATGCAAAATCGGACAACGTATGCTCACCAAATCACCAGACGAAGCTCGTAGAAGGAGCTCGCAAAACTGGACCGTACGCGTGCAATGTAGGTATCGGCGCGTAGCTTTCGTCGAGGGCAACATGCTGCACTTCTCCACACTCAATTCCGACCACTAGTGCACATGTAGCGTCAAGATGAAGCTCACACTCTCTCTCGTACTCAGTACGCTCACTCACAGACTTCAAAACTTTCTTTTAAAAATGACAAAGGTTTTCCATTAAGGTCAAAAAGTGGTATATATACCTTACAATTCTCAAACCCTAAAGTTCCAAATCAACCATCTACTCAATCTAACTATCAAAACTGGGATACAATCTGGAAACTTCTGTAAGCCCCAATATTTACAAGGTGAAATGTCGAGTTTTCTCAATAAATGAATAATTACAAAAAAAAATGATAATCTGCCGAGAAGTCAGTTTCCGTAGGGTGTGTCCAGCTTCTAACACTCCCCCCCTCCTTGCTCATGTCGTCCCCGACATGGCTGTTGAGCTGCTTCTTCATCTTATGGTTTCGCGCATCTTGAGCAGCGATTCATATCTTGCATGTAGATTCATCATTGTTGGGCCGAAAATATCAATGTTTATGGTGAAGAAGCGGGTGTAGAACGCTTCTTCAAAGGCCTGGAGGTGATAGGATGGTAGAAACATTATCCTTTGATACAACGCATGTATCACCTCCTTGGAAGGCTGACCAGACACATCATAGGCACATCTATAAGTATCTTGGAAGAAGAAGATACTGTCTGTCACCTAGCCTTGCTTGAATGTCTCAAATACTACTAAAAGAGTTTTGCATATTTTCTTCATCATGATGCACGTAAGGTCAGGTGAGCTAGTGAACAATTTGATGGAGCCCGTTAGGGTTTTCACCATGTATTGGACACTTATTCTCTCACTTGCCTTCAAGCCCGGCAGCTTAGGATAATTCAGCCAAGTGGGTTGGCTCCTTTGTAATATCTCCTGGGCCTTCCACGTCCTGATCCTTGGTAGAGGACGAAAGCTGAGGTTGTCTCTGATGTTTTTGGGTGCCTCTACCAAATGGATTAGGTAATGTGGGTACTTCATCAGCCACGCCTTCCTCCATTTTGGCTGAGAGACAACTATTAACCTGACCCCTTCTGGCTGCGAGATATCTGCGTTGTAGAGTGGCACTGTCATCTCTTCTCTAATCCTCTTATTGATGGTGGCGGCTTCATACTTTAGCAAAGGATATGGGAGAGAGGGCTGAAGCCATTCGCGCCTGAGATTGCTGACGTCAATCTTCTGGATGGTCATGGATTTGAAACCCCTATGCTCCCATTCCAAGGCTTCCTTAGTCGTCTCTCTGATCTCCACCTCTATTGCTTTACACAGCTTTTCTTCCTCTTCCTGTGTCAGATCTTGTGGCTCTTGAGAGGATCCTACTAGTATTTCCTCTTGCATAGGTGTGTCCACAGGATCTGCCACATTTTCTAAATCTATGCCCTCAGTGGACGCTGGCCCTGTGCCTTCTTGCTCTCCGGCTTGCTGTCCTCTCAGCTCCTCAATCTGCTTTAGGAGTTTTTGTTTTTCTGTTTCAGCTTCTTCTCCCATGTTCACGGGGAGGTCGTTCAACTCGGCGTTTATCTTCTCCGCCTCCTCGAGCTTTCTTTTGATACTTTCTAATTCCTCTTCCATGGCTTTTTGTTCTTCTTCCATTCGTGTTTGCATAACAATTGACCCTTCTGCCATCATCAATCATTGCTTTTTCTCTAGAGTCAGCTCTGTCTGAAGTTCTTTCATCTGTTCTTCATAAATTTGGCTTTCCATAGTGATGTGATTCGAGCTAGTAGCTCTGACTCTGGCAGGAGATGCCCGTAGCCTCTGGATGGTTTGATCTTTCACTTTAAGCTGGTCCTTGAGCTCAAGGACCTCATCCTGACTAGCTTCTTGATCTAATTCCGCCTTTTCTTTGGCGTTTCGCATTGCTTCCCTTTCCCACTCTGCATCTATAGGGTCAGGTTATCCCTTTCCCTCTCTGCATCTATCAATGATTTGCTGAGTTACTTACACTCCTCTTCGACTCCTTGCATTCTTTGGGCTGCTGCCTGATTTTCTTTTTCCATTTCCTGGCATCTTTGCAATGCCTTTGCTAGACTGGCCTGTAGCTCTGCTTCTCTCTCTTTCTGCCTTTGACTTTGTCTTTGTAAAGAGTCTACTTCCAGCTTTATCTTCACTTCAGTGGCCTTAAGAGTTGCCATCTCACTTTCTGAGGCCATGGACTGCGCTCTTAACCCGGTTAACTTCGTCATCACCACATCCCAATCATTGGAGGCCGGGTGCAGGTCCACTATATCTGTGGCCATCTCCTTTAGTTCTGCTAACCTGATGCTTTGCATTTGCTCCCTAGGCCCTGTGCTTGCCAAGTCAAATGCGACTGTGGCAGCCTCTTCTTTTGTGTATCCTGCAGCTAGCAGGTCCAGAAATGTGTTGTATGCTTCATGTGGCTTTGGCTCCTCACTCTTGGGTTTAACCTCTTCCCTCTCCTGGCTTTGTTCTTTCTTGGACTCTTCCTGCCTTCGTGGTTGTCTTCCTTCTCTTTATCTTCTTGTGGAAGGCTGCAAGGAGGTGGTGAGGGCGGTGGGCTGGGCTCAGGGCTGGCCGGTAGAGATGTAGGCTTTTTCTTTAAATCTCGGTCTGCCTTTGTCTTCCTTTCTCTCTCTTGGATTTCCTGCTCGTCTAGCAGTTTCTGTCGTACTAGCTCCACTTCCTCTTCTGTAAAAGGTACATGCGGGATATTCTCTGTTGTGGCATCAAGAATCTCAAAATTTTTAATGTAATCTTCGAATTTGTCCCTTTGCACCCTTCGGGATGATCCCAACATTGCTTCTAGAGATGGCTTCCAGAGTTCACTCAAATCGCCTTTAAGGGCCCTTTCTGCTCTGAAGCTCTCCATCAGCCGCTCTAGTCTTGCCGCTTTTTGTGACTTTGTCTCTTTTTCTGGCACTTGGACAAATTCTTTCTTTCCCTTCTTTTGCTCTGGCTGCTCTTCTTGAATAGGCTCTAGCCGTCTTTTCAATCTTGTGGCAATCCTTGGTTCTTTTTGTGGCTCGTCTTCTTTGTCTTCTTTGAGCCTCAGCCATTCGTTTTGTGATGGAGGGTCGGGCCATCTTCCTTTTGCGTGCAATGCCCCATAAATCACCTTACTGATTAGTTCTCCTGGCACAATATATGTGGGCTTCTTGTTACCCATCTTCACTAGGTTGTCATGTATATATGTTGCATAATTGATTAGCTTTGGAGTGCTCTTCATCATTGCCCAAGTGAATGTCGTGGCAATTGCTCCAGGTGGCATTATGTACTTTTGTGGCCGCTTCGTACACATATGGAAGTATTGGTTGTACAACTGACTCATGATTGCCACTTTTGGGTTGGCAATATCTTCAAAAGTGTAGTTATTTTTCTTCTCAGTGTACACCTTGACATCATCTCTTCTTTTAGTTACACTATCCCCCTTGTTGGAGAGGTCTAGTGCATCTGCTACAACTTTTTCGGTGATGACTATTTCTGTTTCTGGCCTACGTTGCAGATCGATTACTCTGGCCACTCCATCTTCTTTTATTGTTGTCACAAATTCCCAGACTCTCTTTATGTCAACCCCCGCCGGCACTGCTTCAAAATAGTTGTGGAGATCAATCTTCTCCAAGTACCCGGACATCTTGCTTCTTACGAACTCATTGAGTTCCCGCGGTAGCATTGGTAGCTCGATCACATTCCCTTCAGTGTATTTGAACACTCCTTGGTAGATCTTTAGGTCGTTGGACTCTAGCAGGTCTTCTTGGATCCATGTGTTGGTGGGCTTTAGTGTTCCTTCTGGTATGGTGAAGGGCTCCACTTCTTCTAGGTAATCCTTAATGGTTATTCTTTTCTTCTTTGCCGGTGACTTCGCGGCTGCCATAGATCCTGTTGCACTCAGTAGTCCGAAGTTAGCATTTTTTCCATCTTAGCTGAGAAACTGAGTTTTATCTATCCAAATGACTTGAAAATTGAAAATAAAGCTTAAAAGGAACTTGTGAAACTGTGCATGTGCTCACAGTGCAATTCTGACCAAAAATTTCCCTCTAGACATCCTACGCGTAGGATGTCTTTTTCATCATAACAGGGTGATACTTGACATACTGGTAGTCCTTGGCCTATGGAACATGGCTATGTGCTTGGATATGGATTTGGGCATCAAAAAGTGGATTTTTTTGGGCTGATTCAGGCTTTAGGTCACAAATTGGGTAGAATGTCCATAACAGGTAGCAAGTGATGTCCAAATGGGTTGAAAATTGATATATGGGCTCATTGCACCATGGTATTGGCTCCCATGATGTCACTCTTTGCACAGAAGGTTTAAATTATGCTGGAGACATCCTACGCGTAGGATGTCTATTTCATCAAAATGGCATGGGATTTGTTCTGTGGACAGTCCTTGGCCTATGGAACATGGCTATGCTCTTGGATTTGGATTTGGACAAGAATTGATACTTGTAAGAGCCTGTGTAGTGTTTTTGGGCTCCAAAAGTGTATCTTGAAGGTGTTGGGGTCAAATATGATTAGAATGGCTTCAAAAATGGTATATGAGCTCTTGAAGATGATGTGATTGGATCTGGAATGGACAAACATCCTCTGTAGGCAAAAAATGTCAAAGATAGACATCCTACGCGTAGAATGTCTACTTCACCAAATTTTGCAGGTGAGTACACAGATGGATTGGTTAGTGCTTGTGAATGTGTTGTGCAAGTTTCATGTGATTTGGACAAGATTTGATAGGTCTATGGCCCGTTATTGCCTCTATGCCCTAACTTTGCGTTTTCTATGCATATGAGGTCAATTTTGGTCCAAATGTGATGAAACTTGGTGGCTATTATGTAAAGGTCATTCAGAAAATGTGTGTGATGAAAAATGTTGGGATCTGTGCCCAGAAGTGCCCTTGAGACATCCTACGCGTAGGATGTCTCCTGATGATTTTTTCATGATTTTGTCACTAGTGCCTGTCCTTGGTCTCTCTGAGTCCCTTTTAAGCCTAATTTCAACAAAAAAGTCAAATGGATAGAAAGTAACTCCCTGTGTGGATTTCAAAGCCTTCGAGCCGTTTTCTGACTTTTGAAGTGCTTTTCGGCGATGAAATTTCTTGATGTTGGTCTCCATAGCTTCCCGATCCCTTGGGGATCCTTGCCGTATGGTTTTTGTCGACTTTGGCTTTATCGGAGCTTCATTTGGCAATTTGTCGCTCTAGAAGCACCCGTGGTTGTGTTTACATATCTTCGATGATTTGTGGTGGTCTACCACCATAGAACTTGGTTGTTGATGGTCTAGGAAAACCACTCGTGAAGTTTGGTGGCAAACGGGCATGCGGTTTGGCCGAGAGAGCTTTTTGACGCTTTGTGTGTCTGATGCCATTTCTGAAGTTTAGTGCCGCTTCGGGTCACTTTTTGGTCATGTGGGCCACATAGACTTGTCGAGCATATCAAGACGCTCCTACCATGAATTTTGGTAGCATTAGGGCGCCTTTTCGCCGATTTCCCATTTGGTGGCCTCTTGCGGGATTCTAGGGATTAGGGTTTTTCCCGATGGTTTTCTACTACCTTTGGACATCCAAGACTGATCTCCTATGCTTGGGTAAGCTGCCGATGAAGTCTCATTGCTTTTGGGTTAGCTGTTAGGTGGCCGCCTCTACCTGTAGGTCTCTACTGCCCGCTTTGTGTGTGAACCCTATGCTAGTTTTCGCGACAAAACGACAAACATGCGCGAAAAGCTCAAGGTGGTGAGCCTACCTCTCATGTCTGAAGCCCGTCGGGTAGTCGTGCGCGTCGTAGAAGCTGCTGGAAGGTCCGTTCGCTCTAGGTGGCAGAAGCTCTCTCCAAAAGGTCAATAGTGAAAATGAGCTAAAAATGAAGTAAAAATTTCTTATAATTGGGGTCCCCGAACCACTTTTCATGAAATTTGACATGGGCTCCCATCTTCTTGCGAGATGCGGTTTAGGCTCAAAAATTTCTTGATTTGGATTCCATTTGCTCTGTTTACCAGAAATTTGGCATTTCGGTCAAAATCGGGCTAAAACACGCTTTCCGCTCCAGTCTCATAATTGCACCCCCCCTCTGTACCATAGGTTGTCCTATAGTCACTGATCATCCCCATATTTTTTGCTTTTCATTACGATCGTTTTTCACCTGCTTTTTGTATTTTTGAAGTTTTTCTGCCGAAAATTAGCAAAATTAAAAGGAAAATAGAAAATCCAACCCAAAAAATCCCCAAAAATCATAATAAATCACAAACATCATCGCAAAACATTATATACACTCACATGCAATTTTTATGGCCGGATTTCTCCGTTTTACCAATATTTTGCCCGAAAAATTGCTATTTCTACTTATATACACACACCTAGGGGCTTCATTTGACGTTTTGGCCCCATATACCTATAGATACATGTTGTATAAGGGCATATGTACTTGGGTTAGTCCAGAAAAATTCAAAATCAAACAACAATCCTTAAAATAGTCGAAAATCATGCCCTTTTTTGCTCTTTCTGCTATTGGTTCCGCATTTGAGAATGCCTCCCCCCCTCCTAGCCGGAGTCCTCCCGGACGACAAGGTATTGCCTTGGAGTATGTACCGTGCATAGGTTGAAAAATTTGTGCTAATGCTTGGCCGATTAATGTGGCCCTAATTTATGCATACTCGATCAATGCATGGAAAAATTAATGATGTGCAAGAGAAGGGAATAAGCAAGATGCTTATTGCCATTCGCCGTCAAGGTTTCGTGTTTTCTTTGCAAGTAACAACTGTAACTCTACTGCTCTCTGTTTAATTGTCTTTTTTTGCAAAAGGCAATCGCTTTGCCACTACTGTTGATATAGCCGTAGTTGTTTCTATGGAGAGGAGTGGCTTGGTCGGAATGGCCGTGGACCGTATTTCTTTTGCTTTCCATTGGTAGCTTGTTTTTGCCGGTTTTTGTAGGTGTTTTGCTACTTCCTTGGTTGCCACTGTTTTGTTGCGGATTGGCATCCACATAAGTTGGTTGTCCTTTTTCAAATGCAGTTGTCTGCCTTCCGTTGTTGCTTGTACTGAAGGGAGTTCCTTTTGCTTTTGTTTCGATATCTAAATGCGAGTAACATTTGGGTTATTGCTGAGCATTTTCTTTGGGATCCATATCTGTTTTATGCCCTTGGTTTTTGGTTGAACTATCTGCTTCGGTTGAATTCTTTTGTTGCATTGTTTTGGGTCTTCCATGTCATTTCTATCCTTCCGCATCCATACTTGTTTTCGTTGTTTGGGTAACCTAGATCTTTGCACTGTGGTCGGTGACTTGATATGTATGTAGTTAGCATGGTTGGCTTTTACCTGTCTGTTGGCCTTGGGTATCATGTTGTTCTTTGGTGGCATTCTTGCTTTTGGCTCTTTTTCCAGTGATTGCAGTGCTGGCAGGGTATTGCGGAGCAAAGGCTATTACCTGTTGTTCTTGTGCATGCTGAATTTTGACTGCATTCGCATTCCAATCTATCTGCACATTGTACTCTTTTTGCCAAGGTTGTCCCAACAACATTGGGTGTTGTGTGCTTTCATCCTCGACTACATAAAATTTGTGTGGGTAAATATATTGATGTACTTGTACATGCAATATAGTCCAGCCCAATGTTTTCAACGAGTGTGATTTACTAGTTTCCAGCACTTGAGGAGTAGGATGAAGTTGACCTGTGGATTTGAGCTATTTGTATAATCTGTAAGAGATCAAATTTGCTTGAGCTCCAGAATTAAGCAATGCCGTCGATTCAACTTGATTGCTACCTAGTTTGACTGTAATTATTGGATCCACTGAGTCTTCATCCAACTTCGTTAGTCGAATGGCATTGATTCGCAATGGTGCTCCACTTTGTTGTTGTTTTCGCAGAAGTCTTCGTTTTGCAATGAGTTCTTTTGCTTCTACTTGAGCTTCTTCTCGTACTCTCTGTTTTTCCTTCATTCGTTGTTTTTCTTGATGAATTTGTTGAAGCATATCCTGTGTGAGTGGTAAATGATATTTCTTCAGTCGACATCCACTAATCCAGTTCGGCATTTCTTCACCTGCTAATGTAGCAAGCTTGACAGCTCCGCTTTGTGATAGATCACTAATCACAAAGGGTCCCATCCCTCGCTTTTTAAGTTTCTTGGCATGTTGCTTCAAAGTATAAACATGTACATAATCACCTGTTTTGAACTCTTTAGTGCGCACATGCTTGTCAAAAAACTCTTTTTGTCTTCTGTTTTTAGCATAGATTGAAGCTACAGCTCTCAAGCAGAGTTCATCTAGCTTTTCAAGATCATCTATTCTTGAAGAGAGCTCATGCCCTGTCCATTCTAAGTGTTTCTCTACTCATAGAGTTGGAATTAAAAACTGTATGGGTAGTATAGCATTTAGGCCAAACACCATGTTGTACGGTGTTGTTCCTATCGATGTTTTGTAAGCTACCATGTATGCCCATAGTGTTGAGTGTAGCTACTGATCCCAATTTGTTCTTGACTCTGACACTATTTTAGTGAGAACCGTGCAGAGTGTTTTATTTGTAGCCTCAGCTTGTCCATTGGCCTGTGGATGGTATGGAGCAGATTTCCTATGTATGACCATGAATTCCTCTAGCAGATATTCAATGACTTCATTAAGAAAATGTATCCCACGATCACTGACTATTTCTATTGGTAAACCGTATCGTACAAAAAAATTCTCATACAAAAAATGTGCAGTGATCCGTGCATCTGCTTTTTGCGTTGCCTTGGCTTTCGCCCATTTTGTGAGATAGTCCGTAGCCACAATGATATATTGGGTATGGGTGAGATAGGTCCCACAAAATCAATGCCCCATTTTGCAAATGCTCTTGCTCCCATCATTGACCGTAGTGGCATCTCATCTCTCTTTATTGGCACCTTGGTGCGCTGACATGCATCACAACACTTTACAAACTCTTCAACATCCATATGCAATGTAGGCCACCATATTCCTGCGGTTAAGACAATTTTTGCCGTCTTATCGCCCGAAAAATGGCCTTCACTTATTCCGCTATGTACATGTTCTAGAATCAGCAGGTATTCGCTTTCACTTGCACAGATTCTAAGTTGATTGTCCTTTCCTCGCTTATAGAGTTGGTTCCCAATTAACTGAAAGTCGCGAGCTTCCAGCTCTATAGCCCTTTTTCGTGCTCTGGTTATGTTCTCAGGAAACGTCCTTGTGGTTAAGAAATCAATGATATATTGACTCCATGCAGGTGCAATGTTTACCTGAAACAATGTCGCGTGATCCACTAGTCGTTTGGCACTACATATAGTAAAATTGGTAACATAAGAATGTGTGTCCGCATACATAGTTGGCCAATAAACCCCTAACCGTTTCAATCTCTGGTGTGTTTTCACTATTGAACAATGAAATGCACAATCCTGGACATGTGCTTCTTCAAGGTAGCACTCGAATTCTTTCAGATTTATACATAATCGTAGGATTTGGTTTCATCCTAGATGATACAGCCGTCCTGCTATCAACTGGAAGTTTTTTTGTTTGTCGAATTGTTTGTTGTTTGGATCTGTATTCCGTATTATCAAACCTACTTCCAAAGGAAAGAACTTCCTGAGACCATTTGGGTATCATTTCAATATTGAAAAGATAAGCATTTGGTATGTCATCATCTACTCCTTCAGGAGCTTCCCCGTTGTGTATCCTTGAAAGATGATCGGCTCGTAGATGGGTTTTACCCTTTTTGACCACCACTGTGAAATCAAATTCTAGCAATATAATAAACCAGCGTACAATTCTCCCTGTATTGCATGGTTTATTTACCAGATACAAAGAGCTTGATGATCTGTGAAGAACACAAATTTGTTTGCGAGCAAATAATGCCGAAATTTCTTTACAGCATAAATCATTCCTAATCCTTCTCGTTCGGTGGTTGTGTAGTTCTTTTCCGCACTGTTTAACTGTCGGCTTGCATAACAAACTGGAAAACCATTGTTCCGTCTCCAGGTTGAGCCAGAATACTCCCGATTGCATATGCAGAAGCATCAATGTGAACATGGAATATCTTTTCCCAATCTAGTGCTTTAAGTACATGTGCTGATATAAGGTTTTCCTTCAGCTTTTGGAATGAAGTTTCACACTCCTCGGTCCAATCGAAATTGACTAGCAAACGACACAGAGGTTGTGCAATGACTGCATACATGTATATGAATCTTCGATAATATCCGTAGTGTCCCATGAAGGATTGCACTTGTTTAGTATTAGTAGGCCTGGGTAGGTCTACTATGACTTTGACTTTGTCTAGGTCAGTGGTTATGCCATTTCTTGAGACAATGTGTCCTAAGATGCGGCCTTGCTTAACCATAAAGATACACTTTTCCGGGTTAAGACAGATTCGATATGTCCTGCATTTTTCAAATACCTTTTGCAAATGGTCAATATGTTCCTCTCGTAGAAGAGAGTGTACACAAAGATCATCCATGTATATTTCTAAGAATATTCTCAGGTATTCTTTGAATGCGTGCGTCATTAACCTTTGAAAGATAGTTGGGGCATTAGTTAAGCAAAACAACATAACTTGATACACATAAATTTCCCATTCTGTGGCAAACGCTGTTTTGTGTTGATCCTCCCTTGCAATTGCCAGTTGGTTGTATCCTGAAAACCCGTCCAGAAAGGAATAAGCCCGTTTTTCAGCCACCCACTCAAGTACATGTTCTGTGATGGACAAGGGATAATTATCCCTTATGCTGGCTGCATTTACCTTTCTGAGGTTTACACACACTCGCAGTTTTCCGTTCTTTTTGGGAACTACCACAATGGGTGACACCCAATCTGTATGTTCAATTTCATAGATGAATTCAGCTTCCATCAGCTTATCGATCTCCTCTTTGATTCGTTTAGCAAATGTATCATTGTATGTATAAGGACGTTGTTTGCTAGGTTTTGCATCCGATTTCAAAGGAATTGTATGTTGGCATATCAATGGATCAACTCCTTTGAGGTCTTTATAGGACCATGCAAACACATCTTTATATTTCTTGAGAAGTTGTGTTAGCCGTTCTTCTTCTTCAGGCTCTAAATTGTTTGCTATATAGACCGACTGAGGCTTTTCACCTGGTTCCGCGAGGTCTATCCTTTTTGTATTTTCTGGCCCATCGTAAGATTCTTGGTTGGTTCTTTCCCTGACTGGTGGTGTCATGATGATTTTTCTGTCCTGGATGGTAAATTACCGATAGTGTGATGGTACATTCATGTTTCCCTTTTCTGACTCCCCTTTACCATCACTATCTTCTTCCGTAGTCCATATCTCACATAAAGACCGTTTCAATTCTTGGTATTTCTATTTACGCTCTAGTTTGGTCCATTCTTGGTCTTTTGTTGTTTCTTTTTTTTATTTTTGAGATTTTTGTGATTTTGTTTCTGTTTTAGCTTTTCGTACTTGTTTTATTTCCTCTCGCATTCTTTCCCTTCGATCTTTTGAGAATCTTCCTCATATTTGATCTTTTACACAATCCTCTGCTTTTACAAGCATCAAATAGTGAGTGTTACCTTTTATCCTGGACATCAGGTTCTCTCTCACTTTGTTTCCTGCTCGTTTCCTCCTATAGCGTTCCTGGCGTCTAGGGTGCTGATTAGCAAAATCATAAAACCTGATATTCTCAGTTTTTCTTCCACTCTCACTTGAGGTGTCTGAACACTCATTATCTGCATCATCATTTACTTCCAGATATTCAGAGGAGTTATAAAACTCTTCTTGTTCTGGTGGTTCTATCGTCTCATCTTTTCCGGGTATAATGCTTACCATGTAGTAGGGTAGCACATCATAGCCATCCTTATCCCAAAATTTTGTTGTTGGACTATTTGTAATGGTACAGACATCCAATGTTGCTAGTATGTGTTCCCATTCTAGAGGTTCCAAGGCATCTTCAGGAAAAGGTTCCGAAATATACTCCTTGTCCTCAATCGCTCTTTCTAAGACGCATTCCTCCCTTCTTAAGCTTCCACAATGTGAAGCTCCGCACATCCATAGCTCTTTTTGTTGTCCTAACCATGCTGGGAGTTCCGATCCTGTTACTGTACCTAAATCAAACTCTTCCACAGGTGTTTGGTTCACATCTTTGTAACTATGGTCTTTCAGGTGTATTTTAGTTGTTGTCTCGCCATGTCTGAGGTATATGTGGTCGTAACCCCAATCATGGACCATCTTCAATTGTCGCATGAATGGTCTTCCCAAGATGATCTCATAATTGTTCTTTTTGTCAAAATCGACTATTGCAAATGTATGCTCATACTCGATCCCGCACGAAGTGACAATCACTTTTTCTAAGAGTCCTAGAGGCTTCTCCATGAATCCATCTACCAATTGCAATTTTATTATGGTAGCTCTTAAAGCTCGTTTTCCCCATTTTTCCCAGATTTTCCTTGGTGGCGATAGCAACTCCCGCTCCACTGTCAAGAATAGCTTCGAAAACTACTCCTTGGAATTCTACTGGTAGCGTGGTGTTTCCATCTTCTCCCTCACAATACTCTCCAACCTTGTTTAATGGTATTGGCCTAGTGTTTAGTTGAGGCGTGTCCAACTCTCTGATCTCTTCCTGTAGCCTCAAGGTGGGGTCTTTTACTCCAAATTTTTCTAGGGATTTACCTACTGTGGTCCACATGTTTGGTCGTAACCTTAGGAGTTCGGCTAATGTGATTGTGCATGCCACCAGGGTGGACAATAACTCAATCAATCCTTGTGAATCCATCACTTTGTTAGAAGAAAGTCTTTGAGATGGGATTGCTCTCACTTTAGACTTGGCTTTTTCAGCTCTAATTACACGTACAAAGGCTTCAACATGATCTCTTGGGTCTCTGTTTCATGTGTATTTCTTGTTTACCCATTTTTGCACTTGAGAAGGTCTAATTCTACGATGGTCTACAAACCTCATCATTGGATCTCCACGTCCTAATCGATATACCTACTCAGGTCTTCTGTAGTAGGCTGGTTCCTCTCCCAGTGGTGCTCCTAAGCCATACTTTCTAACAGTTCTTGCCAGAGATGGTTCATCTCTTCGAACTCGTTCTATGGGTGGTCCTCCAGGATCTGTTGACCCTTGAGTCTTTGGGTTACTCTCTCCTTGATACCTTGAATAGAGTGGTGGTTCTTGCAAATCCCTTAGCCCTCGCGCGGCTTGATAACCATCTCGGTTTTGATCTTGTTCCAATGTTGCACTCTGTCGAAGCCATGCCTGCAATGATGGCTGAGTTGCTGGTTGGTTTTGATTGTTGAACGTCTGCGGTCGGGTAGAATGTGAGGTGTGATGTCAGCAACCCAGTGGTATGCTTAGATTTTGGTTTGGATTTCAAAAGTCCCCAATTTTAGCTGTTCTTGCCTTTTTCAGTCAAAAGTGCTAAAGTCCGTTTTGAACCCAAATTTTCTCGCCCAAATGAGGTGAAACCCCTCTCAGTCACTCAATATATCATGCAAGTCATGCTCATGCAGCCATGATATGGTTTTGGTCTTAAAATAATGCTTTGGCACAATTTGGGTAGGAAATTTTTTCCTGACAAAAATGCTCCTGATGCTTTGCAGCTCTATCAGAAACACTCACAGTAACTTTTGGACTTCACTTAGGCTTTCAAACACACTTTTGCATCTTTTTGCGTCTTTTACAAACTTGTGATGAATTTACCAAGCAAGTATACATGCATGAAGTGCTCTAGATGTTGAATCATGATGTCCTACTTACTCTACTCCTACTCATCATATGAAATGGTGATAATGGTGTTTTGGTTGCTTTCTGGCCTCTTCGGACTCTCAAGCTCTCCTCTCACCGCTTCTACCACTCCAACTCCTACTCAAGAACTCAACTAATACCTAAAACTATCTTAGTGTACCTAAATCTACCTAAGTCGAAGGATCTAGGCCAGACATACGCTTCCTAGACTCCCTCTAAGACCTAGAGAGTCCTCCACCCTCTGGTCCTATCTAAATGTAAAACGAGACTCTTGGCAAGCCAAAAATCCATATCCTCAAGGACTAGTCTCGGTCACCTACCTAAGGTTTTCGTCCCCGGCAGTGGCGCAAATGTTGGACGGATGCGCCGCGACGGACGTCAGCACAGCGAGAACTCACCTAACAAGATTTGTCAGCTAAGGACGAAGCCGACCCGCAGGTGCATGGAAGCAAGTATAAGGTGTCAACCTACACTCGATCGACTCCTAACTAATTCCTACAAAGGTCTCTACCCAATGTCTAAGTCACAGCCTTCAAGAGTGCATAAGAGAAAACTTCCTACAACGCTTTCTAGAGCCGAACGCCCATCAAACAATCTCGAGACACAATAGAACTTGAAGGAGACCCTACTAACACCAATAGGTCGCTCTCCCTAAGGTCTATGAACCAAAATTCCAACCCAAAATACCCGGTGCAAAATCACGTAGGATGTCTGGCCGAAATTTGCAGGTCTTCGTTTCCGAAATCTAAAGTGCCTAATGTGTAGCTCTACTCAATGTGAACGCGTGGATATGCTACAATGCAAAATCAGACAACGTATGCTCACCAAATCACCAGACGAAGCTCGTAGAAAGAGCTCGCAAAACTGGACCGTACGCGCGCAATGTAGAGATCGGCGCGTAGCTCTCGTCGGGGGCAACACGCTGCACTTCTCCGCACTCAATTTCGACCACCGGTGCACACGTAGCGTCAAGATGAAGTTCACACTCTCTCGTACTCAGTACGCTCACTCACAGACTTCAAAACTTTCTTTTAAAAATAACAAAAGGTTTTCCATTAAGGTCAAAAAGTGATATATATACCTTACAATTCTCAAACCCTAAAGTTTCAAATCAACCATCTACTCAATCTAACTATCAAAACTGGGATACAATCTGGAAACTTGTGTAAGCCCCAATATTTACAAAGTGAAATGTCGAGTTTTCTCAATAAATGAATAATTACAAAAGAAATGATAATCTACCGAGAAGTCAGTTTCCGTAGGGTGTGTCAACTTCTAACACGCCACTAGGAGGGACCATTACCCCTTGCCATAATCGAAACATGTGCTGGAAAGAGTTGCAGGAAAGGAAGCTTATAGCTTTTTAGATGGTTGCTCTAGATACAATCAAATCACAATTGCACTAGAGGACCAAGCTAAAATTGCTTTTATAACTAAATTTCAAGTGTTCGCATTTTGTGTTATGGCATTTGGCTTAACCAATGCCCCTGCTACCTTCTAAAGATTAATAAACACTGCTTTTAGGGAATATTTGAGGGAGTTTTGTGAAGCTTTCTTAAATGACCTTTGTGTTTATTCTTCTTGGAAAGAACATCTATCATGTTTACAAAAGTGTTTGAAAAGTGCATATTGTATCGCATCTCATTAAACCCTTTCAAATGCCAATTTTGGGTTAAACATGGAGTCATTTTAAGGCATATAGTGTCCAAAAATGAGATTTCCACATATGAGAGCAAAATTAAGGACATTTCCAAATTTCCATTGCCTACAAACTATAAAGGAGTTCAAAGCTTCATGGGGCATGTTGGTTATTACCGGCGGTTTATTTTAAACTTTTCGGAGATAGCTCGCCCATTGTACAAATTCTTATTGAGTTCCACTGGACTGCGCGGCAGCGTGTGACCATGTTTATGAGTTATTAAAAACGACCTTAACCAGTGCTCCCATTCTACGATTGCCCGATTGGAATGTAATTTTTCATGTGCATATTGCTTTGAACTTTGCTATTGGGTGTGTTCTAGCTCAACCAAGAGAACATAGATTAGACTACCCCATTAGCTTTGAAAGTTGTCAATTAAATGACGTTGAAAAGAACTACACCACTACAGAGTGGGAAGGTTTAGCTATGACTTATGCAGTGAAGAAATTTCGCTACTACCTTCTTGCCAACAAATTTTTTTTCTATGTGGATCATCAAGCATTGTTGTATCTAGTAAATAAACCTTGTTCCATGGGAAGAATTACACGATGGTTGTTAATTCTTCTCGAGTTCTTGCTCACATTCTCCAATTTTTGTGAGCTTTAGAATGTGTTCGCAGGTCGACAAATATTATGGGATTGCTCGTAGAGCTCAGTCTGCTCAGATTTTTAATTCAGACTCATTTTGGCCTCCGTTTCCACTACAGGTAGTACTACATAGGCTTTTTCGTCATTTTGTGCAGAAATTCTGTCAGTACCGTTTTTTGCATAGCAGGTCCCTTATAGTCTTCTACAGTTTGTGCTATATAGCACGTGTTGTTCCCGCTTTCTTTCTCCTCTTTTTTTGCAATTTTCACATCATGTGTAGCATTTACCATGACTGACAACAACATAGATGTGTTCAAGATGTTTGCAGTTGAGGACAAATTGGATGGGGACAATTAGCCTATGTGGGCTTATATGATGCAACATGTTCTTGTGTTGAAGGACGTTTGGAACATTGTAGAGGGCATTGATGTACCCCCTGGTTCTTAGGATACAGGCGATGTTGAGGACGTTGCAAGTCTTGCTGCAGGATTGCTGCTGTTAGAGTTGCTTTGCCTACGGCTGAGCAAGATCGTTGGGATGTAAAAGATGTGCAGGCTCATGCATTGATTGCATTGCCTGTGAAGTGCACTATTACTCTCCATATTCGTTCAGTAAAATCTATAAAATAGACTTGGGATATTCTTGTTGGTCTTTATGCAAGTCGCAATGAGGAAAAAACTACATTGATGCCTAAAGAGCTGGAGTCAAAGATTATGCATGAGGAAGATGACATGGACACTTTCCTTGCTGGGGTCAAGGATATCAATGAGCAACTTATTTATGTGGAAGGTCATTTCAGACAGTTCCCTTGTGCAGACTGTTCTTGATGCCTTGCAGATTCTTACCAAACTTTTGCTAGTACTTGGAGATTTATGACCCAAGGAAATCCTGAAGTTGTCAAGTTTGATGCATTATGCACATTGTTGTTGCAAGAGTTGCTTTCCAGAAAAAACAAGACTAGAGAACGTGCAGTTAAACAAGCCTTTATTGCTCAAAGAAAAGGTGATAACAGCAATGCAGCCACTTCTCATGGTTCTTCTGCGAGTGGTAAATCACTTGTTCCTAATGCTTCTGCTGGCAACAATCCGCCATGGAATTCTGGTGAAAAGGGCAAAAAGAAGATTCATTGCCACTATTGTAAAGCTAATGATCATTTGATCAAGCAGTGTCCTAAGTTGAAGGCCAAAGAGGCTAAAAAGAAAGAGGTTGGTTCCACTACAAATGTGTCTATTGTTGAGTCTTCTGTGAAAGGAGATTTTGATACTGATGTTAATGCAGAATGGGCTTGTAGTGCAAAGTGCACTTATGATCCTAATGTCCATGATGCATGCTTGTCAGTTGCTACAGATTCTCAAGTGTGGTACTTTGATAGTGGTGCTACAAAAGCACATTACCTCTCATCGTGACTTGTTTACCTCTCTCGAGGATAACCCTCATGGGAATTCAGTCACTTGTGCCAATAATGCCTCTGATCTGGTCAAGAAGTTGGAAAGATTGTGCTTATTGTTGCAAATGGCAGTTCTTTCACACTTGTTGATGCATTGTATGTACCTGGGATCAAGAAGAATCTTTTGTTTGTATCCACACTGGCTAGACTTGGTCTTGTAGTCAAATTTGTGGATGACAGTTATACAATACATGATCTCAGTTTCAGTGATGAAATTGTTGCATCTGGTATTTATGACATGGGATGTATAAGCTCACTTTATATGAGTGTGGGCAGAATTTTGCAAATGCAATTGTGTATTTTAAGGCTATTTCATATGCAAAACTTTGGCATGCACGTTTTGGGCATCTGAATTTCGTCAGTTTGCTGTGGTTGCAGATATCTGATATGGTTGCTTCTTTGCCGCCTCTTAAAGCACCTATCAAACATTTTTGTGAAGGTTGTATTTGTCAAAGTCGGTGATGCGGAAGCGTGTAAACCAAGGTGAGAAAGCGAGAGAGAGAGAGAGAGAGAGAGAGAGAGAGAGAGAGAGAGAGAGAGAGAGAGATGCACTGACCCAATCAACCAAGGCAATGAGATAACATATGATAATACAATGGGGGACTGAGGGTTTCTTATATAGAAATCTAAGTAAATTTCCCTACCTAGACTTTGACAAATAAGTGAAATAAATCCCTAAAAGCCAAAATAAATGATGGGTTCACACTGGGCAGTTTGTTTACTTGAGATGCCTAAACTTTAACACCCTCTTTGCAACTCATAGTGGACATCAATAGTGAGACCAAGTCGATGAAGAAGCTACCATGGACACCCCAGTAGTGGCCACCAACTGGATACATCTCGGTGTTGCTCTCCTCCACCTTGTACGTGAAAGTAATACTATCTTGAGCATTTGTTGCCTTTGTAGAAACTTTACATTCTAGACCATACTACGTCCAATAATCCCCATTCGTGAATTGTGAACATATCACGTTCAAAATATAAAACTCCAAGATATTGAACTGTCGGAACACATCATGTCCATAATATGACCAACAACAATGAATTGGCGTGCCCATCCATAGTATTTTAGACGTCTGATTGGTTCCCTGCCAGATGCATGTGCTTTGAACTCCGACCAACGGGTCCAAACACCAATAACTTGAACTCCTACACAAGGATCCAAATCAATCATAGGGAGCATTGTCTGCCCCTCTCTGCCACTCACAAGCCTACTATGGCTGAAGCTAGTGTGGTGACACCGATCTGCATGTGACTGGAAGGCGAGAGTCTGTGCCACTGTGGTTGTCACCACACCAGCATCCTCTCTGTTGACCTTCCCTGAGTCACTGTCACTGTTGTCCTCCTGTCGCTTTCTTTTACCCTTTTCCTTTGCAAAATCTTTGTCTTTGCCTTTGGATCTGCAATCCTTGGCCAAATGACCTCGCTTTCCGTACTTGTAACAACAATACTTTGTCCTTTTTCTGGAATCCGAAGCAGCATGTGCCTCGCCATGTGTGTCCACCGTCTCAGAAATCTGAATTTTGCCTTGAGTAACCAATACGGATTCCTCCTCAATGAGAAAAGAGTTCAGATCATCAAATTCTAGCTTTTCCTTCGTGACTTGTAGCCGTAGTGTTCTTAGCCACCGTTTCATACTATGTAGGCAACTTTGTAGTAAGGACCAAAGCAGCTAACTGGGTACTGGTAAGTGCACTCGTCATAGTTGCCAATTGATCGTGCATAACTTTAATCTTCATCAAAAATGATTGCATGGAACTTCCTCGGGGGAAATGGATTTCAAATAACTGTCTAAGAAGGGTGATTGCTCGCATCATGGAATCTCGATTAAACATTCCAACAAGCTTGAACCACATTTTGCTGGCAATCTTCAAGGTCTGAACTGCTAGAGATAAGTCCTCCGGAAGAATTTTCGCAATGGCCGACATCGCCATCGCATTGGACGCCTCCCAATCGACACACAATTTGGTGTGCTTGTCATCTTGAAGGCGAGTGTCCTGTTGTGGGGATCCCTAGTGGGACAAGGCTCCGAGTTGTCGACGATATCCCATAACCCTTTCCGAGTAAACCAAACCAGCATAATCAAATTCCAATGAGTGTAGTTGTTGCCGTTCAATTTGTCGTTGGCGTTCGAGCAAGGGGGAGCCATCGTGAAGTTGCAAAAGCTTGGCACGTGTATCATCTCGCACTCCCAAATTTGGCCGCACAAATCCCAAGCCTCGCAAGTAGATCCCTCTTTGCCGCACAATGACCGCCGCAAAAGGAAAACCCCTCCAATGTCCTTCTGTTGGAGCTCCCCGCCGATGCCCTTCTCTTGTGGAAAACACTACCACCCCACAAACCCTTGCCAATCCCTGCAGGCCAGATCCAGGCTACCTTTGCCTCTCAAACCGCAGGGCACCAGGGTGTGCATGCGGGCAGAATAGCCAAAATGCTTGCCAAACGGGGCTGCAGGCTGCATTTTCAAAACATTGGACCTGGTTGTTGGGGAGTACAGGCGGGCTGGTTTGGTAGCAAGCGTTTCAAAACGCCAGGGCCAACAGGGAAATGATTTTCACGTCGAGAAGAGCGCAGGGCAAAATTCCAGCAAGGGGTGCGTTTTTGAAATGCTAAGCACTGCTGGGAAAATCCGCACAAAGAAGAGGGCAGGCCAGGGCAGCACGCTCTGTGCAGGCGGGCAGATTTGTAGCAGATGAGAAACGCCAGGGCCAACAGGGGAAAATCGCAGGTGCAAAGGTCTGAAAATACAAGGTAGCCAGCAGGGAGATGGCAAGTTCTTCGACTTCTTCTCCTCCGGGATGCCTCACTCTGCCAAGGTCTTCAATCGCACTATTTTGATACCATGTCAAATTCGGCGATGCCAAAGCGTGTAGACCAAGGTGAGAAAGCACAGAGAGAGAGAGAGAGAGAGAGAGAGAGAGAGAGAGAGAGACGCACTAAACCAATCAACCAAGGCAATGAGATAACATATGAGAATACAATGGGGACTGAGGGTTTCTTATATAGAAATCACAGTAAATTGCCTCACTCTGCCAAGGTCTTCAGTCGCACTGTTTTGATACCATGTCAAATTCGGCGATGCGAAAGCGTGTAGACCAAGGTGAGAAAGCAGAGAGAGAGAGAGAGAGAGAGAGAGAGAGAGAGAGAGAGAGAGAGACGCACTAAACCAATCAACCAAGGCAATGAGATAACATATGAGAATACAATGGGGATTGAGGGTTTCTTATATAGAAATCACAGTAAATTGACAAATAAGTGAATAAATCCCTAAAAGCCAAAATAAATACTGGGTTCACACTGGGCAGTTTACTTGAGATGTCTAAACTTTAACAGTATTTTGGATAAGATACAACGTTCGAAGTTTCCAAAGGATGATTCAATTAGGGGCACATGTTAGGGGCACATGCAGGTTGCAACTTGTGCATAGTGATGTTTGTGTGCCCATGCAAACTTCGTCCTTGGGAAATTACCTTTACTTTGTGACTTTCATTGATGATTACTCCAAGCATGCATGGGTATATCCGCTTAAAGCGAAGTCTGAAGTATTTATGTGCTTCAAACAATTTCTGGCTATGGTTGAAAATGTACTATGGGCACCCCTTGTTCCGATCGAGGGGGGGAGTATATGTCTCATGAGTTTAATGCACTCTTTGCAAGACGTACAAAAATGTAGGGCCTTTTCCTCTTCGTAAACAAGCCATTTGAACATGTCTTACCATGTGTTTTGCCAAAGTGCTTGTCTCTCCTCCACACAGAAGACCAGATCCTTTGAATCGTCTTCATCTTCCTCGTCGTGCGAAGCCGATTGAGGCCTTTCTCTTCTTTTCTTCAACGACATCCTTAAGAGTGAGCACCACATTTAATGATGTTCTTTGATTTTTTTATGTCCTCTTCATTGTATCTAAAGCATGATAAGTTTTAATGTCCATTCTTAGGTGCAACACCTAGCTTGCATTATAGGCTTCTCCAAGGCGTTGCAGAATCAAGATTCAAAACCCTTCCTGTTGCCCAATTCCTCTAGACTTTGGGACGTTCTCTTTCTCTCTCTTTCACTGTTTCAGAACGTTGCATTTGGATGAATGATGGCCCATGCTAGCGATCATCTGGCATCGTTTCTTTCTCTCTAAACTCTCAGAGTTCAGTGCTTACTACTCACGAGTCACGAGTTCGGAAATCCACAAAGCTACAATAAATCCGTCTCCCATGTGACCTGCCCTCCTCAATGATGGCTCTATGTGTTAGAATATAATCAAGAGTGGAGAAACCCCTTCTCAAACCGGCCTGGCCCTTTGCTCGTACATCCTCACCCTCTACCCAATTACTCAACTGATGTTCAAGAATGGATGTATACAACCGTCCCAATGTGTGCCCAACCATAATAGTGCGGTAATTCCCAGGCTTTGTAGGATCATCTGCTTTGAAGATAGACACAATAGTAGACAACCTCCAAGTCTCAAGTAAACCCCTCACACATGGCACGATTGAACAAACTGCAAGGACCTCTACCAGCATATCTCTAGCATGTGTAAAGTGCTCTACTACTAGACCATCATGATCATTGCTCTGCTGGTCCTCATCCTGTCAATGGCTCTCTTTACCATCTCAGTGGTAAAGAAGGTGTTGGTAGGTGGGCATGGCTCTGTAGGATCTGGAAGGGGGCTCCTGTCGAGGAACCGTATATAACGATGAGGCATACTGGCACCACACATCAGGAGAAGTAATCATTGGGGGAGGGGAGTGCTCATAAAAGATTCCATGTGCCTCTCCTGAGTCTCTACTCAAGAACAACTGGTACAAGTCTCGCTCCATCTGGGCCAAGTAAGCTCGTTTCTTCCGTTGCACAAGGCGTCGGGAAGGAATCCAAGATTGTTTGTAAGTGATGACTCCTAAAAGAAGATCCCTCTGAAGTTGGGCTCTCATCTCTCTGCACTCCTCATCATACCAACTATTTTGGGGCATGCTTCCAGAATATCACCTTTGACCCGGCTAAGTGTGGGGGTATGCCTCTGATGCTGCACCATACAGTGTCTTGGTCAGTAAAGTGGTGCACTCCTCCACTGAGCGGCCAGGACCAGCTGTGCATAGACGGTTATAGATCTCCTTTGTATAAACCGAGTCAGTCTTTGGTGTAAATGTATAATGGGTATGTGACCTGCCTCCTGATGTCTGGGTTGTACTATAACGGGTATGTGACCTGCCTCCTGATGTATGGGTCGTACTATATTGAAATGAAACAAAAAATGTCAAAAGTGCATGATCCATTGCTGCTACGCCCACTGGTTTGGCTCCCACTATGAAATCTTGAATACAAGGAATAAAGCTCGGTTGTGACATAACATAGTCCACTATACTAACCCCATGTCTGTGTGGAAAGCATAAGAAACCGGCTCCTCCAGGAAATCGTTGTAAGCCATTAAGTATGGCTAACCCATGTGCAGTCGTCATCTCCGTAAGGTATCTCCCATACTCTGTCTGCTCTACCATGTGAACAGTTGTCAAGCCCAAACTCACCCACATCCAGCTCTCTAAGCATCTCATCTGAAGTGTCGTAGAAGACTGTTTGAAAGTTGCCCGTTGGGGCATTGAAGTCCCCTAGGAGGATGATATCACCATCCCTTGAAAACTCCCATGTATCATCATCTAGCATTTGACATGGTACCGAGAGCTTGATTGATGCGCAGACTGCAGGAGATGGGGATGCCCATAGATTTGGGGGATTATGGCTCTATACAGATCAGTGATGGGACATGTACGCACTCCGAAGGGGATATCTGATTTAGTTCACTCCACCGTTGGGGTGAAAGAGGGTTGCCCATTGTCTCCTACTCCATTTGGTATGTATGTTGATGAGGTGTCTGATTACATTGACAGAGAGGGTGATAGAGGTGCCTAGCTGGTAGGGACGTGGATCCCATTGTTGTTATATGCTGATGATATTGTGTTGATCTCTGACTCACCAGACGGTATGCAGTGACAGTTGGATGCATTACACAGTTTTGCTGAGGATAGTGGATTGTCTGTAAACCTTGGTAAAACCAAGGTTATGGTGTTTAACACCACACCATAGTGGATCAGGAAATCAGCACCGACTTTCACATATGTTCAAGAGATTGTAGAGTATACAGATGCATACACTTACCTTGGGGTTGTATTCACTGGGCCGTGGTTTTCTTTGGGGAGAACAGGAGAGACTAGACTGACTAGAGCTTTTGCGGACTTGGGAGGCTTGGAGAGGACGTGTTCACAGGTTCAATTCCAGAAACCTGGGACAAAGTTATGGCTCTTTGATACTTTAGTAGCCTCAGCTATGTTGTATGGGGTGCAGATATGGGGACCTTCTGTAGGCCAGGATGGTTGGAGATGTATGGAGAGGCCCTTGGTATCTATGATCTCTCGACTGATCAGAGCCAAGTCCTTCATATCCCACGCTATTATTCGAGCAGAGCTAGGTGCCCCTCTTATGGAGATTGAGGCGCTTACCAGATCACTCTCCTTTGTGCACAGTTTATGGGATATTACTAGAGATAGACATGCTAGACTGTCCCTCGAGTCTTCCAGACAATTAGCTCTTCATGGGGACACTTCATGCTGGTATGCACAGATGACATCATGGTTTCAGACGCATGGCTTCACCATGGACAGGCTGCCCCATTTCTAGTCCTCTCTTTAGGCACCCTCGATATCTTTTACACGGGTGGAGAATACTAGACTCATTCGTCAGGACATGATCCAGTTAGATACCAAGAGGACATGGATAGAGTCGCCACAGGAGTTGGAAACGAAGATGGCTTTCTATAGAGACCATCTTTTCCACCTCACAGGAGATGGGGTTTGTGACTGGACACAGCCATATGTCTCATGGTTTGCGGTGTGCTATTGGTCAGATAGACACATCCTCACATCAGTTGGAGATTGAGACTGGTAGATTTAGAGGGATACCAACAGACAGCAGGATATGCCGCTTGTGCCAATTAGAGCCAGAGACAAAGCTACATTACATGTCACTGCACATTGTACTATGAGATACGGGGCCGTTTTCACTGCTTATTCAGAGAGGGTTTCAATCCTTTCTCTAGGGTCATGAGTTAAGAGGATCAGAGATGTCTTGGGCTATATCTACTTGAGTTACACAAATATAGAGACACTTTACTGGAGAGAGAGAGAGAGAGAGAGAGAGAGAGAGAGAGAGAGAGAGACGGTCCCAAAGACAGATTACAGATTTCTTTTCACTAGGTATGGGACAGCCAGAGGAGCAGCCATCACTGCAGAGCTCGACCCACGCTAATTCGACCACTTCAAACACTCATCGATCGAGCACCTGGAGCTACGGAGATCCAGACGGCCACGATTTAGCAAGGGCTACATAGCATGATAGAGGCTACAACAAAGGATTCGAGCCATACTCTCTTGACATCCAGAGTGCAGATGAGGATGGATTCTAATAGTAGTATCTTTGTTCTAGTTCTTTTGTATCCATACATGGTATTAGATTCACCATTTTGTAACAGATTGGTCTCATAGGTCATTTTGGCATTTTGAAGACGTTAATATAACATTTCATTTCTCTCCCTCCCAATGCTCAATGCCAATGAACATTCATTGTTCAAACTTCAAGCATTGCAATGCGCTATCCTGGAATTCTGAGTCCTAACCAGTATTTTTCTCTCTCTCTCTCTCTCTCTCTCTCCCATATATATTCACCTTGAAAGCCCGAGGCTTGAAGGCTGTAATTTAGAGGTTCGCAAGTTCTCTCTCTCTCTCTCTCTCTCTCTCTCTCTCTCTCTCTCATATATATTCACCTTGAAAGCCCGAGGCTTGAAGGCTGTAATTTAAAGGTTCGCAAGTTCTCTCTCTCTTGGAAGCTGGACGGTGACCGGTAGTGATCCCTAGAGCGGTACTTTTAAGAGTTCTTGTTGTTAAAAATGAGAATCTCAAAACATGCTCAATCTAACATGAGGAAGCTTTAGAATGAAAGTGATTTCTTTGAATAATGTGATGTCAGTAAAATTAGTATTCTATCCAAGTCACGGGCTACTACATATAAGGGTAATGTAAATACAAGAACATTGGCAACCGCAAGATTGCAAAAAAGGACTTTTTACAAGCACCATTGAAGAATTTTTTACCACTTTCACATGTCCAAAATCATAGGGCATGCATGATTTATATAAGATATCATGTGCGTTATGATTGATGAAACAAAGCGAAAGATTATCCTCGACAATATTTGGACCTATCTCAAGGCCTCCTGCAACAAAATGCTCATCACAAAGCATATAAAGAGGCAAAAGGCTTAAGGAGACATCTCATGCAGGCACCCAAGGAGGAATTCAGACCATCCAACAAGTAGATACACATAAGCTACAAGAGACGCTCACGCAAGGGACTGCTACTTAATACCACTTAGATGCCAGTCTTGTAACACTGGACCCAGTTTGGAATTTGCGGCGGCTCTCGCTCACTTTAATTATAGACTTCACCTCTTTATGTAGCAATGGGAATTTGTAATTGAATTCTATCTTAAAGTAATGTCTTTCAAACTAAAACCCTCTGCCTTACTAGCACATCAGCTTGAATAAAGAAAAGGCCAGTGCAAAATCTATAGATTGCTCTGATTGGTCTCAGACAAACAGACTATTTGTGCAGCTTTTAGTTTTGAGGGCTCCCCAAGGTACTCTTTTCTCATTGTACGCCTAATGCAAAAGAGGCTGGAGATAAGCTAAAATAAAAATAAAGTCCCCGGACTTTCTAGCTTTGACACCATTTCAAGGTATTGCCCCCATTTGATGGTTGGACTGCACTTCACGACACAGACTTCAAATTGAGAAAGCACAAGCAAGAGTGACAATCGAGCACCACAAGGAACATGTCACAGGCAAAGCTTTCAAGCCCCACTGTTAAATGAAGAAGAGAGAGAGAGAGAGAGAGAGAGAGAGAGAGAGTCTATACATTGCCTTGTGGAAAGCAGGATAATGTGGCTCAGATTATATTTTCTGCTAAAACTACAAAAAGTGCAGGAAAACTTTCCTGCCCATAAAAAATAGTGTGGAATACACAAGCCCATGTTTTGCCGGCGAACTGAGACAATATACAAATTGTGAGAACTCTATGCTTCGGACTCTTTGAATTGCCATGGGTTGAATTCTAGACTCTTCACATCAATATTCGGTTCGCTTGAAGAAGCATCTATTTGGGCTCTGTGCTCCGTGTACTTGCCATTGTATTCATAAATCTCCATGTCACCCCAGGGTGTTGAAGTGACATCTCCAGTAAGCCTAAACCATTTAGGGACAAACTCTTGATTTGAAGACTCCCTCAGTCTCTTTTCAGCTCGTTGTCTTTCTTCCATTCTGGCAGCAGAGTAAAAACCAGATTAGTAAAACACAAGATGAGTAAACCCCTTTGATGTACAACAATCGCAGGCACTCACCGCGTCTTCTCAACTCCTGCCTTGTTGAAGTCCCCCATTTCTAGAGCACATCTATCAGGTCGAAGACGAGAATCTGATGGAAGTAGCTCCTTTGGTGCAGTCTCAAAGCCGTTAAGCTTGTGTGCAAAGTGAGTGTATTGAAACTTGTCATTTGCAGGTGTCTCTGCAACCTTCCACACCTGACCCCATTGAGGAAAAACATTAACCATATTCGACAGAAACCTGAGGGTCACATTTGCTTTGCTCAAGCCAATAATCATACCTCTTTCAACTCTGTGCCAGGTAGTGGTTCCCCTTCCATGTCGCAGGGTTGATAACTCATAAAGCTATTCCATTTACCGGTCATGAGAATCTTTGGCTCCTCATCCTTGTTATACACATATCCATCCACTTCATACCGGCCAGCTCTGTTAACCCAAAATTGTCACGCTGAATAATTGTTTCACCAAAAGCACAACTCTAAATTTGGGATACAGTTTTAAGACGTCCACTTTGGAACAGTCAGTAAAAATTAAGAATGACAAGAGGGGGTGGATGTCCATGGTTCTTTTAAATGCTCGAGGCAAATGAAACCAGAAAAAGATAAGAGGCTTTGAGAAAAGACATGTCACATTAAATCTGCAATGAAAATACTATATGACCCAATTGGGCATATAACACTTATAGGTTCATCTCATAGACAGACCCTAATTATTAAGGGACATATAGGTGGGATGTGTATCTTACCCAAACCAGCCACAAGGTTGAAAATACAACACCACCTTATCTCCAGTCGTTAAATTTGACATGACCATTTCACCAGGAGAATCCAACCATGTTCGTCCAAAAATAAGATTGTTCACCTTTGTGGGAGGAGGAACCAGGTCTAGAACCTCACCGGTCCTTTTCAAGGTGACCCTTGTTCTGACGTGTGCCACAATACCACAATTAGGACCCAATGCTCAGACAATTCTGGCAATTTTTCTTCTTTCCACCCAAGTCAAATATGAGCATTTATATAAATAATAGAGGAGCACCTTCCAACAGGATAAACATCCACAGAGTTCCCAAGAAATCTGGTCCTCAGTTTTGATGTCACATCGTATGTAAAATGCTCATTCTCTGCATGACCACAACTCATAGGAGGGTGATGACTTACCTGCAGTCCATTATAAGTGACTCGTCCTTCAGTGCAAGACATACAAACCCTTAAATGTAATGTATGCAGCAGTTGCTCAGATTTTACCTGTTCACTAATAAAGTTTATTCCTAAATGATTCGCCACTTCAAAAGTCTCTCCCAGGATCGGATTGAACGGTTTCCAGGTCCGTTGATATGGGAAGTAAATTGAAACCGCCCAGGTTGCTGACAAAACATTCATACATCAATCTCTCTCTTTGAAAAATATAAACTAAATGTTAACAATGAACACTACAAGCTAATGCACCCATTCCTTCAGAGAATGTGCAACTAAATAATATCAATGCAACACTACAGAGTAATGCAGCAATCTCGCTTACTTGCATATACCATCTTCAAATAAGGATCCTCACACTGATCTGCCAAATCAAGAAGATTCCCATATTCCAAAATCTGCGTTCACCATGATTCACCCTATCCTTCTTATCACACTCATTTTTTAATCACAGTGTGTTTTTTGAGTGAACAGAAAATCTGATACCTCAGCCATTCTTTGAAGCATGGTCATTGGTTCAAATATGATAACAGGAAGTGTGACCATGGACGTCACATCGGAACCTATATACTTGTGCATCATTTTCCAGTAACCCTCTCGCTCCTGCACAATCCAACAAAAAGCCTTCAGCAAACCATGTGAGCATCGACATTCAATGCTGGTCTTTTACAACTGACAAGAGAAAAAGCTTTGCATGATTCATTTTAAACAAGAAAACAACACATGAAATCGTAAAATACCAATTGCTAGTACGGTTTCTCAATTTTCTTCAAAAAAAATGCAGATAGACTTGAGGTAAGCACGTGTAATATTATTGCAGGCATATGACAATTGGGTGTCATCCCAATATTGAAGTTAAAAATTACATGAACAGGTTAGAGATCTTTCCAGTTTTTAAAAAAAAGAAAGTGTCCAAACTATATTTGATGGAGTCGATGTGAAAGGTTGACACAAATTGCTTTTTTGTTCCGTATATCCACAAAGGAAAGGCTCGGCTCTCAAATTTGACAGTTTTGCAATGTGTGAAATACTACTCTGACATTTTTGAACAAGTATCAAAAGGAACCAACAATGATGTGGGTTAGAGAAAAACATAGTACTTGCTCTAAATACAAAACTCAGTCACATTGAATATATCTTCAGACGGTCAAAGACGTCTCTCTAGGGAAAGGGATGCAACCTGTTCCAAGGAGCAAGGTAGGAGAAAACTATGAAGGGGAAGAATGTAACATGCGTCTACTTGCCGAGTATGTAGGAGTGAAATCTCTAGCCATATTGAATAGTGGAGCTGGTATTGCCATTACCTACAACGGATATGTGGGAATCCTGGGGAAACCTGCTATACGCAAAACACACCTCAAACTTCAATTAGCTAATGAAAAAGGTGGTAGTTTCTTTTTGTGGAATTGACTATTAAACATAAATTTGCAATAGTAGATTTTGGCAAGAAATATAAACAATTGGCACAACCTTGCTTGATAGGAAGAAGCGGAGTATAGAAATGCAGAGGCAACGAAGGTATCAAATGCAGAGGCAACGAAGGTATCATGGGAGACTCATGGAGTCCCTCTTATTGGTGATGGGTGGAGCAACATCTTCAAGACCTCAAGAGTAGAGATGCTACTTGACTCCCATGACGCATCTCGAAGTGGAAAGGCCACTAGGACCCAGCCTGAGTTGCCCCTGGATAGGCCAATTCATTAGACTTTGGATCTCTTGGAGATTTAGTCACAAGTACCTCATAAAGTAAGCATTGTCGAGGCGCATGAGAGTCAGTTTGTTGAGGAGTTTAACTACTCAGCAGGTTTTGCATCAGAAGTAGATGTCCCATTATCTGAGATCTTGCCCACACAATTCTTTGTCGTTGGCCCATCGAGATCTCTAGATGTTTCTTTGTGGAGTGGGCCACTATGTGTCGACATGTTTTTTGTGCAATTGTCACGAAACATGTCTCGTTTTCCTTGGCCTAGAGAGAGCTCCCATGATCAAATTCAGAGTACAAGTTCTACATGAGGACTCCTTTTGGACGAGGAAAGTTCTTTATGACACCAAACGACAGTTGAGATCAACTACTTTATGGACAATAGACAGTTTGCATATTTCTTTGAGCGCCAGTTTAGTGAGGCCTTGGGAAAGCTGGTTTGGTCAAAGAGATGTTGTCACAACCCAGTGACGTGGCGTGCCTTGTACACACACAGATATCCTCCCCTGGCTGGCCAAATTAGGGACCCTACTGAACTGCTGACGTGGCACTGCAGACCCGGAAAGTGCAGCGCTGTGCTGACGTAGCATGTACGGACCCCCATGATTTGGGGCGGGGCGGATTTTCAGGCTGATCACATGGAATGTCTACGGCAGCTTTTGGACCTGTTTTGGCTATGCAAGGCTAGTGACTCTAGTCTTCAAAAATTTGAGGCATCTGTTGACAAAGGAGCGGAGTAACTCTCCTCTTGTGCAAACCCACTGCACCAGATCTCTGGCCAAGCTGAATTCTGGGTTCCATTTGGAATAGACTCTGCTAAACCAAAAGCTTCGAGGTAAAGTTTCACAATCTGAGGAGTATCTGCTAGTTCCTCCTCCTCCATCCACTTCGCATCTAATGCAGGATAGTTCTGGAACTTAACCAAGAACCGCCTTCTTACTTTACCCTTATTCTTTGTGTCCTTAGGTGCCAAAATCTGTTCAGGAACAAGGATCTCCTTGTTTTCCTCCACTTCTGGTTGCTCATCAAGCTCCCCATCTTCAGGCACATCACCTTTAAAAGGTTTCAAGAGACTCACATGAAATGCATTGTGAATCCTCCAAGTGTCAGGCAGTTTCAGTCGGAAGGAGACATCATTGATCTTTTCGGAGATCTGGAAAGGTCTGTAGTATCTCATACTAAGCTTTGGAAAAAGCCTCTCCTTTCCCTTTTTCTTTCTCAGGCGTGCCTTCTCAAAACGTAAGAGCACCCAATCATCCTCCTTCAATTTCAAATCACGACGATGGCGATCCGCTACCTTTTTCTGTCGTTCTTGAGATTTCTGCAAAGCCTCGCGGACCTTGGCAAAAGCCGTTTCTCAGTCGCGCTTATACTCATCAGCTTCAAAAATCTCATCTTTCGTGCTTAGGAAGGGTGGAACCTTCGAAGCACCTTTAACAATCTCAATTGGCACCTTCCCCGTCAAAGAGTGTATCGTGTTATTGTAGGCAAATTCCACCAAAGGTAGATACTTTTCCCATCGAGTCTTCTAATCCGAAATATAAGACTTCAATAAATCTAAAACCATTGAATTGGCAATCTCAGATTGCCTGTCAGTCTGTGGATGGAAAGATGACGAGTACTGTAACCGCGTGCCAATGTTCTCCCAAATTGCCTTCCAAAACAAACTCGTGAATTCGGGGTCCCTGTCGGAGACAATCGTCTCAGGCATGCCATGTAATCTAAAAATCTGGGCCACAAACAGTCTCGCTAAGTGATCTGGCTTAACTGTTTTCTTCACTGGAATGAAATGAGCTTGCTTGCTAAATCTGTCAATGACAGTCCAGATACCATCGTGACAACTCTGCGTTCGCGGGAGATCAAAAATGAAATCCATTGCAACACTTTCCCATGGGCAGGTGGATATGGGCAAAGGCTGTAACAATCCCTGTGCTTTATGCCTGTCAAACTTGACCTTCTGGCATACCAAGCAACTGCGCACAAACTCGTCCACATCCTTCTTAAGTCTCGGCCACAAGAAGTATCTCTCTACCCCTTTCATGGTAAAAGGCGGACAATGGCATTCAGTCATAACCTTTTCCCTCAACGGCTGTGTAACGCACAACAAGGCTTTCCTCATCAAGTAGCCGTCTCGAATGGAATATCCTGCTATTGTCTCTCCATCCCGTATCCGTGTGAAAACGTCTGCAAAATCTGGATTTGTGCCATACTGGTCGACCATATCCTCGAAGCTCCTATGATGTATCGCGGAAATAGCCAAAACCAACGACTTCCGAGACAAAGCATCTGCCACCAGATTCTTCTGTCCCTGAACATGGACAATCTGAAAGTGAAATTGTGACAAGATGTTCGCCCACCGCATCTGCTTTTCCGATAGCTGCTTCTGTGACAAGAAGTAGCGTAAATTCTGGTGGTCTGTAAAGACGGTAAAATCCGCTCCGAGTAGGTAGTGTCGCCACTGAGTAAGAGTATGGATAACCGCCAAAAGCTCTTTCTCATAAATCTGAGTTGTCTTTCCAACCTTGAGAACAATCGGCTCTCGTAAGCAATGACATGGCCTTCTTGCATTAAGACCGCACCCAAACTACGACCACAAGCATCACAATATACTTCAAATGACTTCTGCAAGTCCGACAAAGTCAAAACTGGTCCCGTAGTCAATTTCTCTTTCAAAGTCTAAAAGGCAGTCACCTCTGTGGGTCCCCACGAGAAAGGGACTCCTTTCTGTGTCAAAACATGCAAAGGGGAAGCAACCTCTGCAAACTTTCTGATGAACCGTCTGTAGTACGAACACAATCCCAAGAAGCTTCTAACTTCATGCACATTCTTCAAATCGGGCCAATCACGGATAGTCTCTATCTTGGCCGGATCCATTTGCACTCCTGCCTTGCTGACACAATGTGTCCCAAAAAGTGTATCTCTGGTAGGAAAAATTCACTTTTCTTCGCATTAATCACTAACTTGTGATCTTGTAATGCCTGAAAGACTTGAAGTAGATGATCTCTATGTTCTGCCTCATTCTTGGAGAAAACAATGATATCGTCAAAGAAAGTGCCAACAAATAGCCTGTACTCTTGAAGAATCATGTCCATCATCCACTTAAATGTCGCAAGAGCATTGGTTAAGCCAAAAGGCATCACCAAAAACTCAAATAACCCAAAAGTCGTCCGAAAGGCCGTCTTGTAGACGTTTACCGAAGCGATTCGAATATGATGATACCCACTCTTCAAATCAATCCTACTAAAGCACGACGATCCATATAATCTGTCAAGTATATCATCGATCCTAGGAATCGGAAATTTGTTCTTGATGGTGATTTTGTTGAGAGCTCTATAATCGATGCACGTTCTCCAAGATCCGTCTTTCTTCAAAACCAACAACACTGGAGAGCAATACGGTGAAGTACTAGGCTGGACAAGACCCTTTTCCAAGAGGTCTTTCACTTGGTTCATAATCTCTGCGTTTTGTGCTCGGCTCACACGGTAAGGTGGTCGGTTCGGTGGTGTGCTTCTAGGTATCAGATCAATAGTATGATCTTCAGAACGAGCAGGTGGTAACTCGCTTGGCAGGCCCTCTGAGAAGCAATCGGCATGAGAGTGGAGAAAATCTTGGCGTTCTTTTGTTCAAGTCAAAACACATTCGGCCTTCATCCGTAGTTCAGTTCTCTCCCAAAAAAAAGTGAGTAAAAAACGAAGTTCATCAAGTACAATCTCTGAGCCCTTCATTTATCAAAGTCGCATTCTCGGCCGGGTAGTCAACCATGGCGGTGTTTTTGTGGTAGCAAGAGATTTCGAGTAGAACGTCACAACCTTCCAAGGCAATTACATAAAACTCCACATGCCCTAAACATCCCTATCATTGCAAACGACGTTTGCCAATGCTCGGTGTAATGGCAACATCCTGTCCGGGTGCCACTCGAACTACCTCCGCCTGTGGCCTCAGATTGGCCAAATCGAGCCACCAATTCAAGAAGTTTGCCTTGGCTCCTTCAAAAGAGCTTCCTGATCTATCCCTTTGCACGACAAAGTTTGTACTTTCATTCATTTGATTCGGTTCAAGCCCCACGCAATATGATACCAGTTCTGCTTTTTATCTACCTTTTCTGCCACGTCCCTCAGCTACTTTAGAACTTTCTGGCCTTTCTTCACCCTGTTCATTCGGTGCCTTTTTAGGGCACTTCGAGGAGATATGCCCAGTTTCCCCACATTCAAAGCACTTCCCCTCCTTTATGTAGAGAGCCCTCTCTTGAGGAGTAAGCTTGGGTCATGCATCCTTTTCTTTCTCTTCTAGGTTGCTCTTTCTTTTCTACTTTCATTTTTTGAAGTTTGTTCGGCTCTTTGCGTCATGATCTCAGGGGTAGGTCAGACTGTCAGACTGAATGGCAAAACCACGTTTCACATGACTCATCAACTCCTGAATGGAAGCTGACTTTTGTTCTAAGCAGACCCAAGGTAAACCGCTCAATCTGTTCCTCGAACGAGATCATCTTAAATGAAGAGGCGGGTAGAAAAGAGCTCCAGAATCTCTCACAATAAGTGTCCACTGTATCCTTCTTGGCCGTCCGAAGATGGTTCCAAGCAGTTCGTATATCACGTTTATACTCTCGAGTCAGCCAAGAAGAAATGAAAAGCTTTTTAAATTTCAGCCATTTAACTGGCGCTGTCTTGTTCAATAGAAGCATGGACCACCAAGTTCGAAGATTCCCCCTTAAAGTAAGAGGCAACTCTCCGAATCTTAAAGTGCTCTGAGTGACGCCCTCCCGCGAAAGCGATCTCAAACTGCAGTACAAAAGACAAAGCCTTCGAAGCATCTCTATAACCAGAAAACGTGTCAAATTTAATTGACTGTCCACCTTCCTTCAACTCTCGGACTTTCTTGCTTTTATCTTCCAGAAAGTCATATTGATTGGCTTTTATAAACATTCGTCTTCTTTGCATAAAAGTCACTGTCATTAGAGTCTGAACTGTCTGTAAACAAGTCCTTTGTAGAACTGTCACTCACGAGGTGAGATTTAGACTTCTTTGCCTTTTTCTTGCCTTTTCCGAAGCGTTGCTTTTTGCTTCGCTTTTTGGTCTTCTTCACTCGAGTCAGATGAGCTAGAAGAACTACCAGAAGAAGAAGAAGAAGAAGAAGAAGAAGAAGAAGAACTGGGTACTCCTTCAAATCTAACACGCTTCTTTTGCTTTCTTGCCTTTTCGAAGGTAGACTGACGACCCAAATAACTCGGGAAGTCCGTGCCTTTCTTCTGCTTTTTGCCGTGCTTTTTAGCTTTGCTTTGCACGTCAAAAAGCTGAGCAATTCATGCATCAACCACCTCTTCTAATTCTTTCTCTGTATACTTCTTGGGAGTAGGAGGTTTCTTGAGAGCGGGTTTTTGGGGTGGCTCTGTGGTTTTCTGCCACTGCGTATGCACTTCCTCCAAAGAGGTCTTGCTCATATATTTTGCCACTTAGGGGTCCTTGGCAAAATTAAGCATCATCTTTGTTGCATCGCCAATCAATCGTTGACGTTCCATCTCTCGACGCTCCGCCAAATAGGCCGACGCAGGCAATACTCCTTGCCTAAATCTTCGTTGTGATCCCTTCCCGCATCTCCGGATGCAGAGGGAGTCGACTGATCTTTGCCTGAAGCCATAGGTGCCGCGGAAAAAAAATTGGGATCGGATTTCCCATAGAAGAGAAATCGGTCATGCTCTGATACCACTGTAACAGACTTGGACACTCCAAGTCAAGAATAACCACTTCAAAACAATTCACAGTTAACAATTTATTCGACATTGGCCCGGCGGAGTTCCGTAACTAGAGATATTGGCCCCAAAGACTAGCGCCCCTTTCGGTATTTCTTTTTGTATTAATCTGTGTTCAAAGTACAAGAGTGCGGGCAAGCGCTCACACTTAGACTCTGCGTCCAGATGCTCTGAGTTGTGAGTAGCCTACCAACATATTTAAAGAGATTGCAAGGGATGCCAAAAGCAAAGCCCCAAAAGCTTCAAAAGCTGTCCCAAAAGCTGAAAATCAAAAGCTTGAAAAATAAAGCAAAAAGGGGTTTTCTCTCTCAAGCTCTCATGAGCCCCTAAATAAAGCAAAAGCTGGCTCTCTCTCTCTTGCAATTGCGTAGCAAAGCAATGCCTAAATCAACGCCCAGCTTTACGTAAAATACGCCGCGATTTGCGGGCTGCCACGTCAGCAACTGCATGGAAATGCCACGTGTCAAACTCTCCGACATTTGCGGGGCTGTAGTCAGCAACTGCAACATTTCAGGGCAGTTCCTTCGCGGGTATGCCATGCCAAAGGGTGTATGTGTACACATGGGCAACCACGTCACCAATTTATGACATACGGACCCCCGTGATTTGCGGCGGATTTTCAGACTGATCGTACAGAATGTTTATGGCAGCTTTTGGACCTGTTTTGGCTACGCAAGGCTGTGGAAAAAGCTACGCAAGCTTGCTTTAATTTTATTTAGCTAGCTTGTGAGAGAACTTGATTTATTTCTTGTATGCTTTTTATGGCCAGCTTTTGGGACAGCTTTTGGGGCTCTGCTTTTGGGCATCCCTTGTAACCTTCAAATAAGTGGATAGGCTTCCCACTTCTCAGAGCATCTAGACGCAAAGTTTGAGAGTGAGAGCCTCCCACTCACATTGTACTTTGAGTTGCAGATTAATACAAAAAAGAAATACCGAAAGGGCCGTCAGTCTTTGGAGCCAATATCTCTAGGCACGGAACTCCGTCGGGCCAATGTTGAATCAATTATGAACTGTGAACAGTTTTGAATGATTTATTGTGGTGTCGCGGTAGATTCTCGACTTGGAGTGTCCAAGTCTGTTACAGATGTACGTCTTGGTACTTCCCCTTTACTTTTGAGGTGGACGGTGAATGGGTCTCCCCTGCCTCTCTTATAGTATGGTTGTGCGCAGATTTGAATCCTTTTTTGGAGGCACGGCCTAGGGGTCTCACAATCACTTGGCTTTGGTGAGCTACTACAAGAAGTGTTTACAGCGGATGCTTTATGTTAGGTGCAGCAGAATGAATGTTTGCGCTTTGCTCAAGACGAGTGCTCCGAACTGTGCTCAAGGTTCCTTTTAGTTCTTATAACAGGGAGAGCCTTCCGTTCTTAATGAGAGATGCTATGATCACAAACAAAGTGAATGGACATTGTGCGTGCAAGTGTATGAGACTGAGAGATAGAGAGAAAAGAGAATACGACACCAGAGACGTAAAACCCTCCTCCGAAGGCCCCACTCTCTATGGAGAGAGCGGTCTACTTATGATTGCACAAATCTCTACAATGCTTGGACTTGCCGACGATGTCGACGACGATGAGGACGACGACGAGACAGGCTGAAATCTGCAAATCTTTATCTGCTGAATGCTGACTCTATGTCGATGACGATGTCGATGGCGACGATGCGACGACAACGCGCTGAAAACACAGATGCTGAAATCTGCGTTTTCCAGGCTGAAACTGTAAACCTTGTAGAAACTGATCGTGCGGCGAGGAACTGCTGCGGGAAGGTGAGATCTCCGAGGTTCGGGCCTTGATTTGTGGTGTCTAAGGGCTGAAAACTGAAAAGGCTGAGGTTTCTTGATGTTATGAAACCGGCCCGTAGGGCGGTAGGCGTTGGCTTTCACCCGAAATTCTTTACTTTACTTTAGACACACACACAGAGAACGTGCAAAGGAAACCTGCAACACACACACACGGCTCAGAAGCTAAAATGCCCCGAGTAGACGCCGACAACCTGTAGGCCCCAAAATTGGCGCCCCTTTCGGTATTTCTTTATTCTTTGAGAGGGTAAATTACAAAGTAGAGTCCTAGGAATCCTTTACCTATATCCCGCTATATAGTACTTGATTTGGCCAAATTTCGACAACATAACAGCCCCAAAACTTGCGCGAAACCAATTCCCCAGCTAGAACTCACTTCCACTAGCATATACCCTATGATTCCAGCCCAAAACAGTAAATTCAGCTCGCTGTATTTACTGGTTTTTGCCCTGTTTTCAGCCCCAAACAGTCCCCTAACTGTCCTTCGCCAGTGGGGCACTATTCCCAATGGTTCTGGCTCCGGACGGCTGAAAAACAGTCAATTTACAGCGCATACACAACGCTGAATTCGCACCTATACGGTGAGGTTATGACCCTCACCGGTGCCTGCTTTGGAGTAGCAGGTAGCTACCCCTGTTCTTGCTCAAGGAGACTCTTGCCTCAACCCAAAAGCATGCAACCACACAGTTGTACATCAGTCAAATGAAGAGCCCTCTTGTGGGGCATCACATAACTGCATGTAGGGGGGAGAGAGAGCAGTGTGTAGTGTGCAGGTCATCACTCCTAGCACCACACTGTACATAGAGAGGAAAGCAAGCACTCCATAGCTCTTAACCTGTGACAGGCTCTCAATGAAGTATCCCCCCATCATAAATCGAGCGCCTCCTCTACTGCCCTTGACCTGTAATGCATCTGTGAACAAATAGATGCAAAAAGGGGAAGGTTTCCATGGCTGCCAAAACCTGCATATCGCTGAAAACGTAGCAAAACAGCCCTCTAAACACGCATATGATGCCTTCCAATGCTGAAAATCAACTCCTATGTCCTAGGTTAAGTCATGGGAAGCTCAAAAATGGAGAGAAATAGCTGAAAATCACAGTTATCGGCCTCCAAAACTGCTCCAAAAAGTCAGTTACGAGTTCTGTTCTCCCAAACTTGGTAAATTGACCAAAAAGTGCCACTTGACACTCATGCATGCAATTTCCTGCATTCAGCTTCCCGCTTAAAAATCTCTCAACTGGTGCATCAGTTGACTTTGCAGCAGAGTACTAAAATGTTCCCCTTGTCATACTGGAGGTAATGACGCGAACACATTTCACGGCCCAAAATAGCAGTTCCCTAAATTTTAGGAGATACTTCTGTTGGGCTCCACTGGTCTTCAGACCATCTATCCTCATTGGGACCGCATCCAAAAGTGCAATGTGGCCCAACTATCGGATACTTTCTGTTGGTAGTTTCACCTTGACTTTATGCCTTTATTGAGTTCACTTCCTAGTATCCACCAACTTGCTAAGTGCAACGCGGGGACCTATATGATCTTGCTCTGAGCCTACACATCCTCTTACTTTACGAGTTTCAGTGCCGACCAACTTTCCGTCTGCGGGTGAAACTACCATTCACATTGACCATACAATGTCCGACCATTTGCAACTTCAAAAAGAGGGTCTCAAAAATTAAACAAAAATCATTGGAAAGAAACCAACAACTAAGGTTAGCAGTTGCCACGTCCTCGTGACATGTTCCTTCGCGGTGAATCTGCAAAACGTTGGGGCTGATCTGGAAATCAAAAACGCTAGGGCTGAAAATGGCTCTGCTGTCGCCGAATGGCCTGCAACTGCAAAACGCTAGGTCTCTTGTTGAGTCTTCTGTCGCCAGGGATCTGCAAAAGCAAAAACGTCAGCTGATCTGGTCCAAAAACGTTAGGGCTTGGGGTTTTGCTGAGAAGTTGCATGTTGAGCAATGGTGCTCCTGTTGCCTCTTCTGCCAGGAAGTGCTAGCGCTAGGTTTGCTTATATACAAACTTACTCAATTTGCCCTACCTACTTTCCAACAAAAGTCACTTAAAAATAATAAGTGAAAAATGTCAAAAATAGAGAAAAAAGGCTAAATGCACTGGAAAATTCTCCTGAAGGATTCTGATGGATTCTGATGGGAATGCTTATGATCATGATGTGTGCAACCAGAAGATATGCCATCTACACTAAGTGACTGGGCATGCACGGTCTACGAATAGACTCACAAGTGCCAGATCACTTCTAATCTAGACTGACTGGACTGACTGAACCCTTGTCGTGCTGTAGCTTGTCAACAGACACATAGGGTTGGATGTGTCACGTGACATCCCTTCCTTTTCAAAGTGAGGTACTGGTACCGAACTGTATGGCGTCGAGGGAGATTGCCAATAGCATCCGGAATCCTAGAAGAGACTCTTCGCCGACCCACTCTAATGTGTGGGTCGTACGGTACTTGAACTTCATAAAGGTCTGCAACGCTTGCTTCTTTGGGCCGCGCCGAAAGCGACACAAAGTCGTCTGTGGCTCCTTCGATGCTTCAACTTTGTCAAGTGTCATGCTTCTTTCTTCTTCAAGAATCTCCATGGCTGAAAATTCCTCAAACCATTTCCAACACAAAACCATGAACATACCCATTCCATGTAAAGTGAATGAAAAAAATATTGTCTTCTCTAAAGACTGTGTATGCAATGTAGATGAACATAGAGACGGAGTGACAAACCGTTCATCAAACACATGCAAACAATGAGAACGAATCTTTTCTTTCTGATCTAATTCAATCAACTGTGGCAATTCACAACGGAAATGCCCATGCTTGGTGCTCATACTTTCATGTGCTCTTTCTACAAATGTGTCATGCCAAGGAAGAGACATGGAATGTGACTTCCTTGAATGCATACTTTTCAGCTTTTCATGAACAATCCGCATACATTCATGCTCATTCATGAGCGAAACGTGCTCAACGTACAATATGTCATGCCTAGGAAAAGGGATCACATAAAGACGCTGTCTAAAATACAAGAAACGATAACGAATGGAACACTTGAATAATGCGTGCGTATCAATCATGCGAACACATAATACTTCCTGTGAGGGTTCTTTGGACCTAGGCTCGAGAGCCAAGATCGATTCTTCCTGAGGGGGTTCTTGGGACCTAGGCTCGAGAGCCAAGATCGGTTCTTCGTGATTGATCGAATCTGCAACGAGGTTAGCTTCGCTAGAAAAAGCATCAACTAACACATCATCCTTGTGAACAATCACGTCCTCTTTATGCAAATCATCATTCCTGTGAGAAATCACATCTTGATCATGCTTGTCAGTGTCATCCAAATCATCATGCTTATCATTGTCATTCAAATCATCATGCTTAGCATCATGCAAATCATGTTGTCACGTGACACATCCCAACCCTATGTGTCTGTGGACAAGCTATACCACAGCAAGGTTCAGTCAGCCAAGTCAAGTCTAGATTAGAAGTGATCTGGCACTTTTGTGAGTCTATTCGTAGACCGTGCATGCCCAGTCACTTAGCATAGATGCATATCCTCCGGTTGCACACAGCATGACCATCAAAATTCCCATCAAAATCCATTAGCATCAGTTAGGGGATTTTTCAAGTGACTTCATCCCATTTTCCCTATTTTTGACATTTTTCACTTATTTATTAAGTGACTTTTGTTGGGTAGTCAGTAGAGCAATTTTGCTAAGTTAATATATAAGTAAACCCAAGTTAGCACTAAATGGCAGAAGAGGCAGCAGGAGCACCTTGCTCAACACGCAACTTCTCAGCAAGACCAAACCCCGCGACTCCTCTGGCGTTTTCTCCACAGAAGACCTAGCGTTTTTGCATCAGATCAGCCTTGGGGATTTGTGCACAACAGATCAGCCCCGGCGTCATCACGACACAGCAAATCAGCCTAACGTTTTTGCATTTGCAGAACCCCGACGACAGAAGGACCAACTTCAGCCCCTGGCGTTTTTGGATTTCAGCAGCAAATTAAGACCGGCAATATTCACCTAAAGTGTAGCAGATTCAGCCCGTAAAGACCATCAGTTTTCAGCCCTAAGAAACCTCATTTTTCAGCCAAGAAAACGCAGCCAAAACAGTCATTTTCAGCCACCGAAACAGTCCCGAAATTCAGCGATTAGAAGATCTCAGATTTCAGCCATCGTCGTCGTCGTCGTCGTCGTCGTCGTCACCGTCGTCGTCATGGGCATAGACCAAGCTGCGTAGTCCATTGCATACGCATTGTACACCTTTGTGCAATCAAAACATAGACCACTCTCGCCGACGAGAGTGGGGCCTTCGGAGGAGGGTTTTACAACCTCTCGGTGTCGTATCTCTTCTCTCTCCTTCTCTCAGGCTCATTCACTTGCACGCACAATCCACTCACTTTGTTCGTGACCACAGCACTCTACAAGACGGAAAGCTCTCTCTTTCCCTAAAGAACTAAAAGGAACCTTGAGCAATAAAGATCACTAATCTTGAGAAAAAACAACATTCATTCCGCTGCACCTAACATTGGTATCAGAGCTTTGGAAGTGTTCTGCATTGCTCAAGGGAAGAACCACAAGAACCACAAGAATTTTTTTTGCTTGTTGCGATCGCACGAACCCAAGTTTACGTGGGCGTGGCGATTCCTAATCGTGTTTTGTTGAAGAGTGACAAGAATCCCAAGAAAGAAGGGCTTGTCCAGCCTTCCCTTGTGTCTCTTTTCACTCATTGAGAGCGGACCGTGCACTTAGCGGCCGGCCAATCGACGTGAGGTGGGAAAAAGCAACCTTGGTGTGAGCGCAAGGCCGCCAAGGGGTGCGCCCACAGAAAAGGGTAGAACTCGGGTGAAGAGAAGATCCTTCTCAAACACAGATTGCAAGCGAAAGAAGACCTCAAGAACCCTGGATTCTCACGAATCAAGGACCTTAAGAACCCAAGTTCCTCAAGAACTTAAGAACCCAGACCACAAGAACCCACGACTTTAGAATGGTCATCACTCGAAGCGGAATGGATACTTCGCTTGGAGGTGATGAGCATGAGTGAGGCGAAGAAGAATTTTCCCCACCAGGAGGTTTTTGCGACCCTTCCCCATCTCAAAGATTGCATCAACTCCTATGGAGGAGTTAGACCAAGAAAGAGAAGCAGAAAGAAAAGCCTACGAAGAAGACATGGCAGCCATAGAGCGCCAGTACCAAGAAAGAATGGCAGCCATAGCGCGTGAGAGCGAGCAAGCACGTTTGGAAGCCAAAGCAAGAGAAGCAGAATTTGATCGCGAGAACAAAGAAATGCAAGCCAAGTTTGATCGCGAGAACAAAGCAATAAGGCAAGAGATGTTGCGACTCTTTTCTCGAATACAGGCATAGATGCAACAAGATCGGGAAAAGGAGACTCTCTCAATCTCTTCTTCTCCCAAGCATGACACACAGGATTTGCATGATTGTGTGAAGCATGATGATGATTTGATTGACAATGACTTGCATGATGATTTGGATGACAAGGATAAGCATGATGAATTGCATGAAGATGATGTGATTGTTCAAAAGGATGATGTGTTAGTGGATGCTTTTTCTAGCGAAGCTAACCTCGTTGCAGATATGAGCACTCACGAAGGATCGATCTTGGCTCTCGAGCCTAGGTCAACAGAACCCCCTCAGAAAGAATCCACTCAAGAAGAACCCCGTCAGGAAGAACAGATCTTGGCTCTCGAGCCTTGGTCCAAAGAACTCTCACAGGAAGTATTGTGTGTTCGCATGATTGATAGGCACGCATTGTTCGAGTGTTCCATTCGTGAAGGTTTCCTGTATTTTAGTCAGCATCGTTATGTGATCCCTTTTCCTAGGCATGACATATTGTATGTTGAGCACGTTTCTCTCATGGATGAGCACGAATGTATGCGGATTGTTCATGAAAAGCTGAAAAGTTTGTATGTCAAGAAGTCACATTCCATGTCTCTTCCTTGGCATGACACAGTTTCCAAAAGATCCCATGATAGTTTGAGCACCAAGCATGGGCATTTCCATTGGGATTTGCCACAGTTGATTGATTTCGATCAAACAGAAAAGATTCGATCGCATTGTTTGCATGTGTTTGATGAACGGGTTGTCACTCCGTCTCTATGTTCATCTACATTGCATACACAGTCTTTAGAGAAGACAATATTTTTTTCCTTCACTTTACATGGAATGGGTATGTTCATGGTTTTGTGTTGGAGTTGGTTTCATGAATTTTCAGCCATGGAGATTCTTGAAGACGAAAGAAGCAGGACTCTAGACGAAGTTGAAGCAAGAAAGGAGATTCAGAAGACTTTGAGTCGCTTTCGGCGCGGCCCAAAGAAGCAAGCGTTGCAGACCTTTATGAAGTTCAAGTACCGCACGACCCACACATCAGAGTGGGCCGACGAAGAGTCCCTTCCAGGATTCCGGTACTGTTGGCGATCTCCCTTGACGCCATACAGTTCGGTACCAGTACCTCACTTTGAAAAGGAGGGGATGTCACGTGACACATCCCAACCCTATGTGTCCGTGGACAAGCTATACCACAACAAGGTTCAGTCAGCCAAGTCAAGTCTAGATTAGCAATGATCTGGCACTTTTGTAAGTCTATTCGTAGACCGTGCATGCCCAGTCACTTAGCATAGATGCATATCCTCCGGTTGCACACAGCATGACCATCAAAATCCATTAGCATCAGTTAGGGATTTTTCAAGTGACTTCATCCCATTTTTCCTATTTTTGACATTTTTCACTTATTTATTAAGTGACTTTTGTTGGGTAGTCAGTAGGGCAATTTTGCTAAGTTAATATATAAGCAAACCCAAGTTAGCACTAAATGGCAGAAGAGGCAGCAGGAGCACCTTGCTCAACACACAACTTCTCAGCAAGACCAACCCCCGCGACTCCTCTGGCGTTTTCTCCACAGAAGACCTAGCGTTTTTGCATCAGATCAGCCTTGGCGATTTGTGCACAACAGATCAGCCCCGGCGTCATCACGACACAGCAAATCAGCCTAGCGTTTTTGCATTTGCAGAACCCCGACGACAGAAGGACCAACTTCAGCCCCTGGCGTTTTTGGATTTCAGCAGCAAATTAAGACCGGCAATATTCACCTAAAGTGTAGCAGATTCAGCCCGTAAAGACCATCAGTTTTCAGCCCTAAGAAACCTCATTTTTCAGCCAAGAAAACGCAGCCAAAACAGTCATTTTCAGCCACTGAAACAGTCCCGAAATTCAGCAATTAGAAGATCTCAGATTTCAGCCATCGTCGTCATCGTCGTCGTCGTCGTCGTCACCGTCGTCGTCATGGGCATAGACCAAGTTGCGTAGTCCATTGCATACGCATTGTACACCTTTGTGCAATCAAGACATAGACCACTCTCGCCGACGAGAGTGGGGCCTTCGGAGGAGGGTTTTACAACCTCTCGGTGTCGTATCTCTTCTCTCTCCTTCTCTCAGTCTCATTCACTTGCACGCACAATCCACTCACTTTGTTCATGACCACAGCACTCTACAAGACGGAAAGCTCTCTCTTTCCCTAAAGAACTAAAAGGAACCTTGAGCAATAAAGATCACTAATCTTGAGAAAAAACAACATTCATTCCGCTGCACCTAACACATGTGTGTCATGCTTTGGAGAAGAAGAGACTGAGAGAGTCTCCTTTTCCCGAATCTCTTGCATCTATGTCTGCACTTGAGAAAAGAGTCGCAACAACTCTTGCATGTGTCGCGCTTGCTCATGCTCACGCTCTATGTCTGCCTTTCTTTCTGCTTCTCTTTCTGCTTTTCTTTCTGCGTGTCTGCGATCCATTTCTGCTTTTCTTTCTGCGTGTCTTGCTTCGTGTTCTAACTTCGTGTCCATCACCATCTTGTCAAAAGCCTCCATAGGAGTTTAGTGCAATCCTTGACGTAGATGGGGAAGAGGGAGGGTCCGAAAAACCTCCTGGTAGGGAAAATTCTTCTTCGCCTCTCTCATCCTCATCACCTCGAAGCGAAGTATCCATTCCGCTTCGAGTGATGACCATTATGAAGTCGTGGGTTCTTGTGGTCTTGGGTTCTTAAGTTCACGAGGAACTTGGGTTTTTGGGTTCTTTAGGGTCTTGAGGTTCTTCTTTTGCTTGCAATCTGTGTTATAGAAGGATCTTCTCTTCACCCGAGTTCTGCTCTTTTCAGCGGGCGCACCCCTTGGTGGCCTTGCGCTCAGACCAAGGTTGTTTTTTCCCACCTCACGTCGATTGGCCGGCCGCTAAGTGCACGGTCCGCTCTCAATGAGTGAAAAGAGGCACAGGGGGAGGCTGGACAAGCCCTTTTTTCCTGGGATTTCTGTCACTCTTCAAAAACACGATTAGGAATCCACACGCCGAAGCGGACTTGGGTTGGTGCGACCTCAACAAGGAAAAAAAAAAAAAGTGGTTCTTGTGGTTCTCTCCTTGAGTGATACAGAACACTGTCAAAGCTCTGATACCAATGTAAGGTACAACGGAATGAATGTTTGCGCTTTGCTCAAGATAAGTGCTCCGAACTGTGCTCAAGGTTCCTTTTAGTTCTTATAACAGGGAGAGCCTTCCGTTCTTAATGAGAGATGCTATGATCACAAACAGAGTGAATGGACATTGTGCGTGCAAGTGTATGAGACTGAGAGATAGAGAGAAAAGAGAATACGACACCAGAGACGTAAAACCCTCCTCTGAAGGCCCCACTCTCTATGGCGAGAGCGGTCTACTTATGATTGCACAAATCTCTACAATGCTTGGACTTGCCGACGATGTCGACGACGTTGAGGACGACGAGACGGGCTGAAATCTGAGAACTCTAAGGGCTGAATTCTGCAAATGTTTATCTACTGAATGCTGACTCTATGTCGATGACGATGTCGACGACGACGCGCTGAAAACGCAGATGCTGAAATCTGCATTTTCCGGGCTGAAACTGTAAACCTTACGAAAACTGACCGTGCGGCGAGGAACTGCTGCGGGAAGGTAAGATCTGCGAGGTTCGGGACTTGATCTGCGGTGTCTAAGGGCTGAAAACTGAAAATGCTGAGGTTTCTTGATGTTCCGTCGCGGTGAATCTGCAAAACGCTGGGGCTGATCTGCAAATCAAAAACGCTAGGGCTGAAAATGGCTCTGTTGTCGTCGGATGGCCTGCAACTGCAAAACGCTAGGTCTCTTGTTGAGTCTTCTGTCGCCAAGGATTTGCAAAAGCAAAAACGCTAGCTGATCTGGTCCAAAAACGCTAGGTGGTTGCTGTGGAGCAAAAACGCTAGGGCTTGGCGTTCTGTTGAGAAGTTGCCTGTTGAGCAATGGTGCTCCTGCTGCCTCTTCTGCCAGGAAGCTAGCGCTAGGTTTGATTATATACAATCTTACTCAATTTGCCCTACCTACTTTCCAACAAAAGTCGCTTAAAAATAATAAATGAAAAATGACAAAAATAGGGAAAAAAGGATAAATGCACTGGAAAATTTCCCTGAAGGATTCTAATGGATTCTGATGGGAATGCTTATGATCATGTTGTGTGCAACCAGAGGATATGTATATGCATCTACACTAAGTGACTCAGCATGCACGGTCTACGAATAGACTCACAAAAATTGCCAGATCACTTCTAATCTAGACTGACTAGACCCTTGTCGTGTTGTAGCTTGTCCACGGACACATAGGATTGGATGTGTCACGTGACACTTTATATCAGTCAGGTACACAACATTGGTCTCTGTGGCTTTCGCTACATCGCCTAAGGTAGACAAAGCTCTGGGCAGTTTTGTATAGACTTGATTACAATCCAAATAGCTACACTTCACCATCTGATGAGAGTATCTTTATCCATAGATGTTTCCTATGGTTTGATTTGGGATTTTACCCCATATAATCTCATTATATATCTTTGAAGTTTTTCCTATATTTCTTGATTGTAGACCTATGATCGACTTTATGTAAATACAAAGGGTCAAAGCCCACTTTTAGTGCAAAGAGAGAGAGAGAGAGAGAGAGAGAGAGAGAGAGAGAGAGAGTACATGTGATGGCGGAGCCATGAACTCACGTTGACTAGTCCCTCCACGCATCCTCTAACGAAATCCCCCTCTCTTTTCATACAGAGATACAATATCATTACGTTCGTGAGAAGACCTTAGATGGTACTATTCGCCTTTGAGTCTGTTAATGTCAGGTGCACCAGAAGGGTTTAAGGATTAACTCGGATCTATACTCCGCACAAACACAAGGTTACTTTACTTCACTCGAGAGAGCTGAACACAACGATAGAGAGAGGCAGAGAGAGAGAGAGAGATGACACCACATGTCAGGTCCCAACCACACTGAAGGGTCCCCTTGCTCTGTTGCCAAAGCAAGTACTTGCTTTAGATTACTTGCACAAATGCAGATACAATGGTCCTAGATGTTGAGATGTTGATAGGATCTTGCTATTGATGCTTGAATCTGAGAGGATAAGGGCTGAAATGCAAAAAAACTGGTGGAACTTATGGGATCTGCATATACTGACGAGGCTATGGGCTGATTTGCTAATGATGATGTCGAGGGTGTTCATGATGACAATGTAGATGGGCTGAAATTTGAAAACGCTGGCTGATCTGCTGTATTGGGCTGAAAACTGAAGACGCTTGTGCTTATGATGTGGGGGATTTTGATCTGATGCTCGGACCAAAACACTGATGGTCTGGCCGATGCTGATGCGAAAAACGATAAGCGTGCTGGAGAGGTACTCCTGGCCAAAAACGCCTGGGCTGATGGGTACTCGATACTTGTACTTAGGGTACTAACTTATGCTTGAGAAGTGACCTCTAGATCGAGTAACACCAATAAAAGAACCCGCGATTTAATTGGTTGGCTAAAATATCACTTATTAGTAAGTTAATGAACTCACTTATAAGAGGTGCTTCACATGCATTTATAAACCTAGGCTCGGTACTAATGATCTCCATGGGAATACTTCCCAATTAAGATATTTATGAGCAATATCTTAAGTATCACGGGATGCCTCAGTCAATTGTCAGTTACAGGGATCTACGCATGACAAGTCTTTTCTGGACAGCATTGTTTGAGAACATGGACACTAAGCTAAAGTAGAGTTCTCATCTTCGTTTCATCAGCAAACACATGGATAGTCAAAAGAGACAAATTCTATTGTCATATATCTACTCAAATGATGTGTCCAAGCATGGTACCACCATCTACCATTGGTTAAGGACACTTGCAATGCCATAGACATGAACAAGGCACACCTTAGAGAAGAGAGATCACTGAGGTAGAAAGAGACAGGACATCTAAGAATGAGAGAAAGAGAAAGAGACAGAGAGAGATCTGGGAAAGGCTCTCCATGTTGGTAACCATCTGCTCGTACAAGTGACCAAGGACATCTGAGAGAGAGAGAGAGAGAGAGAGAGAGAGAGAGAGAGAGAGAGAGATGGGAAAGGCTCTCCATGTTGGTGACCATCTGCTCGTACAAGTGACCAAAGTAAGAGTAGTTGCATATCCTCTGGTTGCACACAGCATGACAATCAGTACCCATCATGAGCAGTTTACACTAAAAAGAACCCTTTTTCCCAATTTACACATTTTTCACTTATTTATTAATAAGTGACTTTTGTTGGAAAAGTGAGTAGGGCAAATTGCTAAGGCTCTATAAGAAGAACCTAGCGCTAGCACTTTTGGCAGAAGAGGCAGAAGAAGTTCCGACAACTTGCAGTGCACCTTCTCAGCAAGACCGGCAGGAGGCCCCAACGTTTCCAACCTACAAAAGCAAATATCGTTTTTGGCTACAGATCAAGCCTATTGTTTTTGCTACAGATCAGCCTGGCGTTTTCAGATTGCGAATCCAGCCTAGCGTTTGTAGATTCCTAGCGTCAGATCAGCCCTAGCACTTCAGCGTTTTCAATTTTCAGCACTTAGACACCGCAGATTCAGCCCTTAGCCTCGCAGATCTCACCTACCCGCAACAGATCCTCGCCGTACCGTCGAGTCAGCCAGCATTTTCAGATTCAGCCCGCTATCTGCAGATTTCAGCATCTGCGTTTTCAGCGCATCGTCGCCGACATAGTGTCGGATATCAGCAGGAAGTCAATAGTTAGCAGATTTCAGCTTTTCAGCCCTAGCGTTTTCAGATTTCATCCCGTCCTTGTCGTCGTCGACATCGTCAGCAAGTCCATTTCATTTAGACCATTGTACCAGATTTGTACAATCTATAGCATAGACCTCTCTCGCCATAGAGGGGGACCCTTGGAAGAGGGTTTGAGAACCGTCTAGTGTCGTTTTCTTCTTTCTCTCTCTCTCTCTCCCAATCTCAGCACCGTCATTCACAATAGCATTCACTTTGTTTGTGATCATTGCACTCTCTCACTAAAGGAACGGAAGGCTCTCCCTTCCATAGTAAAAGGAACCCTTGAGCACAGTTCGGAGCACTCATCTTGAGCAAGATCAACATTCACTTCCGCTGCACCTTACAACTCCCAAAGCTGGCCACTGGACGGCTGCCCTCTAGATGGTTGACTGTCTCTGCTCTCCTCGGCCCGCACTATTGTGGAGAATCGAGACTGGAGACTCTGCCTAAGCCTGAGATCGAGCACACGAGGGTATCATGAGGAGGAAACGCAAACAAGGATCTGCTGCCTACACTCGCATGCTGCCTCTCACATGCCAAAAAAGCTAGACTGGTCCGGCTGAAAACGCTAGCAAAACTGGTTTGCACATGGCAAAGGGCTGGCCACAAGGGCGCCCTGCTGGGCTGAATGCTATATCTCAAGGTGCTCCCCCCAGAGGCCTATATATAGGCCTGTGCTGGCTGCTGCTGACCCAGCAGGCACCTAACCACACCAATATGTCTGGGGTATCCAATCACCACATGCATCCCAATCTTCACTAATTTGTGCACATATTTGAAGATGGTCAAAATTGGATAGTCCTATGGAAAAGATCAATTCTTCATATTAATTAGCCCATTTGGAAGTCTGAAAATATACCACTCGACAAAGAGGTACAAAGCATTAGAATGTTGCATGAGCTTCATCAATCGAATAGATATTGATTGTGATGGGGGATTATGTTACTACTCCTCTCATAACAATAAGATTACATTACTAAAGAATCAAATTCAAACCCAGACATGTTAAACCCAAATACATGAGACATTAAAGAAGTTATGTCACAGGCCTATGATTCAAATAATCATTGGCTAAAACAAAAAAGTGACTTGGTACCTTGGTTAACTATGTTGTTTACCAGATCTAGTATTAACAAAGTCGATTAATAAGCTCAAATGACACAGAAAATTTTAATACCACATTGAATACCAAAACGTAATTTTTCAAAATTAGTAAAAAGCCACAAATAAACAAATGAATGCATATTTATAGTCCATAAGATGCTGTTAATCTCATGCTGAAAATAATATGTATAAGTTGCATTATAATCATCTTTGTTTTCAGAAAATCAGGAAAAAAAGACTCGAGATCTACATATGACATAAAAGTGTGTATTCTCTGTCTTGTTAGATACCAATGATATCCACTCAAAAACAGTCCTTTCATATAAGAATAGTTCTTTCTATTTTATATCAATTGACAATATGTCGTGCTTATTGTTTGGTTTCGAAGCATTTACATTTCCCAACAGATAAGTTGCAGCCACATAGTGATTTATGTTCACAAGCCCTAGGGTTAAGGCCTGATATACCTATAGCCAATTAATGATAAAAAACCTTGCTCAACTCATCTATCAAATACAATAGTAAGCGGTCAAATACAATGATCACCAGCCAACATACAAAGAGAACCAAGAAAATTGAGACACAATGTTTCTTTAAGCATACAGATTGATGCATGCTCATGTGTTTGTGCATGCAAAACAATGTCCAAACCAAGCCACTGCTTGTACAGCTAGCGTGGTAGCTAAGGGACTAATCCGACCAGTGCGTGTACAAAACAGTTTCTTGTCACAGCTACTACCTCCAGGCAAAGTTTGAACCAAATTCCTGCTCATCCTACTAGCAGAAAAGCTGGGATGGTGTGAACAACTTTTGCATGCAAATGATATTGAGATGATAAGTGAAATTATCCTCTTGGCCACAGCAGGCATCAGCCCAGACAAAATACTGCCTTTGATTGAAAATGGCATTGCATACGAAAGCCTTAATGATGCGTTCGCCATGAAGATCCACATTATGCTGCTTCTTCCATAGGGCAAGACCTAAACAGAAGAAGATAAAAACAATAAGCAGAGAGGCGCACCTCCTGTTTCCATCTGCCCTTTTTTGCCTCTTCCTGGGCGTCATCTTCACCGCCATCAGGGTTGATTACTTCTAGGCCCTCGTAACCGAGCAACCTACACAAAAGCGACACATGAACCTTTTATCCACGAGCCAAAAATACAGAGCAGCCGAGATAGTGAAGGTTACCCATTTACAGATTTGTGCATAACATTTCCAAGACTGGACAACCCAGAGGTAATGGCTCCAAAGATACTCATAGCTGGCCGCTGTCGAGGCCTCTATTGGTAACACACGACCCTTCGAAATCTGAAAGAAGAAGCGAGCTTCTGGAATCTGGATTATGTAAATCCCTACAATGCGGAGAGATCGACGGCACCACAAACCCTCGCGTTTGCGCAAATCGAAGTCGACTCCAAAACGCTTCACTGCGGTCGCAATAGCGTGATCGAGAGAGATGAGCAGATCTGACAGAGAGGGCGATGACCGCCTAGAATAGGGGCACAGAGAAAGGTTGCAGACAATCCAGCTCGCCTTCTTAAATTTATTAGCACAGCAGTGAGCAAAAATTTGTTGGAAAGCTGCGTCCTTTTCACACGGTAAGTAACCTATGCTTATTGCCCAATTCCTATAGACAAATCCACATGAAGTAAATCGAGGTCTTAAGTTTATGTCCCTTCTAGACACATCCAATGAACCCCTCCAACATTGCACTAGAGCCCTTCCATTGCCCAATTCCTATAGACAATTCCACAGGAAGTAAATCGAGGTCTTAAGTTTATGTCCCTTCTAGACACATCCAATGAACGAGTTCAACATTGCATTGGAGCCCATTCTGCACTTGGTCGCCTCTTCCAGATGCACGAGTCTAACATTTCCCTGAATGTCATAAGTCACCATGGCTTCCCCTTGTCACCCCACCTCCCTTCCCAAGCCTACATGGCTTGTCAAATCATTGGCATGCAACCCCTTAGAATCAAACATTGCACTAGACCTCAGAAAAGCCATCTTGACACTTGCCCACCTTCTCTTGCGAGACGTCCATTTGAACCAGTCTAACATTGCCCTGAATGTCACCACTTATCCCTATCCATGCTTGCATGGCTTGCCAGGTCATATGGCCAACATCCCGTTGTAGTGTTTTATAAGTCTATAAGAGTGCTTTCAAGGGTTTGAGAAAAAATCATACCTTTTGCCAAGCTTTTCACATCTTTATTCTTTTCTTTAGCATTGCTAAATATGAAGTCCTTCACTCATCTTAAACAACTATGTTGAATGCTTGTAGAAACTCATAAGAAGCAAAATATCCAATGTTTGAATCTCTAAAAGTACTTGTAGTACAACTTTATTCTAAAGATACTAATGTGTGACCCACCTGTTGCTACGGTCAAGAAAAGTGTGGCCATTGGATTACACATGCACACACATATTTGTAGGTGTGTGAGTGTGCGCACAGCCACAAGCAAGGACAATGGGTTGTACTCCCTATAATAACTTCAAGAAGATCTCTCTCTCTCTCTCTCTCACACACACACACATTAGACCTTAAGATCAAGACTTGTTGATATCGGTTTGGATTGTTCTTGTGACAATAAAAATTCTCTTCTCCTCTCTCTCTCTCTCTCTCTCTCTCTCTCTCTCTCTCTCCCCCCTACATGCACACAAAGTTTTGAGTTCGAGACTTGTAGGGTAGATCTTTGAGATCTCTCTTAGTGAATAAAAAGAGGAACTATAATAACCTTTGAGTGTGATATATTGGTTATCACACTCAAAGGTTATTATAGTTAAAAAGTAGCTTAGCTAAAGGCTTGTCAGGCTAGAGATTTGAGGTCTCTAGATGTGTTCCTATGACATTAGAAATTCTCTCTCTCTCTCTCTCTCTCTCTCTCTCTCTCTCTCTCTCTCTCTAGCTTCAACTGAATCGTTGAAGTCTATTGGAATGTGAGTTGGAATTTTCTCCTCCTCCTCCTCCTCCTCCTCCTCCTCCTTCTTCTTCTTCTTCTTCTTCTTCTTCTTCTTCTCTCTCTCTCTCTCTCTCTCTCTCTCTCTCTCTCTCTCTCTCTAACACACACACACATCCATGTTGGTGTTCGAACCCCCCCTCGATTACCCTGTGGGTGCATGTGATGCTCATCGAAAGTTGGTAAATAATTGGGGTGAATACCTTCAAACATGTGGTGCAGTCCACAACCCATTGACATCACACAACTAGAAGCTACAGAGAAGCCAAAGTTGAGCCGTACTGTAAGAAGACGACAAAATCAAGAGCTAGCTCAACAACAAAAGGAAGCGGAAGAGAAATCACAATCCACAGAACAACAAGACCCCACATATTTACATCCTGCACCTGAGCATTTCAAATCCTACACCATGGAGGAGCATAAGGTTGTGTATACAAAGGCCCAAAGAACACCGATTGATGGAAGTAATGGAGTCTATGATAGTCTAGTGATAGTTAAAGAAATAGAGTTAGCAGACCCAGGTGAGGAGTCCAAACCTGGTTTCATTGCCCAAGATCTGATAGAGACTGAGGAATATGTACTTGAGGAGCTTCTCAAGGAATTCAAGGATATACTTGCTTGGACATATCATGATATGAAAGGTGTTCCACCTTTCGTGGTGCAACACACAATTCCCATGAATAGCATGGCTAAACCAATCCAGCAACGACCCTACGCAATGAATCCTAATTATGCAAAGATTGTTCAAGAAGAGATTGAAAAGCTTGTCAAATGCGAATTTATATACCCTATTGAGCACTCAAAATGGGTGTCTCCAATAGTTATTGTGCCAAAAAAGAATAGGAAACTCAGAGTGTGTGTGGATCTCAAGAAGGTCAATGCCGCCACTATGAGAGACCATTACCCCTTGCCATATTTGGAACATGTGCTTGAAAGAGTTGCAGGAAAGGAAGATTATAGCTCTTTAGATGGGTACTCTGGCTACAATCAAATCACAATTGCACTATAGGACCAAGCCCAAACTACTTCTATAACCGAATTTGGAGTGTTCGCATTTCATGTTATGGCTTTTGGCTTAACCAATGTCCCTGCTACCTTCCAAAGATTGATAAACACTGCTTTTAGGGAATATTTGAGGGAGTTTTGTGAAGCTTTCTTAGATGACCTTTGTGTTTATTCTTCTTGGAAATAACATCTATCATGTTTACAAAAAGTGTTTGAAAAAGTGTAGATTGTATCGCATCTCATTAAACCCTTTCAAATGCCAATTTTGGGTTAAACATAGAGTCAGTTTACGGCATATAGTGTCCAAAAATGGGATTTCCCTATATGAGAAATAAATTAAAGCCATTTCCAATTTTCCACCACCTACAAACTATAAAAGAGTTCAAAGGTTCATGGGCTATGTTGGTTATTATCGGCGGTTTATTTTAAACTTTGCTGAGATAGCTCGCCCATTGTACATTCTTCTTATTGAGTTTCACTGGACCGCGGAGAGTGACCATGCTTATGAGTTATTAAAAAGGCCTTGATAAGTTATCCAATCCATGTGTATATTGATGCATCAAACTTTTCTATTGGATATGTTCTAGCTCAACCAAGAGAACATGAATTGGACTACGCCATTAGCTTTGCAAGTCATCAATTAAATGATGTTGAGAGGAACTACACCACTACAGAGCAAGAAGGTTTAACTGTGATTTACGTAGTAAAGAAATTTTGCTACTACCTTCTTGCCAACAAGACTGTTTGCTATGTGGATCATCAAGCGTTGTTGTACCTAGTAAATGCAGTTATGCCATGGGAGTTTGTAATTCCTAGTCTGCGGGTAGCTTCACGAGAAGGTTGGGATGGTAACCCTTTAGTTGAGCATTTATATATCCTTGAGAGGCTAGATGAAGAAAGACAATTGATTGTGCAAAATGCACTTGTGGAGAAAGATAGGAGAAAGAAACGGTTTGACCGTCATTTAAAGACAAGAATATCAAGGTTGGGGATAAAGTCCTTATGTATGGAGTGCGTAACGAGAAGAAAATGTTAAAATATGCGAGAAAAGGACCATATTTTAGTGTGGAAACTCTTGATGGATTTGAAACCATTGGATTCCTCAATGGGAGTAAATTTAAAAGATATTATGATCCTTTAAGCCAAGAGGATCTACGTGCCATCCATATAAAAAAAGCAGCCAAGGCACAAGCAAAATTGAAAAAGGTACATGCTCAAGCTGAGGCTAAGGAGCGACAACGACATATTAGACGCATATTATGCATTTGAGAACATGTGTAATGCGGGAAACATCAAGTGTTGGGTTCTCAAGAAGTATCTTTTTGATGCATTGGTGACACCGGTTCTTCTTTATGGAGTTGAAGTGTGGGGCGGGAGCATCTCAAAGTCTACTTGGAAAGAGTTTAAGAATGTCCAAAAGCGTTTTCTTACAAACTTTCTCCAATTTAAGACACAAACACCATATATGCTCTTACTTCTCAAGTCGGGATCTCTTCCAATTGAGGTTATGGGCATGGAAAGGATTGTGGAGTACATAATAAAGATGCGTCAAAACCCCTCACATCGACTTCCTACAATTGCATGGGAAGCAAGCAAAAGTTCAAAAGACGCATAAAAGCAAGATCTTGAGCACGGGATGGATGCAAGACAAGAAGTGGTTTGGGAGATGGGATGCAATACACTTTCTACATGATGCTTCAATTGACTCCCAAGTGAACGAAGCTTTTCTCCAGCACCAATGTATTACGACTTAGGAGAAATCCGGTGGGTCACGCTTCATACATTACACCACCCATATTGTCCCCATCTACAAAACCATGTTCTTTGCTGAAAGAGGAATCCGTATTCACACTTACATGCTTGAGCCTATCCCCTTGTCAACGATACACACTATCGCAGGCATTCGGCTTAGCTCCCATTTCCTTCGATGCTATTGGGGCAATGGAGAAGAGTCAAATAGACTATGCACATTATGCTCACTGCAAGTTCGAGAGTCTAAGTACCACACACTACTAGAGTGATCAGCTTTTGGTCATATCCAAACTTGCTTCTCTCACATTTTCAGCCATGACCTAGACCTACACACTTTCCTCTCCCAGCCACAGTGTGGGCTCTCCATTGCGACTCTCATCACCATAATTTTGGAGCATCGAGAGTCACTCATTAGCCATACACATACCACATCACATGTAACTTTGGTCCCATATGTCATATTTGACCTCCAAGGATGATAATAAAATCTCTCTCTGTCTCTCTCTCTCTCTCTCTCTCTCTCTCTCCACAAGAGAAGTATACACCTAAATCAATTTACATCAAGATTATTGCCAACAAAAAGAGAGATTAAAAGTTATATAACCCAAGATAATTCAAAACATCTTTGCCAAAGGTCCAATTGATACCCAATCTATATCAACTTCGCCAGCTACAATACATGGTGGAAAATGTGTCACAAAATTGTACAATCATCGTTTTCACTCCAAGTTTGGATATATGCATTCACAACTAAGAGCATTGTAGACATGTACTTTGCTTAGCACTGGTTGATGTATGGACATGTTTTCATTTTGGCTCAATCCAAGAACTCTCAAGAAAAGGAAGTACAAGTGCTTGCAAGCCAAATAAGATTTTTCTTGGCCTCCCTATCTGTGAAATCATGGCATGTGTAATAGGGTTCATCCGTGATGTGCACCTCATACACCCCCACATGTCCATCTACTGCCTGATGCTCAACCTTGAAGACTTCATGTGCTTTGTCTACAATCCATTTCTCTCCAATCACCTTTGCCTTTAAACAAAGAGCAAGCCCAATTTTCTTAGCTGCCTTCTCTGAAATGGAAGTCTGAAATTTGACTCTTGTGCCGTTTCTTAGTATTGAACCACTGCTACTTTCTTTTGTTGAAGCGGAAGAGGAATCACCTCCACCCCTAGGAGGATTTTGCATGGTTGTTGCACTCTCTCGATCTCTTCCAACAGTCTCCACTTGAAATCCTCCTTCAAGTAGTACCTCAACTTCTTCATTTGTGATATTTGTTCCTAGATCAACCGGCCAAGTTGTTGGAGGAGGAGCTGGCCTTGGTTCTATATTATGATCCACCACTTAGCAATGAATAACATGTCCATGACAAAACCAGAACCTTTGTCTTAGTAGCCCATTAGGATGTTTTCTACACCCCTCAAAGGATGGTGCAAGAGTCCCTTTACTACATGCCACAATATTTTGTCCACATCTTTTTCCACCTTTGGGGTGCCACTGCATGTCACACGACTATCGATCAAGGTTCTTTTGATTGCTCACATAGTTTCATTGACCTTTCGTTCCAAAACACAAATGTTCGTATTCTCTTTGGAATTCTCACTCCTCCCATCTTCTACCCCTGAATCTTCCGTGAAAATGACATTCCTTGGCTTTCCATGTGTTGTGTGGTCTTGGATTTTTGCATTGTACTCTGGTCTATGTGTCGATTCATCCTCAACGTCAATCACAATCATTGGCCCTCGATTTTGCCGAACGGTTCCTTTGTCTCCTTTAAGCGGGGTATGAGCCTAATACATGGGTGTTCCAGATGTAGCCTCATTTACTCCTCTTATCACTTGTGTTGGACTAGAGGAAACTCTTTCCTTTAGCCTCTGTAGTGAAGGATCCTTTCCAATATGCTTACCTTGAGAGTAAGAAATTGCCTTTGTGCTTTGTAGTATTGCATTTGCCATATCTGAAGTACATGCATCATACAATGAGATTTTTCTTTTGAACCCTTCGCCTGTAAGCCAGCTACCTGCTTGCTCTTGGCTAAGTTGGTTCTTGGAGTGTTTGCCCCATCAACACTTCTCTCTATTGCTGACATGATGCTTCCCCAATGTGTAATAGGCACCTCCCACCAACTCAACCAAGAGTCCATTGCACAGATGTTTTTATCCATGCAAATTCCATCTCGCCCACCATTGTCGAAGTAGACAAGACTCCACTGCAGTTGCCTCTTTAGAGGGGGCTAGATGCCACTTTTTGCACATGTCTTTGTGGGTTTGTTGAAACGAAGAGACACTGTACTTCGTGGTGTGTTCCACCATGCTTTGTTTCCAATGAAAAAGGCAAGATCGCTCTCGATGTTGTAGAACATTGTCTTTGCCACCATTGAACATTGTGCCAGTTGGCTTGAGCTTCGTCCGCCATGAATCCATGGAAATCTGCTCTCTCATATCCATGACCCTCCATAACTTCATTTATGCAATGCCAGAAACGAATTTGTGCTTCCATTTCTTCCTCTTTCATCGCACATCTTGCAATAGTGAGGAGATCTTGCATGGTGCAATAGAAGACAAGCACATTAGTAAACACGTTGCTGGTTGTTTCTTAAGATATGCCAAACTTTTGAAATATGTTCTTAAGACAACAAACCGTGGATCGTAAACGTGGCATGCCATGGTCACCCAATCCGCCACTCGGTAAGTGTGATCAAATTGCACCCAAGCGTGCCAAAGATCTCTAGGTCCACTTCATCACATTCGATTAACCAAATTCAATCTAGATGTAGGACCTACTGTAGACATCTTGAACACAAAACAACACTCCCCTTCTGCTCCTTGCTCGGGAAACCTGCTTTGTGAAAAAAATCATATGTGCAATCTCTTTTTAGCCGCAGCAAGGAGTCCACACCATAGCACTCCTTTGTTGGCCCATTCCTAGTTGCAGCCAACGAACCTTCTTTGAAATATTATGTTCAAACAAGAGAAAGTGAAAGCATCCTCACCAATTGTCCTCCACCAAGGGACGCATTGCCTCAGCAACATTTAGAAATTTTTGCTCACCAAGTACATGGCTAGAGCCCCCCCCTTGCATCAGAGTTGTCGTCACAATTTCCTTTGCCACACACATTTGCACCTTTCTTGCGTCTGCATGTCTATCCACACTAAGAACCCGTGCAACCATTTCTTCGGTTTTATCGGTGAGCCCTTTTGACGACCCATCCCGCATGTCATGTTGGTGAGTTCCTCGATGTACCATTAATCTGCTCATACTCTCATCCCTTGGCATGACATAATATATGAAGCAATCACATGTACGTAAACAAATGGGCGGTTGACCACAATAGTGGCAATTAAGCTTACCACCTAGTCCGTCGCAAAACTCGTCCATGCAAGGTAATTTTAGCACGTTGCCATTGAAATGTGTTGTGTTTAACTTCCCAAAATTAACCAATTTGGGACAACTTTCTTTGAGACATTTAAGAGCACCTGCACACTGACTTTTGCAACACACCTTCGGGAAATGCAATATTCAAGGTTTGCGGTTTGGTCCAATGGTGTGGATCATACTTATGTTCCATAACATCCATTGAATAAACCTTTCCTAAGGTCGGTGGAAAATCAAACACCATGTTACCATTGTATACCTTTGGTATTTCCGACACTTGTTTGATTTCCACTATCTTTGAAAGAAGCTTGGGCTTTGTCATTGCATTAAAAAATGACAGAATACTGTTTGTACTCCTTACCTCGATAGAGCTTTGCAATGCTTGTTCTCCAAAGAGTTGTTCCTTTCTTGGACTAGTGAGGTCTCTGTAGGGAACATTCACCAATGGAGCAGCCATGCCAACAGAATTTGAGACCGTGTCATCTTCAACTAGCACCACGAACTTTGTAGAAAGAGATTTTTCCACAACATAAAACTCCTCTCCCAAGTGATTGCTTGTTCGCTCCATTGGCATTGTCAACTCTTCATTCTCAACCATGATAATTGCATGCAAAGCAAAAAAAGTTTGTGGCAAAACATGCTCTTGTAGATATTTGACCCCAAAGATAATATTCCCGTTGGTAAAGGGAAAATCCCTTTCAAAAGAAGGGAAGACTACAGTGCATGACATGATAGTCGAGTAGAAATCTCTTGCAGGAGATTGAAAAGATGAGAGTGAATATGTTTAGTTGCGTTAGAGGATTTAAGAGCATTTTATATTGGCCTTAGTAGTTACTAATAATATTTAATAATTTTTGAAATCCTCTCGTGCCTCCCTCTCTCTCTCTGCGTCCGTTTTGACATCGATGCAAGTGCCTCCTTCGACGAGTGCAGTCACATCGATGACCATCCTTGTGGAAAACACGGCTACTGATCCTCTTACCAATTTCTTTGGTTCCGTGGTTGATACCCACATCTCATAGGGTTGGATTGATGCACATGTTGTGCCATACAATCACTTGTTGCCTCGCATCCCCCTTTGCCATCTTTTGGCTAACCCGGCCATTAGAACGAATGATGATTATGTGGCTGAACTAATAACCTCTATAGTTGAAAGAGGCTACTAGCCCACGAAGGCTTGCTTCATTGTGTCCGAAGCTTTTCTCGAACAAGATCCTATACCATCCGATAGGCGTGGCACTTACGTGAGAGAGTTAGTGATGTCGGTCATATTTGATGACCAAATTAGAGACATCCTCGAGCTCTCTCACATGGAAGAGAAAATGTTTATTGTTTGGAATGGCAACCACTGGCTCCATGCGTGGAAAGATTGAGCATTGCGGGAGCGGTTGGATGAATTCTCTACACCAAAGGCTGAGTGCATGATTGTGAAGTGCGACCTTGCGGAGATGGCTAAATTTCTTTTGGTGCTCGGCATGATCAACAAGTAAGTTTCTTAACACTTGTATTGGTACACTTGATATTATCGATTGTTAGTATATTGTTTTATATAAAATTAGAGTGACACGAGTCCATGTGCCTCACACCACTGCGCACAACATATTCATGATGCAAAAATTAGCGCTTGCGGACCCACAATCCTTATTGGACAAATTCAATGAAGAAGATAGGACAAAAGCTTATAGGGCACTTCGTGGAACGACAATGAACCGTTCAAAATGGCTTAGGCTACCTACTACTATGGAAGGTATTTGTAAATTTATAATAGACATGCATTAGGTAAGCACATAGGGTTTTTTTTGTGGAAATGGCGATTTGTATTGCAGGAAGAGTTTGATGCAATGTATCGACTGAAAACACAAAATTTACCAGTGAAGGGGAGTAGAGTACTAATACTACATGCACGAAGATGGCTACAAGGCAAGCTATAATTTGGCAGTGAAAGAGATCGAGAATTTTTTTTGTGCAAAAGGTATTAGAGAGAGCAGTCATAGCCAATCCGGAAATGTTATCCAATGATACATTGTAAAAAATGTCGCATGATCGATATATTGGCGAAGGGCGGCGTGTCGTTAGTGGAAGCATCTATTCCGACGCAAGAGAAGTCGTTCTCACAGTGGTTGAGAATGCGTGTATATTGGTGGCAGCTTGAAAGGTGAGCGTACTAACACTAGAGTTTGATGTCTTTTCTAGTATTGCCACATTACTAATACTTAATGTGCAAGGGTGTATTGAGTGTGGCCGAAAAGATGGAGGCCGGGAACTCCACGTTAAAGAAGTTGCATGCACCCATTGCATGTGATTGTGGCATGTCCCTTAGCGATGCTCTGCAGGCTTTTCGACAAAAGCACTTTGGGAAGGCGTTTGTGTGATGGAAGCAAACCATACGAGCTACCCACAACGTAGAGAAGCAGCCACATTTCTCTTGTAATATCCAACAAATGCTATGCAGGTATTGAACTATACAATACACCAACTGTCTGTTATGAAAGTTGGAGTTATTCCTATTGTTTTTTGTAGATGGTGGTTGGGTGCCCTTAAAATAGGCCTTCGTAGTCCATACCCCAAGCATCCCAGCGATGCATGGGTGGAGTCTGAGAGAGAGGAGAGTGGGCTCTATCCTGACGATTGGATAGAGAAGGTCCATGGTAAGGAAACGTGGAGACACTGTCGATGGCAAATTTCTTGAAGACGAAGTTGAAGCATATAATGGTGTTTGCGGGTCGCCGCGGCGACGGACGTCCATAGCATAGCTCTCAAGCATCAACATAAAATTATCGATACAAGGGAAGCGACTCGGATGAGGCATGGAAACTCACTAGGGTGTCAATCCTAATGAAGTGAACTCGAAGAGATGCAACTACTAACTCTACAAGCAAATCAATCGCACCAAAGCCAAGTAATTTGCTTATGTCCTTCTACACAGCTCTACAGTCATCACGCCCGTTCACCATGCAAATCATATCGGAATCGCACGAAACTTGAAGGGAAGCTACAGGGGACTATCAGGAACATATCCTATCACTGTCACAGCATTTTGGAAAGGTACAAAGATCGCGATCGTTCGTCCCACAGTACGCAAAAATAGTAAACGGATGATCCTAAAGGGTCGTTTTTGGGTCCCAAAAGCCTCTCCTAGGATCAAAACAACATAAAATACACATATAAACACTCAAAACAACGATTTAAGGCCTAAATGGACGCGTTCGAAACCTTCACCGAATCTTGAATGCTTACACTTGAATGAAAGAGCAGAGTAAGAGGAACACAATGCAAGAAACAAAATTGAATTTGGATTACCGTAGCCACAGAAGCGATGATTACAAGTTGGAGCAAAGAGGTAGCTCTCTGTACGTACGCAGTAGTCCCTTATCTTCAAAAAATAATCTCGTTTCCCACTAACCTTAGTGTATTATATACCTAGGGCTTTCTAAAGTGGCCGGCTGCCAACTTCTCATGGACCTTTACATACATCATTGGAAAAATTACATCTTTGACTGAGACTTGACATAGACGATTGACATTAGGCTTTTACAGGGTTTGATGTATTAAACATCGGAAAAATAATGTGACCACATCAGAACTTTGGCCGGATGACCCAATGGGCGCCTTGGCTAGGTGGGCACTTGTATGTTGTTATCACCTGCAAACAAATGGTAAGTAATGTTTTTCTTGTTCAAGTAATGTGTTTAATTTGCTATAGTGTCATAACTTTTTTATGGACTTGCAGCATTGCACAAGAAGGTAAAGGGTAAGGGAAAAAATGGAAGTGTCACGAGCAATCAGCCTCCCATCGATGCCATTTCTCCTGGTACGACCAAGAGACGTCGAAGCCCAAAAATTTCTCAGGACAAACCTAAACAAGGCAAGGAGAGAGGACGACAAATCATTAGTGATTTTTAGAGTTTTTAGAGAAAAAGGAGCAAGCACGAAGGTGGCGGGTCAGATTATGGGAAAGGTGATTTAGAACGTCACTTGGAGTCACGAAAATCCAGTCCTTCCCAATCCTCGAGATCCCAAGGTCCCGAGCGAACCATATCCATTGGTACTGTTCAAAGTGAGGGCAGCCACCGGGTGTCTATGCGGCCATCCAAACCACTTGACTCCTTTCCACTAGGTAAGAAATTCCATCACAAACAAATGTCTGTTTTAACAACAACAAAATTGTGATACCTAACATTTCATTAAATTTTGCGTTTGACACAGTTTCAGCTCACTTTGATGCACAAATGAAGAAATATCAAGTGTTGGGGTTGTCCCAGTACATCTCGCAATACTTGCTGTGATATATGCCATCTACGGAAGGCTATCATGGATCCAAAGATTTCTTCTGAGTGAGTTTATGACACTTTGGCTTCCACTTTGAATTTGGTAAGCACTCTCTCAATCTTTTTTTGCATGGTATTTATGTATTGCAAGAGCCTTTGAGTGATCCAACGCTTAATTGGATCTCTCTCACACTTCGACAAATGGAGCCTGACCATCGGCTTGGAGGGGTGTGACTTGTGTGGGCAGACCTTCCCACACATTGCAAACCTGATTCCGCCATTGGTGGTATACCCCGATGGAATGCATTCTCTGTTGAGCTCGTTTCCAGTGTGTTCACCTTGGTTTCATAGTTTTTACTATCGAATGGCACAATAGTCATGGCGTGTCGGGCAGACCACTTGGCACTCATCACCGAGGAGACCCTCTTGCACAATTATTACCATCTTCGTACTATCTTTCTTCATATGGTGTCACGCACATACACTATGATAGATGACTTCACGGATCCAGTAAGTTCTGAACCATTTCTCCACAAATTTCTCTTGTTGGTAGATATTGGTGTGTTTTTTGTTTGAAATAGTACTCATTTTGCAGGTCGCGACCTTATTTCTAGCTACGTTCACATGTAAAATTGAAGGCCTTCCAATGATTCCACTATATGATCGTCAAGCAGGAGATGTGGTAGCTGACAACGATGGGTTTGAGTTTGATTGTGACATGATCCGAGAGCCACTACGAGACGAGCCATGGACATTAGATGCCCTTGGAGCACCATTTTGGCATGGAGTGGAGAAGAGCGAGTTCTTTGCTTGGTAAGTCAAGTAGGACGCCTTTATGATCAGGTCTAGCCATTGAACTAATCCGCTAATGTGCTATTGAAATGTATGCTAATATTTGTGCTTTTGTAAACAGGTGGTTGTTGGGTACCTTCACAAAGGTTGAGAGCTAAGGAGAAAAATGCTTTGACAAGCTCAAAAGAGAAGCTTACCTCTCAACCAGTCCTCACGCTTCCGGATATCTCAAAGCATTTTGAGGCCCAATGTGATGCTCGTGGTGATTGCCTTGGAGCAGTTTTGCTTCAAGAAGGGCATGCCATAACATATGAGATCTGAAGGCTCAATACAGATGAATGGGCCTTGGGAATTTATGAGAAAGAGTTTTTAGCTACTCTACATGCCCTAAACACATGGAAGCACTATTTATTGGGGACTCCATTCATTTTTCAAACAGACCCCCAAAGTCTCAAGTACTTCATGACGCAAACCAAGCTTTCCAACAAACAAATAAGGTGGGTAAATTTTATTTCGCAATTTTATTTTCATATTGCTCAATTGCTGGTAAGCACAATCAAGTGGCTGATGGACTTTCACAACGACCAAAAGTTAATGTGATGTCTATAGCAACTCACAATGATCTATTTTCTATGATATATAAGTATGCTACTGACCTTGACTTTAAAGATGTAATGTCAGCCCTTGCTTTGGGGAAGAAAGAGGAACCATTCACCTTGCAAGATGGTTATCTTCTCCATGGCAATAGGCTATGTGTTACACACTCCCTTCGTGAGATAGTCATGTATGAATCCCATGCTCCTCCCTATTCGGGGCATAGAGGCATTCAACCTACTCTTTGAGGAGGAGAGACGTACTTTTATTGGCCTACCATGAAAGTGGACATACAAGAGTATGTTTCAAAATGTGTGGTATGCCAAAAGACTAAGTATGATAGAGGGAAGAAACCTGGATTACTTAAGCCATTGCCAATCCTTAATTCACCATGGAAGAGTATATCCATGGATTTTATCTTTGGATTACCCAAGTCTATTCATGGGAATACAAGAATATGGACAATAGTCGATAGGTTTATGAAGCAAGCACACTTTATTCCTGTCAAAAAGACTATTAAGGCACACCAAATGGCAACCCTCTTCATATTTCATGTCATAAAATATATTATCTACCTTTGCCAACGATTTTTTCATATTAAACTGATCACTTATTATGGGAAGATAAAAGGGGAACAAGAGTTAGTATATGTGCTTCTAAACCTATCTCAACAGGGGACTGAAAGGAGAAATTGTTGCATCTCAATAGGGGTCAAAAAGGAGACAATCTACCAAAGAGCAATGTGCAATAAGTGCTTCTAGATTTACCTCAACAAGGGACCAAGAGAGGAGATGGTTACATCTCAAAAGGGGTCCAAATGGAGGTAGTCTATCAAAGAGCAACGTGCATCTAATGGAGCTTAAAAGACCTTAGGGTTAGCTTCATTAAAGATCTGCAAAAGTTAGTGTTAAGAAGCCCTTTGACCTTACGCAAGCTAGGGCTAACCTCGAGGTGGAAATCGTACCCAAGCAAGAGGTGCTAAGACGCTTAAAGTGGTTGTAAGAACCTTGCCCAAAGCTTGAGGTGATTTTTGTGCTTAAATGACTAACGTTTTTGAAATGTTAAATTCAAAGATAAATTCTTAAGAGGCATGAACATCCATGCTTGATTAATTAAGGATTGAAGTATTCAATTCAAAACAAATGACTTAAGAAGCATAAAAGACACATGCTTGCTTGATTGACTAAGTCCTTGAAGCACTCAATTCAATCAAATGACTTAATATGCATAAAAAGCACATGTTCAAATGATCTTCCACATGTGGCCCTCATGATGTGCTTGAATGCTATTGGTTAGGTTTTAAAGGGATCCAATGAGAATTTAGATACATAAAAATAAACAATTAAGTTCTTTCTCTCAAAGAGGAAAAACAGGACACATGTCCAAATGAAATAATAAAATAATACGCGCGCGCGCGAGAGAGAGAGAGAGAGAGAGAGAGAGAGAGAGAGAGAGAGAGAGAGAGAGAGAGAGGTGGACCAAGCATGAGAGGGGGGGTATACTCTCCCACACACACACATGTAAAGAATGAGGATGCAAGAGAGCTACACAAGACAAACACAAAGCACACAGAGATGGAAAGCTTCTTCTTCTTCTTCACAGAAAAGAGAGTACAAAATGACTAAGTGCTAAAGCTGAAAAGTAGCACATATGTACATGCGGTCACTAAGTGTGAACTCGCTAGAAGCGTACTAGGCTGGCACTATAAGTGTAGTCCAGCTGTAGAATCACTGGCAGAGATTCTCCGTGTCAGTCACCTAACGCGCCAGTGAGTAAATGCCGTAAGCGGCCAAGACCCGTAGTGGATGCCAGCTCAAGGTGTAGAGCTCGACATCTCAACACTCCCCCTCGAGCTCTGCATGTCGCAGAGTCCAAGCATAGTCCGGAAACGTCGAAGCTTCTCAGGTCCGAGGGCCTTGGTAAAGATATCCGCTATCTGCTCCTCTGTGCTGATGTAGACCAAGTCGATGTCGCCCGCCAACACTCGCTCTCGAACGTAGTGGTAATGGACCTCTATGTGTTTGGTCCTGGCATGGAACACTGGGTTCCTAGCCAACTGCATGCTACTGAGGTTGTCACAATGGATGAAAATCTGCTGGTCCACTTGCACTCCCAAGTCCTCAAGTAATGTGCGTAGCCAAGCTACCTCGCACGCCGCAACTGCTGCACCTCTGTACTCTGCCTCTGTGCTCGATAAAGCAACCGTAGGCTGCTTTTTGCTGCTCCAAGTAACAGCAGCACTCCCAAAAGAGAACATGAAGCCACTCGTAGATCTCCTATCAACAATGCTACCTGCCCAATCTGCATTTGTATACCCATACAATGCTAATGGTGCATCTGCTGCATAGAACAATGCGTAGTCAAGAGTACCTTGCACATACCTAAGTGTGCGTCGCACTCCATCCAAATGTGGCTTCCTCGGAAGCTGCATGAACTGACTCTCCAAGCCTACTGTGTAGCTCAAGTCTGGCCTCGTGATAGTCAAGTAGATTAGACTACCCACAATCTTCCTGTACATGTTGACATCCTCAACAACATCACCCTTCTCTGCACTCAGCTTTGCATTCACATCCAAGGGAATAGAAATTGGCTTACAATCAGCCATACCATACTTTGACAACATGTCCAAAGCATATTGTCTCTGTGATAGCCATACACCCTCTGGAGTCATGATCACCTCAATGCCAAGAAAGTAGCGCAACTCTCCTAAATCTTTCATTTCAAACTCCTGTTTGAGAAGACCCTTCACATGGTCAATCTCCATAGCATTGTCACCAACAATAATAAGGTCATATACATATATGGTAATGACCACAATCCCCACATCACTCTCACGTACATAGAGTGAATGATCAGCATGAACTCTCCTAAAACCAATACTGACAAGATACTTGGCAATCCTGTCATACCATGCTCTAGAGCCCTGCTTCAAACCATACAAAGCTTTGAGAAGTCTGCATACATAATCTAGGTAACCTGGATCAACATAACCAGGTGGCTGATCCATATACACTTCCTCTTGCAACTCACCATTCAAGAAGGCATTCTTTACATCCATTTGATGCATAATCCATCCTCTAGATGCAGCCACTGCTATGACAGCTCTCACAGTCGTCATCTTTGCCACTGGAGCAAAGGTCTCCTCATAGTCTATGCCATACGTCTGTGCATAACCCTTTGCGACCAGCCTTGCCTTGTGACGTTCAATGTTACCATCAGCCTTATGCTTGGTTTTATACACCCATTTACAGCCAATAGCTTTCTTGCCACTTGGCAATGGCACCAACTCCCATGTGTCGTTTGCTTCCAATGCAGCCATCTCTTCATTCATTGCATCATCCCAATGCACATTTCCAACTGCATCCTCAAAACATGTGGGCTCCACATCCTGTATCACCTTAGCCATGTAGGCTTGGTGATGTGCTAGATACCCATCATAAGTCAAATTCTGAACTGGATTTCTGACTCTATTAGATATGCGCGGTCCTGGGTCACTCCTTTGCCCTCTAGCATCTTCTTGTACTTTCCTTACACCAGGTGTTCTGACAGCCGAAATTCCAAATTCCTCATCAAGACTTTGTTCAGAACCATCTGAATCCATGTCTACATGTGAAAAACCGGATGATGCATCAGCCATAAAGGGAGGTTCATCAACCTTTTCCTTTCCTTTTCGTGATACATTCCCTGTACCTGTTGGTGGAGTAACCTGCGTACGTAGTCTACCATTCCATGGTTTCTCAACAGAGCCACGAGAAGAGGACTCTTGTGGTCCACTCAAAACCTGTGACTGTGGCCTCACATTTTGTACAACCACATCATCTTTTACATCAGCCCCAATAGTGCCATGTGCATTACTGTACCAGCTGCTCATCTCATCAAAGACTACATCTCTGCTCATTCGTAATTCTCGTGTAGTAGGATTGTAGCACCTGTACCCCTTTTGTTCAAGGGAATATCCCACAAGAATACATTTCTCTGCTTTAGGATCCAATTTCCTACGCAACTCATCTGGTACATGCACGTAAGCTATGCAGCCAAACACTTTCAAGTGTGCCAAATCAGGCTTTGTACCTGTAACCTTTTCCTCAGGTGTTACATCATGCACCGCAGCTGTAGGTGTCCTATTCATAATGTACACAGCTGTATTTATGGCTTCAGCCCAGAAATGATGAGGCATGTTCTTCTCATTCATCAATGCACGTGCAACCTCTGCAATGTGCCTGTTTTTCCTTTCTGCGACCCCATTCTGTTGTGGAGTATATCTGCATGTAAACTGCCTGCGTATACCATGCATTCGCAGAAAATCTGAAAAATCATTGGAGAAGTACTCTCCCCCTCCATCTGACCTCAATGTCTTGATTTGCATATCTGTCTCCTTCTCAATCATGACTTTGAAGTCTTGAAAGTGACCAAACACTTCACTTTTGTTACGCATGAAGTAGACCCATACTTTCCTTGTATGGTCATCAATGAAAGAGACATAATACCTGCAACCATGTATACTTGCAGTATCGGTTGGACCCCAAACATCTGTGTGCACCACCTCAAGTGGCTTTTTACATACATTGCGCTCATGTGGAAATGAGCCCTTTGACTGTTTTCCAAACTGGCATGCTGCACACACTTTATGCATACCATCCACCTTGAATTTGGGCAAACCTTTTACAATCTGTTTTGATTGCATGCTGCGCAATCTCTGCTCATTGACATGGCCAATGCGTTTGTGCCAAATGTCAACATCAGCCACAACACCTGTGCCCTGTGCAAATAATGCAGCTTTTACCTCAGGCATGTCTACATTCAGCGTAAACATTCTGCCCACACATTTGCCCTCTGTGATCAGCTTACAGCCATTCTGGAAATCTTCTACATAACAGCCATTTGGATTGAAGCGAACCTGCAAACCCTGCTCAACCATTTGTCCAAAAAAAACAAGATTCTTTGTAATGTTTGGGACATGAAGTACATTTGCTAAGTACTTTGATTTCCCACTCTTCGTATTTAGAGGTATGTCCCCTACATGAGCAATGGGGTGAGCTGTGTCATCTCCTGTCTGCACATAGCCTGACACATCTGGTTTGCGCATATCTCTAAACCACTCTCCACGAGACGTCATGTGATTAGAGGCACCTGAATCCACATACCAAACATCATCTTGGGTGGAATTCTCTGTAGTCATTGTATTCATTACATGCTGCATAACAAACATGCGCTCGTTTTTGCTGTCATCTGCATCTCTGCTAGTAGATGCATAGTTGCCCTGTTCTCTCTTTCCACTTGCTTTTCCCTTTGGACAGTCACGTGACATGTGACCTCTTTCACCACAAGTCCAACATTCTCTGCTATTTGGAGTATGTTGCTGCCTGCTTGATCTTGCACCACGACCTCTTTGACTCCCCCTGCCTTGAGACTGGTTTCCCCTGCCACCTGTATTGTTTTGATTTGATTGACCTTCCAGAAATTGGCCCCTGCAACCCCTTGGGCCTCGACCACGACCTCTACCTCTACCTCTGTTGGAGTTAGAATAGAAGGCCTGTTCAGAATTATTTCTGCCATGAGAAGAAGATGTGTCAAGGTTCTTCTCCTCAAGAATAAGCATAGAAATCAAATCTTGGAACACGGGGATGTCGTCTCTTGTATTCATGGAAGACCTAAAATGTACATACTTATCTCCTAGACCATCCAAGCATGCACGGACAATGTCATCGTCTTCCACTGAGACTTTAATAGATCCAAGAGCCTCAATGATACTCTTGATCTTCAAGGCATAATCATTGATTGAGAGGTTGTTCCTCTTAACCCGATTTAGCTCCGACTTTAGTTGAAGCTTCCTGGCCTTGGTGTTCACCTCGAACACTCTGCCTAAGTTTCTCCATGCAATGGCGGGGGTTTCAGCATCCTGTAGATAGCCCATCATGCCATCTGTGATGCTCATAGAAAGCCAATACATCACTTTGCTCTTGCCTTGTTGCCAGTCCCTCAAAGCTTTCCTTTGTTCTGCTGTAGCATTTGCCTCGGGAATCTCTGGTTCCTTTTCATTGTCTCCTTCTACATAGTCCCAATAACCTTTTCCTTTTAGGAAATTTGTTATTCTGAACTTCCATGCAGGGTAGTTATTTTTCTCAAGCTTCTCAGTAACAATCTGACTGAAACCGTCAGACATCTTGAAGCACTAAGACAAAATAGCTGCAATCTGCAAAAACCTGCAAATCTGCTGAACCTGCTATCGTGGTACCTGTAACGCTTTCTACACTCAACGAGTGTCCACAATCAAGCATACATACAACCACTGTACTTGTTCAGTAAATCTCTGTATACTGCACTTTGGAGACCTGTTCAGAAACTTGTGAGAAAAACCCCTAAAAAAAAAATTTCGCTGCGTGAGGCGCCTTCGGCATCTGGTCGTGGATTGCGAACGAAGGGATTGTGATGCTCTTGCTCTCTTAGCCTCTCTTGCCTGCACCAGGCTCTAATACCATGTAAAGAATGAGGATGCAAGAGAGCTACACAAGACAAGCACAAAACACACAGAGATGGAAAGCTTCTTCTTCTTCTTCACAGAAAAGAGAGTACAAAATGACTAAGTGCTAAAGCTGAAAAGTAGCACATATGTACATGCGGTCACTAAGTGTGAACTCGCTAGAAGCGTACTAGGCTGGCACTATAAGTGTAGTCCAGTTGTAGAATCACTGGCAGAGATTCTCCGTGTCGGTCACCTGACGCGCCAGTGAGTAAATGCCGTAAGCGGCCAAGACCCGTAGTGGATGCCAGCTCAAGGTGTAGAGCTCGACATCTCAACAACACATACACACACACACACATTCTCTCATTGTGTGGAGTGCAATGTGCAAGAGCTCCATTTCCTTCTCCAAGCTTGTTGAGAAGTCGAGAGCCTACACCAACACTCTTGGCTATGGAATGCAAATCCAACCAAGAGCCATGCTTCAATGCTTAAGATTGCCATCTTCTTCATCTTCATTACTATGCTATTATGCTATGCTAAGCAAGAAGACACTGATGATAAGTGAGGAACTATTTCTTTCTCCTATGGAATGTTTCTTCTTCCTCTTCCCTACCCTCATTCCCCGCTAGCTCTCTCCACCTTTGAAGGTGTTTGAGGCCTTGGGACCGAGGCTTGGGATAGTTAATGCTTTTTGCAAAGTTTATGTTAAGCTCGTGATGCATGAAGCTTTTCATCTACATAGCATCACCAAGGTCACAAGGAGCACAAAGATTGTATTATAGCAAAGTCTCTCTTGAAGGGAGAATCTATAATACAAACACCTTTTGGAGGGGGGACCAACTCCAAGTAAATCCGGTCCTCAACTATTGTCATGTTCTCTAATACTCTCTCTCTTGCAAAAGTATTGTTCATGCCAAGTTAATTAAGTACTATGTTTATGTTGCTACCATCAATTAAGTTCACCCTCTATGTTCTCAAAGTGACGTCACAAAAATGCTCACCTTAATTCTCTTAATTCCGCTATTGTCAAAGTTCATAGGCCATTCCCATTACATTGGTATCAGAGCATTTGGTTTCTCTTTTCTTGCTTAAGAAGAGATGTCCTTAAGTATCCTATAAATGGTTGATTTTGTTAATTATATTAGGGTAAGTGGGACTCGGATCTATTACCGGTTTTGTTGAGCCCACTATGTGGGATATGGTGCACACCTTGAGAGCTTTGGTTTTAATAATGGAGTCTTCTTAGACTTGCCTACGGCTTTACCATTATTGAACCATAAGAAGTCCAAAAGGAGCTATCCCTTGACAATTTTTCTACGTTAGACCCACCCCACTACTCTCTATAATTAGCCAGTTCGAGTCGTGGGTGTAGATAATTAAGTGCCTATTTTCAAAGGCTAAGAGGAGTAGCAACTAAGGTTTTGAATTCCCAAAGCATACACTAAGTAAACACATAAGTTTAATTAACATAGTTGACAATAACCAAGAGAGTAGAATGAACATAGAATGAACCAAGGTTTTGAATTGCCAAAGCATACACTAAGTAAACACGTAAGTTTAATTAACATAGTTGACAATAACCAAGAGAGTAGAAGGAACATTGATAATTTTGATTTTGCACATGAAGGTGCTAATGATGATGCCCCCATGTTTGTTAATTATCTTGTTACTAGGTTGCAACAAGCTATGGGCAACCCTGCTTTGCAAACCAAAGTTACTCAACAACTTCATGCTTATGGGATTTCCTTTCCTCTCCAAGAGGAGAGAGAGCTTAGGAGGCCTCTTTGATGAGACCCCCAAAAGAAGACCCTCTCCCATACGAGAGGAGGAATCCAAAGATCAAGAAAGTAATGAATTCCTAAGTTCCTCCGAAGATGTGGCTCCACGAAGAAGACAGACTAAACGATCGCCAACTCCTCCTAAGAGGAAACGGTTAACTCATAGTCCTTCTCCTCGTCACTCCAAAAGGGAAGAGAGGAAACAAAGGAAGAAAAGGGCAAGAAAGAGGTCACCCTCTTCTTCTTCTTCTTCACCTTCCTCCTCTACTGATGAAAGCTATTGCTATTCTCCTAGAGAATACAAGAGGAGAGGACATTGCAAAACTTACTCTGCATGGCAAAGGTCCCAAAAGCTTAAGAGATTCAAAGGGGGAGGAAAGAGTATCTCTTTTCTCACCTATGATGGAACCTTTGGTGCCACCAACAAAGTATCGGCCTTTGTCCAACAATTTGATGAGACCTTTGGAAACAAGGGCTTCACAGAGTCCTCCAAGCTACACCGTATAGCTATGCACTTCCAGAAATCTAATCGTCAATGGTGGGCTAACCTTCATGGAAATGGAGGGGCCCCAAAGACATGGAAAACTCTATGAGTTTCCATCATGAAGCAATTCCTTGGAAGCGATACAAAGCACAAAGTGCTTACCAAATGGCGAAGTTTGAAGCTACTCTTCAACGAGTCTATCCACAAATACGTAGACAAGTTTTGGGGTTTACATCTCAAAGCTATAGTCTTTCAAAGGATAGACTTCATCAAACAAAAGAAACAATTTTGTGTGGTGTTACCTGAAGAAATGGCTGAGTATGTCAACTCACAATGGCCTAGCACTATGACCGAAGCCATCCACCACACTATGGTTGCTTCAAGGATCAATTTCTGACAAGGGGTGAGAAGAAATTTCAAGCCCATGGAAAACAAGGATCAAAATGAATCTAAAGGAAAGAGCAATGCTCAAAACTCTTCCCAAGGCAACACCAGCACCAACAACAACAAGGCCAAGGAGAAAGGAATTTACAAAGGTAAAAAAACTAAGCTCTCTCCCAAAGAATCAGAGGCCTTTCGTAAAGATCATAAATACTTTAAGTGTGGGGAGCAAGGACATGGTTATCGTTCTTGCTGCAAAAGAAACGTTTGCAAAGACACTCCTAGAGCTTCCATGGTTGAAGCTCCAAAAGAGGATACTCATTGCAAAGGCTCATTCCTCTCCTATGCTTGGGGGAAAGTAAGAGAGCATGATGCCTTTATCTTGTTTAATCGTGGCTCTACTCACAACTTCATATCAACGGAGTTGGCCACCAAGTTGGGCATTCAAGCTTTTGAGATGGGAGATACTAAAACTGCTGACACAGCTTTCAAGGCATAGCAAGCCTCCGTTACTCCCTTGATTGGGAAGTTGAGGCTTCATGTCCAAAGCTACGTCTGTAAGACCTAGGAGACTAAGACGTAGGATCCTCCTCCCTACCGCCCTTTATATAGGCCTAGCTCCTAGCTCTTGCCCTAAGCGGATCCCCAGTCCACATTGGTCCAGTCCAGGCCCTTGGCCTAGGTCCCTGACCCCTTAGGTTGGGCCTTGCCCCGTAGGACCCTTGTCCTGACATTACTCCCCTCTTAAGAAGAGTTTTCGTCCTCGAAAACAAAAGTGGAGAACTTCTTCTTAAGAACACTAATGTTTTCCCAAGTGGCATCCCTCATGGATCTAGCTGTTTGGTTACCCGGAACACGGTTTTGCAGGAGGTTCAATGAAACCAAGAGTAACATCTTGATTTTCCACATTGTTGTCCATTTGCAACCATCTAGTGTATAGACTCCATTTAGAACGCACATGAGTATGCTAAACGAGTTATCACGACAAAGATGTACCTGAAGAGTACCGCTTTTCACTTTCTGTGAAAGTAACTTGCTGACCTAACTCATCAGCCAAGTGTAAGTCCTTGACTTGTTCTCAAATTTCATCAGTTAACAACCCCACCCTAATGAGTGTCAAGGTTGAGAACCTGAGTTATACATGACTGGTAAACGGGGAATCACAATAGTGTATAACATTGGTGAGGAATCAACAATGTCCGCAATAACCATCGTGGTTAACTTGAAAAAATCCACAAACGCCCAAACCGAGCCATGACCTCTATTGGTGATTAGTAGACCCAAAAGTAATCTCCTAGACTATTGCACTTAGAGTGCAAAATGCTTCATAAGCAACAACTTAAGGAATATGCATGCCGTTCCAAGTCAGTCTTTGCTAAACACTAGGGCCCATAACACCTAGTGTGCATGCATTTAGCAAAAACAAACCCGAACCTGTATATCCATAACGATCCTTGCCAAGACGTATGGCAAATGTGATGCGCCTAGCACGCATTAAAAGGAATGTAAATAGTTCTGAAAAGAAACTAAATACTTTTAGTTGCAATCTTTTGCAAGCCTTGCTGAAATGTCTGAATCACAATAGAAGGTGAAACATTGATCACTTCTAGGTACAGACAATGAAACTTTTTCATTAACAACTTATAGCCTTGCTATATGTATAAACAACCCTCTGTTAAGGTGGTTTCACAGCACTTGTCATCGCAACAAATCTGTATTGAGTATCCGACAATTTCTGGCCACTGAAATTGTTCCTGATACGGTGTGCTCCAAATGGTCTAATAAACGGATGCGACCAGTATGTAGGGACTTTGTCGCGACACATCATTAAGAATTAGGCGCCAGTGTCAGTCCCAGAGACTCATATTCACCACATGTGGAATATGTCTCCAAGAAGGATGGCCGAAAAAGCGATATCCATCAAGTACAAGATGTACTTGTGTGTGGAGGAACTGCAAAACACTTCGCGACAAGAGTGAGAGGGACCCTCATTCATTGCTCCACACTGGCTAAACCGAACTCCTTGAGTTCCCAGACCATGTTGTATCCCATGTGACAACATGTGCCAAATCGAATCCTACAAGTAGGTTCGTAACATCATAAGGCTGAAAGATAGATTGGACACTTGGCCCAAAATACTTTGTGCCGACATGCCCTTGGCATGGCTCTGTAACATTGAAGCGTACTTATACGTCTTGAAAAACCAAGCAAAGCATACTAAAAATGGAATAAAACCAAATCAATAGATGCGTACCTGGAGATTTGAACGTAATGTACACTTACCTGTATTCAAATGGAGAGGAGCACGTCCCCTACCTGAAAAAACAAACAGCATTGCACTGGGAACCCTGGGTGTTGCCTTTGCAATCTAAGCCCTTGGATTAGAATCTACGTAGTCAAACCCTTTGGTAAGACTCCTTGTAGAAACTGCTCAACTAGCAGATAACGGTAACCAACATAGTTAACCGTGTACGGAATGATTGGAATCAACGTGAAAAGTGTGTTCATCCGCTACTGCGTGGTAGATTGCGGAATTCTTTCCTTGAAAGTATAACTAGGAGATATCAAATGTGATTCGCAATGCAGATCAAACTGTGATCGTTAATGCCTATGGGGTCTTACCCCAAAACAGTATGTCCATAGGCACTCTGTAGTGCTATAGAGAGAGAGCAGGAGACCCACACAAGTGAATTGCCCAGCTCTTATGGACAGTCATGCTATCGCAACTGATTGCTGCATCTATACTTTCTTGTAGAGATCAGCTGCTGTGAGTTGAATATTATCAAAAACTCAACTTGAGTGCCGCACTGAAAACATGTAGTGCAAACATGACACCCTAAACGTCCGTAATGACAAGACTGTTGCTTATCCATTAACCTCGATGTGTACTTCCTTGGGTAGATCTTGAAAACAATCACCCAAAGAATGCCAATAGTTGGGTCTGACCCTTGGCCTGACAACGGCTCGTAGCCTATTTGGCTCATAGCCCTTATGCAAAGTGGTATTCAATCGACGAACCGATGAAGACTAATGTGAGTAGCATCTTAGCCACATGCTAGCTCTGAGTTAGAGCACCTTGGCTCAAGCTGACTCACGAGCAAAACATGTATCAAAAGCTTCTTAGAAGAGTTTCATTTTTTTTTCCTTAGAGAGGGAGAGAGAGAACGAAAAGAAGAGCATGCTGGGATGAGGAACTTTCCTTAAATTTCTAGTGTGTGTGTGTGCCCAAAATGTGTGCTCTGAGACATCATATGCTTGACTGGCAGCTTATCCTATAAGCATGCAAGAATCTGCCTGTATAATGTTGTCATCGAGAGAGGAAAGAGAAAAAACAAGCCACAGCTTGCCCCACTTACCATGTAGGGGGTCGCGACTTTACAAAAATGACTTAATATGGCTCTTCACCTGTGAAATAAGGCGAAAGTTTAGGTTCTGTTTAGTGGTGTTATAAAACATCCCTTTTTTAGTCTATCCGTGAGAGAGTTGCAAGTGTGATAGCGGAAGCATAATCTTTGAAGCGGTGGAATTCATGCCACCTGGTTAGTATGCCTTGCATACCGTTTTTTAAGCCCTTGCCAAGAGTGATGGACTCAAACATGAGAGCCAAAACCGTAAGTGCCTTGCACAGTTTAAACTGGTAGGGATTAGGTGAGCTGTGATTCCCTATTTTGCCAGTTCCCTGAATCCTTGTTTCATATAAAATTGCCAGAGCACTTTGCTTTGCACAATGATAGTAATTGCCAAGTAAAGCGTAAACAGGAAAAAACTTAAACTTGGCTAACCTGGTCGTTGCTGGAACTAGTTGTCATGAAATGTGGAAGGAAAAACTCGCTCCAAAACGGCTTATAACCATATCTGGACAAACGCCATCGTATATCCTAGACACCTGTCTGGTACATAATGAAATAACCTGCAATATGAATTAACTTGCAAACACATTGCCTATTTCTTTGCAATTTTGTATGGTCAAACCATATGCCAAACGTGCGAAGTCTCAATACGAAATTGAGCAATTATAAAAGCCATGCTTCACATAAATACTTTTATGCTCATAGCGTAGAGATATGCTTGCCAATATACAGAGCAAAAGAAAGTCGACGTTGTTGAACATTTACTGATACTTGACTTGTTGAATTGGCTCCATGTATTGAAAAGCATAAAAACTTGCAAAATATGTACTGTGTACCTGCTTGGTTGATTACGTTGTGTTTGGGATATACGTAAATATTGCCCTTGACATATATGTAGATATGGAGCCCTCCTTCCGGAATCCTTGCTTCCCCCAAGTCAACGACCATGCCCAGTCTTGCCCTTACTCGCTAGTTAACTTGGCCTTGGTGGAGCCTTGTTTGTTGTGAAAACATGATGGAAGTACCATCGTGAAGCTTATGATGGTGGTATATTGAAAGTAATTCCCACCACTCTGTGGCTTTGTCGAGCAAAATGCCGTACCCAAGGCATATAAATATTTACCTTAAGGGCACAAAGAAAGCGTAAACGAAGAAAATAAAAATAAAAAGAATTAGTCGACCATGCCAACATCTGTACCATACCCATTGTAGGCATTGCATGTACTTTCCTGAATGCAATTGAATAATAGTACCAATTGGTAGCAATCTGCGGTGCATCATCATTCACGGCTACCTTGATTGGACAAGAATAATTCTTGAAGCAAGAATTAACTTGTGCAAATATATGGAATATCCCCTGCAATTGACATCATACATAAAACGAGAAAACCTTAAAAACATGAAACCTCAAACCTGTGGATTAGTCTGAATCCTTGTGCCCTTGTTGAACCTTGGTCTAGTCAAACCATTAGCACATCCCTTGGAGCATCGTTAGAACATGCTATTGGTCGAGTTTTTTTCTTGAAAGTTGGCTAACACTTTGTGTTGAAGCTAATATGGCTTGCGATGTGAAGGTCGTTCCATGATGTCGTGTACGGCTTTATGACGCCGTGCAGAGCTTGGTCATACCACAAATTTCTGAGCTTTGCCTGTGTATGGCTTGCATGGTCCATGCATGCGACCTTGATCATCGGCTGCAGACGTGGTGGGTGAGTCTGCGGGAGCGACCCCCAAGGGTGGCCTTAGGGCACCTTTTGGGTGCCCAATGTGAAAAAAAAATATATGAACAAAAAATAAGCACACCAGCGATGGAAGCCACCAGAGTGCGCCTGATGAAGAAGATGTGAGGTCCGTCGCTGCAGGCCCAACCAAAGCGAGCCCCTGTGTCAAACATTTACCAGCAGGCCCGCGCGACCCCAACAAGCCCGACATGTCGCCGGTTCTGAGTACCTGCAAGACTTGTCCCTCCCGACATAGGGGTTGCTTCCTGCGGCTACAACAATCGATACCCGCCAGGCAAGAGGCTGATTCCACTGCCTGCTTGTCGGGCCTTGCCTTCCTCGCAACCAAGGCTTTCCCCATAACCTTTTTGCAGACGGCCTTGCTTGCCTACTTTGCCATGCGAATAATCTTGAACGAGAGAGAGAGAGAGAGAGAGAGAGAGAGAGAGAGAGAGAGAGAGAGAGAGAGAGAGAGAGAGAGAGAGAGAGAGAGAGAGAGAGAGAGAGAGCAAACTCCATGCGAGACCTCCATCTCCCCTCTTCCATAGCTTCCTTCTCCTCCTCCTACCTTGCTCTGATACCAATGTAAGACCTAGGAGACTAACACGTAGGATCCTCCTCCCTACCACCCTTTATATAGGCCTAGCTCCTAGCTTTTGCCCTAAGCGGATCCCCAGTCCACATTGGTCCAGTCCAGGACCTTGGCCTAGGTCCCTGACCCCCTAGGTTGGGCCTTGCCCCGTAGGACCCTTGTCCTGACAACGTCGACAAAGAAGACTTTTTTTTTAATCTATCCTCTCCAACATGAGGATGTTATCATAGGGGTGCCATAGATCAATCGCATGGTTGCCAACATGAAGCTCCCTGAAAGGAGAATCTACTTCATCTACAAGAAAAAGAGTATGTACATAGATGCTAACGAGTTGGGAACCACCATATCCCTGGTAAACACGCTTGCTTTTGATAAGTCAATGAAAAGCTCTATTTTCAAATATATGATTTTTGTTAGAGAATCTATAAATGATTCTAACATTTTCACAAATAGCAATAAAGGGAATCCAGAGAAATTAGAGTTGTCTAGTTTCCTAAATGGATTCCAAGATGTTTTCCATGATGACATCCCTAATGACCTACCTCCAAAACGAGGGGATGATGAGACCATGCAATAGAGCTTCTACTAGGAAGCTCACCTCCTAATAAATCTCCTTATTGAGTTTCACAAGCTCAACAAAAGGAGATCATGAGGCAATTGCATGAATTGTTGGAAAAAGGGATGGTGAGGCCTAGCTCCTCTCTATTCTGTTCACCAGTACTTTTAGTGCAAAATAAAGATGACACATATCACGTATGTTGACTTTAGAGCACTAAATACAATCACTAACAAATGCTCCAGCGACATTCGAACTTACGATGGAAAAAATCTTCAGGCCACTCAAATTCTCTTGAGGAGTATAAGTGACACCTCTAGGACCATTGCATGACTTAACAAGGAAGAACGTTAAGTACTCATGGACTGCTAAAGAACGAAATGCTTTTGACAAGCTCAAAGAGAAGCTTACCTCCCAACTAGTCCTTATATTTCCGGATTTCTCAAAGCCATTCGAGGTCCAATGTGATGCTTGTGGTGATTGCCTTGGAGCAGTTTTGCTTCAAGAAGGGCATGCCATAGCATACGAGAGCCGAAGGCACAATGTCGATGAACGGGTCTTGGGCATATACGAAAAAGAGCTTTTAGCTGTTCTACATGCCCTAGACACATGGAAGCACTATCTCTTTGGGGCTCCATTCATTCTACAAATGGATCACAAACTCTCAAGTACTTCATGATGAAAACCAAGCTTTCCGACGAACAAATGAGGTGGGAAAATTTACTTTCGCAATTTAAATTTCATATTGCTCACATTGCTGGCAAGCACAATCAAGTGGTCCATGCACTTTCACAACGGCCAAGGGTAAATGTGGTGTCTATAGAAACTCACAATGATCTATCTTTTATGATAGATGAGTATGCTACTGACCAAGACTTTAAGTAGGTAATTACAGCCTTTGCATTAGGGAAGAAAAAAAGAACCATTTACCTTGAAGGATGGTTATCTTCCAAACGGCAATAGGCTATGTTTTACTCACCCATACAATAAGAAAGTCATGTATGAATCCCATGCTTCTGTTTATTTGGGGCAAAGAAGGATTCCACAATCTATTGTTCGAGGAGTAGAAATGTATTTCTGTCGGTTTACCATGAAAAGTAAACATACAAAAGTATGTTTCAAAATGCATCGTATACCAAAAATTGAAATTTGATCGAGGGAAGCAACGTGGATTGTCTCTAACAGGCTTAGCAAGAAAAAACACTCTATGCCTATCAAAAAGACTATTAAGGCACATCAAACGACAACCCTCTTTAGATATCAAATTTTCAAGTATCATGGCTTGCCAACATCCATAGTGTCGGACAAAGATCCTAGAATGACCAGTAATTTCTAGAAGGGTCTCTTTGAAAATCTAGGAAGTAGATTAAATTTCACTTTTGGCCTATCATCCACAAATGGATGACCAAAGTGAAATAACTAATTTAACAATTCTTGAATCTACTAAAAGCCTATGTCATGGAAGTAGATCAACGTTCTCAATGACAGAATTACCTACCTCTTATAGAGTATGCGTACAATGACATTGTACATACTTCTACGGGGAAAGCACCTTTCGAGGTTAAAGAGGGAAGATCCAAAAGTCCCCTACTACTTAAGGTATATGGGAAGATCTTCACTACTTATGAATACAGCCGAGACTTACAAGAATCTTTTCCAAAGAGTAAAAAGGGTTATATCCATCTTACAACAAAGGCAAAAAGGGTTGCTGCTAATAAGCACAGAAGAGCCTTTACTTTTAAGAAAAATGATTGGGTCTTGCTAAAGTTTCTCAAGGCTCATCTGAGCCATACTATAAGTAAGATTCTTACGGGCCACCAAGAGTATTATGCTAAACTAGCAAAAAGATACTATGGTCCTTTTTAAATTCTTGAGCCAATCAATGAGATGGCTTATCAATTAAAGATTCCCAACCATTGGCTCATTCACAATGTTAACCATGTGAGCCTACTCAAGCCTTACAAATGAATCCACAAAAAGAACCAATAATGGAGGACCCGCTAGAGATCGAAGATCAAGAAGAGGTGTTGCAGCCCGAATGGATTCTTCTACACTTGAAAACAAGGTACTAAGAAACGGTAAGATTATCCAATGATTTCTTGTTAAGTTTAAGAATTATCCTTTTAAAGATGCTAGATGGATAAGGAACCTACCTTAAGGATAATATGAACCTTGTCAATGCTTACAATGCTAAACTAGAGTAAGCAAATAAAAATGCATTTTAAATGAACAACGTTTTTGTCTTATAAGACTCATTCTCTTTCTTTTATTGTGCACAAAATTTAAGAAGTATGCATGCTTAGGATCGTGTTTGTGGTGATGACGTCTCCTAAACACCAAGAAGAAATTGTCACTCTACTTTGAAAGTATGATATGCACTAAAGACTAGACATGCTTGCGACAGCTAAGTCTCCCGAGCACCAAATGGATTGATCATCCATTCTGGAATGATATCGTAGGGTAGAAAGGGATCCTCTACCCGCTAAGAAACGTGGACTAATGACTAGGCGTTATCTTCTCTACCTCATAGTCGAGGACGACTATGATCTCAAGAGAGAGGTAATGTCATAAAATATAATATCTAACTTTACCAAATGATTTTCTCATATTAAACTGATCACTTAATATGAGAAGATAAAAGGGGAACAAGAGTTAGTATATGTGCTTCTATACCTATCTCAACAGGGGACCGAAAGGAGAAATGGTTGCATCTCAATAGGGGTTCAAAAGGAGACAATTTACCAAAGAGTAATGTGCAATAAGTGCTTCTAAATTTACCTCAGCAAGAGCCCAAGAGGAGAGATGGTTACATCTCAAAAGGGGTCCAAACGGAGGTAGTGTATCAAAGAGCAATGTGCATCTAATGGAGCTTAAAAGACCTTAGGGTTATCTTCATTAAAGACCTCCAAAAGTTAGTGTTAAAAAGTCCTTTGACCTTACGTAAGCTAGGGCTAACCTCGAGGTGGGAATCGAACCCAAGCAAGAGGTGCTAAGATGCTTAAATTGGTTGTAGGAACCTTGCCCAAAGCTTGAGGTGATTTTTGTGCTTAAATGAGTAAGGTTTTTTAAATATTAAATTCAACGATAAATTCTCAAGAGGCATGAACATCCATGCTTGATTGATTAAGGCTTGAAGTATTCAATTCAAAACAAATGACTTGAGAAGCATAAAAGACATATGCTTGCTTGATTGACTAAGTCCTTGAAGTATTCAATTCAACCAAATGACTTAATGAGCATAAAAGACGCATGTTCAAATGATCCTCCACATGTGGCCCTTATGACGTGCTTGAATGCTATTGGTTAGGTTTTAAAGGGGTCCAATGAGAATTTAGATACATAAAATAAATAATTAAGTTCTTTCAGGACACATGTCCAAATGAAATAATAAAATAATAAGAGAGAGAGAGAGAGAGAGAGAGAGAGAGAGAGAGAGAGAGAGAGAGAGGTGGACCAAGCATGAGAGGGGGGGTATACTCTCCCACACACACACACACACACACACACACACATTGTCTCATTGTGTGGAGTGCAATGTGTAAGAGCTCCATCTCCTTCTCCAAGCTTGTTGAGAAGTGGAGAGCGTACACCAACACTCTTGGCTATGGAATGCAAATCCAACCAAGAGCCATGCTTCAATGCTTAAGCTTGCCATCTTCTTCATCTTCATTACTATGCTATCATGCTATGCTAAGCAAGAAGACACTGATGATAAGCGAGGAACTATTTCTTTCTCTTATGGAATGTTTCTTCTTCCTCTTCCCTACCCTCATTCCCCGCTAGCTCTCTCCACCTTCGAAGGTGTTTGAGGCCTTTGGACTCAGGCTTGGGATAGTTAATGCTTTTTGCAAAGTTTATGTTAAGCTCGTGATGCATGAAGCTTTTCATCTTCATAGCATCACCAAGGTCACAAGGAACACAAAGATTGTATTGTAACAAAGTCTCTCTTGAAGGGAGAATCTATAGTATAAACGCCTTTTGGAGGGGGGACCAGCTCCAAGTAAATCCGGTCCTCAACTATTGTCATGTTCTCTAATACTCTCTCTCTTGCAAAAGTATTATTCATGCCAAGTTAATTAAGTACTATGTTTATGTTGCTACCATCAATTAAGTTCACCCTCTATGGTCTCAAAATGATCTCACAAAAATGCTCACCTTAATTCTCTTAATTCCCCTATTCTCAAAGTTCATAGGCCATTCCCATTACATTGGTATCAGAGCATTTGGTTTCTCTTTTCTTGCTGAAGAAAAGAGGTCCTTAAGTAGCCTATTAATGGTTGATTTTGTTAATTATATTATGATAAATGGGATTGGGATCTATTATCGGTTTTGTTGAGCCCACTATGTGGGATATGGTGCACATCTCGAGAGCTTTGGTCTTAATAATGGAGTCTTCTTAGACTTGCCTACGACTTTACCATTATTGAGCCATAAGAAGTCCGAAAGGAGCTATCCCTTGATAATTCTGCTATGTTAGACCCACCCACTATTGTCTATAATTAGCCAATTCGAGCCGTGGGTGTAGATAATTAAGTGCCTATTTTTAAAGGCTAAGAGGAGTAGCAACTAAGGTTCTGAATTGCCAAAGCATACACTAAGTAAACACATAAGTTTAATTAACATGGCTGACAATAACTAAGAGAGTAGAATGAACATTGATAACTTTGATTTTGCACATGAAGGTGCTAATGATGATGCCCCCATGTTTGTTAATTATCTTGTTACTAGGTTGCAACAAGCTATGGGCAACCCTGCTTTGCAAGCCAAAGTTACTCAACAACTTCGTGCTTATGGGATTTCCTTTCCTCTCCAAGAGGAGAGAGAGAGCTTAGGAGGCCTCTTTGATGAGACCCCCAAAAGAAGACTCTCTCCCATACGAGAGGAGGAATCCAAAGATCAAGAAAGTAATGAATCCCTAAGTTCCTCCGAAGATGTGACTGCACGAAGAAGACGGACTAAACGATCGCCAACTCCTCCCAAGAGGAAACAGTTAACCCCTATTTCTTCTTGTTGTCACTCCAAAAGCGAAGAGAGGAAACAAAGGAAGAAAAGGGCAAGAAAGAGGTCACCGTCTTCTCCTTCTTGTTCACCTTCCTCCCCTACCAATGAAAGCTATCGCTATTCTCCTAGAGAATACAAGAGGAGAAGACATTGCAAAACTTACCCTATATGGCGAAGGTTCCAAAAGCTTAAGGAATTCAAAGGGGGAGGAAAGAGTATCTCTTTTCTCACCTAAGATGGCACCTTTGGTGCCACCAACAAAGTATTGGCCTTCATCCAACAATTTGATGAGACCTTTGGAAACAAGGGCTTCACGGAGTTCTCCAAGCTACATGGTGTAGCTATGCACTTCCAGAAATCTACTCGTCAATGGTGGGGTAGCCTTCATGGCAACGGTGAGGCCCCAAAGACATGGAAAACTCTACGAGTTTCCATCATGAATCAATTCCTTGCAAGCGATGCAAAGCACAAAGTGCTTACTAAATGGCAGAGTTTGAAGCTACTCTTCAATGAGTCTATCCACAAATATGTAGACACGTTTTGAGGTTTACATCTCAAAGCTACAGTCTTTCAAAGGATAGACTTCTCAAACAAAAGCAACAATTTTGTGTGGTATTACCTGAAGAAATGGCCGAGTATGTCAACTCAAAACGGCCTAGCACTATGACCGAAGCCATCCACCACACTATGGTTTCTTCAAGGATCAATTTCCAACAAGGGGTGAGAAGAAATTTCAAGCCCATGGAAAACAAAGATCAAAATGAACCTAAAGGAAAGAGCAATGCTCAAAACTCTTCCCAAGGCAACAAGGCCAAGGAGAAAGAATCTTACAAAGGTAAAAAAAATAAGCTCTCTCCAAATAATTAGAGGCCTTTCATAAAGACCATAAATGCTTTAAGTGTGGGGAGCAAGGACATGGTTATCGTTCTTGCCCCAAAAGAAATGTTTGCAATGACACTCCTAGAGCTTCCATGGTTGAAGCTTCAAAAGAGGATACTCATTGCAAAGGCTCATTCCTCTCTTATGCTTGGAGGAAAGTAAGGGAGCATGATGGCTTCATCTTGTTTGACCGTGGCTCTACTCACAACTTCATATCAACGGAGTTGGCCACCAAGTTGGGCATTCAAGCTTTTGAGATGGGAGATACTATAACTGCTGACACAGCTTTCAAGAGATAGCAAGCCTTTGCTACTCCCTTGATTGGGAATTGAGGCTTCATGTCCAAAGCTACGTCGACAAAGAAGACTTTTTTTTAATCCGTCCTCTCCAACATGAGGATGTTATCCTAGGGGCACCATAGATCAATCGCATGGCTGCCAACATGAAGCTCCCTGAAAGGAGAATCTACTTCACCTACAAGAAAAAGAGCATGTACATAGATGCTAGCGAGTCGGGGAACACCATATCCCTGGTAAATACGCTTACTTTGGATAAGTCAATAAAAAGCTCTATTTTTAAATATATGATTTTTGTTAGAGAATCTGTAAATGATTCTAATGTTTTCACAAGTAGCAATAAAGGGAATCAAGAGGAATTAAAGTTGTCTAGTTTCCTAAATGGTTTCCAAGATGTTTTCAAAGATGACATCCCTAGTGAGCCACCTCCAAAACGAGGGGATGATGAAACCATGCAATAGAGCTTCTACTAGGAAGCTCACCTCCTAATAAATCTCCTTATTGAGTTTCACAAGCTCAACAAAAGGAGATCATGAGGGGCAATTGCATGAATTGGTGGAAAAAGGGATGGTGAGGCCTACTTCCTCTCTATTCTGTTCACCAGTACTTTTAGTGCAAAAGAAAGATGGCACATATCACGTGTGTCTACTTTAAAGCACTAAATATGATCACTGACAAATGCCCGAGATGCATTCGAACTTACGATGGACAAAAATCTTCAGGCCACTCATATTCTCTTGAGGAGTACAAGTGACACCTCCATGACCATTGCATGACTTAACAAGGAAGAACGTTAAGTACTCATGGACTGCTAAAGAACAAAATGCTTTTGACAAGCTCAAAGAGAAGCTTACCTCCCAACTAGTCCTTATGTTTTTGGATCTCTCAAACCCATTCGAGGTCCAATGTGATGCTTGTGGTGATTGACTTGGAGCAGTTTTTCTTCAACAAGGGCATGCCATAGCATATGAGAGCCGAAGGCGCAATGTCGATGAACGGGTCTTGGGCATATACGAAAAAGAGCTTTTAGCTGTTCTACATGCCCTAGACACATGGAAGCACTATCTCTTTGGGGCTCCATTCATTCTACAAATGGATCACAAAGTCTCAAGTACTTCATGATGAAAACCAAGCTTTCCGACGAACAAATGAGGTGGGAAAATTTACTTTCGCAATTTAAATTTCATATTGCTCACATTGCTGGCAAGCACAATCAAGTGGTCCATGCACTTTCACAACGGCCAAGGGTAAATGTGGTGTCTATAGAAACTCACAATGATCTATCTTTTATGATAGATGAGTATGCTACTGACCAAGACTTTAAGTAGGTAATTACAGCCTTTGCATTAGGGAAGAAAAAAAGAACCATTTACCTTGAAGGATGGTTATCTTCCAAACGGCAATAGGCTATGTTTTACTCACCCATACAATAAGAAAGTCATGTATGAATCCCATGCTTCTCCTTATATGGGGCAAAGAAGGATTCCATAATCTACTGTTCGAGCAGTACAAATGTATTTCTATTGGTCTACCATGAAAAGTAAACATACAAAACTATGTTTCAAAATGCGTGGTATACCAAAAATTGAAATTTGATCGAGGGAAGCAACTTGGATTGTCTTTGACAGGAAGAAGAAATACTCTATGCTTGTTGAAAAGACTATTAAGGCACATCAAACAACAACCCTCTTTTGATATCAACTTTTCAAGTATCATGGCTTGCCAACATTCATAGTGTCGAATCTAGGAAGTAGATTAAATTTCACTTTTGGCCTATCATCCACAAATGGATGACCAAAGTGAAATAACCATTCTAACGATTCTTGAATCTACTAAAATCTTATGTCATGGAAGTAGATCAACTTTGTCAATGAGAGAAGTAGCTACCTCTTATAGAGTATGCGTACAATGACATTGTGCATACTTCTATGGGGAAAGCACCTTTCGAGGTTAAAGAGGGAAGATCCAAAAGTCCCCTGCTACTTAAGGTATATGGGAAGATCTTCACTGTTGATGAATACAACCGAGACTTACAAGAATCTTTTCGAAAGAGTAAAAAGGGTTATATCCATCTTACAACAAAGGCAAAAAGGGTTGCTGCTAATAAGCACAGAAGAGCCTTTAGGAAAAATGATTGGGTCTTGCTAAAGTTTCTCAAGGCTCATCTGAGCCATACTATGGGTAAGATTCTTACGGGCCACCAAGAGTATTATGCTAAACTAGCAAAAAGATACTATGGTCCTTTTTAAATTCTTAAGCCAATCAATGAGATGTCTTATCAATTAAAGATTCCCAACCATTGGCTCATTCACAATGTTAACCAGGTAAACCTACTCAAGCCTTACAAAGGAGAGCCACAAAAAGAACCAATAATGGAGAACCCGCTAGAGATCGAAGATTAAGAAGAGGTGCTGCAGCACGAATCAATTCTTCAACACACGAAGACAAGTTACTAAGAAACGGTAAGCTTATCCAATGATATCTTGTTAAGTTTAATAATTATCCTTTTAAAGATGCTAGATGGATAAGGAACGTAGCTTAAGGATAATATGAACCTTGTCAATGCTTACAATGCTAAACTAGAGTAAGCAAATGAAAATGTATTTTAAATGAACAACGTTTTTGTCTTATAAGACTCATTTTCTTTTTTTTATTGTGCACAAAATTTAAGAAGTATGCATGCTTAGGATCATGTTTGTGGTGATGACATCTCCTAAACACCAAGAAGAACTTGTCACTATACTTTGGAAGTATGATATGGAGTAAAGAGCAGACATGCTTGCGACAGCTAAGTCTCCCGAGCACCAAATGGGTTAGTCATCCATTCTGGAATGATGTCGTAGGGTAAAAAGGGATCCTCTACCCGCTAAGAAACGTGGACTAATGACTAGGCTTTATCTTCTCTACCTCATAGTCGAGGATGACTATGATTTCAAGACAGAGGTAATGCCATAAAATATAATATCTAACTTTACCAAATGATTTTCTCATATTAAATTGATCACTTAATATCAGAAGATAAAAGGGAAACAAGAGTTAGTGTATATATATATATATATATATATATATATATATATATATATATATATGTATGTGTGTGTGTGTGTGTGTGTGCGCGCGCGCTTCTAGACCTATCTCAACAGCGGACCGAAAGGAGAAATGATTGCATCTCAATAGGGGTCCAAAAGGAGACAGTCTACAAAAGAGCAATGTGCAATAAGTGCTTGTAGATTTACCTTGCAAGGGATCAAGAGGAGAGATGGTTACATCTCAAAAGGGGTCCAAACAGAGGTAGTTTATCAAAGAGCAACGTGCATCTAATGGAGCTTAAAAGACCTTAGGGTTAGCTTCATTAAAGACCTCCAAAAGTTAGTGTTAAAAAGTCCTTTGACCTTACGCAAGCTAGTGCTAACCTCGAGGTGGGAATCGAACCCAAGCAAGAGGTGCTAAGACGCTTAAAGTGGTTGTGGGAACCTTGCCCAAAGCTTGAGGTGATTTTTGCGCTTAAATGACTAAGGTTTTTGGAATGTTAATTTCAAAGATAAATTCTTAAGAGGCATGAACGTCCATACTTGATTGATTAAGGCTTGAAGTATTCAATTCAAAACAAATGACTTAAGAAGCATAAAAGACACATGCTTGCTTGATTGACTAAGTCCTTGAAGTATTCAATTCAACCAAATGACTTAATAAGCATAAAAAACACATCTTCTAATGATCTTCCACATGTGGCCCTCATGATGTGCTTGAATGCTATTGGTTAGGCTTTAAAGGCGTCCAATGAGAATTTAGATACATAAAAATAAATAATTAAGTTCTTTCTATCAAAGAGGAAAAAGAGGACACATGTCCAAATGAAATAATAAAATAATACATGAGAGAGAGAGAGAGAGAGAGAGAGAGAGAGAGAGAGAGAGAGAGAGAGAGGTGTGGACCAAGCATGAGAGGGGGGGTATACTCTCCCACACACACACACACACACACACACATACACATTCTTTCATTGTGTGGAGGGCAAGGTGCAAGAGCTCCATCTCCTTCTCCAAGCTTGTTGAGAAGTGGAGAGCTTACATCAACACTCTTGGCTATGGAATGCAAATCCAACCAAGAGCCATGCTTCAATGCTTAAGCTTGCCATCTTCTTCATCTTCATTACTATGCTATTATGCTATGCTAAGCAAGAAGACACTGATGATAAGTGAGGAACTATTTCTTTCTCCTATGGAATGTTTCTTCTTCCTCTTCCCTACCCTCATTCCCCGCTAGCTCTCTCCACCTTCGAAGGTGTTTGAGACCTTGGGACTGAGGCTTGGGATAGTTAATGCTTTTTACAAAGTTTATGTTAAGCTCGTGATGCATGAAGCTTTTCATCTTCATAGCATCACCAAGGTCACAAGGAACATAAAGATTGTATTGTAACAAAGTCTCTCTTGAAGGGAGAATCTATAATACAAATGCCTTTTGGAGGGGGGACCGGCTCCAAGTAAATCCGGTCCTCAACTATTGTCATGTTCTCTAATACTCTCTCTCTTGCAAAAGTATTGTTCATGCCAAGTTAATTAAGTACTATGTTTATGTTGCTACCATCAATTAAGTTCACCCTCTATGTTCTCAAAGTTTTCTCACGAAAATGCTCACCTTAATTCTCTTAATTCCCCTATTCTCAAAGTTCATAGGCCATTCCCATTACATCTCTGATTATCAAACACCATGGATTACCAACATCCATCATGTTAGATTGAGATCTTAAAATGATCAGTAATTTTTGGAAAGGTCTCTTTGAAAATCTAGGTACAAGATTGAATTTCTCTTTGGGCTATCACTCAAAAACGGATGCCCAAAGTGAGATAGCCAATCTTACGATACTCGATCTACTAAAAACTTCTGTTACAGAAGTAGATCAACGCTCACAATGAGAGAAGTACTTACCCCTTGTAGAGTATGCGTACAATAATACTATCCATACTATTACGGGAAAAGCACCTTTTGAGATCATAGAGGGAAGACCTAAAAGTCCCTTGCCACTTAAAGTACATGGGAAGATCTTCACTGATGCTTATGAATGTAGCCGTGATGTACAAGAATCTTTTCAAAAGGTTAAGGAGGCTATATCCATCTCTCAACAAAGGCAAAAAGCTACTGCTGACAAGCACAGAAGGGCCTTTAACATTCAAAGAAAATGATTGTGTCTTACTTACGTTTCCCAAGGCTTGATTTAGGCAAACAACAAGCAAAAATCCTACGGGCCATCAAACGTATTATGCTAAACTAGCAAAAAGATACTATGTTCCTTTTCAAATCTTGAAGCCAACCAATGACATGGCTTATCAACTCAAGTTGCCCAATTATTGGCTCATACACAATGCTTTTCATGTGAGCCTACTTAAGCCCTACAAAGGAGAGCCAATAAGAGAACCAATTATTGAAGACCCTCCAAAAATCGAAGACCAAGAAGAGGTACTACAACCCGAAGCTATCCTTCGGCATGAAACAAGGTACTATGACATGGTAATATTATCCGACGGTATCTTATTAAGTTAAAAAATTATCCTTTTGAAGATGCTAGATGGATGCAAGGAATACATCTTAATGCTTACAATGCTACACTAGAGTAAGCAAATGTAAATGATTTCTAAATGAACAATGTTTTTGTTTTATAAGACTAATCCTCTTTTGTGCACAAATTTAAATAGTATGCATGCTTAGAATCATGTTTGTGATGACGAGTTACTCAAACACCAAGTAGAATTTGTCACTCTACTTTGGGAGTATGATATGGACTAAAGAGCAGACATGCTTGCGGCAACTACGTCTCTTAAGCACCAAATGGACTAGTCATCCATTCTAGAATGATGTCGTAGGGTGAAAAGGGATCATCTACCTGCTAAGAGACGTAGACTAATGATTGAGACTTTATCTCTTCTACCTCATAGTCGAGGACGACTATGATTTCAAGAGAGAGGTAATGCCATAAAATCTAATATCTAACCAATTACCCAAATGATTTTCTCATATTAAACTGATCATTTGATGTGGGAGAATAAGTGAGAGTTAGAATATATACATGTGCTTATGGATCTGTCTCAACACAGGGCCAAGGTTAAAGGGGTCCAAATGAGAGATGGTCTATTAAAGAGCAATGCTACCTAATGGAGTTTAAAGACCTTAGGGCTAGCTTGATTAAAGACCTCCAAAAGTTAGTGTTAAAAAGTCCTTTGACCTTAGGCAAGCTAGGGCTGACCTTGAGGTGTGAATCCTACCCAAGTATGAGGTGCTTGTCGTGCTTGCTAACTAGGGTGCTTAAGGTGTTTGTGGGAACCTTGCCCAAGCTTGAGGTGTTTCTCATGCTTACCTGACTAAGGTCATTGAAGTGTTCAATTCAAACATGATCTCTCAAGAGACATAAACAATTTTTATGCTTAAATGACTAAGGTGCTTGAAGTGTTCAATTCAAACATGATATCTTAAGAAGCATAAAAGACACATATCAAGATCCTCCCCATTTGGCCCTCATGATGTGCTTGAATCCTATTGGATAGGCTTTAAAGGGGTCCAATGAGAATTTAGATGCATAAAAATAAATAATTAAGTTCTTTCTCTCAAAGAGGAAAAAGAGGACACATGTCCAAATGATATAATTAAATAATAAGAGAGAGAGAGAGAGAGAGAGAGAGAGAGAGAGAGAGAGAGGGAGGTGGACCAAGCATGAGAGGGGGTATACTCTTCCACACACACAGACACACTCTCTCATTGTGTGAAGTCCAAAATGCAAGAGCTCCATCTCCTTCTCCAAGCTTGTTGAGAAGTTGAGAGCCTATAGCAACACTCTTGGCTATGGAATGCAAATCCAACCAAGATCCATGTTTCAATGCTTAAGCTTGCCATCTTTTTCATCTTCATTACTCTGCTATTATGCTATGCTAAGCAAGAAGACTGATGATAAGTGAGGAACTATTTCTTTCTCCTATGAATGATTCTTCTTCCTCTTCCCTACTCTCATTCCCCGCTAGCTCTCTCCACCTTCGAAGGTGTTTGAGGCCTTGGGACTGAGGCTTGGGATAGTTAATGATTTTTGAAAAGTTTATGTTATGCTCATGATTCATAAAGCTTTCCATCTTCATTGCATCACCTAGGTCACAAGGAGAACAAAGATTGTATTGTACCAAGTCTCTCTTGATGGGAGAATCTATAATACAAACGCCTTTTGGAGGGGGGACCAGCTCCAAGTAAATCCGGTCCTCAACTATTGTCATGTTCTCTAATACTCTCTTGCAAAAGTATTGTTCATGCCAAGTTAATTGAGTACTATGTTTATGTTGCTACCATCAATTAAGTTCACCTTCTATGTTCTCAAAGTAATCTCACAAAAATGCTCACTCTAATTCTCTTAATTCCACTATTCTCAAAGTTCATAGGCCATTTTCATTACATATATGTGGGTACCAAAAATTCAACTTTTACCAGAAATAGCACCCACAACAATGCCCATTGATGCCAGTACAACAGATGCAGAATATGTGCATAGCACTTTCAAAGGAATGAGTGCAACTATTGCAAGATTTACTCTTAAAGAGAGCTAACCAACTAGATGCTTTGCATCGACAACCCTTGAGTGCACTGCTCAAGACCCACCTCTTGCGCAATGTCGTGTTTCCAATTGCATTGACCTCAATTGCATGATAGGGCCAATCTCGGCCATGCATAGACATGACTTAGTCACCTATGCACTGCACAACTCAGACTACACTCTGTCATCCCAAAGGACTTAGGTGAGGAGGGGGGAGGCATTCTTAATGCAGACCCAAACAAATTAAGAAAAGGGCAATGTTTTGAAGTGCTTGAACGTTAATGTGTGGATTTATTACTACTCATGTCATAAAAACTGATATCTAATTCTCCCAAATGATTTTCTCATGTTAAACTGATCATTTGATATGGAGAAGTACCAGGGGAGAAAAGCTAGAATATTGTAAGGCTGCCAGACCGGTCTCTGCAAAGATCCAAAGGAGGGAAAATAGGGATCCAAAGGGGGACAGTCTTCAAAAGAGCAATGTGCTTCAATGGGGCTTAAAAGACCTAAGGTTGAGCTCCATTAAGACTTCCATATGCTAAAGTTCCTAAATTTAAATTAATTGTCCAAAGGCCAAAGTAGGGGAAAATTGGATGGTCATGGGAAGACTAAAAAGTCTTCCCACATCCCTAGGAAGAAGGGGGCGAGCCCTAATGGTAGGGGATGAGAGAGAAACACACACACACACACACACACACACACACACACACACACACACTCCCAAGCTCTCCCCAAAGGGAAGAATGGACACATGGCAGGCTCCTAGGCCAGTTGCCTCCAATTTCCCCTCAAATCCTATTGGATGGCCATAGAGGTGGACCAATGAGAATTAGGCTAGAGTAAAGTTAGTCTAATCATTTTTAAAATGCTTGATAAATAAAAATTAAGCTTCCTAGAAGACTATTGGACGGTCTACCAAGGGGTCCAATGAGCATCCAACAGCCCAATGGCTTGCCTGATTCCTATTGGCGAGAAGACAAAAAGTTCCAATGAGAGCTTAAATGAATTATTTAATTACCTAAAGCTCTCACAAAATGGGAAAGGGGGATACATGTCACAAGGCTATCAATTATGCTTCTAATTTGTGATTGGCTAAGCTTTATAGGAGCCAATGAGAGGCTAGCATGAGTAATTTGCATGAGGGGTCGACCAAGAAGAGAGAGAGGACTGCATTTTGTCTAACACATTGCTACACACACACACACACACACACACACACACACACACACACACACACACACACACACACACACACACACACACACACACATTTGATCAAGTAATCCGTGGCCACAATAATATATTGCGCCCGAGTCTTATATGATGGTGGTTGTATTGAACTGACAAAGTCTATACCCCACTTAGCTAATGTGTGTGCTCCTATCATAGATCTCAATGACATACTATCAATGCTTGTTGGCATCTTTGCTCATTGACATGAATCACCTCATCAAACAAACTCTTTTGCATTAGCAAACAGTGTTGGCCACCAAATGCCAACCATTAGTATAGCTCTAGCTGTACTTTCATGAGAGAAATGACCTCCTTTCATACGGGCATGTGCTTGTTCCAAGATAGGAAGGTATTCATCCTCATTGGCATATAGTTTGAGCTGTTGGTATTTCCCTCATCAAAAGAGTTATTTTCTGATCATCACGTAGTTGGTTGCTTTCGTCTCAATTGCTCGCTCTTTTATCTTACTCATATCTTCAGGGAATGTCCTATTGATGAGATACTCTATCAGATATCTACTCCATTGTGGTGCCACAGAGATATGGAATAATGTGGCATGGCGTATGGCTGCTCTTTCTTTGCAATGGGAACAACTGTTCACATAAATAGGAACGTCTTTCCTCATAGTAGGCCAATAGACCCCTAGCTAGGTTAATCATTGTAAGGTTTGATATTCAACAAAATGGAGTCCTACTATTGTTGTATGACCTTGACTCAAATAGTCTGCATGTTCCTCAAGGCCACGCACAACTATAGTATCCCATCCTTGTTTCTCCGATACAGCCTTCCAACCAGTAATTGATATAAAGGTGATTGCTTAATTAATTGTGGTGTAATAGGAAGTGGTTTCTGTGAATCTACTTATGCTATTGTCATTAGGGATACAAGGTCCTTTGACCATCTAGGAACCATTTCCATGAAGCATTTGGAAAATCATCATCTACCCCTTTTGGTGCTTCTCCCGAAGTGCTCCTCAATAGATGATCTGCTCTTTGGTACGTGGTGCCTTTTTTTACTACCATTGTGAAGGAAAACTCAAGTAGGATGATAAACCATATCATTATTCTTCCTGTATTACATGCCTTATTCACCAAATAGAGTAAGTCTTGGTGGTCTATGAAGAAGACAGACTTGGTGTCAAAGTTTCTTAACTGCATACACCATTCCTAGGCCCTCCCTTTCAGTGGTGGTGTAGTTATTTTTTGCTAGGTTTAGCTGTCTGCTAGCATAGGAGATAGGAAAATCCGTTGTCCCCTCACCTGGCTGAGCTAATATGCAACAAATAGCAAAATTTGAAGCATCAACATGCACGTGGAATACTTTGTTCCAATCTAAAGTCTTCAATATTGGTGCTAATGTCAAGGCTTGTTTGAGCTTCTGGAACGATTCTTCACATTCTACGATCCATTCAAAGAGACTGACAAGCAATGATTGCATACATATAGATAAATCTACGGTAATAGCCACAATCCCCCATAAACGCATGAACTTCCTTGACAATGGTCGGTCTCGACATCTAAGCAATTACTATTACTTTCTCCACGTCTCAGCAATACAATTTTTTGACACATTATGTCCAAGAAATTTTTATTGTCTAACCATAAATACACATTTTTTTGGATCTAAACAAATCCTACGTAGATGACATTTCTCAAAGACACATCATAATTGCTCAAAATAGTTTTTTTTTTCTTGAATGCACACAAAGATCATCCATGTAAACTTCTAGGAAATTTCATAGATATTCCTTGAAATCATGGCTCATTAGCCATTGGAATGTTGCTGATGCATTGGTCAGTCCAACGGCATCACCCTGTAAGCAGAAATTTCCCATTCTATGGCAAAAGCCATTTTGTCTTGATCTTTGGGATCTATGGCTAATTGATTGTAACCACAAAATCCATCCAGGAAACTATAAGCCTCATTCCCAATGACGGCCGGCTTTCGGAGCCACGGCCATGGGAACAAACCCCACTTGGGAGAGCTTTAAAATATAAAAAAAAACATTTTTTTTTCTTGCCGCAGCACCGCCACCCCTCCATGCTCGTTCATCAACAGAAGGGGCCGCCCTCCCTTGGCATCACTCTCTCCCTCTCCTCCATTATCTCTCTCTCTCTCTCTCTCTCTCTCTCTCTCTCTTCCCCCCAGCCTGGCGCCACTCTCCCTCTCTCTCTCTCTCCTCCATTATAGCCACCCCCCCCCTCTCTCTCTCTCTCCCTCTCATTCATCTCCGAGAGGCCAACTCTCTCTCTCTCTCTCTCTCTCAACACACACCACACACACTCCCTCAGCCTCTCTCTCTCTCTCTCTCTCTCTCTCTCTCTCTCTCTCTCTCTCTCTCTCTCTCTCTCTCAAAAAACGAAGCCGTTTTTTGACCTAGTAGACAACAGTCCACTCTTTTGATCATAACTTCTTCATCCGAACTCCGATCTGGGTGATCTATAGCCTCAATCGAAGAGCACGAAGTCCTCTACGCATTGATGTAAAGACAGAAATTTTCAGAGTTATGAAAGGCATTTCTGTAGCAGCATTTCCGAAGTGAATAGGTTCAACAAAATTGATTCTCATCTCCTATTTTACATACAATGTCTTCCGGCACTCGCAAGGGTTCTTCTTCTTCAACAAGGTCCACAACCATTGTGGAAAATGATCCAAAATCTCCTAAGTGTGGAGATAGCAACACAACCACCCAACCAACGACATCGGAAACCATGATCATGGCGTACTTGGTATCATTGCAAGAGACCGTAAACAAACAAGGTGAAGAGTTACGAGCACTTGCAATGGAGAATGGCACACTAAGGGTACTTGTGGTTGAGAATGAGAATCTCAAGAGGACACTTGAGATGCAAACAACACGTTTGATGCAACTTGAAGAGGAAGTCAAGGAATGTAAACGCTCTCTTGTGGACTTGAATGCTTTGAAGGAGCGGATGCGCAAAGTAGAGCATGACCATGTATTGAAAGAGGAGAAATTTGACACTATGAGCCGGGATGTATGCGACATGAAAAATGTATGCACAAACAAGTCTTGGGCTGATGTATGTGGTAGCAATGTGGTTTCTAATTCCTCACTCATGCAAGCTATGGTTCAAACAAAGAATGTTGAGAATGTGGATGTGGAGGAGTTGAAGGAACGGGAGCGACGTTCCAAGAACATTGTTATCGTGGAATTCCCGAAGAGAAGTTAGAGACACCTCCTTCTCTTGCCATTGTTCTTGAAGATTTCTTCAAAACCCACTTTGGCATGTCCGGAGTTATGGTCTATGGAGCACATAGAGTGGGGAAGCAAGGAGCTCCTCGCTCGGGAGAACGGCCAATTGTATGCACCATGCCGGATGAGACCAAGCGAAAGATTATCCTTGATAATAGTTGGATCTATTTGAGGGATACAAAATGTTTTGTATGTGAAGATCGCACTATTAAGCAACAAAATATGCGTCGCAAGGCATATGAGAAAAAGAATAATAAAAACAAGGAGATCTCTCATGAAGAAAATGTGCCCAAGGAGGAGGCAAGTCTCTCAAGCAAATAGGGATGCGTGACCTATGAGACCGAGTTACAATTGAAAATATGCTTTTGGAATTGTAATGGATACCCATGGAATGCGGGGGTTGGCATTGATGAACTAACAAGCAAAGCCGATGTTGTACTTCTTGTTGAAACTTGGGAGCATGATACACAAAGGATTAACGGCTTGGAGGATTACAATGTACATTCATTGATGTGGTCAAAGAATCTCAAGCAACGAAGAGGACAAGGAGGGTTAGCATGTATGGTTAAGAAAGGATTGGAAGATTTTGTATCAATTGTGAAAGATGACAAGTACAAACGTTATGTATGGCTGAAAATTATGACACCAAAAAGAGCACCCATTTTTGTAGCCGGTTGCTACATTCCTCATCATGATTCTCCCTTTTATGCTTGCATGGATTCGAGATCAACCATTTTTTGATTTGGAAGAGGACATTGCTTATTTCAAAGGTGAAGGTGATATTATTGTATTTGGGGATATGAATGCTCGCACAAAAACATTGCAACATAATACTCAACAATTTGATATGCCATACATTTCAAGGGAGTTGGAGGAAGTTCACTTGTATGATCGTACTTCAATGGATGAGAAAGAGCCGAATCACTATGGAAAGTTACTTTTACACATGTGTAATAGCACGGGTATGCTCATTGCCAATGGTATATCTTTGTGGAGTGGAATCAATGGATTTACATGTAGGAGACATAATGGGGATAGTGTGATTGACTATATGCTACTCTCTGAAGCCATCATGTATCGCATAAAGAGTTTTATGTTTGGTCAATGGACCCCGGAATCCGACCATCGCACCTTATGTATTGACCTTTCATGTGGAGAAGCAACTAAGCATGATAATCTCAGCCAAAAAAAAGAGAAGTTATCACTATGTATGGATTTCAAACGGGCACCAATGTACATTGAAATGGTTGAGCAAAAATTATGGATGACAAAGCTTCAATGTGATGCACCATTGGAAACTAAATGGGAAGCTTTCAAGAAAGCTATTTGTTCTTGTGTGGAAGAATGCTTTGCCATAAAGCATCTCCATGGTATCAACAAAGATAGATCACGCAAAAGGTGGTTTGATAAAGAATGTCAAGATGCTCGAAAGTCCTTGATAAAGCTTGATGCAAATATGGACAAAGACAACTATCAAAGTCATTTGCATACATACAAGGCATTGATTCAAAAGAAGAGAAGAAGATGGGAAGTAAAGCAACAAGAATTTCAAGTCCAAGAAAAGGCACATGCATGTGGAAGATTTTGGAGAAACTTGAGAGACAAGCGGGTTGAGAATTTTGGTAACTTGAGTCTAGTGGATATGTACACACATTGTAGGCAATTATATGAGCAAGCAAATACTGAAAAAATGCCATTTTATGGTTCACTTCCATGTATGCCGTCTTTTTTTACTATTGAGGATGTATGCGGTGGGCTTGAAAAGTTGGCCACTCGCAAAGCGGGAGATCTTCAAGGTATCAAGCCGGAGATGATCAAATGGACGGGAGATTTTACCCATGAGTGGATGTGTGATATGTTCAACCTTGCACTTCAACATGGTATGCCTTATGATTGGAGTACTAATTGGGTTAAGCCTTTGCATAAAGGAGGGGATGTAAAGAATGTAAGCAACTACCGGACTATAATGATTGGGTCTCTTATGGCAAAGTTGTTTGGGTGCATAATGGAGATGAAATTGAGTGATTGGGCTGAAGAGAATGACAAGCGTGCAAAGGGACAAGCGGGTTTTCGTCGATGCCATAGCAACATTGATCATCTTGTCACTCTTTGTGTTCTCATGGAGGAAAGTCGGTTGAAAGGCAAGCGATTGTATTGTTGTTTTGTGGACTTTAAGAAAGCCTTTGATATGATTCCACGTAACAATTTGTGGAGAAGGATGGAAGAACTCCAAGTGCCAAGTGAGTTTATGCTTGCGGTTTCTCGAATCTATGAGAAGGTGATTTGTCAATTGCGCATGGGAAGAGAAATTTCAGAAATTTTTGTAAGCACTATTGGGGTTAAACAAGGATGTCCATTGTCACCAAATCTCTTTGGTCTATGCATCGATCAATTGGAACAAATGGTACTTGACTTTATGCAAGAAGAAGGCATTGAAGAGGTCACTATTTGCAATGCGGTAATCATGCTTTTGTTGTATGCGGATGATGTAGTGCTTCTAGCACACACTTTAGAAGATGCACAAAAGCTTATGATTGTCCTTGAGAACTTTTGCTTGCATAGTTGGCTGATTGTAAATGAATCCAAAACAAAGGTTATGCTTGTGAAAACCAACCATAAGGAGAAGCCATGCATTGTGTACAACAACGAGACACTTGAAGTTGTTGAGAGCTTTAAGTACCTTGGCCTTGAGGTTCCATCCAATCACAAGTGGCATGAATGTGCTATGTGTTGTTTGGAAGCGGGAAAGAGAGCATATTATGCATTTGAGAACATGTGTAATGCGGGAAACATCAAGTGTTGGATTCTCAAGAAGTATCTTTTTGATGCATTGGTGACACCGGTTCTTCTTTATGGAGTTGAAGTGTGGGGCGGGAGCATCTCAAAGTCTACTTGGAAAGAGTTTGAGAATGTCCAAAAGCGTTTTCTTACAAACTTTCTCCAAGTTAAGACACAAACACCATATATGCTCTTACTTCTTGAGTTGGGATCTCTTCCAATTGAGGTTATGGGCATGGAAAGGGTTGTGGAGTACATGATAAAGATGCGTCAAAACCCCTCACATCGACTTCCTACAATTGCATGGGAAGCAAGCAAAAAAGTTCAAAAGACGCATAAAAGCAAGATCTTGAGCACGGGATGGATGCAAGACATAAAGAAGTGGTTTGGGAGATGGGATGCATTACACTTGCTACATGATGCTTCAATTGACTCTCAAGTGAATGAAGCTTTTCTACAACGCCAATGTATTACGGCTTGGGAGAAATCCGGTGGGTCACGCTTCATACATTACACCACCTATATTGCCCCCAACTACAAAACCATGTTCTTCACTGAGAGAGGAAACCGTACTCACACTTACATGATTGAGCCTATTCCCTTGTCCGCAATATGCACTATCGCAGCAATTCAGCTTAGCTCCCATTTCCTTCGATGCGAGATAGGGCATTGGGGCAATGGAGAAGAGTCAAATCGATTGTGCACATTATGCTCACTGCAAGTTCGAGAGTCTGAGTACCACACACTACTAGAGTGCTCAGCTTTTGATCACATCCGAACTTGCTTCTCTCACATTTTCAGCCATAACTTAGACCTACACACTTTCCTCTCCCAGCCAAAGTGTGGGCTCTCCATTGCGACTCTCATCACTACAATTTTGGAGCATCGAGAGTCACTCATCAGCCATACACATACTACATCACATGTAACTTTGGTCCCATAGGTCATATTTGACCTCCGAGGACGATAATAAAATCTAAATCTATCTCCCCCTGTGTCGACAGCCCAAGAAGGTGCAAGATAAGCTCTCTCTCTCTCTCTCTCTCTCTCTCTCTCTCTCTCTCTCTCTCTCTTTTCGTGTATCGGTCTCTCTCTCTTCGTTCCCCCACCCATACACACAACACACAAACCTATACCCACCCACACACACACTCTCGACCTCAAACCTCTCTCTCTCTCTCTCTCTCTCTCTATCTCTTCACATACGTACACATACATATACGCACACAATTACATACGCACCAACACACACATGCCATACGCACGCACAAGAAGAAAAACCAAAGAAGCTCGACATCGACGCCCAAAGCAACGAAGACAAGCGGACCAAGATTACGCGATGGCGACCACAAAACCAAGAAATGACGCTGAAGGCATGCCCTGGCCGGCATCGAAGCTGACGAGCGCACTACACCGACACCTAGTAAGGCCTGTAATTTGTCGACATCTCGTCCACGACGCATCTCCGCAGTAAACATCCATAGGGTAATCCATTTTCCTTTTACAAGCCAAAAGCTTGTAAAAAATCATTTGTATATTGCCACCTCTCTCTAGGTGATGGTCTCAAAGGCCCACGTAGGAGATATCATTTTAAAATTCTCCTAAAATAAATCAGGGGTCAACCATCTGCGACGTGACTCCTTGCTTTGTCTCTCCTGATTAGGGCCTAAGCCTAATCATATTATCCTAAACTATGCAAGCCTGCACCTATAAAAGAGCATTGAGAGGTCACTATTGGAGAATCAACACTTGAGAAGGAAGCTATGCACACACACTGACTCCAAGGGTCGCTACACACAGGAGTGGGAACTCTGCACATGTGAATTTTCCCTAGAGAACACACTATAGGTTCTCTCTCTCTCTCTCTCTCTCTCTCTCTCTCTCTCTCTCTCTCTCTCTCTCTCTCTCTCTCTCTCTCTCTCTCTCTCTCTCTCTCTCTCTCTCTCTCGCGCGCGCGCGTGCTCTATCTCTCCCTCTCTATCACCATGGTCTCCACCTCACTGAAACAAAGGTTTTTGTAAATACCACCTTTCATCAAGTTTTCACTCACATCCCGAGGGGTTTTTATCATCTATGTCTAGTCTCTGTCTCTCTCTCTCTCTCTCTCTCTCTCTCTCTCTCTCTCTCTCTCTCTCTCTGTGCGGTGTGCTGTGATTAGTGTTATTTGTACCGTTGATGTTCGTATCCTAGCCGCTCAAAGCTAGGTGGTTCCCCCATGTTCACTCCCCATGATGCGTTCGACATGAACAGTCCTGGCGTAGAGGCCAATGGGGTCCATCTTGCGCTTGCGCTTGTCATATGGTGCCCCCACTGAGGAGGGCTTCTCGGAAACCTCTAGTTTACAATGCTGGAAACGATGCACGTTGTTGACCATGGACGAATGGCTGCGGGAATTCTCCAATTGGAGAATGGAGGAGGAAGAAATTGAAGTAGCATTGACAGCCTTCATCGAAGTGCTGCTGTCGGAGTACACCGTCGTCAACATCCAGGAAGTAAGTTCTCCATCTTGCAGCTCTCATTCTAATCGTAAATCAAGAGCCACCAGAGGGAGGGTAGAAAGCTACTCTCATTGCCGTCACCCACCGCACTCCATCAATGAATGCCATCAATGGAAGTAACGGAGAAGTAGAAATCCTCTACATCGACGTCCACCACAAAGAAATCATCCATATTAAGGAGGGAAAGAGGTTAGTGAAGCCTCTCTTCCCCAAGGAGTCTAAAAATAAAAGTGTAGCCTCAGCTCCTAAGTGGCCAAAAGGGGCTTCTCATGCCAAAGCAAAAGGAGGGCTAGGCCAATCCTAAATCACATGACCCCCAAGGAAGGAGAAACACCTGGCCACGCGAGTGCTTTGAGTTTGGAAAGAAGAATCGTGCCTAAGCTTCAAAAAAGAAGGTCATCCGAAGCAAAGTGACGGAAGATCATCTATCGATTTGTGGCATGTATGCGTGTGCTACCAGTTCACTTCGACAACCCCAAAGCAGAGGTGGTAAGGAGGCTCCCATGTCCTACAGAGGAGTGGTTTGGCTATTGTCCTTGTTGTTTTGGAGGGCGGGTAGAGGGCCTTCCTCCTCTCCCCGTACAACTCATCCTGAAGAAACTGTCTACCACGAGTGAAATTCAGTGGGTTAGGGATGAGCTGCAATTAAATAGTGTGGAATTCATGCAATGAGCCGATTACAGTAACTACTTGCAACTGTTGCTAGCTAAAAGGCTAGGAGGTCAAAGACGTTGTCATCACTCCATACGTGATGAGCAATGAAGGGAAGGTGGAGCCTATGAAGGGCGATGACCTCTTATGGATGTGCCGACTTGTCAACACCGGCATGGTAAGGGTATAAGTGAGTACTGTACAATCTGTGCATCATGGATAATGGACCAATCGCTTTTCCATTTAGGTTTCTACAACACATGCATGTAAATATATATGTAGATAGGAAGATCTTTTATCAGCAGAAGATTGTGTATCTGTTTGGTGTTGCGGTGTTAGGAGAGATCCTTAGCTCCCCAAACCCCATTATCCTCCCCGTGTTGGATTACCATCACTCCTTTAATGTTTCGATTTTCATCCTGTATTGATATATCCACCCAACCTTGTAAGAAAGCTGCAATAAGCCGCTAAGTCATTTGTGTTTAAGAAAAAAAAAAAGAATTTGGAAATCGTGTTTTGCAATGGAAAATGTTTCCTTTCCAACCTTCACGGGTTTGGATTTCCAAGATAATCTTGAAATAGCATGTGTCATCTCTGGAAGGGATGACGATGCTTCACGTCTGCGTATTTTTCCACTGTTGATGAAAGTAGAAGCAAGATCACGATACAACGCATTGGTGCCAGCCACCAAGGAGAGGTGGGACTTGCTAAGAGTAGCATTTCTAAGGCGCTTTGGAGAAGGCACCACATCGGAGAAATTGTGGCAATTGCTCGTGGAGTTGAAGCAAGAGAGTATGGCTGAATATGCAACATACGAATCAAAGTTTGTGGATCTATGGGGACGATGGGTTGCATCGCTGAGGGAGGACAAAGGGACACCCAATTTCCTAAAGAAAGACCGGTTTGTGGCGGGTTTATGGCCAATCCTTAAAGAGAAGGTGGAGGGAAGGTTTCCTGCTACGTATGAGGTAGCAGTTGAAGTAGCCCGCCTTAAAGATAAGAAATTGCATCTACAAGCCAGAACTACCAAGGAAGAGGAATCGGGTAGGGCCCGACCACACCTAGACACACCTGCAATAGCCGTCTAGAGGAATCAGCCACAAGAACCGCGACTGAAGATCAACAAGACCTGCTCAACCGAATCACCAGCCAGTTAGAGAATCTTTCAATACATCTGGTGGAGCAAGTGCATGCAACTACCAAAAATCCAGATCAAGAAAGAGGACAACAAAGACAGAATCATGACTACCATTGTTACAACTATGGAGAGGATGTCCATGGCATGTACTACTGTCCTCATCCAAGAAGGCAAAACTTCAATAGAGAAGTACGGTAGAATTAGATCTCTCCACCAAGGGCAAGACCACCATCACCCAGGTAACTAGAGACGATTCCACTGGTCCAAATCCTTTGACCGCCCGTACAACCACCAGCACCACTGCAACCTCTCATTCCACCACTACCTCCACCACCTGTTGGAAACCAGTAAGTGTCATCAGTCTTGGAGCTAAGGGAAAAGCGAAGGTGGAAGAGTGTGTCAAAGAGAAGGACAAAGGAAAAGGAAAAGTAGAATAAGTGGATGCATGGGAATGAAGCGTGCTAGGCATGAAGAGGCCTCTCAAAGGGAGGAAAAGATGAAAGGAAAAGGAGAGTCTAGCAAGCATGTGTCTAAGCCTCGCCGAAAGATCGACATTGTGGATTTTTTGCTGGGTGAGTATGGTAAACCATATGACCTAGTTCAAGATGTTTTGATGCAAGGTCCAAAAATAACCCCTTTCTGAATTACTCCATCTTGCACCAGGATGAGGAGACAATGGATGAAGATCGTAAGTACTAGAAACTCAAGACCAAGGATAGCTAGGGCTATCTCTAAGAGGAATCTAGACAACATCCTACCTATCATGGATGCCCGCATCAAGGGGCAATGCATCTCAAACATCTACATAGATGGTGGTGCACAAATATGCATCATGAGTGAAAAAATGATGCACCATCTAGGCCTAGAGGTAAGTAGGCCGGCACCCTGTCGAGCTAAAATGGCAAATAACGTCAAAGTGAAATGCGTAGGCATTGTGAATGCAGTCAAGATGAAGACATTCAACACAGAAGTGGAGGTAGACATTTTTGTCATGCCACACAAAGGGGAGGGCTACCCTATCATATTTTTCCCTTACATGCTTCTTTTGAGAATTTGTTTTCTCCATTGTGAGTGTCTCCTTCTCTAACTCATCTATGGCATCATAATAATGATCAAAGTAAACCTATTGCTCCTCAATCAGTTTAATAGTCAATATCTAGATAGGAACTATGTTGTAACTCTTCTCATCACAAAACTGTGTGGGTGTGGATTCATTAACGCGCATATGTCCATAGTAGTAAGAATTTGGGTCCATTCAAAGAGATGCTCAAGAAATGGTTCAAGTACGTATATTGCATCGTTTACCTCTCGGTCCAATATGCAATCTTCTTTCCATAAACTACTCCACTCAAAATCTCCACACATCCAAATTGGAGTGTCCTTACGTATCTATGATGTCATTTTAGTTTTCACTAAGGTTTTTGAATCCAAAATCTAGATTGGTGTTCTCGAGAAATCCTTGTAAGAATGATCCTTCAAATTTACCCGAGTAGTTGATCCCACTTGTTTCAGGTAAAGGTAATCATTCCCCCACTCTTGGATCAATTCTATTTGTCTCATGAAAGGTCTTCACAGGATGATTTTAGTTGAGTTTTTTCCCAAAGTGTACAATGGCAAAAGTGTCGTTAGCTGCTCAACTAACAAGAGAAAAAAAAGAGCATCAAGCAGTTCATCAAGCAGGACTCCACGCATTTTTTCAAGACTAATGATTGTAATCAAACCCATTTTATTATTGAAAAATCCTACAAGTCCAACGCCGTTGTAATGTTATTGAGTACCAAGCCAATTTTTGTAACTTTAAGACCCAAGTTTTTGATAATAAGGAGGAAGCGTTGTTGCAACAGCTTAACGACTGCCTTTGTTTCTTCAATCTCTCGTCTCTCTCGCATATGGTATTGTGTTGCTGTTCTGAGCATACCAATGAGTTCGCAGATGAAAGTTCTCTTTTAATGTAAGTTTCTCACGATAAAGTGTGCTTTTAGTCATGCCCATCTACGAGCTATATTTATTCCCTATGCAGAATACATGCACTAAAATTGGATTTTGACCTTAGAGATAGATAGAGCACGTGTAGAGGAAGCTATAGAGCCCTTCTAGGACCGACACCAACAACCCTGACATAGGCTATTTCTCTTATGCGCAATTTTTTCCAGGTGTCAAAAATGACATTTGAGCACATGAGAGTGTAGAGGATACCCTACCCATGCTAAGGATTAAGTTTCGTTCCGTTTGGAGACCTGTAGCTACACAAATTTGTAAGGATAAGGTTGCAGTAGAGAAAGTAGCTTTTGGTGTCTGACACACACTTGAGAATTAAATAAGTAGAAGCGACATAGACTTGGGTTTTTTGAGAGATTGACTATCTCTTGTAGCCTCCACGCACTGGTTGGGTCAGCTACATCCCACAAATTGACATTTTATGTCCATGGTTCTCTCTTTTCTAGCATTGATATGGTGAGGCTTGGCAGTCAGCCGACATTTTGGCGTTGTTGTAGGGGACGAGGCAACCTAAACTAAAGAAAAACCCAAAACACTCACTTGAATTCCCATTACTTCCTCTAGTTTGGGCTAGAGTAACACATTTTCTATCTTTATCACGGTTGAGAGGTGCTTGAGAGTAGAGATACTCGGTAAGGACCTCGGGAGCTTTTGATAGAAGGACGACTAGGTATAGGATCCTTGAGACTGGCTAGTGGTCTGTACGAGTGTTACCTAGATAGAAAGTAGGGATTTGAAACCGAAAGTTGCATTTTCCACTTTTTGTACTCTTTTTATGTCCAATAGAAGTAGGGTAAGTAGAAAACCATGAGGAGTACATCGGGTCGAAGGTGCATTGAAGAAAACAAAATAAATTGACAAGTCTCTATCTTCGGTGCGCTGAAGATAGACGGGGGGTTTCTGAGGCTAAATTGAGAAATTTAACTCGCAAGGTGGTCGACCAGCTTGTTTAGACTATTCTCATTGATTTTGAAAACATTTGGATCATTGAAATGTCTGGTCAAGCACAAAATTGGAAAAAATTCACAGACTTCAGAGAAAATCAAGAAGGAAAAGTCAAATCAGGCTAAAAGTTGAAACTAGGGTGTGGATAAATCCTAAAACTTGTGGGAAAATCAACCTGTGAAGAAAACAATCAAGCCTGCAAAAACCAAGGGGAAAGAGCCTCTAATGACAAAAACAAAGTGTAAGGCTAAATACAAAGAGTTGAAAAGGACCTTGAAAGAAATCTGTGATAAACATAGAGAAATCAATGTTCCATCTCACTATAAAAAATACACTTTGCAAGATCGCAGGATTGTTGTCGAGCAACCATTACGACAATCAACAGAATCGGGGAAATCCTATGAAGGGCAGAAAAATGCAAAACAAATCGACCTAGTAGAGCCTAGACCTATATTCATCGCTATGGATCTGTTGCAAGAAGAAGAAGAAATTCTCATAAGGACGTTGAGAGAATATAGAGATGTTTTTGCATGGTCATATAGAGATCTCAAAGGAGTGGATCCTACAATATGCCAGCATACCATCCCTATAAGAGATGATGCCAAGCCAAGTCATCAAAGGCTGTATACGTATAATGAGACCTTTGCCAAAAAAATCAAAGAAGAGATAGAAAACTCAAGGACGCAAAGGTTATCTATGAGATAGAACACACAGATTGGGTATCACCAATTGTTGTGATGCCTAAAAAAGAAGGCAAACTCAGAGTAGTGTGTGTAAATCTCAGAAAAGTGAACTCTGTCACTATAAGAGATAACTATCCTCTTCCCATCACTGATCACGTGCTAGAACGGGTAGCTGGCAAGGAAGCTTATAGATTTTTAGACGGCTTCTCTGGGTACAACCAACTGACAATAGATCCCAAGAACCAACATGATCCGTTGCTATATAATGAAATTTTTTTGCCTATAGAGTCATGCCCTTCGGCTTGACCAATGCACTGACAACATTCCAAAGGCTAGGAATATTTGAAAAATTTCTTAGAACTATATGGATGACCTCTGTGTGCCCTCCACCAAATAAGAAAGTCATTTTGAGAATTTACAATGTGTCTTTGAGAAATGTCGCTTATACAAGATTTTCCTACCATGAAAAATGCATTTTTATGGTTACCAAGGCAAAATTCTAGGACATATTGTGTCTAAAATTGGCATAGCCACAGACATGGAAAAAGTAGCAGTTATTGTCGAGATGGCTAGACCAACAACAGTCAGAGGGGTTCAGGCATTTATGGGACATTGTGGTTACTATCGTAGATTTATCTACACGTATGCATGATTGCTAAGCCCATTTATAGCATTATCACTCATTTTGAATGGATCAATGAATGTGAAGAGTCATTTCAAAAGCTTAAGCAAGCTTGACCTCAGCACCGATATTGAAAGCTCTTGAGTTTCTCTATAGGCTATATCTTAGCTTAGCTAGGAGAGGGGACCATGGATTTTCCTATCTCTTATGCTAGCCGACAACTAAACCTGGCAGAAAAGAATTATACAACCACGGAAAGATAAGGCCTTGGTATGGTGTATTCGGTCAAGAAATTCTGGCACTACTTGTTAGCCAACAAGTTTGTCTTTTTTGTATACCATCAAGCCTTACTCTATTTGGTAAACAAACCATGCAATACTGGAAGGATAGTAAGATGGTTCATCATCCTACTTGAATTTGACTTCACAGTGTTGGTTAAAAAAGGCACCACACACCAAAGAGTGGATCATCTATCGAGACTCACAACAGGGGAAGCACCTAAGGGGGTAGATGATGATTTGCATCTAGTAGACGATGATTTGGTAGATGCATATCTTTTCTCTGTGAAAATGGTTCCCTGATGATGGTCAAAAGACCTTTGTGACCCTAATGACCATCGTGCAAGTAGATTCTCAAATACTGATTCCCATTACACCACAACTGATTGAGCAATCGGCATTGTATTAGTTGCTGGCCGGACGGTTGTATCAAAAGAACAAGGATGGAATCCTGCTCATGTGCATCAATCTTGAGGAACAAGAAGCCTATTTGAGTCAAGCACATACCACAATAGTAGGACTACACTTTGCACAAGACCAAACCTTACAACGATTAACTTGGTTGGGGGTTTATTGGCCCACTATGAAGAAGAGCGTTCATCAATATGTGAATGAGTGCTCTCAGTGTAAAGTAAAAGCCACCATACCCCATGCCACACTATTCCACATTGCAACCACACCACAGTGGAGCGTTTACCTCGTAGAATATCTAATGAAAAAAATCTTTTTGAAAAACATGAGTAAAAGATGAAGGAGAGAAATAAAAACGGAAGCCGCCAACTATATCTTGATTGGAAACCAGCTCTATCAAAAAGGGAAAGACCAACATCTTAGAGTATGCGCAAATGAGAAGAAATATCTTCCTGTTTTAGAACAAGCACATGCAGGTCTAGCACGAGGTCACTTCTCTCGTGAAAGCACTACCTAAACTATATTGATGGCAGGTATATGGTGGTGGCCAACTTTATTTCTGGACGCAAAAGAGTTTGTTCGATGATGCGATGCACGTCAAAGAGCAAAAAAGCCGACAAGATTCGATAATATGCCATTGTGACCTATGATGGGAGCACGAGTCTTTCCTAAGTGGGGTATAGACTTCGTGGGACCAATCCAACCACCAGCTTACAAAACTCAGACACAATATATTATTGTGGCCACAAATTACTTAACCAAGTGGGCTGAGGCACGGGCCACCGGAAAGAACGATGCTAGAACCACTGCTGCATTCTTGTATGAATATGTATTCACTAGGTATGGACTTCCTGTTGAGCTTGCTAGTGATTGCGGATCGCATTTCCTTAATGAGGTGATAGAATATCTATTAGATGAGTTCATGGTAATCCATAAAAAATGTGCTCCCTAACCCAAGAGAATGGTCAAGTAGAACATACGAACAAAATTTTGAGCTTTGTACTAACTAAAATTGTTAGTTCAGATAGAACAGATTTGGAAATGCATCTTTATTTTACCTTATGGGCTTATTTAGTTTCCTTCAAAATAGCTTTGAACACGACTTCTTTTAATTTGATATATGGCATGGATGCGATCTTGCCAATGGAATTCCTATTACCCACTCTCAGAGTTGCTACTAAGTTAGAATGGAAGGGACATGAATTGTTGGAATGACTTGAAGATTTGGAACGATTGGATGAGCAACAATTAGCAGCCATTTGTTAACCACCTACAGACACCCTAACACCTTTGAGTCATGGATCGGGCTTGTCAGTCCTATAGGTACATAGGTGATCACTGATGAGAGGCGCACGACTTATCACATTATTTTGGCTATGATCGGCCACTGTGGGCACCCATGTGTGAATGGGTTAGATTCATATAAAAGGTCCATTTTCACCTAAAAATTCTTGAGGTGCATGCTAAAGAAGTGCTCTTTCTCTACCTCTACCTTCTTCTCCATTGTGTGCTCACGAGTGTGTGTGTGTGTGTGCGTGCTTGAGAGAGAGAGAGAGAGAGAGAGAGAGAGAGAGAGAGAGAGAGAGAGAGAGAGAGAGAGCATTGCAACAGTGGTGGATCCCTCTTCTTTGCGGCACGGAATCCATCATGACGGCAAGCATATGCGGTGAGTGACACACCATTGCCCCCTTTGAGCTTATTATGCTAGTCTGGTTGTGTGCTTCCAGCCATTCGTGGCTCGCACACAGTGCTCGACAAGTCCCTAGCCTCCAACACTTGCGATAGAAGTGCACATTTTTGGCACCGTTTCTGGGGATTGCCCTGCACCAAGCTCAAGGAGCACTCAGTGCTGCCTCGTGAAGCCATTCATTTCTGTCTTTTTTGGTTTTTTTTTTTGAGTTTTGACTAGATCTGTTAGTGCTGCAAGGTGCAACTTTCTGCAGGTTTTGTTAGATCTGTTTAAGCTCTATAATGTGAAAGTTTGAGCATGTTTGTTAGTGTTAGTAGCTCTATAATGTGCAGGTTTTTTGCAGTGGGTAGTGAGCAGCTTGTTAGTTCGTTAGTGTTGCAGTGTGTAATACTAATTAGTTCTGCTAGGCATGGAGCACATAGTTGTAGTTCTGACAGAGCTGCAAGGTGCAGCTGCGCATGTTAGGCAGGTGTTGACCGCTGGGTCAACAACACAACATAACTCAAGTTTCGTACCAAAGTCTTATCTTTTGCGAGTTGTGAAATGCTGCGGATTATGGCTATAAACGTCATTTGTAATGAGTAGTTATTCTAGTTTTAGAAGCCGGGGTGCAATGGCACTTCCAGATTGTAAATACAAAGCCATTTGACCTTTTCAACCCCACTTTTGGTTAAACCTAAGGTAGACTTAGTATATAAGGTACCTAGGTCATTTTGTAAGGAGACTTTTTAATCATAATCAAAACTTAACGCTGCCGTCTACTGTGTGTGAGAGAGAAAGAGAGTGAGCGTGAGCTTCATCCTCTCGCTACGCCCGGCTCGCTCAACACATTGGAGATCCGACTACACCATTGCGGTAGGCTCGAGGAGAGCTACGCGACAATGCCAAGCATTCCACGCGAAACGAAGGGCACACGCCGACGCATCTACGAGCTATTTGTGGCCGTAAGTGTATCAAACGATGTCTGTTTTCTGCGTGCTAGTAGTCTAGAGAATTATGGCGACATAAGCTACACATAGGTACTCATAAATTTCAGTTTCGAGCACTTTCAAATTCTGCTTTGTCATCCTACGCGTTTTCCGCAGATGGGTTTTGAGTGTAGAAGCTTAGGGACAGGTGTATCCTAGTGAGGGGATGGTGTTCCTTAAGTTTCGTACGAATCTGGCATGATTAGGTGAGTTACCTTCGGTATGTGTGTATGTGGCTAGGTGGTGTAGTTGAGAGTAGTGAGGTTCTTGATTGTGGTTTAGTTGGCCTTCCTGAGTGTTGTATGTGTAGGATGGTCTCAGCCTGACAAGCTACAGAGATTTCCTCCGTGTGCCTATCGTGTCATCTATGTCCTCGATTGACATTATGTTGATCTAGGTAGTGTTTGCATGCACTTCATGGGTGTTCACAACACAACATAACTCAAGTTTCGTACCAAAGTCTTATCTTTTGCGAGTTATGAAATGCTGCGGATTATGGCTATAAACGTCATTTGTAATGAGTAGTTATTCTAGTTTTAGAAGCCGGGGTGCAATGGCACTTCCAGATTGTAAATACAAAGCCATTTGACCTTTTCAACCCCATTTTTGGTTAAACCTAAGGTAGACTTAGTATATAAGGTACCTAGGTCATTTTGTAAGGAGACTTTTTAATCATAATCAAAACTTAGCGCTGCCGTCTACTATGTGTGAGAGAGAAAGAGAGTGAGTGTGAGCTTCATCCTCTCGCTACGCCCGACTCGCTCAACACATTGGAGATCCGACTACACCATTGCGGTAGGCTCGAGGAGAGGTACGCGACAACGCCAAGCATTCCACGCGAGACGAAGTGCACACACCGACGCATCTACGAGCTATTTGTGGCTGTAAGTGTATCAAACGATGTCTGTTTTTTGCATGCTAGTAGTCTATAGAATCGTGGCAACATAAGCTACGCATAGGTACTCATAAATTTCAGTTTCGGACACTTTCAAAATTCTGCTTTGTACTCCTACGCGTTTTCTGCAGATGGGTTTTGAGTGAGGGTTTTGAGTGTAGAAGCTTAGGGATAGGTGTATCCTAGTGAGGGGATGGTGTTCCTTAAGTCTCGTACGAATGTGGCATGATTAGGTGAGTTACCTTCCGTATGTGTGTATGTGGCTAGGTGGTGTAGTTGAGAGCAGTGAGGTTCTTGATTGTGGTTGAGTTGGCCTTCTGAGTGTTGTATGTGTAGGATGGTCTCAGCCTGACAAGCTACAGAGATTTCCTCCGTGTGCCTATCGTGTCATCTGTGTCCTCGATTGACATTATGTTGATCTAGGTAGTGTTTGCATGCACTTCGGGTGTGTGAGTCTCTCCCGTCCAACATTGGCGCCGTTGCCGGGGACACAAGGACCTAAGTAGGTTTCCTACTAACACTCATGTGATGGTTGCTTGATTTAGTTTCGGCTAAAAAAAGCGTTTTTCTTAAGTGGATCCGGAAGAGGATATTCTGCGATCAAGTGGATAGGAAGGAAGCGTGTGTCTTGCCAAGGGTCTGCGACTAGATAGGTTTAGTTAGGATCTGTGGATTAGAGTAGTTGTTGGTGGTCGAGTGATTTGTGAGGTGATAAAAGCATTTACTAGTCCGTGTGTGGCAGTGAAGTGTTTTTCTACTCATAGATGCAAAACCGCATATGATTTGTAGGAGTAGCTTTAGGTAAGTGATCCGATTTTGATCTAGAGCTATTCAGCATTGAATTATTTGCTAAAGTGCTTGATTGCATTTGAAATCACGGAAAAGTGTGCTTTTGAGGGTAAAAATGCATTAAACAAGCTTTTGTGGATATTTTTGTACGACTGACTGATGCTGTGCATATAAAAGAGCATTTGCAAGGGTTCTGTGAAGAAAACCTGCAATTCTGTAAACATAGACATCCTACGCGTAGGATGTCTCAAGGGGGTTCTGGAGACCAAATTTGAAAATTCTGACTGCACCAGTGGGTTCAGAGGATAGGATTTACCCTAGGAACATATTGACTTGGGTGTTTTTTCCTATTTTTGTAGACCAAAAGCCAAAAGGCGGAGTCAGAAAACATAAAATTTCAGAAAAGGCTTAAATTGAGTGATTTTTGCATGTTTTTGCAATTGTGAAGCATACTTGCACTTGCTGAGAGCATAAGGAAGCATCAGGGACACTTCAGTCTCAAAAAATGAGCAGTAGACATCCTACGCGTAGGATGTCTACAGGGTGATCTGGGAATTTTTTTTTGAAATTCTGAGTTGACCAGTGTGTTCAGAAGGTAGGTTTTACCCTATTTTCACCTGGAAAGTGGAAATTTGACCAAATTTTGACAGATCAAAGACAAAAGACGAAAATTGCCAGACATCCTACCCAAATTGTGCCCAAGGCATGATTTTTGAGACCAAACCATAGGGTGACTTCAGGTGCATGTTCTACATGTTGTATTGAGTGCATGTGATAAATTTCATCTCATTTGGGTCAGTGAAAGGAAGATTGAACAGACTTTAGCATTTTGATTGAAAAAGGCAAGAACAGCTGGTTTTGGGTTCTTTTGACATCCAAATTAAAATCTAAGCATATCATTGGGTTACTGACATCAAGGGGAAGTGTTAAGGCGGTTACGCCGCTAGCGGAAGCTAAATAGCGAGAACTCAACCAACAACAAAATTTGTCAGACGAGGAAGGAGCTTGACCCGCAGGCGCATGGAAACAACTAGGTGGGTGTCAAATCACCTACTCGACCTTCTAATGAAAATCACTACTAAGGAAATCAATTCTAAGTTCTAAAACACGCAAGTGACTGAAATCCGTACTACGAACGAATGCTATAGGAAACAGGATCTAGAATCATTGAATCGATCTCAAACTCAAGGGGAAGTCTATACACTAGGTAAGAACAACACCCTAAAGACTTGAACTGCAAATCAACCTATAACCACTCCGTGCGACAAACGCGTATGAAGACAGGCCAAAAAATACAGGTGACCGAAACTTGACCCCGATGGTACTAATGTGTAGCTCTACTCGTTGTGGTTCTATAGATATGCTGCACGCTCTATTCCGACACACGAGTTGGAAGAAAACTCACACCGAAGCTCGTAGGAACTTACCACACATAGAAGCCGATCGCGCGCACTCTTGGTATCTGTGCGTAGCTCTCACCGTTGCTAACACAATGGTGGTGTCGCTTCTCCAATGGCGGCCCCGTAGCTCGCGTAGCAAGAAGATAAGACTCTCTCTCTCTCTCTCTCAGACACAGTCACGGCGCTTAAAAACTCACTTTGATTAATAATTGAATCTCCCTTAGGTTACAAAACTTTGGCTTATATACCTCAGCCTTGGAGGTGAGAACATCTCTAATTATTTACATCAACAGGTGAAATTACTTCGGGATTACAAGCTGGAAACTCAATTGAGTCCCGTTACTTAATGAATGGCTCAAATCAAAATTAATGTCGGAAAGACATTTATTACAATCAATGGTTACAAAATGATGGGTGCGAGCAAAAATGTGGGTGTGATCCTCTGCTGGCTCAACACTCCCCCCCTCCACGTTCATGTCGTCCCTGACATGACTTTTAGGCTTGGTTAATAGAGTCCTGTTGTCTTGAGCATCTGCAAATGTGATTCGTAGCGTAGGTTGCCGATGGTCAAGGTTGGGCCGAATATTTTGCTTTCGTGAGTGAAAAAGCCGGTGTAGAAAGCTTCTTCGAATGTTTGCATGTGGAAGCTAGGCAAAAACATAATTCTTTGGTATAAGAGATGCAACACCTTTGGTGATGGCTGCAATGAAAGATCATACATCATATCCGTCACTGTGTCGGCCGTCGATAGTAGAGTCAAGGTAGTGGCTTTATCTGGCGCGAACACTTCAATGCCTGCTAAGAGAGTCCTGCAGATTTTCTTTAGTATCTGACACGAAAGGTCAGGAGAGCCAGTAAAGAGTTTGATGGTGCCCATTAGGGTTTTCACCATGTAGGCTTTACCTATTCTCTCTCCTTCCTTTGGTCCTGGCATCCTGGGATAATTAAGCCAATTTTGCTTCTTTTCTGCAATCCTGCCATGCTCTTTCCAGTTTCTGACTCTTGGCACCGAGCAGAAGGTTGCATTCTGCCGAATCTCCTTTGGAGCCTTTACCAAGTAGATGAGGTAGGCTGGGTATTTGTTCAGCCAACCTTTCCTCCATCTAGGTTGAGAATCTACAATCTTCTTTGATTGTTCATCCTTTGTGATGTCGCCTTCGTAAAGAGCGACATACTGCTCCTCCTCTATTCTCTTTTTCGTCTTTATCACTTCAAATTTCATCAGAGGGAAAGGCAGGCTGGGTTGCATCCACTCTTCATGGAGCACTTTTGTGTCTAAACCTTGAAGTCTAATGGAGATGAGGAGTCTCCTTTCCCATTCCATTTCCGCCTTGGCACTTTCCTCTGTTGACTTTTCTATTTGGGCCTGGAGCCTTTGTTCTTCTTCTTCAGAGATTCCTGAAGTCGAGGCCACTTCTTGAACTGGGGCTGGATCTTCAATTGTGGTTGCCTCTCCAGTTTCTGGTAGCTCTATGGCTGCTCCCCCTGCTTCTTCTTGTGTTGGCTCTGTTTCTCTTTTTTGTTGCTCTTGTAGGTCTTGGAGCTGTTTGCGGAGGGCCTCATTTTCTGTCCTTAGTGTTTGGTTTTCTGATGTGAGCCTCTCCTCTGCAGCCAATGATCCCTCCGCCATGTGCAATCTTTGCACTTGCCCTAACCTTAGCTCTCTTTGCAAACTTCTGACCTGATCTTCCAGATCTGGTACGAGGGCTCCCTCTTGTTCTGTTCCTGCTCTGCTAGCTCTAGGGATGGTCCTGAGTCTCGTGATTGTCCTTTCTTGAAGTTCGACTCTTTCCCTTAGCTCAATGAGCTTATCCTTGGCTGCCTCCAGCTCATCTTCTATTCGCTCCTTTGCTTCCTGTGAACTTGTTACCTCTCTTGAAGCTTCGGCTAGTTGGAGTATCAAGCCGTCTCTCTCGTTTTCTGCGTCGTAGAGTGATGCTTTATGACTCTCAGATTCAGTCATAGCATTCTCTAACTTCTTCTGCAACTGTGCTTCCTTTTGTTTTGCTGTCTCAATTGCTACTTCCTTTGCTCTGGATCTTTCTTTAATCTTGTTGAGCAGTTCATGCACCATGTGCATGTCTTTTTCATCTTCATCTGTCAACTTGACAGCTCTTTCTGCCACCACCTCCAATGGCTTCGGCTCTTCTAGTATGTTCTGTTCGTCCATTTTCTCTTCACTCTCCATTGTACCCTTTGTCTTTTCCTTCGTCCCTTTCCGATCATCTTGTTTTCGTAGGGATATCCCATAAACTGCCTCCAGGGCCTCTTCTTCACTGTATCCGATCGCTACTTCTGTTTCTATTTCTATTGTGGTCTTTTCCATAACTTCTGTTTCTATTTCTATTGTGGTCTCCTCCACAATAATTTCCGTCTTCTTCGGGCTTGGTACATCAGTAAAGGAGGGCTGATTGTCCTCAGTCATCTTGGCTTTCCCTTTGTTTGCTTGCCCGTCTTTCTCTCGAAGTTCAGTAGACTCATCTACTTCCTTCTTCTCCTTGTCGTCCTTTTTCAGCTCAGCTTTTAAAAGCTGTACTTCCTCTTCAGTATAAGGCTCGACAGGCTGCTGCTCCAGTATGGCCTCCGACTCCTCATAAGCTCTAATATATTGATCATATTGATCAACATGTGGCTTGGTAGAGCTGGTTCCGACTTTAGTGGGGTCTGGCACCCACATTTCTTCAAAGTCCCCCTTTAGAGCTCTTTCCGCTCTAAACTGCTCCACCAGCCTTTCCATTCTTGCGGCTTTTTGACTTTTGGTTTGTTTGGGATCAGCCTTCTTCTTCGCTTTCTTCTTGAGCGGCTCATCCATAGCCTCTTCAGGTTCTTAAACTATTTCTAGTTTTCGGCGTGCTCTTGTGGACGCCCTCTTGGATACTTCTTGCTGTTCTTTCTCTTCATCGGCTTCTCTAAGCCACTCATTCTGGGAGGGAACCCGTGGCCCTTGATCCCTAGCTCCAATAGCTTCATAAGCTATTCTTGTTAGGATTTCTCCTCCTCCTATGTACTTTGGCTTCTAGTTGTGCATGGCGATTACTTGCTCGTGGATGTATTGAGCATAATTTACCTCTTTTGGCATGTTGCTCTTCTGTGCCCATGTGATGGTTGTCGCAATGGCATGGGGTGGTGTAGTATACTTCTGCGGTCTTTTACTGCACACATGGAAAAACTGGTTGTATAATCGGCAAAGGGTTGCCGCTCGTTGATCTGCCATATCTCCGTAGGTTGTATTTTGTTTCTTTGCTCCATAGACCTCTATGGCCTCCCTTCTTTCTCTGACAGAACTCCCTTTGTTGTGCAGCTTCAATGCATCTGCAATGAGCTGTGGAGTGATCTGTACTTCAACTGTTTCTCCATCCATGGCTGTCAACGTGGCTTTCCCATCCTTCTGAATGGATGTTGCCAACTCATACACTCTTCTTGTGTCTACACCTGATGGTCTCGAGGTGAAGAACCTGTGTAAGTCAGCCTTTTCCAGGTATCTGCTGATGTTCTCTGATCTGCTATAATCCACTAATTCTCGTGGGATCATAGGTACATCGACCGATTGCCCTTGAGGATCTCTAAAAGTCCCCTGGTAGATCTTTATTCCCTCTTTTTCTAGTACTGCTTCCTCCAACCAAGTCTTGGTTGGCTTGAGGGTTTCTGTTGGAATATCAAAAGGTTCTGCTTCTGCAAGAGCATCCTTGATGGTTGGTCTTTTTCTCTTAGTTGCCGATGACTTAGCGGAATCCATGGATCCTGTAACTCCAATTACAGAAGTTAGCGTCTTTTTAGTACTGAAAGCCGAAATGAAGCTTTTAGCTATTCAAATGACTTGAAAATTGAAACATGAGCTATTCAGGGCCTAAGGATGCAATGTAGGTGAAAAAATATGCAAACTGGGCTCAAAAACATGCTTGAGACATCATACGCGTATGATGTCTTTTGTGTCAGAATGACTTCATATTGGTTGTGCTTGTAGCTGATAGTGTATACATGAGTGTCATATGCTTGGATTTGAGTTTGGATCCCATTTGGTCAAGTTTTGGCCAGTTCAGTCCAGTTCAGGCTCTTGGCAAAATTTTGAAAGGGAAATGAATTTTATGATCCAAATTGGATAAAACTTGGTGGTTCACCTTCAAATGGCATGTAGATCACTTCTGTTTGGTGGTTGAAGCTCTGAGGTGCCAAAATCACACAGTGAGACATCATACGCGTATGATGTTTTTTGGTGCATTTTTGGACCAATTTTCTCTATAAGCTTGGTTTTGGCTTTAGATAGGCTCATTCAGTGGATTTATCAAGTTTGGATAGAATTTGGACTAAAAATGGCTCTGGAGACATCATACGCGTATGATGTCTTTTTTGTCAATTTTTCATGGGATTGGTTCTGTGGACTCTCCATGTGCTAGTGAAGGACTGTTTATACTCAAATCTTGGTTTGGACTTGAATATGTTGGATTTGGGACAAAAATAGGCTTTGTATGAAGGATTTTCTCTTAATTGGGCTAATGGGGTGATCCACCTGACCAAATGGTTCCAAACTTCATATGTAGCATGTATTAGATATATATAATGGATGTATGATGACAAATGAGCATTTTTTGCTCTGTAAGTGCAAATAGACATCATACGCGTATGATGTCTTTTGTGTCAAAATGGTGCTTTTTGGTTCCAGATAGCTTGTAGATGTGTTAATCAACAATCCTACAAAGTTTCAATGAGTTTGGAGTTATTTTGACAAAATTAGGACCAAAAATCAATTTTATGGCCTACTTTGCGTCTTTTTGGCTTTCCTTGGGTTTTCTAACTCCAATTCTCATGATACTTAGTTCATAGGATGTGATTAACATGTGGAATGAGGCTATGCACTCAAATGTTGAAATGGATGTGAAAATCATGTTGTGAGACATCATACGCGTATGATGTCTTTTCTTGAAATGTTGGTCTTTTTGTGCAAAGAATGCTTTGTGCTAGTGCCCTAAGCCCTGCTAACTAGTTTTCAGCTTAAAAAGTCATCAGTTTAGCTAAAAAGCCCCCTTATAGGCATTTCAGTCTCCGAAGTCGTCTATTTGCCTTGGAGTTGAATTTCTTGAACTTTTCTTCTCGAGAGTTGCATTTCCAACTCATTGGATATGTTGTGAAGCCACCTATTTGGTTGAACTTGACTTTGGCTCCCCCTTCTCTATCTTTCTCCATTTGGTTGCCCGAAAGCGTCTTTTTCACCATCGGTAAGTGAATCAGCTTTCTTTTGGGTTTTGCTTGCAAACATAAGTCATCCATGTATATTTGAAGCTGCTTGTGAAGTTTCATGTCATTTGGTCGTCAATTTTAGCCGTTATGCCAAAATGACGCTTTGTGTGTCCGCAGCCGAATCGGTTGTTCCGACCTACTTTTGGTGATCCAAACCCGGAGATACTCCATGGTTGCATTGACCTCGATGTTGTTAAGCTTCCTGAGAAGTTTTGTGTCGTTCTGACAACTTTTTTCTGTTTGTCTCTTGCAGGCTTTGTTGACCTAGGGTTTTTCCAGTCGTTCTTTCTTGAGCTTTGAGTGCTAGAAACTCATCTTCTATACTAGGGTAACCCACCTCTAAGTTCTTGCAAGGTTTGGTTAGGCGGTTGTGCCCCTACCTAGCGTTCCTCCCCATTCCCCGTATGCTCTCGTTTCTTGGTTTTGGTGAGTTTTCGCGACAAAAGTTAACAATAAGCATCAAAAGCTTATGGCAACGAGTCTACCTCTCATGTCTGGTGTCCTCTGAGCTCTCGTAGCAGTCGTAGAAGGCGGTAGAAGGTCGGATGCTCCTGTGTGCTCTTTGCTCTCTCCAAGAAGGTAATAGTGGAAATGAGCTTCATAGTGAAGTGAAAAATACTTAACTTCGGGCTTCCCGGATCACTTGGTACCAAATTTGACATGTGCTTCTATCTCGTCGTGAAATGCACTTTAGGATTTGAAATTTCTCAATTTGGACTCCGTTTGACCTGTTTCTGAGAAATCTGTCCACTTTGCCAAAATTCTGTCATTTCGGGCTTTCCGCAACTTTTTCAGAATTGTACCCAATTTTATCCTGGGTTGCCCTTGTCATTAGGACCATCACCGTCTATTCTTTTCTTTTTTCCGATCTCATTTCACCTGCTTTTTTATTTTTCTTTTATTTTTATTAAGAAAATCATAAAAAATAAAAGAAAATAGCAAATTGAAGCCAAAAAATTCCAAACATACACGATAAATAGCTGGTAACCCTGTGTATATGAATATACACTTCTTTGTGATTTCTGGACTTGGATTACCACTTTTTTCCACTTTTTAGCTCCAAAAACACTCTTATTTAGTGATATTTACACATCTAGAGACCCAAATTCATCATTTGATCTCTTCTTGTTGCAAAACAAGGTATATAAGGACATAAATATTATCAATATCCGCAATCAAACATAAAAAATTGCAAAATCATGTAAGACACTGCCCTTGTAATATAATTTTTGTTTTTCTTTGTTTTTTCCGCTTGTAGCTGCTTTGTAGCTCCTGTATACCTCCCCCCCTCCTAGTCTGAGTCCTCCCGGATGACTATGAAGTGTCTGTGGGTGAAGCATTGTAGTTGTTTTGGTCATAAGTTCCCAGTGCAATTGTAGAGCGATGATACAACAGTCTTTCCAATAAAGCTGCTCTTTGTTTGATTGATGGATTGGTGGTCGGGTTTTGGGTTGGTTTTGGCAGTTTGGTAGTAGAATCAGTAGATAGATTCTTCGTTACCTTGCTGTCTTTTTTCACAATCCAAATCTGCTTCCGCTTTGCTTGTGCCTGCCACAAACTCTTTGTGACCCAAACCTGCTTTGTTCTGTGTGTTGATTTCCTTGGCTTGAAATACCTATGAGTTTCCGTGGCTTGTACTGAAGGGAGTTCCTGTTTACAAATCTTTGGGATCCAAATTTGCTTGCTGTAGCTTTGTGCCGTCATGAACTTCTTTGGAATCCAGATCTGTTTCACTGTCCTTGATTGTCGGGGATCACTCTGTTGTCTGGTATTGAAGACTCTGTTTGTGTTTTCTGGCACAGCCTTTTTTGGTCTCCATACCAACGTTGACTCCGTTTTATCCCAAGGTCGAGCTGTTATATTATTGCTTGTCTTCCTTATCCAATGTTGAGAGTTCCTCGTCGACGAGCAATCCAGTTGTGTAGAAACTTTTGGTTGCCATTGCTTCTTCTTTTTCTCTGTTTGTTGTTTGCCCTTGTCCGTGGATTCTTCCTTTGGAGTTGGCGCTGCTCCTTTGGTGAACTTAACTGATTGACTTTCACCTTCGTATTTGATAAGCACTGATTTAGAACTCCAGTCAATCATTGCATTGTATTGCTTCTGCCATGTTTATCCTAGCAATAATGGATGTTGTGTCGCTTGGTCTTCAACCACGTAAAACATATGAGGATACACATAATGGTTAATCTGTATATGTAAAACTGTGCATCCGAAAGTTTTGATTGAATTCTCAGAGTAACTTTTTAACTCTTGCTTGGCAGTTTGTAATGTCGTGTCATTTGTCAATTGTCTATACAAACTGAGTGAAAGTAGGTTAGCTTGAGCTCCTGAATCCAATAGTGCTCTGGCTTTAATTTGGTTGGTCCCTACTTTGCATTCAATGATGGGTTCTTCTTTGTCATTCCCCATTTCTGTTATACTAACTGCGTTTATTCGTATTGCTCCTTCATTGCGCTGTTTTTAAAACAGTAGTCTTCTTTTCTCCATTCTTTCCTTCGCCTCAGCTTGCGCTTCCTCTACAATCTTTTTCTTTTTTTGGACACGCAGCTTTTCTTGATGTATTTTGAGAAGCATGTCTTGTGTTAGCGGCAACAGATACTTTTTCACTCTGCATCCACTAATCCAATTGGGCATTTCTTCTCCGTCTAATGTAGCAAGCTTGACGGCTCCACTTCGTGATAGATCTTTAATCACCAGAGGTCCCATCCCTCGCTTTTTAAGCTTCTTAGCATGCTGTTTCAGAGTGTAAACTAGGACATAGTCCCCAACTTTAAACTCTTTAGTCCGCACATGCTTATCGAAAAATTCCTTTTGTCGCCTTTTTTGAGCGTAGATGGAAGCTACTGCTTTTAGGCGAAGCTCATCTAGCTTTTCCAGGTCATCTAATCTATCAGAGAGCTCGTGCCCTGTCCACTCTAGATCCTTAGCCACCCTTAAGGTTGAAATCAAGAATTCTATTGGCAAGATAGCATTTAGCCCAAAAACCATGTTATATGGGGTCGTTCCTATGGATGTTTTATACGCCACCCTATATGCCCATAATGTTGAATGTAACTTTTGGTCCTAGTCAGTTCTCGACTCAGATACAATCTTCGTGAGGACCGTACATATGGTTTTGTTTGTTGCTTCAGCTTGTCCGTTTGCTTGTGGATGATACGGGGCTGATTTCCTATGGATTACAATGAATTCATCTAGAAGGATCTTTATCACTTCATTTATGAAATGTGTGCCTCGATCACTCACAATTTCTATTGGCAATCCATATCGTACAAAGACGTATTCATACAGAAATTGTGCCGTGGTCCTGGCATCTGCTTTTTGAGTTGCCTTTGCTTCGACCCACTTTGTTAGATAGTCTATAGCCACAATGATGTATTGTGCATGAGTCTTATATGCAGGAGGTGAAATGGGTCCGACATAATCAATCCCCCATTTTGCAAAAGCTCTTAACCCCATCATTGGTCTAAGCGGCATATCATCTCTTTTAAGTGGTACTTTGGTCCGCTGACAGTCATCACACCGTTTAACGTATTCCTCAGCGTCCATATGTAATGTTGGCCACCATATTCCTGCGGCTAAGACAAGTTTTGCTGTCTTATCACCTGAGAAATGGCCTCCACCTACTCCTCCATGAGCTTGCTCCAGGATTATCACATACTCAGACTCTGATGCGCAAATCCTAAGCTGGTTGTCTTTACCTCTCTTATAGAGTTGATCTCCTATTAAAGCGTAATCTCTAGCTTCTGTCTCTACAGATTTCTGACGAGCTTTTGACGTTCCTTCTGGGAAAGTTCTATTTGTGAGATATTCAACAATATACTGACTCCATTCTGGAGCGATCATTATCTGATATAATGTCGAATACTCGGCTGGCGGTTTTGATGAACATACAATACATACAGTGACATATTCATGTACGCTTTCTTTCATTCCTGGCCAATAGACTCCCAATTGTAACAAATTCCTATATGTGTTCCTTCTTGAACAATGAAATGCACATTCCTGAACATGTGCTTCGCGCAGATATATATTATATTCCTCAGGATTGATGCATAGTCGTAAAACATGATCATTTCCCAATTGATACAACCTTCCTGCAACCAATTGAAGATTCTTGGATTGCTGAATAGCAATATGTTTCAGGTTGTATTCTCTTCTATCGAACTCTCCTCCATAGGTTAATAGGTTAACGACATTTTGAGACCACTTAGGTATCATTTCTATGTTGAACAAGTACGCGTCTGGCATGTCGTCATCTACTCCTATAGGGTCTTCTCCATTCGTCAATCGCGAAAGATGATCAGCTCTAAGATGTGTTTTTCCTTTCTTTACTACTACCGTGAAGTCGAATTCCAGTAAGATAATGAACCATCTCACTATTCTCCCGGTATTGCATGGTTTATTCACTAGGTAGAGCAAGGCTTGGTGATCCGTAAAAAACACAAACTTGTTGGCTAGAAGATAATGCCGAAATTTTTTCACAGCATAGATCATTCCTAATCCTTCTCGCTCTGTTGTGGTGTAATTCTTCTCTGCATGGTTGAGCTGTCGACTGGCGTAACAGATAGGAAAATCCATGTTTCCTTCTTCTGGCTGAGCCAGAATACATCCTATTGCATATGCCGAAGCATCTATATGCACATGGAATATCTTCTCCCAATCTGGTGATTTCAAGACTGGAGCAGTAATGAGTGCCTCTTTCAATTTCTTGAACGATTCCTCACACTCCTCTGTCCATTCAAAGTTCACTATTAGCCTGTAAAGTGGTTGGTCTATTATAGCGTACATGTAAATGAATCGTCTATAATATCCGCAATGTCCCATAAAGCTCTGTACTTGTTTTGCATTGGTTGGTCTAGGCTTATCCACGATAACTTTTATCTTCTCTAAATCCGTGGATATTCCGTTTTGTGAGACAATATGTCCCAGAATTCTGCCCTGTCGGACCATAAACACACATTTATCAGGATTGAGACAAATGCGATATGTCCTACATTTCTCAAATACTTTTCTTAGGTGTTCTAGATGCTCATCTCTCAGTAGAGAATATACACATAAGTCATCCATGTATATTTCTAGAAACAACCTTAAGTATTCTTTGAAAGCATGCGTCATCAGCCTCTGGAAGGTTGCGGGAGCATTGGTTAGACCAAAAGGCATAACCCGATAAGCATAAATTCCCCACTCCGTTGCAAAAGCTATTTTATGTTGATCTTCCAGTGCTATGGCTAGCTGGTTATATCCTGAAAAACCATCAAGAAAGGAGTATGCTGTTTTTCCTGATACACGCTCTAGAACATGATCAGTTATCGGCAGGGGATAATTGTCCCTGATTGTTGCAGCATTCACTTTCTTTAAGTTGACACACACTCGGAGTTTTTCGTTCTTCTTAGGTACTACCACAATCGGAGATACCCAATCAGTGTGTTCAATCTCGTATATGAATTCAGCTTCCATTAGCTTATCTATCTCTTCCTTGATTCGCTTAGCAAAAGTATCATTATATGTGTATGGTCTCTGTCTGCTAGGCTTTGCGTCTTGTTTCAGTGGGATTGAGTGTTGGCATATCGATGGGTCAACTCCCTTTAAGTCCTTATAAGACCATGCAAACACATCCCTGTACTCTCTGAGAAGACTCAAAAGTCTCTCTTCCTCGCTTGGAGACAAATCTGTGGCTATGTACACCGGTCTAGGCGTCTCACCTGGAGCTGCTAAATCAACTTTTTTTGCATCCTCCGGTCCGTCATAAGATTCGTTCTCCTTCCTCTCTCGAATAGGTGGGGTTAATATCACCTTCCTATCCTCTATTGTGAATTTCCTATAGTGAGAGGGAACATCCATGTTTTCCTTGATTTTGACGTTTTCGTCCTCTCCACTCTCAATTTCTGTCGTCCAAACTTCCTTCAGAGTTTTCTTGAGCTCTCTGTACTTGTTTCTACGTTCTAACTTGGACTCCGTGTATTCTCTGTTGCGCTTGTTCTTTTCTGATTTTTCTGTTTCAGTTTTCGTTCTATTCTTTTGAACTTGATTTCTTGAGCCTCTTTTGTCTTTTCGTAAGCTCTTTTGATCACTGCCTCTCATTCTTCCAGAAATCTTATCCTTAACACAATCTTCAGCCTTTACTAGCATTAGGAATTGATTTTTTCCTCTTATTCTAGGCATCGGATTGGTTCTAACCCCTTTTGTTTTTTTCTTTGCTCTATAGTGTTTCTGGCGTTGTTTAGTTTGGTTCGGAAAATCATAAAATTGGACATCCGTTATAGTTTCGTCGTTTCCGCTTGAATTGTCCGTTGACTCGTTGTCTGCTTCATTTCCCCACTCTGGATGATTCGGAATGTCGTGAAACACCTCTTCTTCATCTTCCTTTTCCAGTGTATCGTTCTTTTCAGTTTCATTTTCGAGTACAGTTCTCAACATGAAATACAGAACCACGTCGTACCCGTCCTTGTCGCAAAATTTCGTTGTGGGACCATCCGGAATTGCACAAACATCTAGGGTTGCTAGAATGTGTGTCCATTCTAATGGTTCAAACGTGTCCTCTGGAAAGGGTTCTCTTACATAAGTTTCATCTTCGATAGCCCTTTCTAAAACACATTCTTCTCGTTTCAGACTTCCACATTTCGAAGCTCCACACATCCATAACTCCTTGGGTTTACCTAACCAAGCTGGAAATTCGGATCCCGCCAAAGTAGCTGAATCAAACTCCTCTACCGGTGTTTGGTTCACATCTTTGTAGCTATGGTCTTTCAGGTTCACACGTGTAGTGGTTTCCATATTTCTCAAGTATATGTGATCGTAGCCCCAATCTTGGACCATTTTCAACTGTCTCATGAATGGTCTTCCCAATATGATATCATAGTTATTCTCCTTGGCAAAATCGACAATAGCAAAAGTATGTTCGTATTCAATGCCGCAAGAAGTCACTACAACTTTCTCTAATAACCCCATAGGTTTCTCCATGTGTCCATCTGCTAATTGGAGTTTCAACCTAGTCTTCCTTATTGCTGGTTTCCCCCATTTTTTCCAGATTTCTTTTGTAGCAATGGCTACCCCTGCTCCGCTGTCTAGTATTGCCATCGTCTTCACTCCTTGGAATTCAACTGGTAAGGTTGTATTCCCCTCTTCACCTTCGCAATACTCTCCGACCTTGTTTAAGGGTACAGGCTTAGCGTTCTTTTGTGGTTTGCTCAGCTCCTCTATGCTCTCTTGCAATCTCGATGTTGGATCTTTTATCCCGAATTTCTCCAAGCATTTTCCTACAGTGGTCCACATATGTGGTCTTAGCCTCAAAAGCTCAGCTAGAGTGATAGTGCATGTCACTGGTGTTGACAAAATCTCTATCAATCCTTGCGAGTCCATGACTTTTTCTGATGAGATTTTTCGTGAGGGAAGTGCTCTAATCTCGGATTTTGCTTCATACTCTCCTAAGTATGAAGGTAAGGTTTTCAGTGAATGAGGTTTGCTCTCCATTGTTCTAACAGAGCCCCCATCTCCCCAGTAAGATTGCAGATCCAAGTCCACTTGAGATCCTGCCTCAAATTCCACTATGGGAGGATTCCTGATGTCCTTTTCCCAATTTGTCTGATTAGCTTGGCAACTTAGCTCGTTTGCAAAGTTTGCCTCTCTCACTTGTTTCCAAAATTCATTGTAATCATCATCTCTTCCGTAAGACCTCTGTATGACTGGATGAAAACTCTCTATCTCCTGATCGGTTGTGTTCAATACTATGCGGTCATCCTTTTGTGTATTTTCAGGCTTTTGTGCACTGGGAGTCTTTTCAGCTAATCGGGAAACAATAGTCTCTTGCTGAACTGGGTTTTCCTTCCCACAATTCATTGTTTCTTTTGGTGGTTCTAATAAGGCTTGTGCAGTCTCGATCATTCTCTGGCACATTTCAAGTCTCTGCTTTTCCAATTCCGCGTTTGGGTATGTCATCCACCTCTGTTCTTGTGTTTGGTTGTTCTTTAACCTAGCTTCGTAAGCTCTCATCAGTGCGCCCAATGGTTCGTGTACTTTGTCGACTAGCACTGATCCCCCTGAGCTTAAGCTCGTTGTTTCTTTGATTCACTTTTGTTTCGTTCTTTCCGGGCTCATCTCTCGTTTCCCGTTTTGACTCTCAAGTTTTTCTAATCTAGCTTTAGTTTGCTTTAGTTCCTCAGCTAGAATAGCTTCTTCACGTTCTTTTCTCAACTTCATGCGTGCTTTTCTAGCTTTCCATGTGTTTTTCTGACTCCGCGGTCCTTGACTAACCACTTCAGTCGCTAACTTTCCATTCTCAGGTTCTCTAGTGGTTTTCTTAGCTTGAGCTCTAGTAACAACTTGCGTTGGTATCAGAGTTTCATTTTCAGATCCACTGCTGGTAAGAATAGTTTCTAGCATATTCAATGTCGTCTTTTGCACTTTGTTTGGATTCTTTGAACAATCCTCAATGAAGTGAGTAACCCCACACTCAGTGCAATAAGCGTTAATTCTAATGATTTCCGTATGTGGGCAAACATTCATCAGATGGTCACCCCCACACTTGTAACAGGGTCCTAGTGCTGGTCTTGGTCCCATTTGATTCGTCCTTTGTGGATAGGATGGTCTCTGTCCTGTTAACCCTCCATGAGCTATGAACATCAATGTTCTTGCGTCCAAATTGTATCTCTCTTCATCAGAAGCACTTGTAACTGTTGGTGTTCCAACATTGCCAATCATGCCCCATGGTTCTGGTTGTTTTGGTTCTTCTGGTAGGTAATACACTGTCGGAGACATGTGTGCACCCGATTCTTCATAATAGGCTTGAACAGGAACTAAGGCTTGTTCTTCCTGATTCTCTAAGGTTGGTGCATATCTAACGCCCACTGGTCTTGCTCCTGGTAAAGGTGGTTGTTGTCCCAATACCGGTTGCGGTCTTTCTATCCCCATAGGTCCTGGTACATTTCCCGTTGGGTATCGAGGTACTGGATGTATCTGAGGTGGTGCTAATTGAGCAGGAGGTGCATACTGGCGCTCCCTTATATACCCTTTGTTGTAATAACACTCCTCTGTTGGATGATTTGTCCATTTTTGTTCAATAGCACACCATTTCAGTGGTTTTGGCAATTGTTTTTGGTATGGTGCCATCCTTTTTAGAGCATCTTCTATCATTTGCTCTACATTTGGCATGGTTGTTGTTTGAACATTCTTTTTAGTGGTAGTCTCGCTCGCTACGGAGGAGGAGCTACTAGATGCAAAATCTGTATCCGTTGACACCTCTCCATAAACCGTATAGTTATCCACTAAGTACAATGCCAATCTCGTTACTTGCTCGAAACTTGTACAAGCTTTCAAGTGCAAGTCCTTCTTGAGAGTGTCGTTCCTCAGTCCCTCAATAAAGAGAACAGATAGTCTGTCATCTTGTGGTCGTTCACGTACTGGACATCTCTCAATGTATTGTTTGAAGCGAAGTGAAGCTTCCTTCACCTTTTCGTGTTCTCTCTGTTTAAAAGCATATATTTGTGAGACCGTATTGTGCTTAATCCCTCGTTTTGAGAATTCCTCAGCAAACTCTCTTAGCAAATGGTCAATGTCATGGAATCCCCCTATGTTCATTGGTTGAAACCATGTCAATGCAGTACCTTCTAGAGTAAGACCAAATCCCTCGTATTGTGTATGGAAATCTGTTATCTGCTCAGCTCTTAAGACTTGCTTAAAGAGTGACACATGTGCATACGGATCTCCTGAACCACCATACTTCTTTGGCATACACTTGGCTACTTGAGATGGTCTCATACGTCTATGATCTGCTACCAATCTCATTGCTCCTGTGTCTCGACTAAAGCTTTCTCTAGCATCGTGGACTTCATGGGTTACCCTTGTCGGTTCCCCCGCCCTGAATCTACTACTGGGAGGTAAATGTGATGGTTCCGCTTCAAACCTTGGACCTGGAGTGGTATAGGTGGGGATTGGAACTGCACTACCTCGATTCGTCTCCATTGACTCTCTGGAATGTAATGATCCCATTGGTCCGAGCGTCGAGTCCCAAGGTTGACTGAAAGAGTCAGCAACCTGAGTTCTTTGTCCTCCTGTTGTCCTTGAGTTTTGCACTCCAGTTGTTGGTGCTGGTCTATGTGAGCTAGAAGTAACATAATACTGATGTAGTGGTCCCCCAAAGTATGTATATCCTTCTAATTATTTCTTGCCCATTGTTGAGTATTGCCTGCCATACTTATCGTAAGCAGCAATTTTCACTTCCGATCCCTCTGTGTAGGTAAAGACATAGAGTCTTTTTTTGTCTGTCAGCTCTCCGGTGTAGGGTTCTTCACATCTATAATAGAGATCTTGCTCCCCATTATTATATTTGTATAGCCCCACATAGATGTTATCAGTGTTGATCCTTGTAGTTTCATTCTCTCTTCTTAACCTCGCATTAGGGAAGTTCATTATTGGTGCTTTCTCCTCGAGTTCTTCATCTATTTTGGCTTTGGTGCCCATCAATCCCCACTTATCCACAACGTTAGGGTTTAGGACTACCAAGTACATGGTACCCTCGTCATCTAGATATCTATCTCCGCTATAGCTCACAGGCACTAAGTCCTTGAACTCACTAGGTCTATCTTCTATCTTTACACAATAGCGTTCCATTCCGTCTTTGTACATCTTTGCACCTTGCTCATTGTCGTACTGATATTTTATGAACAATAGCTTCATTGTGGCGGAAAGGTTTGATGATCCTGCTGCCATATTTTCTCTGTTGTTCCTGTTCGAGTGTTCGGTGAAAATCTCGTAAGACCTCTCCGAAGAAGTATCAGAAACACTTCCTTCAAAGATCGGCTCTAATGGTTGCACCCAACTTTGGTTTACACTTCCCTCGGTTGATATGACACTTGCTGGTTCCCCTTGTTTTGGTTGATTATTCCGGAGATTCCTGCCCGATCTCAAATTCATCAATTCCCCTGAAGGACTTTAACTTTTCCGTTTCGGCAATTTGTTTTCCCCAAGTTTTTGTGGTCAGAATTGATCCAAACTGACTGATACTTGGTCAATTGTTTAATCTTGTCAGTTGGACAACTTCTGTTTCATCAAGTGAGAATTTTGTCGCAGTTATGCTGAAAAAGACATTATACGCGTATGATGTCTTTTTTCATAGATTTTGACTATTTTGGTTATGCTCACTGTCAGTGGCCCCTTTATGCTCTGTTCACTCACAAAATTCAGTTTGAACTCTGTTTGAGCAAGTTATGGCTAGTTCAGGCTTTTTTTGGCAATTTTCTGCTTTTGACTTGTTTTTGGGTCAATTGTTATCCAAATGGGATGAAACTTGAAATATAACCTCTAGACAGCTATTACAATGGATCTGTGTTAACAATGTATCAAAATATGCCCAAAATTAGGTCAAAGACATCATACGCGTATGATGTCTTTTTCATCAATTTGGGTCCAAACTTGATATTTATGCTTCCTACAGTGCCTGTAACAATCTTGTCAGGTCAGATATCAAAAATAAGCAGTGGATGTGCCAAAAGACATTATACATGTATGATGTCTTTTGTCCCAGATTTTGACTATTTTTGGTTTTAAGCCTTCTCCAATGTTTATAATTGAGTTTCAAGTGTTTTTGTCAGGTTTGAATGTAAAAACAAGATTTGAATCCAAAATTTCCTATTCTTTGCGTTTCTTGGACTCCGACTTGTCTTTTTGGGTTTCTTTCAGTGTTAATGCTCTTGTTTTAAGTTGATCTTAGGGTAAAACCCCCCTTCTCAACACTCTGGTAAAGTCAAAATTTCTGTTTTGGTCCTAAGACATCATACGCGTATGATGTCTAAAGTTGCAGATTTCCAGTTTTTCAGCACAGAACTCTTCCAATAGCTCTTTCAAGTGCTCAGCAACAATCAGTTACACAGAAAATTTTTCTGAACTTTGTTTATTGCATATTTCACTACCAAAGCGACTTTTTCAGTGATCTAACATGCAATCAAACACATCAAGCAAATAGAACACCAATTGATAGCTCTGGATCAGGATCAAATCAGGCCCTACCTAAGCTACTTCTAATCATAAAATGGATTTTTTGCAATTGAAAATATAAAGAGATTTACTACCACACAAGGAGTAGCAAATGATTTTTATGTTAACAACCACTTAAACACCATAAAAAACAATCTAATCTAAGCTAAACTAAAAATACTGTCAACACGGAAGACCCAGGAATACCCCACTTCCTAGTATCTCTCGAGACCTTCGGAGTCCACCACTCCTAGATCTTTTCTAACTAAAGTATACAAAGTAGTTTATACGACTCACCTCGTAGGATTAGTCTAAGGTCACCTACTTAGGGCTCTCGTCTTCGGCAGCGGCGCCAAATGTTAAGGCGGTTACGCCGCTAGCGGAAGCTAAATAGCGAGAACTCAACCAACAACAGAATTTGTCAGACGAGGAAGGAGCTTGACCCGTAGGCGCATGGAAACAACTAGGTGGGTGTCAAATCACCTACTTGACCTTCTAATGACAATCACTACTAAGGAAATCAATTCTAAGTTCTAAAACACACAAGTGACTGAAATCCGTACTACGAACGAATGCTATACGAAACAGGATCTAGAATCATTGAATCGATCTCAAACTCAAGGGGAAGTCTATACACTAGGTAAGAACAACACCCTAAAGACTTGAACTGCAAAATCAACCTATAACCACTCCGTGCGGCAAACGCGTATGAAGACAGGCCGAAAAATATAGGTGATCGAAACTTGACCCGGATGGTACTAATGTGTAGCTCTACTCGTTGTGGTTCTATAGATATGTTGCACGCTCTATTCCGACACACGAGTTGGAAGAAAACTCACACCGAAGCTCGTAGGAACTTACCACACATAGAAGCCGATCGCGCGCACTCTTGGTATCTGTGCGTAGCTCTCACCGTTGCTAACACAATGGTGGTGTCGCTTCTCCAATGGCGGCCCCGTAGCTCGCGTAGCAAGAAGATAAGACTCTCTCTCTCTCTCTCAGACACAGTCACGGCGATCAAAAACTCACTTTGATTAATAATTGAATCTCCCTTAGGTTACAAAACTTTGGCTTATATACCTCAGCCTTGGAGGTGAGAACATCTCTAATTATTTACATCAACAGGTGAAATTACTTCGGGATTACAAGCTGGAAACTCAATTGAGTCCCGTTACTTAATGAATGGCTCAAATCAAAATTAATGTCGGAAAGACATTTATTACAATCAATGGTTACAAAATGATGGGTGTGAGCAAAAATGTGGGTGTGATCCTCTGCTGGCTCAACAGGAAGCTGTGGGACAAGTCTGGGGTCAAACATGCCAAAAAGACATCTTACGCCTAGGATGTCTTCTGTGTGATTTTGGACTCTAAACAAAATTCTGAGCATACCATAGTGATCAGCACCTTAAGGAGAGTCTGTGGTTCAAATTTGGGGCAATTCTGAGCAGTTAGACATGCTACGTGTAGGATGTCCAAGGCATGATGTAGAGGCCAAATTCAAATTGTGGACATAGCTGGGTGTTGTATAGCCTTAGGCAAGCCCCCTAGGCAAATTTGGTCGAATTTGGAGTTGATTTGACTTAGGAATTCATCAGAACAGACATCAGGCTTCTGGAGCATATTCTTGATCATTTGACCAACCTATAGGTGTCAGAATCAAAAAGTAAAAATAGCTGTGAGCTTAGCACATCAAGGGGAAGCTACAGTGCAAGTTTGAGCTGAAACAGAGCAAAAAGACATCCTACGCGTAGGATGTCTCCAGCTTGATTTAGGACTCCAAACCAACCTATGAGCACACCACTGTGATCAGCACATCAAGGAGAAGCTTGGGTGAAAATTTCAAGTCATTCTGAGCAAAAAGACATCCTACGTGTAGGATGTCACAAGGCCATGTTTAGGTCCAAATGAAATTCTGAGCATACCATTGTGTTGCTGGACTTAAGGGGAGTCTCTGGACCAAATTTTGTTAAATTCTGAGCATATAGACATCCTACGCGTAGTATGTCTTCAGGCCAGTTTTAGGGTCCAACTGTAATTTTGACCATACAAAAGTGTTCACAGTGTCACAGAGATCCCAAATCTTCTTTTAAAATTGAATTTGGACTCATTTTGACCATTCTAAACTGCATTTCACTGTTTTGGCCATAACTTTCACAAACGGTATCGGATTGGAAAAGTTTTTATATCAAAACGTAGCCTGAGAGCGGCTCTACAGATCTTAGAGTAAAACTTGAAATGAATGCATGCCAACAGCAACCGTTGAGTTCAACTTTGAAAAAAACATTGTTTAAGGCCTCAAAATGCATCCGGAAGTCAGGGGTGTCTGAAAGCGACAATTTGCGAGAATTGTGAGAAAACGGTTGCGGTTTTGGACATAGTTTCAACTTTTCCCTAACCAAAGGACTTGAACACAGTGGACTAAGTCTACTTGAACCAAGCAAAAGCTCTTAAGCCCAGAAATCATGTCTACCCTAGATTCAAACGCAGCTTACACAAGCTTGGAGATCCCGACCATAGAGGAATATCCTCCCACAATGGATCTTCCAAACTTGCAATTGATAAAGACCCATCTTGTTGAGAGAGTTTGGATGATTGGTCATGAGAGTGAAGGACAATATAGATACATTGACGACAATGAGGTCAATCTTTATAGGTGCTCAGATCCATACCTAGAAGAGATAACGGATTACAAGCTCTTATATGTCTACACATACGGAGTCGACTGTCAATGGAGATCTATAGTTGTCGACAAGTATGGACGAGAATACAGAGTTATAGAAAGCACAAATCCACAGATTGTACTAGAAAGAGGTGGATATTTGGTCAATGAAGGACCACAAATGCCTCCACCAAACACGAGAATTCCTATAGGAATTCCAAGAAGAGAGCCACCAGGATTCCCTTGAAGAGCGAGAATGGGAGAAGGATTGGGAAAATCTCTGGTTAAACTTATAGACAATCGACGAGTTAGACCATCCCAAGTCCAGAAATGGGTAAACAGAAAATACTCCGGAGATAAAGATCCGAGAGATCACGTAGCGGCTTTTAGACGAGTGATTAGAGCAGAGGAAGTTTCAGATTTTGCGACACAGTTTGCGGGATTTGGATTGACTCTAGAAGATGATGTAGCTACATGGTTCGACTCGGTGGAAAAATGGGATTTTGAGACCCTAGATGAGCTGTTTGAGGAGTTTATTGAAGAATTCTCGCCAAACAGCATTGCTCACAACACGGTCTCGCAAATCCATAGATTCAAATAGAAAGAGAATGAATCAGTACGCAAAGCATCATTACGGCTCAAGAGATATGTTAAGATCTGTCCGAGAGCGGAATTACCTACACAAGCACGACTGATGCTGATCTTTATCCAGGGAATGAGAGATGAGGGCCTTCAGAAGGATCTGCATATGATAAGGAGGATGACGCTAAACGAGTTGATCAAAGAAGCTCTTTATCTAGTGGATAACTGTGAGGCATACAAAGAAAAGGACTTAAGGAGTCAAGGAGATGACACATCCTCTCAGCACAGTGTTTCACAGATAAGTGGGTCCATTGCCAAGCCAACGACACCTATTGATCAAGAAAAGCTTATCGACGACTTGGTCAAGAGGTTGATTCCTCTTGTAAGGTCTGATTCGGGAGAGCCGAAGTGGTGTGAAATTGAGAGAAAATGGACGAACCATACGGGGGAAGAGTGCTATTATAGCATGGAAAATGCTAGGGAGAGGTATGTACAACCTGTTCCAGAAGCACCTACTCCACCTAGATACATTACGAGGAATGCGCCAAGACTAGTAGGAGTTTTAAGGCCACAGCTTGTCTTAGGAAAACAACCTCCTCTGCCAGGTGCTAGAATGCCGGTAGACATGAGATACATGCCAATGATGGAAGCATCAAATAAACCAACGCCAGTACCAACTACAATGTGGTATAGCAACCAAAGTGAGTACTACCCTTCGAAGCAACAAAATGTGAGAGAAACACATGGAGTGGTGAGGCCGGTACAACCTCCACCTCCTCGGTTTCAGTCGAAAGAAAGAAGGTATGAAATGGATGAAAGGACATTGCGATTCATTGCAAATAGCGGCTTATCTAGGTCAAAGCTTGCTTATAGCCAAGAGGAAATGCTAAAAGAATCTCCTCAACCAGAGACAGATTGTCACAAAAGTCGTGACAACCACTTGGTCAAACAATGTCCTCATACGGAGATCACTGAAGTAAATGCCTATTGTCTTGAGTGTGGCATCACTCACTTGATCCCCGATTGCCCGAAAAAACCAAACCAAATCAGGAAAATAACGACAAATGTATTAGGGATGGTTCATCTCCCTAGTAGCTTAGAAAATGAAAATGTTGTACCAGTTCAAGTAGTTACGAGAGCACAAGCTCAAAAGAAAGCTGATGAGAATCCAGAGACAAAGAACACGGAAAGTGACATGAGTCCAAAGACAGATGATAGACCAAAGACAGACGCACCTAGTCAGAAAACCAAGAGCAAACGAAATAGTTGGAAAGCTAGAAAGACTAGGATGAAAGCACGCAGGGAACGAGAGCAAAAATCCCTAGCTGAGAAGCTTACCGAAGCTCAGGACAAGATAAAACAACATGAGGAAAAGGAGGCACCTTCTCTTACACAGATGGTTAAACCTCTGGAAGAACCATCCACGGATGAGAAACTGAGAAGTGCGAGTTCAGGAGGATCTGTGTTGGCAGAGAAGGTTAATGAGACATTAGATGCCCTCTTGAAAGCCTATGATGTGAGACTCAAAAACAACCAAACCCAAGAACACAGGTGGATGACATATCCCTATGCAGAACTAGAAAAGCAAAGGTTTGAAATGTGCCAGAAAATGATTCAAATAGCCCAAGCTTTACTAGAACCACCAGTTGCAAAACTTGAGGATGTGATCCGTGTCATGCCTACACAAGTAATCCCACCAAACCAGGAACTAAAAGAACCAGATTCTATTAATGAGCACAGACCAAACCTCAAAGACCCAGCACTAGAACCAAGGATAGTACTGAATACCACGGATAACTCTTCCGAGGGATTTCACCAAGCTATACCTGAGGATTGTAAAGAGATAGATGGTCTTGACGAATTGTGGAAACAAGTCAGAGAGGCCAATGAAGCCGATGACCTAAGAAGACGAGTAGACAAGACTGGTGATGAACGAGGAGCGTTTCTACCACCAATAGAGGAATTTGAGACTGGATCTCAAATGAATCTAGACGTGCGATCGTATTGGGGCGACAAAGGATCTGTACAATCTATGGAGAGTCAACCCCATTCGCTAAGAACACTACCGTCCTACATGGGAGAGTACGAGAACAAGTCAGATGTGGTTGCAATCCCATCATAGAGACTGTCTCCCAACAAGGCCATTGATTCAAAGGGGCTAGTAGATATTCTATCTACCTGTACAATAATGTTAGCCGAGTTACTCAGAATAAGACCAAACATGTGGGCTAATGTGGGTAAATGTCTAGAGAAATTTGGTGTAAAAACCCCAATGACTCAAATTGAGGAAGGCATCAAAGAGCTTGAAATGCCTCAACTAAATACTAGGCCAGTGCCATTAAACAAGGTAGGCGAGTATTATGAGGGAGAATATGGAAACACCACCCTTCCTGTGGAATTCAATAATGTAAAAACCATGGCAATCCTTGACAATGGAGTTGGTGCGGCCATTGCAACCAAAGAGGTTTGGAAAAAATGGGGACAACCTGCCTTGATATCCACACGAATGACCCTGCAGCTTGCAGACGGACACAAGGAAAAGCCCCTAGAACTGCTAGAGAAAGTACTTGTTACTTCTTGTGGCATTGAATATGAACACACTTTTGCTGTTGTTGACTTTTGCAAGAAGAACAACTATGACATCATTCTGGGAAGACCATTCATGCGACAATTGAAAATGGTCCAAGATTGGGGTTATGACCATATATACCTGAGACATATGGAAACCATAACAAAGATAAACTTGAGGGACCATAGCTATAGAGATGTGACGAGAACACCAGTTGAGGAGTTTGATTCCGCCACCGTAGCAGGATCATAACTTCTAGCTTGGTTAGGTAAGCCTAAAGAACTGTGGATGTGTGGAGCTTCACAATGTGGTAGCTTGAAACATGAGGAATGTATCCTAGAGCGGGTTATAGAGGATATGGACTATATCCCAAAACCATTTCCTGAAGAAGAGTCAGAGCCTTTTGGATGGGAACACATCTTGGCTACTCTGGACGTGTGCGCCATGGAGGATGCTCCCACAACAAAGTTTTGTGATGAAAATGGCTATGATGTCGTTCCTTATTTTGCAATGAGTGTAATCCAGGAAAACAAAGAGATCCAGACATCAACAAGCTCTCGAAATAAGGAGCAAACAAAGAAATGTGGAAAATCAAAAGATGAAGAAGACGACGAGTTCTATGACTCTGTAGAACACTTCGAGCTTCCAGAAGATCAACGACCCGAGAATCAATGTCATCGCTACACGAATAAAGTGCATCAAAAGTGGATTCCAAAGTCCTCGGTGAAGACACATCACCACAAGCATCCTCATACAGGGCTCCTAATAAGGATGCAAAGACTCAGCTAGGAGGAATACGACCAAAGAAACGAGCTAACAATGCTCCAATCAATGGGCTAGAAAAGTCCTCCAAGAAACTACCACCCACGAGCAAACAGACAGTAACTTTCCACTACCAGCCAAAAAATCAAGGGAAAGTACAAGAAGTCAACCTTGTTGAGGATAATAGCTATAGTGATGAATCTTACGAAATCCCCTATCATCAACTCACGCCATCACTATCACCAACCCCTTCAGCAACAACCATGACAGGTCAAAAGAACAGGACAACAAGTCAAAGCCAAAAAGCTCGACAAATTTGGATACCAAAAAGCCAGATCGGCCAAAAACAGATATGGATCAAGAAGACAAAGATCTCTAACGACAAATCACAAGATCCAACACCAAAACAAAAACAAGGAAAGCGTGCACGAACGGGTAAGAATATCACAAAGTCGCAAGCTTTCACAACTCAGGTTTGGGCTCCAAAGAAGTTGATTCAAGCACACAAAAGTCAAGAATTCATTTGGATTCCAAAACAACCACAGTATCAACTTTCAAATCCTGAATCCCGTCCCCAACCAAGCGTACAAGGGCTGAAGCAAAGACCATTGTCGACTCACACAACAAAAAGGTGGATCCCAAAGAAGTCTCTTCAAACAAAAACGAAGCACGGGCAAGTATGGGTTCCCAAACGAGCGTCAACAACAAAACAACCAATAATCGCAAAGAAATGGATCCCAAAGAAGAACAACAAAACTGCTGTCAGTGCATCGCCGCTTGAATTCTTACAATTCTTCCTACGATTACAGTACAGTTAGAAGAGAGCAAGTCGCTTCAATCAAGCAACGATACGGGAGCTTCAAAGACCATTACATTGCTTAGAATAGGAATCCTCGCCAACAAATGCCAATAAGCAAATTGCTTATACCCACATCTTGCACAACATAAATCTTTTCCATGCATTGACTATGTATGCATAATAGGGCTACATTACAAGGCCTACATAGGCACAACTTTTAATTGCCCAAGCACAACACATACCCTTTGCGATACCCTGTCGTAAAGGATGACTCCAAATAGGAAGGGGGGAGGCATTCTGAATGCGGACCTAACATTATGACTATTAGAGGGCAATGTTTTGTGAGATGCATTGAATTTTTGCGTTTTATTGTGATAATTTTTTGACAAAATTTAGAGTATATGCCCTTATAGTAGTGTTACAGAGGAGTATGGGGACAAAATCCATATATGAGCCCCTAGGGACATGTGTATAGTGTACATAGCATTTAGATTTCTCTTTGAACGATTTTTCTTTTGTTGAGTTTTTTTAAAAAGATTTTCTTTGTTTATTATTAAGAAAATTTTAAAAAAAATCCATAATCCACATGAAGAAAAGACAGACGAGAGGCCTGAGCACTACAAAGAGAAGAAGGTACAGGAAAACGATGAAACTTCACGAAGTATGTCTCAACAGCCCCACTACAACAGCTGAAGAACTTGTCACAAAGCAGTGTCAACAGGCAACCGACAAGTCATACAAGTCAGAGTCGAGTAGCTACGCCACAAAATGAGTGAGGTGTTAGTCCCAAAGCTTCAAGTAATATTCTCTGTGGTCTAAGCGTCTTAGCTAATCTAGGTACTGCTCATGCTGGAAGAGTTGAGCATATTTACGTTGTGTCGCTCATGCTGGTATAGGTGAGCAAAAGAGTCGAAGTCTAAGTACTTAAGTCTGGTGAAGTGAAGGAGAAGGTCCAAAAGACACTCACGTACTGAGCACAGTGAGATACGAGCGGAGAAACTTCTACATCGAAAACCCTTCTTGGAAAGGTGGAAGCTATTGAGACATCTTTTGATGTCACATGTGCTACATTTATTCCTCAAAACACCCATCATCTCCTTCTTTCACATTGCATGCTTTTGTTGACAAATTTCTCATATGCATATAGAGTGTCCCATAATTGGCACTTGCATCAGGCACTCTTTCCGTGTTTCACCCAAGCACTCACCTTTCATGAACATGTACTTCACGTTCAACTGCTCAACTCCAATAAGAGCGTATACCAAAGGCATTTTTTTTCCCACCGGGTTTTTTCCCTTTGGTCATCCAGGTTTTAGACCCTAATCTAAAGACACCTATCACCATCCTCTTGTACATATTCCTTCTACGTCAACAATAAGGAAATGCTACTCAAATCAATTGACAAATGAATTGGAGCACCAATTTCAGATCATAGCATACTTCTCCTCAATGGCGAGTCGAAGAACGGCCTACAATAACAAAGCTGCAGACGACACAAAACAACTCAAGAACAAAGAAGTCCTCAATGACAAAGAGCAGACATAAGGGTAATCAGAGGATCTCAAAAGCTTGTCCTTGATAATGCGCATCGAATGCTCGGCAGGGTTTTGAACCTCAAATTAGAATAATTAAGTCCTGGATTCGGCCTGACAGACAGACTTTGCATTGGAGTGCAACTTGGCCTAAAGAAGTTATGGGTTTAGCCATACAATTTCTACAAAATCCTTACAAAGTTGTCATTGGCTCACAAGATCAGAAAGCCAATCACTCAATTCTACAGATTGTAGAAGTTGTTTCTGAGAATCACAAATACTCCGAATTGACAGATTTGCTGGAGCAAGTGATGGATGGAGCTTTCTCTATCCATGATGATAAGAGTCAAGTTAAACGACATTGGGTTCTTTTTGAATTTAGATATGGAAGTAGACCTATAATGATAGAAACAGATGCTGCAGCTCGGAGTGTGGATGTGAAAGACATAAAGTTCGTCATCAATTATGATTTTCCTGAATCATGTGAAGACTATGTACATCGGATTGGACGAACAAGACAAGCTATTGCAAAGGCTATAGTCTATACTTTCTTTACAACAACAAAACGACAGCAAAGACCACATCGTCATCGACAATCACGTCATGTCGGGGACGACATGAACGCGAAAGGGGGGAATGTTGACCGCTGGGTCAACAACACAACATAACTCAAGTTTCGTACCAAAGTCTTATCTTTTGCGAGTTATGAAATGCTGCAGATTATGGCTATAAACGTCATTTGTAATGAGTAGTTATTCTAGTTTTAGAAGCCGGGGTGCAATGGCACTTCTAGATTGTAAATACAAAGCCATTTGACCTTTTCAACCCCATTTTTGGTTAAACCTAAGGTAGCCTTAGTATATAAGGTACCTAAGTCATTTTGTAAGAAGACTTTTTAATCATAATCAAAACTTAGCGCTGCCGTCTACTGTGTGTGAGAGAGAAAGAGAGTGAGCGTGAGCTTCATCCTCTCGCTACGCCTGGCTCGCTCAACACATTGGAGATCCGACTACACCATTGCGTTAGGCTCGAGGAGAGCTACGCGACAACGCCAAGCATTCCACGCGAGACAAAGCACACACGCCAACGCATCTACGAGCTATTTGTGGCGGTAAGTGTATCAAACGATGTCTGTTTTCTGCGTGCTAGTAGTCTATAGAATCGTGGAGACATAAGCTACGCATAGGTACTCATAAATTTCAGTTTCGGGCACTTTCAAAATTCTGCTCTGTCATCCTACGCATTTTTCGCAGATGGGTTTCGAGTGAGGGTTTTGAGTGTAGAAGCTTAGGGACAGGTGTATCCTAGTGAGGGGATGGTGTTCCTTAAGTTTCGTACGAATCTGGCATGATTAGGTGAGTTACCTTCCGTATGTGTGTATGTGGCTAGGTGGTGTAGTGGAGAGCAGTGAGGTTCTTGATTGTGGTTTAGTTGGCCTTCTTGAGTGTTGTATGTGTAGGATGGTCTCAGCCTGACAAGCTATAGAGATTTCCTCCGTGTGCCTATCGTGTCATCTATGTCCTCGATTGACATTATGTCGATCTAGGTAGTGTTTGCATTCACTTCATGGGTGTGTGAGTCTCTCCCGTCCAACAGCAGGCTCTGTGCACATGAGCTCAATGCCCATGCAACACAACCTTACCCCATGCAGCACAACCAAAAAAATTGATTTACTTATATTAAAAGAAAGGGATCGGGATCATTTCCGAAGCCCAAGCCTAGACACGGGTCCAAGCCTCAGTCCTCTATCTTATGATATTGTATAGACACTACTATATAGCAAGAGGAAGGGAGGGCATGTGGAACAAGTCCTTCAAGTCCTCCACCCTTCCCTTCACACTTACACCCTTGGACTCACTAATTTTAGCCTTCTTCCCGACTAGAAAAATACTATTTTTAGGATTCTGAGGGCCTCAAGTAGCCGAATTGGGGACTGTAAAGCACGACATGTCCTCTAACCAAGACATTCATTTTGAGCTATCACACGCCATATTCAGTGGCTTGGTTTAAAAAAAAGGACAAAAAATTGAGAGTAAATTTGGGTTCCAAAATACCCAGCAAACTAGGTGAGTGGCCTTCACGGGCACTCACCAACACTTTTAGGGTGTTGAGGGTTGCATGCACCTATGCTCTGGTTGTGTGCTAAGGACAATCATATAGAGAGTGTCATGGGCACCCATTATTCCTCAACATTAGGCTCTAGGCCCTCAACGGACATCTAGTGACTCTTCCTTTGACTACGATGTCATGGAAGGTTACTTGATGCCCAATCACAATAGGTTCAAGCCAAGACATGCATGCCATGGGTCCATGGTCCGGGCCGAGCGTGTTTAGCCACTTGAAAGAGACTTTTAGTAGAGCCACTCACTCCGAACATGGAACTAGCGTTGTAAATGAAGCGGTTGGGGAAGTAAATTCACCATTTGTAACCAATGTAGACCCCATGCTCCTTGAGAGTGTGCATGTGAATACTCCATTCACTGCACTCCCTGCCTCTTTAGAGCTATTCCCCTCCGAGGTTGTATTACCTAATGGTAGAAGCCTTGCCAGAGTGAAAGAGGTTGAGCGATATATCCTTGCAACTAGGGAAAAGGAAATCAAAAGCTTACACAAGGCAGAGCAACGGAGAGAGCTAAAGATGAAGGCCCCTATATCAACATCCATGCTAGTCGAGCAATCTAGTGCTCCTAAATTAGAAACCACTAAGGGTTAAACCATAGAGATCCATATTGCATCTAATTCAATGGACACCCCTAGCACCTCAATCCTAGATGGAGAATTTCAAAATTAAAAGTGGGAGTATGAACTAGAAACAGAGGCTTTAACTGACCTAGATACATGTCACACCTATCATGTGGGTTGGTTAGATGTCCTACAATCCACATCGGGTGCTACTAATGTAGAGGAGCAACAACAAAGAGTTTGTGATGTCATCCATAGGGTTATTGAGCTGGAGAGGCAGAACAGAGGGATCCACATGCCTTCAACGGGTCTCATGAGATTCTTGGATACAGGGAAGGCTAAGCAACCAACTTTATCCCAAATGGAGACTCCCTCGATAAGCCCGATGGATCCTCCATATGTTGTTTTATAGGGGTCTCGATACAATTTAAGCCCACAAACAATAGCTTCAGCTTTCCAAGTTTATCTCATCTTTCACTTGATGACACCACGCCTACCCCAGTTATGGGCATGACAAAAGATATGCCATGGATCTCATTTATTAGTAAAGCACCACTACATGGTGGCCCAATGCCTACAACAGTACCTACAAGTGTGTATCAATCATATGCACCTATGGGCCATTGTGCTCATGTAGCTTCTACCCCTCCCATTGTTTCAACAACTTATGCTCCATGACCACAACATCCAAGCCCTTATTTTAATGAGACCATACCAGCTAGCATTAGCATGTCACATCCCACGTCTGCTATGCCCAAGGCCACACATATGAACTTTGGGCCACCACATGGCACAACATCATAACCAGCTTGGGACCCAAGGATCACTCGTATGCCTAACCCGATGCCAACCCCCATTCCACATACAACCCCGAGAGCATCTGTCCCCACTATACCTGCTCACTTGGGTGACTTGGAAACATTTTCTCAACCTAACGATCGATCTATTGCTGAAAATATGTGTAACACGCCTAATAGAGAGCCTAGAAGTAAGGCAGTACAAATAGTCAAGCTCACACAAAAATCTAGTGGAGACGGGGATGTGAGAAAGTTCTCCTTTGAGAAGGAGATGCGTCATCAAGAAGCCCTTCGTATGGATCCTCTTCTTCTTCCCGAATCCGAGAGAGGCCTCTTTTGGAAGTCTCACAAGGAGGCTTCCTAGGTACTTTTTTTTCATGGTGGGAACTTGGAGAATCCCATGAGTACGAAGCTGCCGTTGCACTTCACTTTGGAGGGATGGATTGTCCATGGCTTGTTGAAGCCTAGAAACAAGGTAGTTAACAAGCATAGGGTCATCATTAGTAGCCTGTTCATTAGCAAAATCAAATCTATTAACATTAATTTCACTCTCTTTACTATTGTCAGCCATTCTAACAACTTTTAGGTGTACTTTGGCACTTCAAGCCCTAGTTGCTACTCCTTTTTACCCCTTTAGAAAAGCCCTCAAGCTACTGTACCCATGGCTCAAATATCATTAATTGCAAGGAATAGAAGAGAGGGTCTTTCAACACGAAAACAACACCGGCTCCTGTCAAGTTTCTAATAGTTCAATAGTAGTTAAAGCCATAGCCAAGCCCCATAGGACTCCACTATTAAGACCATAGCTCTCGAAAGTGATGCCCCGTTATCTGCATGAAGGCAGGCGCACTGCAAGGTTGAAAAATCCCTATTCTACTTACTCAATTGCAATTAATGATACCAACCATTTATAGCTAGCTTGAGGACCTCCCTTCTTGAGCAAGAAAAGAGAAATCTTAATCTCTGATATCGATGTAACATTTAAATGGCCTAGTAAATTGTGTGTAGCGGAAAATAACATGAACATAGTGAGAATTTCATTAGAATAGATTCCTAATGAGCATAACAAGAGTGCTTGGGTGGAGAGAGCAACAAAAAGCATAACACCTAGTTAGATAGGAATGAACAATACTTCAAAAGAAAAATAACTTGTGTGTAGCGGAAAATAACATGAACATATTGAGCATTTCATTAGAATAGATTCCTAATGAGCATAACAAGAGTGCTTGGGTGGAGAGAGCAACAAAAAGCATAACACCTAGTTAGATAGGAATGAACAATACTTCAAAAGAAAGAGAAATTAAGATATTGACAATAGTTGAGGACCGGATTTACATGGAGCCGGTCCCCCCTCCAAAAGGCTTTGTATTATAGGTTTCCCCCATCAAGGGAGACATTTTACAATACAATTCTTTGTGTTCCTTCAATAACTAGCTAGTGCAATGAAGATGGAAGCTTCAAATACTAAGCAAACACTTATAAAACACAACTTCAATTTCCTCACTGTCTCAGACCCAAGACCTCACACACCTTTGAAGATGGTGAGAGCTAGCGGGGTATGAGAGTAGATTGAGAGGAAGAAGGAGTAGTCTTACGAGAAAGAAGTATATCTTCTCACATAATCACTCATAAAAGCTAAACATAGCTTAGTAATTAGCATGGTAGAGGAGATGAGCATGCATTGAAGCTTGGCTCTTGGTTGGATTTGCATCACAAAGCCAAGAGTTGTTGGTGTAGGCCTCCCTTCTCACAAGCTTGGAGTAGATGATGAGCTTTTCATTAAAGCTTGAGAAAGAGAGAGAGAGTCTTCTTGCTTCACACATGAGCTAGTGTGAGTATGTGTGTGGAATAATGCCTTTGAAAAATCAGCCCCCTCTCTCTCTTGGTCGACCCCTCTTGCTAAATCCTCATGCTGGCACCTCATTCGACCTCTCCAAGCTTCACCAATGAAAATTGAGAAGCATAAATGCTAGCCTTGTGACATGTGTCCCCCTTTCTCCTTTTGTGAGAGCTTTAGGTAATTAAATAATGCAACTAAACTCTCATTGGACCCCTTTGTCTTCTGGCCAATAGGAAGCAGGCAAGCCATTGGCCTGCTGAATGCTCATTGGACCCTTTGGGAGACTATCCAATAGTCTTCTAGAGAGCTTAATTTTTCTTTTATTATGTGTTTTTTAAATGAATTAAACTAGATTTATTCTAGCATAATTCTCATTGGTCCACCTCTATGGCCATCCAATAGGATTTCAGTGCACCTTGTCGGTGTAGGAGTCTTGAAGACTTTTTTGGAACACTCACAAAGCATCCAATTTTACTAAGCTTGATCATTGGACACAACCTTAGCATTTTGGAAGTCTTAATGGGCTGAACCTTAGGGTCTTTAAAGCCCATTGTTGCACATTGCTCTTTTGCAGATGCCCTTCCCTTTGGATCCCTATTTTCCCTCCTTTGGATCCCTACCGTGGCCGGTCTACGAGCTTAACCAAAATTCTAGCTTTTTCTCCCTTGGCACTTCCCCATATTAAATGATCAGTTTAACATGAGAAAATCATTTAGGAAAATTAGATATTAATTATTATGACAAAAAGTTACAAGAAGCAATAGGAAACCCTATTTTCCAAGGAGAGGTTCAAAGCCAAATTCAAGCCCTTCAAGCTCAAGTTCCCCCAAATGCCCAAGAAGAGAGAATTTTTGCGAGCCCTTCAAGTGTGACCTCCAAAATAAGAATCTCTTTGGGTAATGAGAAGCAGATGCCAGAGGGATCTCCAAGGGAAACTGTTCAACAAGAAGGAGTGCCCCTTGAACTTTCCACCTACCTCTGATAAAAGTGATGCTGCCCCAAGAAGACAACGACCACCTACTCCTCCCAAAGAGAAGAGGAAGTTATCAAGCACTCCCTCACATGATAATTCAAAGAAGGGAGAAAGAAATCCAAGCAAGAGGAAGCCAAGAAAGCGGTCACCATCTTCGCCTTGTTCCTCTACTCCTCATCATTAATCATCACCATCTTCTAACATGGAGGACACTGACTTGCCACCCAAGAAGGAAAAGAGAAGGGGTAAATGGAGGAGCTATGCAGCATGGAAGAGGTCACAAAAGTTGAAAATTTTCAAAAAGGGAGGAAAGCTTACCTATGATGACACCTTTGAAGAAACCAATAAAGTGTTGGCCTTTATCCCACAGTTTGATGTGGATTTTTAAAATGAAGATTTATTGGAATCTTCAAAGCTCCAAAATGGTTCTATGTATTTTTAAAAGTGAACCCGTCAATGGTGGAAAAGCCTACATCATCTACATCATCAACAAGGTGCATCTCAAAATACTTGGAAAGCTTTGAGGATTGCTATTACAAAGCAACTCCTTCTGAGTAATGCAAAACACAAAGTCCTCATGGAATGGCGATGCTTGGAGATGGCCCCGTACGAGTCTGTCCAAAAGCATGTGGATAAGTTTTGGGAGTTAAATCTCAAAACCAATGTCTACAAAAAGATAGACTTTGTGGAAAAGAAGCAACAATTTTGTGCTGGCCTATCTGAGGAGATGAGTAAGTATGTCAACTCACAAACTCCTCAAACTATTATGGAGGTCATACATCATACTATGGACACTTCAAGGATTCATTTTTAACAACGGACCAATAATGGATCAAAGCCAAGAAAAGCCAAAGAATGAAGTGAGCTGGCAAAGTTGAAGAAGAATGCAACACAAAATTCTCCCAAGGCTAACATGAAGAACAAAAACAAAGGAACCAAAAAAGAACCAAAAAAGAAAAGGGCTAACATGAAGAACAAAAACAAAGGAACCAAAAAAGAAAAGGGCTACAAAGGTAAAAATGAACTTTCTTTTGAAGAAGTCAAACATTATCGTACAAATAACAAGTGTTTCAAGTGTGGAGAGCAAGGTCATGTTTACCAAACATGTCCTAAGAGAAATGAACTTAATGACCCTCCTATAGACACCACGATGGAAGCTCTCAAAGAGGAAGGCCATCGCAAAGGAGCACCACTCTCTTATGCTTGGGAAAAAGTAAGAGAGCAGGATGCTTTCATATTGTTTGACCCTAGCTCTATCCACAACTTCATTTCTATTAAGTTAGCGACCAAGCTAGGATTTCATGACTTTGAGATGGAAGCTATGGTACAAGCAAATGGAGATTTCAAAGGGCAAGAGGTCTCAGTCACTCAATTGATTGGGAAGCTAATGATCCATGTGAAATCTAGGTTGATAAAGAAGAATTCTTCATCTCTCCAGTCAAGCATGAAGATGTTATCCTAGGGGCACCATGGTTTGATCGCATGGCTACCATTATGAAGTTTCCAGAGAAAAAAGTCCTCTTTTTCTATTGAGGCAAGGGTGTTGTACTTAATGTTAACTGTGGGCAACACTATACCCCTTGTACAAGCTCAAACTTTAGAAAAATTAACTTAAAATCTCTCTTTCTTGTTACATGATTTTTGTAAAGGAGTCTAAGAAAGATGCATGTGTTCCTAATGAAGTTGAAAATGAAACTAAAGAGGAATTAGAAATTTCTAGTTTCCTAATGGAGGTTCAAGATGTGTTTATGGATGACATTCCCAGGGAGCTACCTCCCAAAAGGGAACACGCTGATCAATCCATAGAACTTCTACATGGTAGCTCACCTCCTAATAAGCCTCCTTGTCAATCCTCACTGTTTCATAAGAGAAGATTATGAGGCAAGTGAAGGATGCCATCTACCTTTAATTCAATGATGGTAAGGCTCTTGTGACCTTATCAAAGATTCACTAGAGTGTTCTTCGATGACATTATCATCTAGTCAAAGGCTATGGAGGAACATAAACAACATCTTCACGTAATATTTCAAGTTTTGAGAGACAATAAGCGTTACCTTAATCAAAATAAAAATGATTTTTTCTTAAAAAAGATTCAATATTTAGGTCATATTATCTCTCAAGAAGGGACCCAAATGGACCCTGCAAAATTGGAGGTAATAAAAGAATGGCCTATACTAGCAAATCTACATGAATTAAGAAACTTTATAGGAATGTGTACAAAAAATTTCTCACTCATAGCAGGGCCATTGTATGATTTGACTAAAAACAATGTTAAATTTTTATGGACTGCAAAAGAAAATGAAGCTTTTGAAAGTTTAAAATCAAAGCTTACCTCTCAACCCGTGCTATTATTACCAGACCTCTCAAAGCCTTTTGAGGTCCAGTGTGATGCTTGTCGACAATGACTTGGAGCTATTTTGCTTCAAGAAAGGTATGCGATATCATAAAAAATTAGGAGACTGGATGGCCAAGAAAATAATCTACGCATATATGAAAAACAACCTTAAACTATCTTACATGCCCTAGATGCTTGGAAGCATTATCTCCTGGGCATTTGATTTATTTTGCGCACAGACCATCAAAGTCTTAAATACTTTTTGACACAACCTCATTTGAGTGATAAGAAAATAAGGTGGGCAAATATTCTCTCATAGTTTAATTTTCGTATTTCTCACATAGTTGGTAAGCACAAGCAAGTGGCTGATGCACTTTCACGAAGGCCAAGGGTGAATGCTCTATCAATACCTACTCACAATGATGTATCCTCTTTGAGATGAGTATGCTATGGATCTAGACTTCAAAGAAGCAACGTCAGCTATTGCACTAGGGAAGAAAGGGGCACCATACAATGTGCAAGTTGGTTATGTTCTCTATAACATATGGTATGTGTTACACATAATCCACATGAAAATTGTATGTTCAAATCTCATGTTCCACCTTATGTAGGACATAGAGGGATTCAAGCTACTCTCAAGAGAGTAGAGACGTATTCTTATTTCCCAATAATGAAGGCAGACATACCAAACTATGTTGCCAAATGCATTGTATGTCAAAAGACAAAGTATGATAGTGTAAGGACATGGGTCCTATGGGCAAGGCCATCGGCACGACCAGACAGAGTGTACGCTAGGGGGAGGCTATAAGATAGCACGGTTGGGTGGAGACTAGCACACGCATTACCACCACCCTTTTACTGGTATCCGAGCTATTTTTGGAAGGAGGCTAAAAGAAGCTTGCATGTTGTTAAGGCGGTTACGCCGCTAGCGGAAGCTAAATAGCGAGAACTCAACCAACAACAGAATTTGTCAGACGAGGACGGAGCTTGACCCGCAGGCGCATGGAAACAACTAGGTGGGTGTCAAATCACCTACTCGACCTTCTAATGACAATCACTACTAAGGAAATCAAATCTAAGTTCTAAAACACGCAAGTGACTGAAATCCGTACTACGAACGAATGCTATACGAAACAGGATCTAGAATCATCGAATCGATCTCAAACTCAAGGGGAAGTCCATACACTAGGTAAGAACAACACCCTAAAGACTTGAACTGCAAAATCAACCTATAACCACTCCGTGCGGTAAACGCGTATGAAGACAGGCCAAAAAATACAGGTGACCGAAACTTGACCCCGATGGTACTAATGTGTAGCTCTACTCGTTGTGGTTCTATAGATATGCTGCACGCTCTATTCCGACACACGAGTTGGAAGAAAAATCACACCGAAGCTCGTAGGAACTTACCACACATAGAAGCCGATAGCGCGCACTCTTGGTATCTGTACGTAGCTCTCACCGTTGCTAACACAATGGTGGTGTCGCTTCTCCAATGGCGGCCCCGTAGCTCGCGTAGCAAGGAGATAAGACTCTCTCTCTCTCTCTCTCTCAGACACAGTCACGGCGCTCAAAAACTCACTTTGATTAATAATTGAATCTCCCCTTTAGGTTACAAAACTTTGGCTTATATACCTCAGCCTTGGAGGTGAGAACATCTCTAATTATTTACATCAACAGGTGAAATTACTTCGGGATTACAAGCTGGAAACTCAATTGAGTCCCGTTACTTAATGAATGGCTCAAATCAAAATTAATGTTGGAAAGACATTTATTACAATCAATGGTTACAAAATGATGGGTGTGAGCAAAAATGCGGGTGTGATCCTCTGCTGGCTCAACACTCCCCCCCTCCGCGTTCATGTCGTCCCTGACATGACTTTTAGGCTTGATCAATAGAGTCCTGTCGTCTTGAGCATCTGCAAATGTGATTCGTATCGTAGGTTGCCGATGGTCAAGGTTGGGCCGAATATTTTGCTTTCGTGAGTGAAAAAGCCGGTGTAGAAAGCTTCTTCGAATGTTTGCATGTGGAAGCTAGGCAAAAACATAATTCTTTGGTATAAGAGATGTAACACCTTTGGTGATGGCTGCAATGAAAGATCATACATCATATCCGTCACTGTGTCGGCCGTCGATAGTAGAGTCGAGGTAGTGGCTTTATTTGGCGCGAACACTTCAATGCATGCTAAGAGAGTCCTGCAGATTTTCTTTAGCATCTGACACGAAAGGTCAGGAGAGCCAGTAAAGAGTTTGATGGTGCCCGTTAGGGTTTTCACCATGTAGGCTTTACCTATTCTCTCGCCTGCCTTTGGTCCAGGCATCCTTGGGTAATTAAGCCAATTTGGCTTCTTTTCTGCAATCCTGCCATGCTCTTTCCAGCTTCTGACTCTTGGCACCGGGCAGAAGGTTGCATCCTCCCGAATCTCATTTGGAGCCTCTACCAAGTAGATGAGGTAGGCTGGGTATTTGTTCAGCCAACCTTTCCTCCATCTAGGTTGAGAATCTACAATCTTCTTTGATTGTTCATCCTTTGTGATGTCGCCTTCGTAAAGAGCGACATACTACTCCTCCTCTATTCTCTTTTTCGTCTTTATCACTTCAAATTTCATCAGAGGGAAAGGCAGGCTGGGTTGCATCCACTCTTCATGGAGCACTTTTGTGTCTAAACCTTGAAGTCTAATGGAGATGAGGAGTCTCCTTTCCCATTCCATTTCCGCCTTGGCACTTTCGTCTGTTGACTTTTCTATTTGGGCCTGGAGCCTTTGTTCTTCTTCTTCAGAGATTCCTGAAGTCGAGGCCACTTCTTGAACTGGGGCTGGATCTTCAATTGTGGTTGCCTCTCCAGTTTCTGGTAGCTCTATGGCTGCTCCCCCTGCTTCTTCTTGTGGTGGCTCTGTTTCTCTTCTTTGTTGCTCTTGGAGGTCTTGGAGCTGTTTGCGGAGGGCCTCATTTTCTGTCCTTAGCGTTTGGTTTTCTGATGTGAGCCTCTCCTCTGCAGCCAATGATCCCTCCGCCATGTGCAATCTTTGCACTTGCTCTAACCTTAGCTCTCTTTGCAAACTTCTGACCTGATCTTCCAGAGCTGGTACGAGGGCTCCCTCTTGTTCTGTTCCTGTTCTGCTAGCTCTAGGGGTGGTCCTGAGTCTCGTGATTGTCCTTTCTTGAAGTTCGACTCTTTCCATTAGCTCAATGAGCTCATCCTTGGCTGCCTCCAGCTCATCTTCTATTCTCTCCTTTGCTTCCTGTGAACTTGTTACCTCTCTTGAAGCTTCGGCTAGTTGGAGTATCAAGCCGTCTCTCTCGTTTTCTGCGTCGTAGAGTGATGCTTTATGACTTTTAGATTCAGTCATAGTATTCTCTAACTTCTTCTGCAACTCTGCTTCCTTTTGTTTTGCTGTCTCAATTGCTACTTCCTTTGCTCTGGATCTTTCTTTAATCTTGCTGAGCAGTTCATGCACCATGTGCATGTCTTTTTCATCTTCATCTGTCAACTTGATAGCTCTTTCTGCCTCCACCTCCAATGGCTTCAGCTCTTCTAATATGTTCTGTTCGTCCATTTTCTCTTCACTCTCCATTGTACCTTTTGTCTTTTCCTTCGTCCCTTTCCGATCATCTTGTTTTCGTAGGCATATCCCATAAACTGCCTCCAGGGCCTCTTCTTCACTGTATCCGATCGCTACCAGATCCTCATAATCATCTTTCTTTTGCTGAACTGGATCTATCTCCTTTCCCTTGGTCCCGGCCTCCGGCTTTTCCATAACTTCTGTTTCTATTTCTATTGTGGTCTCCTCCACAATAATTTCCGTCTTCTTCGGGCTTGGTACATCAGTAAAGGAGGGCTGATTGTCCTCAGTCATCTTGGCTTTCCCTTTGTTTGCTTGCCCGTATTTCTCTTGAGGTTCAGTAGACTCATCTACTTTCTTCTTCCCCTTGTCGTCCTTTTGCAGCTCAGCTTTTAAAAGCTGTACTTCCTCTTCAGTATAAGGTTCGACAGGTTGTTGCTCCAGTATGGCCTCCGACTCCTCATAAGCTCTAATATATTGATCATATTGATCAACATGTGGCCTGGCTGAGCTGGTTCCGACTTTAGTGGGGTTTGGCACCCACATTTCTTCAAAGTCCCCCTTTAGAGCTCTTTCCGCCCTATACTGCTCTACCAGCCTTTCCATTCTTGCGGCTTTTTGACTTTTGGTTTGCTTGGGATCGGCCTTCTTCTTCACTTTCTTCTTGAGTGGCTCGTCCATGGCCTCTTCAGGTTCTGAAACTATTTCTAGTTTTCGGCGTGCTCTTGTGGACGCCCTCTTGGATACTTCAGGCTGTTCTTCCTCCTCATCGGCTTCCCTAAGCCACTCATTCTTGGAGGGAACCCGTGGCCCTTGATCTCTGGCTCCAATAGCTTCATAAGCTATTCTTGTCAGAACTTCAGCTCCTCCTATATACCTTGGCCTCTGGTTGTGCATGGCGATTACTTGCTAGTGGATGTATTGAGCATAATTCACCTCTTTTGGCATGTTGCTCTTCAGTGCCCATGTGATGGTTGTCGCAATGGCATGGGGTGGTGTAGTATACTTCTGCGGTCTTTTACTGCACACATGGAAAAACTGGTTGTATAATCGGCAAAGGGTTGCCGCTTGTTGATCTGCCATATCTCCGTAGGTTGTATTTTGTTTCTTTGATCCATAGACCTCTATGGCCTCCCTTCTTTCTCTGACAGAACTCCCTTTGTTGTGCAGCTTCAATGCATCTGCAATGAGCTGTGGAGTGATCTGTACTTCAACTGTTTCTCCATCCATGGCTGTCAACGTGGCTTTCCCATCCTTCTGAATGGATGTTGCCAACTCATACACTCTTCTTGTGTCTACACCTGATGGTCTCGAGGTGAAGAACCTGTGTAAGTCAGCCTTTTCCAGGTATCTGCTTATGTTCTCTGATCTGCTATAATCCACTAATTCTCGTGGGATCATAGGTACATCGACCGATTGCCCTTGAGGATCTCTGAAAGTCCCCTGGTAGATCTTTATTCCCTCTTTTTCTAGTACTGCTTCCTCCATCCAAGTCTTGGTTGGCTTGAGGGTTTCTGTTGGAATATCAAAAGGTTCTGCTTCTGCAAGAGCATCCTTGATGGTTGGTCTTTTTCTCTTAGTTGCCGATGACTTAGCGGAATCCATGGATCCTGTAACTCCAATTTCAGAAGTTAGCGTCTTTTTAGTACTGAAAGCCGAAATGAAGCTTTTAACTATTCAAATGACTTGAAAATTGAAACATGAGCTATTCAGGGCCTAAGGATGCAGTGTAGGTGAAAAAATATGCAAACTGGGCTCAAAAACATGCTTGAGACATCATACGCGTATGATGTCTTTTGTGTCAGAATGACTTCATATTGGTTGTGCTTGTAGCTGATAGTGTATACATGAGTGTCATATGCTTGGATTTGAGTTTGGATCCCATTTGGTCAAGTTTTGGCCAGTTCAGTCCAGTTCAGGCTCTTGGCAAAATTTTGAAAGGGAAATGGATTTTATGATCCAAATTGGATAAAACGTGGTGGTTCACCTTCAAATGGCATGTAGATCACTTCTGTTTGGTGGTTGAAGCCCTGAGGTGCCAAAATCACATAGTGAGACATCATACGCGCATGATGTCTTTTGGTGCATTTTTGGACCAAATTTCTCTATAAGCTTGGTTTTGGCTTTAGATCGGCTTATTCAGTGGATTTATCAAGTTTGGATAGAATTTGGACTAAAAATGGCTCTGGAGACATCATACGCGTATGATGTCTTTTTCATCAATTTTTCATGGGATTGGTTCTGTGGACTCTCCATGTGCTAGTGAAGGACTGTTTATACTCAAATCTTGGTTTGGACTTGAATATGTTGGATTTGGGACAAAAACAGGCTTTGTATGAAGGATTTTCTCTTAATTGGGCTAATGGGGTGATCCACCTGACCAAATGGTTCCAAACTTCATATGTAGCATGTATTAGATATATATAATGGATGTATGATGACAAATGAGCATTTTTTGCTCTGTAAGTGCAAATAGACATTATACGCGTATGATGTCTTTTGTGTCAAAATGGTGCTTTTTGGTTCCAGATAGCTTGTAGAGGTGTTAATCAACAATCCTACAAAGTTTCAATGAGTTTGGAGTTATTTTGACAAAATTAGGACCAAAAATCAATTTTATGGCCTACTTTGCGTCTTTTTGGTTTTCCTTGGGTTTTCTAACTCCAATTCTCATGATACTTGGTTCATAGGATGTGATTAACATGTGGAATGAGGCTATGCACTCAAATGTTGAAATGGATGTGAAAATCATGCTGTGAGACATCATACGCGTATGATGTCTTTTCTTGAAATGTTGATCTTTTTGTGCAAAGAATACTTTGTGCTAGTGCCCTAAGCCCTGCTAACTAGTTTTCAACTTATAAAGTCATCAGTTTAGTTAAAAGGCCCCCTTATAGGCATTTCAGTCTCCGAAGTCGTCTTTTTGCCTTGGAGTTGAATTTCTTCAACTTTTCTTTTGGAGAGTTGCATTTCCAGCTCATTGGATATGTTGTGAAGCCATCTATTTGGTTGAACTTGAATTTGGCTCCCCGTTCTCCATCTTTCTCCATTTGGTTGCCCGAAAGCGTCTTTTTCACCATCGGTAAGTGAATCAGCTTTCTTTTGGGTTTTGCTTGCAAACATAAGTCATCCATGTACATTTGAAGCTGCTTGTGAACTTTCATGTCATTTGGTCGTCAATTTTAGCCGTTATGCCAAAATGACGCTTTGTGTGTCCGCCGCCGAATCGGTTGTTCCGACCTACTTTTGGTGATCCAAACCCGGAGATACTCCATGGTTGCATTGCCCTCGATGTTGTTAAGCTTCCTGAGAAGTTTTGTGTCGTTCCGACAACTTTTTTCTGTTTGCCTCTTGCAGGCTCTGTTGACCTAGGGTTTTTCCAGCCGTTCTTTCTCGAGCTTTTAGTGCTAGAAACTCATCTCCTATACTAGGGTAACCCACCTCTAAGTTCTTTCAAGGTTTGGTTAGGCGGTTGTGCCCCTACCTAGCGTTCCTCCCCATTCCCCGTCTGCTCTTGTTTCTTGGTTTTGGTGAGTTTTCGCGACAAAAGTTAACGATAAGCATCAAAAGCTTATGGCAACGAGTCTACCTCTCATGTCTGGTGTCCTCTGAGCTCTCGTAGCAGTCGTAGAAGGCGGTAGAAGGTCGGATGCTCCTGTGTGCTCTTTGCTCTCTCCAAGAAGGTAATAGTGGAAATGAGCTTGATAGTGAAGTGAAAAATACTTAACTTCGGGCTTCCCGGATCACTTGTTACCAAATTTGACATGTGCTCCTATGTCATCGTGAAATGCACTTTAGGATTTGAAATTTCTCAATTTGGACTCCATTTGACCTGCTTCTGAGAAATCTGTCCACTTTGCCAAAATTCTGTCATTTCGGGCTTTCCGCAACTTTTTCAGAATTGTACCCAATTTTTATCCTGGGTTGCCCTTGTCATTAGGACCATCACCGTCTATTCTTTTCTTTTTTCCGATCTCATTTCACCTGCTTTTTTATTTTTCTTTTATTTTTATTAAGAAAATCATAAAAAATGAAGGAAAATAGCAAATTGAAGCCAAAAAATTCCAAACATACACGATAAATAGCTGGTAACCCTGTGTATATGAATTGAGACAAATTTCTCAGGATTGAGACAAATTTCTCAGGATTGAGACAAATGCGATATGTCCTACATTTCTCAAATACTTTTCTTAGGTGTTCTAGATGCTCATCTCTCAGTAGAGAATGTACACATAAGTCATCCATGTATATTTCGAGAAACAGCCTTAAGTATTCTTTGAAAGCATGCCTCATCAGCCTCTGGAAGGTTGCGGGAGCATTGGTTAGACCAAAAGGCATAACCCGATAAGCATAAATTCCCCACTCCGTTGCAAAAGCTGTTTTATGTTGATCTTCCAGTGCTATGGCTAGCTGGTTATATCCTGAAAAACCATCAAGAAAGGAGTATGTTGTTTTCCCTGATACACGCTCTAGAACATGATCAGTTATCGGCAGGGGATAATTGTCCCTGATTGTTGCAGCATTCACTTTCTTTAAGTTGACACACACTCGGAGTTTTCCGTTCTTCTTAGGTACTACCACAATCGGAGATACCCAATCGGTGTGTTCAATCTCGTATATGAATTCAGCTTCCATTAGCTTATCTATCTCTTCCTTGATTCGCTTAGCAAAAGTATCATTATATGTGTATGGTCTCTGTCTGCTAGGCTTTGCGTCTTTTTTCAGTGGGATTGAGTGTTGGCATATCGATGGGTCCACTCCCTTTAAGTCCTTATAAGACCATGCAAACACATCCCTATACTCTCTGAGAAGACTCAAAAGTCTCTCTTCCTCTCCTGGAGACAAATCTGTGGCTATGTACACCGGTCTAGGCGTCTCACCTGGAGCTGCTAAATCAACTTTTTTTGCATCCTCCGGTCCGTCATAAGATTCGTTCTCCTTCCTCTCTCGAATAGGTGGGGTTAATATCACCTTCCTATCCTCTATTGTGAATTTCCTATAGTGAGAGGGAACATCCATGTTTTCCTTGATTTTGACGTTTTCGTCCTCTCCACTCTCAATTTCTGTCGTCCAAACTTCCTTCAGAGTTTTCTTGAGCTCTCTGTACTTGTTTCTACGTTCTAACTTGGACTCCGTGTATTCTCTGTTGCGCTTGTTCTTTTCTGATTTTTCTGTTTCAGTTTTCGTTCCATTATTTTGAACTTGATTTCTTGAGCCTCTTTTGTCTTTTCGTAAGCTCTTTTGATCACTGCCTCTCATTCTTCCAGAAATCTTATCCTTAACACAATCTTCAGCCTTTACTAGCATTAGGAATTGATTTTTTCCTCTTATTCTAGGCATCGGATTGGTTCTAACCCCTTTTGTTTTTTTCTTTGCTCTACAGTGTTTCTGGCGTTGTTTTGTTTGGTTCGGAAAATCATAAAATTGGACATCCGTTATAGTTTCGTCGTTTCCGCTTGAATTGTCCGTTGACTCGTTGTCTGCTTCATTTCCCCACTCTGGATGATTGGGAATGTTGTGAAACACCTCTTCTTCATCTTCCTTTTCCAGTGTATCGTTCCTTTCAGTTTCTTTTTCGAGCACAGTTCTCAACATGAAATACGGAACCACGTCGTACCTGTCCTTGTCGCAAAATTTTGTTGTGGGACCATCCGGAATTCCACAAACATCTAGGGTTGCTAGAATGTGTGTCCATTCTAATGGTTCAAACGTGTCCTCTGGAAAGGGTTCTCTTACATAAGTTTCGTCTTCGATAGCCCTTTCTAAAACACATTCTTCTCGTTTCAGACTTCCACATTTCGAAGCTCCACATATCCATAACTCCTTGGGTTTACCTAACCAAGCTGGAAATTCGGATCCCGCTAAAGTAGCCGAATCAAACTCCTCTACTGGTGTTCGATTCACATCTTTGTAGCTATGGTCTTTCAGGTTCACACGTGTAGTGGTTTTCATATTTCTCAGGTATATGTGATCGTAGCCCCAATCCTGGACCATTTTCAACTGTCTCATGAATGGTCTTCCCAGTATGATATCATAGTTATTCTCCTTGGCAAAATCGACAATAGCAAAAGTATGTTCGTATTCAATGCCGCAAGAAGTCACTATGACTTTCTCTAATAAACCCATAGGTTTCTCCATGTGTCCATCTGCTAATTGGAGTTTCAACCTAGTCTTCCTTATTGCTGGTTTTCCCCATTTTTTCCAGATTTCTTTTGTAGCAATGGCTACCCCAGCTCCGCTGTCTATTATTGCCATCGTCTTCACTCCTTGGAAATCAACTGGTAAGGTTGTATTCCCCTCTTCACCTTCGCAATACTCTCCGACCTTGTTTAAGGGTACAGGCTTAGCGTTCTTTTGTGGCTTGCTCAGCTCCTCTATGCTCTCTTGCAATCTCGATGTTGTGTCTTTTATCCCGAATTTCTCCAAGCATTTTCCTACAGTGGTCCACATATGTGGTCTTAGCCTCAAAAGCTCAGCTAGAGTGATAGTGCATGTCACTGCTGTTGACAAAATCTCTATCAATCCTTGCGAGTCCATGACTTTTTCTGATGAGATTTTTCGTGAGGGAAGTGCTCTAATCTCGGATTTTGCTTCATACTCTCCTAAGTATGAAGGTAAGGTTTTTAGTGAATGAGGTTTGCTCTCCATTGTTCTAACAGAGCCCCCATCTCCCCAATAAGATTGCAGATCCAAGTCCACTTGAGATCCTGCCTCAAATTCCACTATGGGAGGATTCCTGATGTCCTTTTCCCAATTTGTCTGATTAGCTTGGCAACTTAGCTCGTTTGCAAAGTTTGCCTCTCTCACTTGTTTCCAAAATTCATTGTAATCCTCATCTTTTTCGTAACTCCTCTGTATGACTGGATGAAAACTCTCTATCTCCTGATCGGTTGTGTTCAATACTACGCGGTCATCCCTTTGTGTATTTTCAGGCCTTTGTGCACTGGGAGTCTTTTCAGCTACCCGCGAAACGATAGTCTCTTGCTGAATTGGGTTTTCCTTCCCACAATTCATTGTTTCTTTTGGTGGTTCTAATAAGGCTTGTGCAGTCTCGATCATTCTCTGGCACATTTCAAGTCTCTGCTTTTCCAATTCCGCGTTTGGGTATGTCATCCACCTCTGTTCTTGTGTTTGGTTGTTCTTTAACCTAGCTTCGTAAGCTCTTAGCAGTGCGTCCAATGGTTTGTGTACTTTGTCGACTAGCACTGATCCCCCTGAGCTTAAGCTCGTTGTTTCTTTGATTCACTTTTGTTTCGTTCTTTCCGGGCTCATCTCTCGTTTCCCGTTTTGACTCTCAAGTTTTTCTAATCTAGCTTTAGTTTGCTTTAGTTCCTCAGCTAGAATAGCTTCTTCACGTTCTTTTCTCAACTTCATGCGTGCTTTTCTAGCTTTCCATGTGTTTTTCTGACTCCGCGGTCCTTGACTAACCACTTCAGTCGCTAACTTTCCATTCTCAGGTTCTCTAGTGGTTTTCTTAGCTTGAGCTCTAGTAACAACTTGCGTTGGTATCAGAGTTTCATTTTCAGATCCACTGCTGGTAAGAATAGTTTCTAGCATATTCAATGTCGTCTTTTGCACTTTGTTTGGATTCTTTGAACAATCCTCAATGAAGTGAGTAACCCCACACTCAGTGCAATAAGCGTTAATTCTAATGATTTCCGTATGTGGGCAGACATTCATCAGATGGTCACCCCCACACTTGTAACAGGGTCCTAGTGCTGGTCTTGGTCCCATTTGATTCGTCCTTTGTGGATAGGATGGTCTCTGTCCTGTTAACCCTCCATGAGCTATGAAGATCAATGTTCTTGCGTCCAAATTGTATCTCTCTTCATCAGAAGCACTTGTAACTGTTGGTGTTCCAACATTGCCAATCATGCCCCATGGTTCTGGTTGTTTTGGTTCTTCTGGTAGGTAATACACTGTCGGAGACATGTGTGCACCCGATTCTTCATAATAGGCTTGAACAGGAACTAAGGCTTGTTCTTCCTGATTCTCTAAGGTTGGTGCATATCTAACGCCCACTGGTCTTGCTCCTGGTAAAGGTGGTTGTTGTCCCAATACCGGTTGCGGTCTTTCTATCCCCATAGGTCCTGGTACATTTCCCGTTGGGTATCGAGGTACTGGATGTATCTGAGGTGGTGCTAATTGAGCAGGAGGTGCATACTGGCGCTCCCTTACATACCCTTTGTTGTAATAGCACTCCTCTGTTGGATGATTTGTCCATTTTTGTTCAATAGCACACCATTTCAGTGTTTTTGGCAATGGTTTTTGGTGTGGTGCCATCCTTTTTAGAGCATCTTCTATCATTTGCTCTACATTTGGCATGGTTGTTGTTTGAACATTCTTTTTAGTGGTAGTCTCGCTCGCTACGGAGGAGGAGCTACTGGATGCAAAATCTGTATCCGCTGACACCTCTCCATAAACCGTACAGTTATCCACTAAGTACAATGCCTCTCTCGTTACTTGCTCGAAACTTGTACAAGCTTTCAAGTGCAAGTCCTTCTTGAGAGTGTCGTTCCTCAGTCCCTCAATAAAGAGAACAGATAGTCTGTCATCTTGTGGTCGTTCACGTACTGGATATCTCTCAATGTATTGTTTGAAGCGCAGTGAAGCTTCCTTCACTTTTTCATGTTCTCTCTGTTTAAAAGCATATATTTGTGAGACCGTATTGTGCTTAATCCCTCGTTTTGAGAATTCCTCAGCAAACTCTCTTAGCAAATGGTCAATGTCATGGAATCCCCCTATGTTCATTGGTTGAAACCATGTCAATGCAGTACCTTCTAGAGTAAGACCAAATCCCTCGTATTGTGTATGGAAATCGGTTATCTGCTCAGCTCTTAAGACTTGCTTAAAGAGTGACACATGTGCATACGGATCTCCTGAACCACCATACTTCTTTGGCATACACTTGGCTACTTGAGATGGTCTCATACGTCTATGATCTGCTACCAATCTCATTGCTCCTGTGTCTCGGCTAAAGCTTTCTCTAGCATCATGGACTTCATGGGTTACCCTTGTCGGTTCCTCCGCCCTGAATCTACTACTAGTAGGTAAATGCGATGGTTCCGCTTCAAACCTTGGACCTGGCGTGGTATAGGTGGGGATTGGAACTGCACTACCTCGATTCGTCTCCATTGACTCTTTGGAATGTAATGATCCCATTGGTCCGGGCTTCGAGTACTGAGGTTGGCTGAAAGAGTCAGCAACCTGCGTTCTTTGTCCTCCTGTTGTCATTGAGTTTTGCACTCCAGTTGTTGGTGCTGGTCTATGTGAGCTAGAAGTAACATAATACTGATGTAGTGGTCCCCCAAAGTATGTATATCCTTCTAATTCTTTCTTGCCCATTGTTGAGTATTGCCTGCCATACTTATCGTAAGCAGCAATTTTCACTTTCGATCCCTCTGTATATGTAAAGACATAGAGTCTTTTTTTGTCTGTCAACTCTCCGGTGTAGGGTTCTTCACATCTATAATAGAGATCTTGCTCCCCATTATTATATTTGTATCGCCCCACATAGATGTTATCAGTGTTGATCCTTGTAGTTTCATTCTCTCTTCTTAACCTCGCATTATGGAAGTTCATTATTGGTGCTTTCTCCTCGAGTTCTTCATCTATTTTGGCTTTGGTGCCCATCAATCCCCACTTGTCCACAATGTTAGGGTTTAGGACTACCAAGTACATGGTACCCTCGTCATCTAGATATCTATCTCCGCTATAGCTCACAGGCACTAAGTCCTTGAACTCACTAGGTCTATCTTCTATCTTTACACAATAGCGGTCCATTCCATCTTTGTAGATCTTGGCACCTTGCTCATTGTCGTACTGGTATTTTATGAACAATAGCTTCATGGTGGCGGAAGGGTTTGATGATCCTGCTGCCATATTTTCTCTATTGTTCAGGTTCAAGTGTTCCCAGTTTTCGGTGAAAATCTCGTAAGATCTCTCCGAAGAAGTATCAGAGACACTTCCTTCAAAGATCGGCTCTAATGGTTGCACCCAACTTTGGTTTACACTTCCCTCGGTTGATATGACACTTGCTGGTTCCCCTTGTTTTGGTTGATTATTCCGGAGATTCCTGCCCGATCTCAAATTCATCAATTCTCCTAAAGGACTGTAACTTTTCTGTCTCGGCAATTTGTTTTCCCCAAGTTTTTGTGGTCAGAATTGATCCAAACTGATTGATACTTGGTCAATTGTTTAATCTTGTCAGTTGGACATCTTCTGTTTCATCAAGTGAGAATTTTGTTACTGTTATGCTGAAAAAGACATTATACGCGTATGATGTCTTTTTTCACAGATTTTGACTATTTTGGTTATGCTCACTCTCAGTGGCCCCTTTATGCTCTGTTCACTCACAAAATTCAGTTTGAACTCTGTTTGAGCAAGTTATGGCTAATTTAGGCTTTTCTTGGCAATTTTCCGCTTTTGACTTGTTTTTTGGGTCAATTGTTATCCAAATGGGATGAAACTTCAAATATAGCCTCTAGATAGCTATTACAATGGATCTGTGTTGGCAAAGTATCAAAATATGTCCAAAATTAGGTCAAAGACATCATACGCGTATGATGTCTTTTTCATCAATTTGGGTCCAAACTTGATATTTATGCTTCCTACAGTGCTTGTAACAATCTTGTCAGGTCAGATATCAAAAATAAGCAGGGGAAGTGCCAAAAGACATTATACGCGTATGATGTCTTTTGTCTTAGATTTTGACTATTTTTGGTTTTAAGCCTTCTCCAATGTTTATAATTGAGTTTCAAGTGTTTTTGTCAGGTTTGAATGTAAAAACAAGATTTGAATCCAAAAATTCCTATTCTTTGCGTTTCTTGGACTCCGACTTGTCTTTTTTGGGTTTCTTTGAGTGTTAATGCTCTTGTTTTAAGTTGATCTTAGGGTAAAACCCCCCTTCTAAACACTCTGGCAATGTCAAATTTTCAATTTTAGGCTCTGTTTAGGTCCTAAGACATCATACGCGTATGATGTCTAGAGTTGCAGATTTCCAGTTTTTTAGCACAGAACTCTTCCAATAGCTCTTTTAAGTGCTCAGCAACAATCAGTTACACAGAAAATTTTTCTGAACTTTGTGTATTGCATATTTCACTACCAAAGCAACTTTTTCAGTGATCTAACATGCAATCAAACACATCAAGCAAATAGAACACCAATTGATAGCTCTAGATCAGGATCAAATCAGGCCCTACCTAAGCTACTTCTAATCATAAAATGGATTTTTTTGCAATTGAAAATATAAAGAGATTTACTACCACACAAGGAGTAGCAAATGCTTTTTATGTCAACAACCACTTAAACACCTTCAAAAACAATCTAATCTAAGCTAAACTAAAAATACTGTCAACACGGAAGACCCAAGAATACCCCACTTCCTAGTATCTCTCGAGACCTTCGGAGTCCACCACTCCTAGATCTTTTCTAACTAAAGTATACAAAGTAGTTTATACGACTCACCTCGTAGGATTAGTCTAAGGTCACCTACTTAGGGCTCTCGTCCACGGCAGCGGCGCCAAATGTTAAGGCGGTTACGCCGCTGGCGGAAGCTAAATAGCGAGAACTCAACCAACAACAGAATTTGTCAGACGAGGACGGAGCTTGACCCGCAGGCGCATGGAAACAACTAGGTGGGTGTCAAATCACCTACTCGACCTTTTAATGACAATCACTACTAAGGAAATCAAATCTAAGTTCTAAAACACGCAAGTGACTGAAATCCGTACTACGAACGAATGCTATACGAAACAAGATCTAGAATCATCGAATCGATCTCAAACTCAAGGGGAAGTCTATACACTAGGTAAGAACAACACCCTAAAGACTTGAACTGCAAAATCAACCTATAACCACTCCGTGCGGTAAACGCGTATGAAGACAGGCCAAAAAATACAGGTGACCGAAACTTGACCCCGATGGTACTAATGTGTAGCTCTACTCGTTGTGGTTCTATAGATATGCTGCACGCTCTATTCCGGCACACGAGTTGGAAGAAAACTCACACCGAAGCTCGTAGGAACTTACCACACATAGAAGCCGATAGCGCGCACTCTTGGTATCTGTACGTAGCTCTCACCGTTGCTAACACAATGGTGGTGTCGCTTCTCCAATGGCGGCCCCGTAGCTCGCGTAGCAAGGAGATAAGACTCTCTCTCTCTCTCTCTCAGACACAGTCACGGCGCTCAAAAACTCACTTTGATTAATAATTGAATCTCCCCTTTAGGTTACAAAACTTTGGCTTATATACCTCAGCCTTGGAGGTGAGAACATCTCTAATTATTTACATCAACAGGTGAAATTACTTCGGGATTACAAGCTGGAAACTCAATTGAGTGCCGTTACTTAATGAATGGCTCAAATGAAAATTAATGTCGGAAAGACATTTATTACAATCAATGGTTACAAAATGATGGGTGTGAGCAAAAATTCGGGTGTGATCCTCTGCTGGCTCAACACATGTGCGTGCAACGCCCTACTTCTCTCCCACGTTCCGCAGACATCAATGTCTCCGCTGTGCAACAAAAGGAAGGCAGATATAGTTCTCTGTGTGAGCAGCGCATGGACAGACAACGACAAATGTGCGTGCGATGCCCTGCTTCTCTCCCACGTTCCGCAGACAACGATGTCTCCGCTGTGCAGCAAAAGGAAGGTAGGTACAGTTCTCTATATGAGCAGCGCGTGGACAGATAGCGACAACCGACCACGGCCACCCCACCTATGCCAACGGGCGACCAAGGCAAACTCGATTGGCAACTCGACGTCACCAAGGCTCCGAAGGCTTTCGTTGGTGCCGTTGGTTGCGCATGTAGGAAGGCCCACCAAACCCTTGCATGAAGGAGGGTTGAACCCACCCCATGAGGGTAAGAGGCCAACAATTTACCATCAAGCTATTGGCCCTTGTTATGTATACATAACAAGGAAAGATAGTATACTTATGTTGAAAGGAAAACTAGAAGGAAAGGGAAAGCTTCAAACTTCAAGGAGTAGCTTCACCCTTCCTTTCCACTTCTTGGAGGAAGGTAAGTTTTCCTCCAAAAATAAATTTTTCCTGAAGGAGGTAGCTTCAAAGTGAAGAAAAACCTTCACAAAAACGAAGAGTTTTTGTGAAGAATCATCAAAGGTCTACTTACAACGAACGACAAGTGAAGCGCTCAAATTCTCGCAAGGCGAGGTTCGCATGCAACACAAATCGTGGAGCATACAAAACACAAAGACTTCAATTTCTCAAGGTACAAGTTGTCGTTTCTTTCTCTCTTTGCATTAGTGTGTGTTTAACATGGCTAGTGAGGATATCCCACCTACACACGTTTGTTTTTGAGCACATAGATCAAGATCGGGGCACCACGAGTGCTGTTGACACTAATATGCATGATGATGATGATCTAGGAGATCATGGGATTGTAGATATGGCTTCTTTCAAGACTTTGGAACATCACCAAAGTGTACTTGAAAGCAACCTCTCTGCATTCAATGCAAATGTTACCAATCTTACGGAGATACTTGTGAAATTTATGAATTCACAGACAACTCAAGGAGCCACAAGTGGCACGGTTCAAGGGAACCAAGCTCGCACGACTCAAGGAGTCCAAGAGACAAGTGCTGCAAAAGATGCAGAAGGTAGAAATGCATTACTCAAAAATATCTCCATTCTTGAGTTTCACGGGGAAGAGCGTGATTGCAACAAGGATGCGGTCAATACGTTCTTACACAAATTGAGTGATATTCATAGATTGAGACACACCCTGCATATAAAGACGGCTGTGGAAACAAGTCTCTCTCTTAAAGGCAAGGCCTATGAGTGGTGGATAACATTTCCAATAGATGCTCGTTCTCCGTCTTGGGCTGCGTTTCAAGCTTCTTTCGTTTTCGGACTCCAATGAAGAAGATAAGGATTGGTTAGCATGGGATGTATGCCGCATGTTTGGCCTCTCTCTCACACAGTCCCTTTTGAAGTATAGGGAAATCATATTAAAACTATAAGGTCTAGATGAATTCCAAAAGATACGGGGTTTTAATAGGGGTCTTGACGAAGACTATTGTCTTCATGTCAAAACCCAACATCCAAAAACTTTGGAAGAAGCCATTAGTCATGCGCAAAGATATGATGATGACCAAGAGAGGAAAGGAAATGTTCCCTAATCTAAGAATACTTTTGCTAAGAGCAATGTGGCTAAGAGCCAATGGCGAGGTAGATCTCCCACACATTCCAAGAGGAATAAGAGACAATCTACCTCTCCACACCCACAAGAGGCTAAGAAGCCTAAGCAATCACGAGATACTCCGCGTGGGTCTCTCAGCACCGTTGATTTTGAGCGTGCAAAGAAACACAATTTGTGTTTTAGATGTCTTTCGGACCAACATAACAAGAAAGATTGTCATCTTTTTCAAGGCAAAGAAAAGGCCATGCACACAGTGTAACGTCTCACATTAGATTCATCTCCTAAATATTGTGTTGTAGAGCTTCTTCATATGGAAGAAAAGCACAAGTGTTGTGTGCCTGCTTCAATGTGGCAGTCCACCTTTGGCCCCCATGATTTGATTCGCATGCATGGCGTTATTAACGGACAACATGTTTGTATTCTAGTGGACGATGGTGCAACTCATAACTTCTTGAACTATAAGCTAGTCAAGAAATTGAAGCTTACACAGATTACCCGCTCTCACAAGTATGTGGTGGAACAGATGTCTGGGAATGATAAAGAAGTATGGGACACGGTAGTTCAAGGGGTTGACCTTATTGTTCAAGATCATACGATGACCCTTGACTTCTAAGTTATGAACATGGACCATGCTGATGTAGTTTTAGGACGGGAGTGGCTGCATGGTTTAGGAAACACATTGCACACTAGTTATGAACACAACTCCTTATCCTTTATGGCCAATGGTAAACATGTGCTTTTGCTTGGCGAGAAGAATATACCATGTGCACCTCTTATATGTATAGCCGAGCTTTCTATTTTGTAGAAAGCAAATTTAATAGATGGTCTTTTTGTGTTATTGCTTGTCTCCACGTCTTGTCAATTCTCAAGAGCAAAGTGCGGTGAATTCTAATAATAGTATGAAAAGCGCAATAAATTCTAGTAATGGTATGCAAAGTGCAATGAATTCTAATGGTATGCAAAGTGCAATGAATTCTACTGATAAACAAAGTGTTAACAAATCTAACGAGCAAAGTCCTCTCAATTTTAATTCTATAGAGCAATGTGCAACTGTTGTAAAACAATCATTACAGGAATTACAAGATTCTCCATCCCAGCATAACTCTTGTTTACTTTCTCCTTTTGCACGGCAAAATCTTACTCACTTACTCATGGAGTATAGTGATGTGTTCTCAAGTGATTTACCACCGGGTTTACCCCCTACACGTGATGTGCAACATGGAATAGATGTCTTGCCAGGCACTAAACCGGTGAGTAAACCACCTTATCGTATGAGTGCTAAAGAAGCCAAGGAGGTTGAGAGTCAGTTGTCTGACTACCTTGCTAGTGGTTTTATTAGACCTAGCACTTCGCCTTGGGCATCACCAATTCTATTGGTAAAAAAGAAAGATGGTACTATGCGAATGTGCGTAGATTATCACGGATTAAATGCGATAACCATCAAGAACAAGTATCCTCTGCCTTGAGTGGATGAGTTGTTTGATCAACTCCCCGGGGCAAGATACCATACAAAGATAGATCTTTGTTCAGGATACCACCAAGTACGTATCCTACTGCAAGATATCTCCAAAACTGCCTTTAGAACACGGTTCGGGTATTTTGAATTTTTGGTTATGCCTTTTGGTCTAACCAATGTTCCAGCTACATTTATGACACTCATGGATAGTGTCTTACGTCTCTATCTTGGAAAATTTGTTGTGGTTTTCCTTGATGACATTCTCATTTACAGTAAGACTCAAGATGAACACATAGAACACTTACGATTAGTCTTTAAACAGCTACGAGCTCACGCATGCTAAGCAAAGCAAGTGTGATTTTTTAAAAACACAGATACATTACCTCGGTCATGTAATCTCTTATTCTGGCATCAAGATGGACACTGACAAGGTCACTGCCATTCTTCGATGGCCACATCCCAACATGGTTGAGGAGCTTCAAATATTTTTAGGCATGGCTAGATTTTATCGACAATATATCCGTGACTATGCCAAAATCACTGTTCCTATGACGGATCAACTTAAAGCAAAAGGTAAGAACTTTTCTTGGGAAGAAGCTTAAAAAAAGTAGTTTTGAACAACTCAAGGTAGCTAGCTATAGCCACTGCTCCCATCCTAGCAATTGTCGACCTACTTAAGCCATTTGTGGTAGAGATTGATACTAGTGACAAAGCCATTGGTGCATACTTCTCCAGGAGGGAAGACCTATAGCCTTTGAAAGTAAAAAGTTTAGATAGAGCTCAAGAGAATTATTCTGTCTATGAGAGAGAGCTCTATGCCATAATTCACACTTTACGAAAGTGGTGACACTATTTATATGGTGCCGAGTTTGAAGTAGTTTTTGACTATGAGAGTATCAAATGGTTTACTATTCAAACAGACTTGAAGGGCCGTAAAGCTAGATGGGCAAAATCCTTCAAGATTATGATTGTAAGCTACGATATCACAAGGGGCGATATAATGTAATAGCTGATGCACTAAGTCAGATGCCTTAGATTAATTCACTTGCTTTCATGGAACTAAAGTGTGGATTTTTGGAGTCATTACGTGGCAAGTGTGTACAAGATCAATCATAAGTCAGATGCCTTAAATTAATTCACTTGATTTCACGGAACTAAAGAGTGGATTTTTGGAGTCATTACGTGGGAAGTGTGCACAAGATAAATCATATACTAAAGTGTGGAGTGCAGTTTTAAAAAGGGATCCCTCACACTCACATGTCTATGGACAACTAGATCAATTTGTCTCTGCACGCGCAGATAGAAACTCCAAGACACAGAGCTCCACACCTACTCAGGAAGAGCTTAAGTGATGGAAGAATTTTTCCATTGATGATGGCTACTTACTCCACAAAGGTAGAGTATGTGTGCCAAAGGACTCAGACACTAGGCGCCAAATTTTATTTGAGTGTCACGATAGTCCAAGTGTTGGTCATCCAGGTATCCGTAAGATGTATGCCTTAGTTCGACGATAATTTTATTGGCGGGCTTACATCATGATGTTCAAGAGTACGTGCCAAATTGCCAACAGTGCCAAGTTAATAAGGCAGAGTGCCTCAAGGTAGGTGGCCTTTACATCCTTTAAAGATTCCACAAGGTAAGTGGGAGAGTATCTCTATGGATTTTGTAGTAGGACTATCTACTACAAATCGTGGCCATGATGCCATTTGGGTAATTGTAGACCGTCTCACAAAGATGGGTCGATTCATTCCCACTAAGACTACGATTAAGACACCGGAATTAGCATGGCTATTTGTAGAGCATATATATAAACTCTACGGTCTTCCAGCTAGTATCATTAGTGACAGAGATTGAAAGTCCGATAATCACTTCTGGAGAGCTGTGTTCCAAAAGTTGGAAACTAAACTTAATCTAAGTACGGTTGATCATCCAAAAACGGGTGGTCAAACAAAAAGAGTTAATCAAGTGCTAGAGGATATGCTACGAGCGTACGTTAGCAAGAAGCAAACCAATTGGGAAGACTACTTACCTATATTGGAATTTGCTTATAATAGTTCAAAGCATGTGACTACAGGGTTTAGTCCATTTACACTTTTTTATGGATTTCAACCTAGATCACCCATTACGGTGGGGTTGGCTAAGGAGAAGATACAACAAGAGAAGGATTTTCTCCAAGACCATTTTGACATGCTTTGAGTTGCTCGACAGAATGTTAAGCAAGCTCAAGATCGATATAAGAAGTACACAGATGAGCATCGAAGTCTTGCTACTTTCGAAGAAGGAGACAAGGTTTTTCTCAAAGTTCCGGAGCATTCAGAAAGTATGAAGACGGGAAAAGTTGCTAAACTTTCACCACACTATTGTGGACCGTTTACCATTCTCAAACGTATAGGTCAAGTGGTGTATAAGTTAGATCTTCCAGAGTACTCACGAGTTTATCATGTTTTTCATGTTAGCCGTTTACGAAAACAGCTAGGACAAAATGATAATGTCATTGACACAGGTGTGTTGGTTGACCCTATCGCACCACCAAGCATTCCTCATGAGCCCGAAAAGATTTTGGATTCTCATGAGCTTCGCACCAGACATCATGTAAGACTATAGGTGTTGGTAAAATGGCTAGATAGGCCTGAAGAAGGTTCTGCATGGGAGAATGTATCCGCACTTAAGAAACATTTACCTACGTTCGTTTTCGAGGACGAAAACGATTCTCCAAGGGGGGGGGGGGTAATGTAAGGATATGGGTCCTATGGGCAAGGCCACCGGCATAGCCAGACAGTCTGTACGCTAGGGGGAGGCTATAAGATAGCACAGTTGGGTGGAGACCAGCACACACATTACCACCGCCCTTTCAGATAGAGGGAAGCAGCCTGGCTTGCTTGAGCCGTTGCCTATACCTTATTCCCCATGAGGAAGTATATCCATGGATTTTATCTTTGGATTACCCAAGTCCGTACATGGGAATATGAGAATATGGACAAATTTAGATGGATTTAGAAAGTAGTCATATTTATACCGATCAAAAAGACTAATAATACACACAATATGGCAACCCTCTTTATCTCACAAGTCTTTAAGTACCATGACTTATGGGAAAAAGTAGATCGGTTTAGCAAGCAAGGGCATTCTATACCAGTCAAAAAGACTATTAATGCACACCAAAAAGACTATTAATGCAGCCCCCTCTATCTCACAAGTCCTTAAGTACCATGTCTTACCAACATCTATAGTATTCGATAGAGATCCAAGAATGAGTAGCAGTTTTTAAAAGGGTCTTTTTGCAAATTTGGGTACTAAGTTGAATTTCTCCTCGGCCTATCATCCACAAAGAGATGGAAAAAGTGATATAGCAAACATCATAGATCTACTTAAAGCCTTAACAGAGTATGTATACAATAACACTGACCATACTTTTACCAAAAAGCACCCTTCAAGGTAATTAAAGGAAGACCCAAGCTCTTTATTGATAGTCAAGACAATTGGAAACATATTTTTTGCTAATGAGTTTAGCAGAGATCTGAAAGGATCTTTTTGAAAGATCAAAGAAGCTATTTCCATCATGCAACAAAAGCAAAAGTTTGCTGGTGATAAGGATAGACAAGCGTTGATCTTGAAAGAAAATGATTGGGTATTTGCTCAAGTTTCCAAAAGCACGCCTAAGTCAAGGAGGATGCCCAATAGGTCACCAGAAATATTACGCTGAGTAAGAAAAACAATATTATGGCCCATTTCAAATTCATAAGCATATCCATGAAACAACTTACAAGTTATACTTGGCTCATTCATAATGCCTTTCATGTGAGCCTGTTGAAAACTTATAAGGGCATGCCACCCAAAGAACTAATGATTGAAGAACCACTTGAGTTTGAGGGTCTAAAAAATATCCTTTCAAAGATGCAAGGTGGATGCAAGACATCTAGCTAAAGGATAATGTAAACCTTGTAAGTACTTACAATGACTCGTATCAAACGTTAGAATCAGGTATAAACAAAATATATTTTATAAAGAATCTGGTCTTATTTTGACTCTAAGATTTCTTTTAAATGTTCATAAGTTTTAAGTGTATGCATACCATGAATCAAGCTTGCAGCAGCTCAGTCTCTCAAGCATCTAGTAGATCTTGCCAATCTAATATGAAAGATGATAAGGGCTGAGTAAAGACATGCTTGCAACAGCTAAGCCTTCCAAGCACCAAGTGGAATTAGTCTCATCACTAGAAGAATTTTGATCGTGGGTAAAAAGGGATCCTCTACCCAAAGTAATAGGACTAGCTATGACTTTATTTTTCCATCCCATCGTCGAGGATGAATATGATTTCAAGGGAGAGGTAATGTTATGAATATTAATTTCTAACCTTCTAAAAGTACTTTCCAACTTAAATTGGCCGCTTAAGTCTAGAAAAAATAAAAAGTGAACAAGTTAAATTGATTAAGTGCTAATGGAAAAAATGAGGATCAAAAGGGAAAAATCCATAAAAGAGCAAGGGTAATTGCTGATTAATTATCTTACTCATGGGTATAGGTCAAGGAAGGATAAATGTATCCCTGGCAGCCTTGATCAAGGTTCAAGACAAAGGAGATGACCGTTGGCAATTATAAGAGTGTAAAAGTAGAAAGTGGTTGTGCTAAGCTCAAGTCATTAGAATAACTCTTTAGATTCCAAGTATGAAGTCTAGAAATCCTTAGGGTGAAGTTTTAATTTGCCATAAATTATCTAAATTTAGCAAGAAGTACCCCTTGAACTTTCCAGGGAGAGGCATAAAAGTAGCACTCCACCTATCTGTGAAAGTGATATTGTCCCAAGACGACAACGGGCATGGCGGTCACCTACTCCTCCCAAAAAGAAGAGGAAGTCATCAAGTACTTCCTCCCATACTAATTCAAAGAAGGGAGAAATCAGTCACCATCTTTTCCTTCTTCCTCTTCATCATTGTCATCATCTTTTGACACGGAGGACAAGAGAAGAAAAGGGGTAAGCAAAGGAGATATGTGGTATGAAAGAGGTCACAAAAGTTGAAGAAATTAAAAGAGGGAGGAAAGAACATCAGCTTTCTGACCTATGATGGAACCTTCAGAGCAATTGACAAAGTATTTGCCGTTATCCACCAACAATTTGACGCGGCTTTTGGAGATGAAGATTTCTTGAAATCTTCAAAGCTCCAAAATGTTTCTACACATTTCCAAAAATTAGTCTGTCTCAATGGTGGGCAAGCCTACGTAGCCAAGTTGAAGCTCCAAAGCCTTAGAAAGATTTGAGGATTGCTATTACAAAGCAATTCCTTCCGAGTGATGCCAAGGACAAAGTCCTCATGGAATGGCGAATCTTGGAGATGGCCCCGTACAAGTTTGTCCAAAAGTATGGATAAGTTTTGGGAGTTATAGATGAAAAGCAACGTCTACTAAAACATAGACTTTTCACAACAAAAGCAACAACTTTATGGTGGCCTATCTGAGGAGATGAGTGAGTATGTCAACTCATAAAGACCTAAAACTATTACGAAGGTCATATATGATACTATGGACACTTCAAGGATTCATTTCCAACAAGGGCCCAAGAAGGGCTCAAAGCCAAGAAAAGCCAAAGAATGAAGTGAGCCAAGAAGGGCTCAAAGCCAAGAAAAGCCAAAGAATGAAGTGAGCCAAAGTTGAAGAAAAATGCAACACAAAATTCTCCCAAGGCTAACAAGAACAACAAAAACAAAGGAAAGGCAAAAGAAAAGGGCTACAAAGGTAAAAATAAATTTTGTCCTGAAGAAGTCAAACGTTATTGTAAAGATAACAAGTGTTTCAAGTGTGGAGAGAAAGGTCATGTTTCTTGGGCATGTCCTAAGAGAAATGAAGTTAACGACCCTCCTATAGCCACCATGATGGAAGCTCTAAAAGAGGAAGGCCATTGCAAAGGAGCACCACTCTCTTATGCTTGGGAAAAAGTAAGAGAGCAAGATGCTTTCATATTGTTTGACCCTGGCTCTACCAACAACTTCATTTGTATTGAGCTAGCGACCAAGCTAGGAATTCATGAATTTGAGATGGAAGAAGTGGTACAAACGGATGGATATTTCAAAGGGGAAGAGGTCTCAGTCACTCCATTGATTGGGAAGCTAAGGATTCATGTGAAAAGCTATGCTTAAATAAAATTTCTTCATCTCTCCACTCAAGCATGAACATGTTATCCTGGGGGCACAATGGTTTGATCGCATGGCTACAAGTATGAAGTATTGAGAGAGAAAAGTCCTTTTTTTCTATGAAGTCAAGGATGTTGCGCTTAATGTTAATAGTGTGGGAAACACTATACCCCTTGTACAAACTCAAACTTTAGACAAAGTAATGAAAAGCTCTTTTCTTGTTATATGCTCTTTTTCAAGGAGTGTAAGAAAGATGCATATGTTCCTAATGAAGTTAAAATGAAACTAAAGAGGAATTATAAATTTCCAGTTTTGTAAATGAGGTTCAAGATGTGTTTATGGACATTCCCAGGGAGATACCTTCTAAAAGGTAGCTCTCAAAGCCTTTTGAGGTCCAGTGTGATGCTTGTCGACAATGACTTGGAGCTATTTTTATTCAAGAAAGACATGCCATATCATACAAAAGTAGGAGATTGGATGGCCAAGAAAATAATCTACACATATATGAAAAAGAGCCTTAAACTATCTTACATGCCCTAGATGCTTGGAAGCATTATCTCCTCTTGGGCATTTGATTTGTTTTGCGCACAGACCATCAAAGTCTTAAATACTTTTTGACGCAAACTAAATTGAGTGATAAGAAAATAAGGTGGGAAAATATTGTCTCATAGTTTAATTTTCAACCTTTCTCACATAGTTGGTAAGCACAACCAAGTGGCCAATGCACTTTCACAAAGGCCAAGGGTGAATGCTCTACCTATACTTACTCACATGTTCTATCGTCTATGATAGATGAGTACGCTATGGATCTAGACAAGCCTTGATCTTGAAAGAAAATGATGGGATATTGCTTAAGTTTCCAAAAGCACGCCTATGTCATACTATAGGCAAGGTAACATAAGGACGCCCAACATGTCACCAAAAATATTATGCTAAGTAAGAAAAACAATATTATGGCCCATTTCAAAATCTTAAGCCTATCCATGAAACAACTTACAAGTTATACCTGGATCATTCATAATTCCTGGATCATTCATAATTCCTTTCATGTGAGCCTCTTGAAACCTTATAAGGGCGAGCCACCCAAAGAACTAGTGATTGAAGAACCACCTGAGTTTGAGGGTCAAGAAGAGATCTTGTAGCCAAAGAGAATCCTACAACATAGAGACAAGATTTTAAGAAGTGGTAAGACTATCCGACGATATCTTGTCAAATTTGAGAATTATCCTTTCAAAGATGCAAGGTGGATGCAAGACATCTAGCTAAAGGATAATTAAACCTTGTAAATACTTACAATGACTCATATCAAACATAAGAATCAGGTGTGAACACATTATATTTTATAAAGAATTTTATCTTATTTTGACTCTAAGATTTCTTTTAAATGTTCATAAGTTTTAAATGTATGCTTATCATGAATCAAGCTTGCAGCAGCTTATACTCTCAAGCATCTAGTAGATCTTGCCAACCTAATATGAAAGATGATAAGGGCTGAGTAAAGACATTCTTGCAACAGCTAAGCCTTCCAAGCACCAAGTGGAATTAGTATCACCACTAGAAGAATGTCGATGGGTAAAAAGGGATCCTCTACCCAAAGTAACAGGGCTAGCTATGACTTTATTTTTCCACCCCATAGTGGAGGACGACTATGATTTCAAGAGGTAATGTTATGAATATTAATTTCCAACCTTCTAAAATTACTTTCCAACTTAAATTGGCCAATTAAGTTTAGGAAAAATAAAAAGAGAACAAGTTAAATTGATTAAGTGCTACTCAACCAAACGATCAGCACTCGGGACCAAAAGGGAAAAATCCATAAAAGAGCAAGGGTAATTGCTGATTAATTATCTCACTGATGGGTATAGGTCAAGGAAGGATAAATGTATCCCGGGCAGGCTTAATCAAAGGTTCAAGACAAAGGAGATGACCGAGAGCAATTATAAGCGTATAAAAATAGAAAGATATTGTGCTAAGCTCAATTCATCAGAATAACTCTTTAGATTGTAAGTATGAAGTCTCAAAAGCCTTAGGGTGAAGTTTTAATTTACCATAAATGATCTAAATTTAGTTGGTGATTTAGCTAGTTCTGGGAGGCACTTGGCGGCATCTCCAAAGCATTGTACTAAATTTATGCACAAGAGGTGAAATTTTTAAAGCCCAAAGGATGATTTTTATTTTTGAAAAATATTATCTTAATTTAGTAGGTCCTAAATTAGCAGGTAGGATGTAGCTTAGGGTTAGCTTCATAAGCCTCCAATGTTTGTGCAAAGGTCTTGCACTCGAGCTAGTTAATAAAAGGGTAAGTTTATGGTTTTTATTAAATGAAAGGGAAAAGCTAAAGACTAAGGTTGGATTAGTCCTTCCTCATTTAGTAAGTTCACTTTAGTCTTGGTTCACTAAGCTTAACTAAGCCACGTGTCCAAAGTAACCTACACTTGCTTTGAGTGAACTTAACAAGTGTGTGTGGTGTTTCCACTTACCAAGATGAGTCCTAGGAAGGGGGGGGGGGGGTTCTAGCCTGCAAGGCAAGAAGGGACAAGTGTTGGGCATTGTTAACCGACAAGCCATACAATGGAGTCAATACCGAGTAAATAGGAGGCTTGGCGACTGCCCAACGCTCCCTATCGCTTGATGTTGACCTTGGTGTTAAAGCCGCTACAAGCGACAATAAAGACCTTGGGGCATGATAACCAACAACGGAGACCCTTGTGGTAATGTGATTACAAGTCATACAGTGGAGTCAATACTGGGCAAATAGGAGGTGACTGCCCAACGCCCCCCATCGCTTGGTGCTGACCTTGGAAAATGGGTGTCGGGCCAATTAACATCCATGGATAACATATTGTTTTGAGTCACGGACCGGGCTTGTCAGTCCTATAGGTGCTTGGGTGATCGCCGATGAGAGGCACACCACATATCTCATTTGATACTATTTTTACTTTGACCGATCACTGGGCGTTCATGTGTGAATGGGCCAAACTCTTATAAAAGGTCCATTTGACCTAAAAATTCTCATTCTCTGAGGTGTAAGCTAAGAAATGCTCTTGCTTCATCTCTGTCTCCTTCTCCTTTGTATGCTCATAGGTGTGCGTGTGTGTGTGTGTATGCTTGAGAGAGAGAGAGAGAGAGAGAGAGAGAGAGAGAGAGAGAGAGAGAGAGAGAGAGAGCATTGCCGCGGTGACGGTTGAGCGCGGCATCGACGACGGCTCCTTCTCCTTTGCAGTAAAAGATCCTTCATGACGGAAGCATTGAGTGGTGAGTGACACAACCCTGTCCCTTTGAGCTTGCTAGGCTCTTCTAGTTGTGTGTTTGTAGCCTTTCGAGGCTCACACACAGTGCACAGGTAAGTTCCCAGCTTTGACACATATGACAAAGCGTACATTTTTGGTGCCACTGCCGAGGACAACCTTGCATTAAGCTTGAGGAGCACTCAGTGCTACCTCTAGAAGCTTTTTTTTGTTTTTTTGTTTTTTGCTGAGTTCTGTGAGAACTGTTAAGTGACTGTAAAGGGCAAATTAGCAGGGTTTTGTCAGATTCTATTAGTAATTCTAAGCTCTATTAGTGCTGCATTGTTCTGGTGTTTGTTAGTTTTGCAAGATCTGTATTGTGAAGGTGTTAGTAGAGTTGTTAGTGAGTGTGGACAGTGAGAAGTAGAGTTGTTAGTGAGTGTAGACAGTGAGAAGTAGAGTAGACAATGAGCAGCAGAGTAGACTATGTGTGACTATACAATTCTATGTTAGACAGTTAATTAACTCTTAACTAGTTGCAAGCGGGTTAGACAGAGCTCCCAGGAGTTGTTGTGCGGGAGGTCAGCGTCCACGTGACCACATTATCCCCAGGAAAAACTTATTTAAAAAAAAAACACTCGAGAATATTGAGACAAAAAAGAATTTCAAAAATTAAATTAAAAAACCCTTATTCTAAAAGAAAGGATCGGGATCATTCCCCAAGCCCAAGCCCAGGCCTCAGTCCACAGTCTTATGATATACTACTCACACTACCTTATATATAAAAACTAGGATCTCAAGTGAAGGAAGGGCATGTGGAAAAGTTCCTCAAGTCCTCCACCATCCCCTTCATACTCACCCTTTGGACTTACTAATTCTAGCTCTCTCCCCACCTAGGAAAAGACTAGTTTTAGGATTCCAAAGACTCTATGTAATCGAATTGGGGGCTATAAATCACATCACATCCCCCTAGCCAAGGTGCTCATTTTGATCTATCATACGCCATATTCCGTGGCTCAGCTAAGAAAAAGACTAGGTGAGCGGCCTTTACGGACACTCAACAACACCTCTAGCATATCGAGGTCATATGCACCTATGCTCTGGTCGTGTGCTAGAGGACGATCAGATCGAGAGTGTCTCTGTTAAGGCGGTTACGCCGCTAGCGGAAGCTAAATAGCGAGAACTCAACCAACAACAGAATTTGTCAGACGAGGACGGAGCTTGACCCGCAGGCGCATGGAAACAACTAGGTGGGTGTCAAATCACCTACTCGACCTTCTAATGACAATCACTACTAAGGAAATCAAATCTAAGTTCTAAAATACGCAAGTGACTGAAATCCGTACTACGAACGAATGCTATACGAAACGGGATCTAGAATCATTGAATCGATCTCAAACTCAAGGGGAAGTCTATACACTAGGTAAGAACAACACCCTAAAGACTTGAATTGCAAAATCAACCTATAATCACTCCGTGCGGTAAACGCGTATGAAGACAGGCCGAAAAATACAGGTGATCGAAACTTGACCCCGATGGTATCAATGTGTAGCTCTACTCGTTGTGGTTCTATAGATATGCTGCACGCTCCATTCCGACACACGAGTTGGAAGAAAACTCACACCGAAGCTTGTAGGAACTTACCACACATAGAAGCCGATAGCGCGGACTCTTGGTATCTGTGCGTAGCTCTCGCCGTTGCTAACACAATGGCGGTGTCGCTTCTCCAATGGTGGCTCCGTAGCTCGCGTAGCAAGTAGATAAGACTCTCTCTCTCTCTCTCTCTCTCTCTCTCTCAGACACAGTCACGGCACTCAAAAACTCACTTTGATTAATAATCTGAATTCCCTTAGGTTACAAAAACTTTGGCTTATATACCTCAGCCTTGGAGGTGAGAACATCTCTAACTAATTACATCAGCAAGTGAAATTACTTCAGGATTACAAGCTGAAAACTCAATTGAGTCCCGTTACTTAATGAATGGCTCAAATCAAAATCAATGTCGAAAAGACATTTATTACAATCAATGGTTACAAAATGATGAGTGTGAGCAAAAATGTGGGTGTGATCCTCTGCTGGCTCAACACTCCCCCCCTCCGCGTTCATGTCGTCCCTGACATGACTTTTATGCTTGGTCAATAAATTCCTGTCGTCTTGAGCATCTGCAAATGTGATTCGTATCGTAGGTTGCCGATGGTCAAGGTTGGGCCGAATATTTTGCTTTCGTGGGTGAAAAAGCCGGTGTAGAAAGCTTCTTCGAATGTTTGCATGTGGAAGCTAGGCAAAAACATAATCCTTTGGTATAGGAGGTGTAACAATTTTGGAGAAGGCTGCAATGAAAGATCGTACATCATATCAGTCACCGTGTCGGCCGTCGATAGTAGACTCGAGGTCGTGGCTTTATCTGGCGCGAACACTTCAATGCAAGCTAAGAGAGTCCTCCAGATTTTCTTGAGCATCAGGAGAGCCAGTAAAGAGCTTGATGGTGCCCGTTAGGGTTTTCACCATGTAGGCTTTACCTATTCTCTCTCCTGCCTTTGGTCCTGGCATCCTGGGATAATTAAGCCAATTTGGCTTCTTTTCTGCAATCTTGCCATGCTCTTTCCAGTTTCTGACTGTTGGCACCGGGCAGAAGGTTGCATTCTCCCGAATCTCCTTTGGTGCCTCCACCAAGTAGATGAGGTAGGCTGGGTATTTGTTCAGCCAACCTTTCCTCCATCTAGGTTGTGAATCTACTATCTTCTTTGACTGTTCCTCCTTTGTGATGTCGCCTTCGTAAAGAGTGACATACTACTCCTCCTCTATTCTCTTTTTCGTCCTTAGCACTTCAAATTTCATCAAAGGGAAAGGCAGGCTGGGTTGCATCCACTCTTCATGGAGCACTTTTGTGTCTAATCCCTGAAGTCTAATGGAGATGAGGAGTCTCCTCTCCCACTCCATTTCCACCTTGGCACTCTTCTCTGCTGACTTTTCTATTTGGTCATGGAGCCTTTGTTCTTCTTCTTCAGAGATTCCTGAAGTCGAGGCCACCTCTTGAGCTGGGGCTGGATCTTCAATTGTGGTTGCCTCTCCAGTTTCTGGTAGCTCTATGGCTGCTCCACCTGATTCTTCGTGTGGTGTCTCTGTCTCTCTTCTTTGTTGCTCTTGTAGATCTTGGAGCTGTTTGCGGAGGGCCTCATTCTCTGTCCTTAGTGTTTGATTTTCTAATGTGAGCCTCTCCTCTGCGGCCAATGATCCCTCCGCAATGTGCAACCTTTGCAACTTGCTCTAATCTCATCTCTCTTTGTAAGCTTCGGATCTGGTCTTCTAAAGCTGGTACGAGAGTTCCTTCTTGTTCGGTTCCTGCTCTGCTAGCTCTAGGGGTAGTCCTAAGTCTAGTGATTGTTCTTTCTTGGAGCTCGACTCTTTCCCTTAGCTCAATGAGCTCATCCTTGGGTGCCTCCAACTCATCTTCTATCCGCTCCTTTGCTTCCTGTGCACTTGTTACCTCTCTTGAAGCCTCGACTAGCTGGAGTATCAAGCCGTCTCTCTCGTTTTCCGCGTCATAGAGTGATGCTTTATGACTTTCAAATTCAGTCATAGCATTGTCTAATTTCCTCTGCAACTCTGCTTCCCTTTGTTTGGCTGTCTCAATCTCTACTTCCTTTGCCCTGGATCTTTCTTTGATCTTGCCTAGCAGTTCATGCACCATGTGCATGTCTTTTTCATCTTCATCTGTCAACTCTAAAGCTCTTTCTGCCACCACCTCCACTGGCTTCGGCTCTTCTAGTACGTTCTGTTCGTCCAGTTTCTCTTCACTTTCTTTTGTACTCTTTGTTTTTTCCTCCGTCCCTCTCCGATCATCTTGTTTTTGTAGGGTGATCCCATAAACTGCCTCAAGGGCCTCTACTTCAGTGTATCCTATCGCTACCAGATCCTCATAATCATTTCTCTTTTGCTGAACTGGATCTATCTCCTTTTCTTTGGTCTCGGCCTTCGGCTTTTCCAAATCATCGGTGTCCATCTCTATTGTGGTCTCTTCCACGATATTTTTCGTCTTCTTCGGGCTTGGTACATCAGTCATAGAGGGGTATCTGTCCTCAGCTTCCTTGGCTTTCCCCTTGTCGGCTTGCCCGTCTTTCTCTTGAGATTTAGTAGACTCATCTACTTTCCCTTTCCTCTTGTCGTCCTTTTTCAGCTCAGCTTTTAAAAGCTGTACCTCCTCTTCAGTGTATGGCTCGACAGGTTGCTGCTCCACTATAGCCTCTGACTCCTCATAAGCTTTAATATATTGATCGTATTGATCAACATGTGGCCTGGCTAAGCTAGTTCCGACTTTGGTGGGGTCTGGCACCCACTTTTCTTCAAAGTCACCCTTTAGAGCTCTTTCTGCTCTAAACTGCTCCACTAGTCTTTCCATTCTTGCCATTTTCTGACTTTTGATTTGCTTGGGAGAAACCTTCTTCTTTACTTTCTTCATAAGCGGCTTGTCCACCTCCTCTTCAGGTTCTGAAACTATTTCTAGTTTCCGGCGTGCTCTTGTGGACGCCCTCTTGGATACTTCGGGCTGTTCTTCCTCCTCGTCGGCTTCTCTAAGCCACTCATTCTGGGAGGGAACCTTTGGCCACTGATCTCTAGCTCCAATAGCTTCATAAGCTATTCTTGTTAGAATTTCCGCTCCTCCTATGTACTTTGGCTTCTCGTTGTGCATGGCAATTACTTGCTCGTGGATGTGTTGAGCGTAATTCACCTCTTTTGGCATATTGCTCTTTAATGCCCATGTGATGGTGGTCGCAATGGCATGAGGCGGTGTCGTATACTTTTGCGGTCTTTTACTGCAAACATGGAGAAACTGGTTGTACAGTCGGCAAAGGGTTGCCGCTCTTTGGTCCGCCATATCTCCATAGGTTGCATTCTGTTTCTTGGATCCATAGACCTCTATGGCCTCCCTTCTTTCCCTGACAGAGCTCCCTTTGCTGTGCAGCTTCAATGCGTCTGCAATGAGCTGTGGAGTGATATGTACTTCTACTTTCTCTCCTTCCATGGCTGTCAATGTGGCTTTCCCATCCTTCTGAATAGATGTTGCCAACTCGTACACTCTTCTTGTATCCACACCTGATGGTCTTGAGGTGAAGAAACTGTGCAAGTCTGCCCTTTCCAGGTACCTGCTGATGTCTTCTGACCTGCTATAATTTACCAATTCCTGTGGGATCATCGGTACATCCACCGCTTGCCCTTGAGGATGTCTGAAAGTCCCCTGGTAGATCTTTATTCCCTCTTTCTCCAATACTGCTTCCTCCACCCAAGTTTTGGTTGGCTTGAGGGTTTCTGCTGGAATGTCAAAGGGTTCCGCTTCTGCAAGAGCATCTTTGATTGTCGGTCTTTTTCTCTTCGTTGCCGATAACTTGGCGGAATCCATGGATCCTGTAACTCCAATTTCAGAAGTTAGCGTCTTTTTAGTACTGAAAGCCGAAATGAAGCTTTTAACTATCCAAATGACTTGAAAATTGAAACATGAGCTATTCAGGGCCTAAGGATGCAAGGTAGGTGAAAAAATATGCAAAATGGGCTCAAAATCATGCTGGAGACATCATACACGTATGATGTCTTTTGTGTCAAAATGACTTCATATTGGTTGTGCTTGTAGCTGATAGTGTATACATGAGTATCATATGCTTGGATTTGAGTTTGGATACCATTTGGTCAAGTTTTGGCCAGTTTAGTCCAGTTCCGGCTCTTGGCAAAATTTTGAAAGGGATTTGGATTTTATGATCCAAATTGGATAAAACTTGGTGGTTCACTTTCAAATGGCATGTAGATCACTTCTGTTTGGTGGTTGAAGCCCTGAGGTGCCAAAATCACATAGTGAGACATCATACGCATATGATGTCTTTAGTGTATTTTTGGACCAAATTTCTCTATAAGCTTGGATTTGGCTTTAGATAGAGGCTTATTCAGTAGATTTATGAAGCTTGGATAGATTTTGGGCTAAAAATGGCTCTGGAGACATCATACGCGTATGATGTCTTTTTCATCAATTTTGCATGGGATTGGTTCTGTGGACTCCCCATGTACTAGTGAAGGACTATATCTACTCAAATCTTGGTTTGGACTTGAGTATGTTGGATTTGGGCCAAAAATAGGCTTTAGGTGAAGGATTTTCCCTCAATTGGGCTAATGGGGTGATCCTCTTGACCAAATGGTTCCAAATTTCATATGTAGCATGTAACAGATATATATAATGGATGTATGATGACAAATGAGCAGTTTTGGCTCTGTAAGTGCAAATAGACATCATACGCGTATGATGTCTTTTGTATCAAAATGATGCTTTTTGGTTCCAGATAGCTTGTAGATGTGTTAATCAACAATCCTACAAAGTTTCAATGAGTTTGGAGTTATTTTGACAAAATTAGGACCAAAAATCAATTTTATGGCCTACTTTGCGTCTTTTTGGTTTTCCTTGGGTTTTCTAACTCCAATTCTCATGATACTTGGTTCATAGGATGTGATTAACATGTGGAATGAGGCTATGCACTCAAATGTTGAAATGGATGTGAAATTCATGCTGTGAGACATCATACGCGTATGATGTCTTTTCTTGAAATGTTGGTCTTTTTGTGCAAAGAATGCTTTGTGCTAGTGCCCTAAGCCCTGCTAACTAGTTTTCAACTTAAAAAGTCATTAGTTTAGCTAAAAAGCCCCCTTATAGGCATTTCAGTCTCCGAAGTCGTCTTTTTGCCTTGGAGTTGAATTTCTTCAACTTTTCTTCTCGAGAGTTGCATTTCCAGCTCATTGGATATGTTGTGAAGCCATCTATTTGGTTGAAGTTGACTTTGGCTTCCCGTTCTCCATCTTTCTCCTTTTGGTTGCCCGAAAGCGTCTTTTTCACCATCGGTAAGTGAATCAGCTTTCTTTTGGGTTTTGCTTGCAAACATAAGTCATCCATGTATATTTGAAGCTGCTTGTGAAGTTTCATTTCATTCGGTCGTCAATTTCAGCCGTTATGCCAAAATGACGCTTTGTGTGTCCGCAGCCGAATCGGTTGTTCCGACCTACTTTTGGTGGTCCAAACCTGGAGATACTCCATGGTTGCATTGCCCTCGATGTTGTTAAGCTTCCTGAGAAGTTTTGTGTCATTTCGACAACTTTTTCCTGTTTGCCTCTAGCAGGCTCTGTTGACCTAGGGTTTTTCCAGTCGTTCTTTCTCGAGCTTTGAGTGTTAGAAACCCATCTTCTATACTAGGGTAACCCACCTATAAGTTCTTGCAAGGTTTGATTAGGCGGTTGTGCCACTACCTAGCATTCTACTGCATTCCCCGTCTGCTCTTGTTTCTTGGTTTTGGTCAGTTTTCGCGACAAAAGTTAATGATAAGCATCAAAAGCTTATGACAACGAGTCTACCTCTCATGTCTGGTGTCCTCTGAGCTCTCGTAGCAGTCGTAGAAGGCTGTAGAAGGTTGGATGCTCCTGTGTGCTCTTTGCTCTCTCCAAGAAGGTAATAGTGGAAATGAGCTTGAAAGTGAAGTGAAAAATACTTAACTTCGGACTTCCCGGATCACTTGTTACCAAATTTGACATGTGCTCCAATCTCGTCGTGAAATGCACTTTAGGATTTGAAATTTCTCAATTTGGACTCCGTTTGACCTGTTTCTGAGAAATCTGTCCACTTTGCCAAAATTCTGTCATTTCGGGCTTTCCGCAACTCTTTCAGAATTGTACCCAATTTTTACCATGGGTTGCCCTTGTCATTAGGACCATCACCGTCTATTCTTTTCTTTTTTCCGATCTTGTTTCACCTGCTTTTTTTATTTTTCTTTTATTTTTATTAAGAAAATCATAAAAAATAAAGGAAAATAGCAAATTGAAGCCAAAAAATTCCAAACATACACGATAAATAGCTGGTAACCCTGTGTATATGAATATACACTTATTTGTGATTTTTGGACTTGGATTACCACTTTTTTTCACTTTTTAGCTCCAAAAACACTCTTATTTAGTGATATTTATATGTTTAGAGACCCAAATTCATCATTTGATCTCTTCTTGTTGCAAAACAAGGTATATAAGGGCATAAATATTATCAATATCCGCAATCAAACATAAAAATTGCAAAATCATGTAAGACATTGCCCTTGTAATATAATTTTTGTTTTTCTTTGTTTTTGGCGCTTGTAGCTGCTTTGTAACTCCTGTATACCTGTATACCTCCCCCCCTCCTAGTCTGAGTCCTTCCGGACGACTATGAAGTGTCTGTGGGCGAAGCATTGTAGTTGTTTTGGTCATAAGTTCCCAATGCAATTGTAGAGCGATGATACAACAGTCTTTCCAATAAAGCTGCTCTTTGTTTGATTGAAGGATTGGTGGTCGGGTTTTGGGTTGGTTTTGGCACTTCGGTAGTAGAATCAGTAGATGGATTCTTCTTCACTTTGTTGTTCTTTTTTACAATCCAAATCTGCTTCCGCTTCACTTGTGCTTGCCACAAACTCTTTGCGACCCCAACTTGCTTTGTTCTTTGTGTTGATTTCCTCGACTTGAAATACCTAGGAGTTTCCGTTGATTGTACTGAAGGGAGTTCCTGTTTACAAATCTTTGGGATCCAAATTTGCTTGCTATAGCTTTGTGCCGTCATGAACTTCTTTGGAATCCAGATTTGTTTCACTGTCCTTGATTGTCTGGAATCACCCTGTTGTCTGGTATTGAAGACTCTGTTTTCCACCTTTGTGTTCTCTGGCACAACCTTTTTTGGTCTCCATACCAACTTTGACTCCGTTTTTTCCCAAGGTTGAGCTGTTATATTATTGCTTGTCTTCCTTATCCAATGTTGAGAATTCCTCGTCGAAGAGCAATCCAGTTGTATAGAAACTTTTGGTTGCCATTGCTTCTTCTTTTTCTCTGGTTGTTGTTTACCTTTGTTCTTGGATTCTTCCTTTGGAGTTGTCTGTGATCCTTTGGTGAACTTAACTGATTGACTTTCACCTTCGTATTTGATAAGCACTGATTTAGAACTCCAGTCAATCATTGCATTGTATTGCTTCTGCCATGGTTGTCCTAGCAATAATGGATGTTGTGTAGCTTGGTCTTCAACCACGTAAAACATATGAGGATACACATACTGGTTAATCTGTATATGTAAAACTGTGCATCCGACAGTTTTGATTGAATTCTCAAAGTAACTCTTTAACTCTTGCTTGGCAGTTTGTAGTTTAGTGTCCTTTGTCAATTGTCTATACAAACTGAGTGAAAGTAGGTTAGTTTGAGCTCCTGAATCCAATAGTGCTCTGGCTTTGATTTGGTTGGTTCCTACTTTGCATTCAATGATGGGTTCTTCTTTGTCATTATCCATTTCTGTTATACTGACTGCGTTTATTCGTATTGTTCCTTCATTGCGCTGTTTCTGACGTAGTAGTCTTCTTTTCTCCATTCTTTCCTTCGCCTCGGCTTGCGCTTCCTCCAAAATCATTTTCTTTTTTTGGACACGCAGCTTTTCTTGATGTATTTTGAGAAGCATGTCTTGGGTTAGCGGCAAAAGATACTTTTTCACTCTGCATCCACTAATCCAATTGGGCATTTCTTCTCCGTTTAATGTAGCAAGCTTGACGGCTCCACTTGGTGATAGATCTTTAATCACCAGAGGTCCCATCCCTCGCTTTTTAAGCTTCTTAGCATGCTGTTTCAGAGTGTAAACTAGGACATAGTCCCCAACCTTAAACTCTTTAGTCCGCACATGCTTATCAAAAAATTCTTTTTGTCGCCTTTTTTGAGCGTAGATAGAAGCTACTGCTTTTAGGCGAAGCTCGTCTAGCTTTTCCAGGTCATCTATTCTATCAGAAAGCTCGTGCCCTGTCCACTCTAGATCCTTAGCCACCCTTAAGGTTGAAATCAAGAATTCTATTGGTAAGATAGCATTTAGCCCAAAAACCATGTTATATGGGGTCGTTCCTATTGATGTTTTATATGCTACCCTATATGCCCATAATGTTGAATGCAACTTCTGGTCCCAGTCAGTTCTCGACTCAGATACAATCTTCGTGAGGACCGTGCATATGGTTTTGTTTGTTGCTTCAGCTTGTCCGTTTGCTTATGGATGATACGGCGCTGATTTCCTATGGATTACCATGAATTCATCTAGAAGGATCTCTATCACTTCATTTATAAAATGTGTGCCTCGATCACTCACAATTTCTATTGGCAATCCATATCGTACAAAGACGTATTCATATAGAAATTGTGCCGTGGTCCTGGCATTCGCTTTTTGAGTTGCCTTTGCTTCGACCCACTTTGTTAGATAGTCTGTAGCCACAACGATGTATTGTGCATGAGTCTTATATGCAGGAGGTGAAATGGGTCCGACATAATCAATCCCCCATTTTGCAAAAGCTCTTGCCCCCATCATTGGTCTAAGCGGCATATCATCTCTTTTAAGTGGTACTTTGGTCCGCTGACAGTCATCGCACCGTTTAACGTATTCCTCAGCGTCCATATGTAATGTTGGCCACCATATTCCTGCGGCTAAGACAAGTTTTGCTGTCTTATCACCTGAGAAATGGCCTCCACCTACTCCTCCATGAGCTTGCTCTAGTATTATCACATACTCAGTCTCTGATGCGCAAATCCTAAGCTGGTTGTCTTTACCTCTCTTATAGAGTTGATCTCCTATTAAAGCGTAATCTCTAGCTTCTGTCTCTACAGATTTCTGATGAGCTTTTGACGTTCCTTCTGGGAAAGTTCTATTTGTGAGATATTCAACAATATACTGACTCCATTCTGGAGCGATCATTATCTGATATAATGTCGAATACTCTGCTGGCGGTTTTGATGAACATACAATACATACAGTGACATATTCATGTACGCTTTCTTTCATTCCTGGCCAATAGACTCCCAATTGTAACAAATTTCTATATGTGTTCCTTCTTGAACAATGAAATGCACATTCCTGAACATGTGCTTCGCGCAGATATATATTATATTCCTCAGGATTGATGCATAGTCGTAAAACATGATCATTTCCCAATTGATACAACCTTCCTGCAACCAATTGAAGATTCTTGGATTGCTGAATAGCAATATGTTTCTGGTTGTATTCTCTTCTATCGAACTCTCCTCCATAGGTTAATAGGTTAACGACATTTTGAGACCACTTCGGTATCATTTCTATGTTGAACAAGTACGCGTCTGGCATGTCGTCATCTACTCCTATAGGGTCTTCTCCATTCATCAATCGCGAAAGATGATCAGCTCTAAGATGTGTTTTTCCTTTCTTTACTACTACCGTGAAGTCGAATTCCAGTAAGATAATGAACCATCTCACTATTCTCCCGGTATTGCATGGTTTATTCACTAGGTAGATCAAGGCTTGGTGATCCGTAAAAAACACAAACTTGTTGGCTAGAAGATAATGCCAAAATTTCTTCACAGCATATATCATTCCTAATCCTTCTCGCTCTGTTGTGGTGTAATTCTTCTCTGCATTGTTGAGCTGTCGACTGGCGTAACAGATAGGAAAATCCATGTTTCCTTCTTCTGGCTGAGCCAGAATGCATCCTATTGCATATGCCGAAGCATCTATATGCACATGGAATATCTTCTCCCAATCTGGTGATTTCAAGACTGGAGCAGTAATGAGTGCCTCTTTCAATTTCTTGAATGATTCCTCACACTCCTCTGTCCATTCAAAGTTCACTATTAGCCTGTAAAGTGGTTGGCCTATTATAGCATACATGTAAATGAATCGTTTATAATATCCGCAATGTCCCATAAAGCTCTGTACTTGTTTCGCATTGGTTGGTCTAGGCATATCCACTATAACTTTTATCTTCTCTAAATCCGTGGATATTCCGTTTTGTGAGACAATATGTCCCAGAATTCTGCCCTGTCGGACCATAAACACACATTTCTCAGGATTGAGACAAATGCGATATGTCCTACATTTCTCAAATACTTTTCTTAGGTGTTCTAGATGCTCATCTCTCAGAAGAGAATGTACACATAAGTCATCCATGTATATTTCTAGAAACAACCTTAAGTATTCTTTGAAAGCATGCGTCATCAGCCTCTGGAAGGTTGCGGGAGCATTGGTTAGACCAAAAGGCATAACCCGATAAGCATAAATTCCCCACTCCGTTGCAAAAGCTGTTTTATGTTGATCTTCCAGTGCTATGGCTAGCTGGTTATATCCTGAAAAACCATCAAGAAAAGAGTATGCTGTTTTCCCTGATACACGCTCTAGAACATGATCAGTTATCGGCAGGGGATAATTGTCCCTGATTGTTGCAGCATTCACTTTCTTTAAGTTGACACACACTCGGAGTTTTCCGTTCTTCTTGGGTACTACCACAATCGGAGATACCCAATCGGTGTGTTCAATACTATGCGGTCATCCTTGTGTGTATTTTCAGGCTTTTGTGCACTGGGAATCTTTTCAGCTACCCGTGAAATGATAGTCTCTTGCTGAATTGGGTTTTCCGTTCCACAATTCATTGTTTCTCTTGGTGGTTCTAATAAGGCTTGTGCAGTCTTGATTATTCTCTGGCACATTTCAAGTCTCTGCTTTTCCAATTCCGCGTTTGGGTATGTCATCCACCTCTGTTCTTGTTTTTGGTTGGTCTTTAACCTAGCTTTGTAAGCTCTCATCAGTGCGTCCAATGGTTCGTGTACTTTGTCGACTAGCACTGATCCCCCTGAGCTTAAGCTCGTTGTTTCTTTGATACTCTTTTGTTTCGTTCTTTCCGGGCTCATCTCTCGTTTCCCGTTTTGACTCTCAAGTTTTTCTAATCTATCTTTAGTTCGCTTTAGTTCCTCAGCTAGAATAGCGTCTTCACGTTCTTTTCTCAACTTCATGCGTACTTTTCTAGCTTTCCATGTGTTTCTCTGACTCCGCGGTCCTTGACTAACCACTTCAGTCGCTAACTTTCCATTCTCAGGTTCTCTAGTGGTTTTCTTAGCTTGAGCTCTAGTAACAACTTGCGTTGGTATCATAGTTTCATTTTCAGACCCACTACTGGTAGGAATAATTTCTAGCATATTCAATGTCGTCTTTTGCACTTTGTTTGGATTCTTTGAACAATACTCAATGAAGTGAGTAACCCCACACTCAGTGCAATAAGCGTTAATTCTAATGATTTCCGTATGTGGACAAACATTCATCAGATGGTCACCTCCACACTTGTATCAGGGTCCTAGTGCTGGTCTTGGTCCCATTTGATTCGTCCTTTGTGGATAGGATGGTCTTTGTCCTGTTAACCCTCCATGAGCTATGAACATCAATGTTCTTGCGTCCAAATTGTATCTCTCTTCATCAGAAGCACTTATAACTGTTGGTATTCCAACATTCCCAATCATGCCCCATGGTTCTAGTTGTTTGGGTTCTTCTGGTGGGTAATACACAGTTGGAGACATGTGTGCACCAGATTCTTCGTAATAGGCTTGAACAGGCACTAGGGCTTGTTCTTCCTGATTCTCTAAGGTTGGTGCATATCTAATGCCCACTGGTCTTGCTCCTGGTAAAGGTGGTTGTTGTCCCAAAACAGGATCTAGAATCATTGAATCGATCTCAAACTCGAGGGGAAGTCTATACACTAGGTAAGAACAACACCCTAAAGACTTGAACTGCAAAATCAACCTATAATCACTCCGTGCGGTAAACCCGTATGAAGACAGGCCAAAAAATACAAGTGATCGAAACTTGACCCCGATGGTATCAATGTGTAGCTCTGCTCGTTGTGGTTCTATAGATATGCTGCACGCTCCATTCCGACACACGAGTTGGAAGAAAACTCACACCGAAGCTCGTAGGAACTTACCACACATAGAAGCCGATAGCACGCACTCTTGGTATTTGTGCGTAGCTCTCACCGTTGCTAACACAATGGCGGTGTCGCTTCTCCAATGGCGGCTCCGTAGCTCGCGTAGCAAGTAGATAAGACTCTCTCTCTCTCTCTCTCTCTCTCAGACACAGTCACGGCGCTCAAAAACTCACTTTGATTAATAATCTGAATTCCCTTAGGTTACAAAAACTTTGGCTTATATACCTCAGCCTTGGAGGTGAGAACATCTCTAACTAATTACATCAGCAAGTGAAATTACTTCGGGATTACAAGTTGGAAACTCAATTGAGTCCCGTTACTTAATGAATGGCTCAAATCAAAATCAATGTCGAAAAGAAATTTATTACAATCAATGGTTACAAAATGATGAGTGTGAGCAAAAATGTGGGTGTGATCCTCTGCTGGCTCAACAGTCTCCGTTTATATGGGCACTCATTATTCCTCTACCTTAGCTCTAGGCCCTCAACGGGAACTTAAGTTAGTACCGCTCAGGACCCCCATATTGCGTCTAATGACTCTTCCTCTGACTACGACGTCATGGAGGGTTACCTAATGCCTAATCTTGATAGCTCAAGTCAAGACATGCATGCCATGGACCCACGGTTCGGTCCAAGCATGCTTAGCCACTTGAAGGAAACCTTTAGTAGAGCCGCTTGCTCCGAACATGGGGCTAACGATGTAAATGAGGGGGGTAGGGAAGTAAATTACCATTAATGAACAACATAAACCCCATGCTCCTGGAGAGTGTGCACGTGAATACTCCATTCATTGTAGCCCCCGACTCTTCATAGCTATTCCCCTTCGAGGTTATATTACCTGATGGTAGAAGCTGTAGGGAGGCATTGTAGCACGACCTAATCGCAACCCACAAGATTATCAAATCGTGGATTGGTAACCCGTCTAGGGCATGGAAGCACGAGCCTAGGATGTATAGACATAGAGGATTCAAGGGATCCTTCTACTCATCATAGAGAGAAGCCATGGAAAAGGCTTCCTCTAATCAACCACACATTCCTACTTACTAATCACTTGCACACAATCACGTGGTTGAAATTAAACTCTCACATCAACCACTCTATTCACAACTCTTAATCACATAACTACACAAGCATGCAATTAACATACCTACTCCGCATTAGTGTGTCCATTCCGGCACAACCCCTCAATGCGACTACATATGCACACACACTAACCGCTCACATTGTAGAGAGAGATGAAGAGAAGGAAGGCATAGCCCTCACACACCATGGCCAATGGTGTGGATATAATAGATTAACTAAAAAAAGAGATTAGGAGATCTACCATCACACTAATACAATCTCACTCCACATAATCAAACAAAGAAGACTAATAAGACAGAAAGTGTAATTGATTATTAGAAATCAAGAGCTACATGGGCATGGAGAGCCCATGAGCTTCATGACCATCCATTCTACAAAGAGAAGAACTCACCCAGGAATGACTTCTCATTAAGCATAGGGCTCTTTTATAGCTTTGGGCCTCAACCCTTCAACTATGGGATAAAGTTGAGCTCTCTACCATAGACTTATACAACTTGGAACTCCTAAATGAGCCCAAGGCCCTATACAATGAAAAGGAAATATTGTGCACTATGGCACATCCACAGCTTGGTGCATAATTGGTGTAGCTTGTGTTAGCCGCTGCTAACATTCCCCCCTTCCTAATTTGGCGCACGTCCTCGTGTGCCGGTGAAGCAAAACACGGTGACATGGTAGAAAGCAAGTCCATGGAAGAAATGTTGAGCTGCAAAACATAAGAAAAAGTAATGAGCATCAAAGGCCACCAAGAATGAATAAAACATGAAGCACAAATGAACAATCATGCAAAGTGATTTTTTTCTTCTAAAAGATGGGTCAATCATAGTAAAAAACTAGACAGCATAAAGCAAAAAAACACTCAAACTATTATGAAGATTAAACCACTTGAAATTTCAGTTTTATGCATGAAACACAAGCAATCAATTATGAACCTAGGCTAATGCAAGTTCATAAAACTACTAGCCTAAAAAATATGTGAACAATCTAAATAAATCATTCAAGTCTATCATGTCTATGGGCTATAAAAAATCTCCTAATCTATTAGTACATTGTCACAGATTTTTGAAGCTCATGGAAGTTTTGTTTTTGTCATTCATTGAAAAAATTAAAGCACAATCACAAGGCTACCACCCCAAGGCAAGTCTAGGTGCGACTCTCGGCTTCTTGAACCCTCAAGAAGGTGTTCCAAAAGCCTACTAGCCTACCAAGGCAACGGCTAACCCTTATCAGCCCAGGGCATCGGTTTAGGGCCTTGACCAAGCGAGCCAAGGTGATTTCCCTCGCCTGCCAGGTGCCAATAAAGTGCTATGCCTCACATAGACACAACATAACATAGAAATTTTCTTTCATGTGCCTAGTAGCATTTTGCTACTTTTTCTTGACACTTTTTTGCTTCATTAATTCATTTTTTTAGCACTTTTTATTTGCTTCCAATTTGAGATGTTTATGGAAATTGGACTAAAGGACTAAAGACCTAATCATAGCCCTAGGTCATGTTAAAAATCAATGGAGTATTAAGACTATCACTAAGAGTCTAGGACTAATGAAAAATGAACCTACATTAACCTAAGGTCAAGGCCAATTACCTATGATTAGCACACATAAAACCTAATTTATTGATGAGTTAATTTTTACAAAGGAAAGTGTTGAAACTTTAGGATGCCTAGCTTTCGAACATGAAAAAACTCATAGCTTAGAAGAAAAATTTCACTTAACCAAGCATAGAGAATGAAGAGATAAACAAAAGAGAAAAATCATGGAAGGATTACACCTATTCATGCTGTTCGTGCATCCTCGAGTAAGCATCCCCTTTGTGTAGAGAAGTCTCTTGATCTTTTTATAAAATCCAAGCTGATTTAAAGCTAAGTGTAAACACAAGCTACAAAAGTATTTTATTGAAATCCAAAAGCACATAAAAAACATTAATGAAAACCTAAAGCTAAGGTCTTGCATACCCAAATTTGCCAAAGGAAAAAAACCCAAGGGAAAAAAGTGCCTTTGCTTATGCACATGATGCTCTAAAGTAGCAAATTTATGCATACATAACAAGAATGAGAGATAAAATATGCTTCTACATAAGCACATTTTACAATCTCTCATGAATGATTCAAAACTTTGATTAATTTCTAGCTCTAATGAAATATCCAAAAAACAAGCCAAGAGCTGAAAATAATGCAACTTTTGAACAAATTTGACACGGCTCTCAATAGCCACATTTTACAATTTAAAGCTTTCCAAAAAGTTGGCTAAAGCTAGCTCACATGAAATTTTACATTTTTTAGTGCAATCTATGAGCTAGAGATGACTGCAACTTGATGAATGAAAATGAATGGCTCTCAATAGCCAAATTATGTACTTGAAAGCTCAAAAAAGTTGGCTAAACACTAGCTCAAAATGAAAAAATATAAATTTTTGACCAAGCTATGAGCTAGCATGTATACAACTTTTAATCCAAAGAATTTGGAATGGCTCTAATTAGCCATATTTTGCAATATATTGCAATGATGACCCCTTCTTGGATCAATGAAATCACACACCTACCACAACCCTTCAAAACAAAGCTCAATTGTTAGTGCACGAAAGCATTTGTCAATCAAAGTAGGCACAAAAAAAAAAATTTATGATTAATCACGAACTTAAAATGATACTACTCTTTTATGGTCATTCAAAAACTCGATTTTAGTGCTATGCAAGGTTATTTTTGTATTCAAATCAAGCACTAAGTATACAACCAATGCCAGGCCCAAAGTTTAATGATCACTCTTGGCCATTAAAACAAGCTCAATTTTAATGCTTTCCAATTATTTTTCATTCAAGTTGAGCAGTAAAATGTATCATGCACTGCCAAGCTCAAGCATAAAGCACCACTCTCATCCAACAATGGAACTCTTATGTGAAGCTCACATGCATTTCAAAAAGAGCTTGCAATTTGGTGTAATGAGAACTTCAATCAAGCCCAAAATAGAACCATACACAAGTCCCATGAACACACACATAATAAATGCCCAAATGTTGCTCTTACATAACACATGTAGCATAAGCATATGATGAAGTAAATATCACGTCTCTTGAAGATGTCGCACTGCCCAATTTCATGTAATTGGCTATACCCCATCACATAAAGCTCGACTATGTGTGCATTTGCATACAAAAATCATTAATCCACCCAAATTATAATGCTATCCCATGGACAGTTACCAATGATCAATGCTCAAGCACATTTAGAATACATGTCAAGAAACCAAAATGTATGTTCCAAGAAATAGACCCATAAGTTTTTATGCAATCCTCAAACCCATGCAAAGCATGAAATTCATGTTCCATGCTCACATAGAACAGATGAGCGGCATAATTAACCTTATGAGCTCGAGGGCAAAGAGGGATGGGGAACGCAGGATTACAATTTTTTTGATTTAATAATTTTTTTTTCATTGCGCGATGGGATGCTGCAGACCGCCAGAGAGAGAGAATGAGCGAGAGAGAGAGATGATCATGTGTGTGCGTGTGTTGGGACCCGGCTCTTGTTCAGCACGTGCGCCAAGCGACCTACAACAGTGTGTGTGTGTGTGTGTGTGTGTGTGTGTGTGTGTGTGTGTGTGTGTGTGTGTGTGTGTGTGACTGGGTTTGCAGAGTTGCTTGTAGGCGTGTGTGTCCACAATCCGATGACCAAGGCAAGAGCCGTGGGATCAACACACATAGCAGCAGCGAGTAGCGTGTTGCACTGCGCCATTATTGGCACTGGGCAACGTGTGTAGGTGTGTGTTCGTGATATGCCAAAATCGGCAGTCATTGCGGCCCTTGTGTGTATGTGTTTTGCGCCAAGCCAGCCAACAGGGTGGGCCAATGACTACATGTGTGTGTGTGTGTGTGTATGTGAGGATGCGAGCGCCGAGCCTCAAAAGCCGGACTGCATGTGTGTGGTCTTGATGAGAGTGCATGCGGGCCAGGGTTTTTGGCGGTATGCCCGCGCGACAGAAATGGGCAAAGGGGGCTAATTCAAAGCCAAGCAAGTCGACGCTGGCACGGCTGTGTGTGTGGGTTTGTTTGTTTTTTTTTCAACTTTTTATTTTTTTGAAAATTCCTCTCAAGAGGCTGTTCCTACGGAGAGATTATCTGTGGGGTACATAGCTACAAGGATCTAAAGCAAAATCACACACTCAAACCATCTCATTGTTTCGGACAAATGTGAGCTCCTTTAGTTCATTTTCAAGCCATTTTTGCTACACGTATCCTAGAATGGATCTCACACACGGAAAAATTAAGCCAAATTCTCATCAATTTGAGAATACAATTAATCCATTTTTAATCGATATGGCTTCCAATTTAAGAGTAAACATTCAATTTTCAATTTGACATTGATGCACTTCTTACTCAATTGGGCAATGTGTATAAGTAAATAATCAAGGTTGTCATCTCATTTGCACAACCAAATTAATCATTGCAACTTATGTTACTCATATCTGTAGATATCCACAAACCCAATTGGCACAAAACATTGGTCAATGCAAACCCGGTTTTTAATAATTGCAAATTTTATTTCTCATATATCAAAGCCCTAATCATCCAAATCAAATTGGATTTGTCACTTGGTTTGTACGGTTACAAAAATTTGATTATGGCACTTGAAAATGCACAATGTAATGAAAATTTTTGCCATATCCAATCGAATTGGCATTCGCATCACAATGACAATGTAGATCAATCATTTTCAATTGGGTATCAATTGACTCATCCAAAGTCAATCAATCAAATACACATCGATCTTTTAGGCCAAATTAATCATCATAAGTGGTAAAAAAGACCAATTATTCATTCAAGCACCGGATTGCACATGCCATTGAGTAGGCACACACACCCAAATTAAGGCCAAAATTTTATGCAACTATTCCATCAATTTCACATTGCAATGCACAAATTGAAAATTCAATCAAGCATAAGTGAATGCATGCATGCTCAATTTCTAAAAAATCAAACTATTTTCACCCAATCAAGCAATGCACACACTAAAAAATTAAACAAATGATCGAATTTTTCACAATTGGAAATGAATTTAGGCTTATAACTAATGATTTCACATACTTTTCATGAACAATTCACAATCAAAAAACCATTTAGGTGTCCCAATTGACCATCAATCATTGAAAATCAAGTGGTCATGGATGGACATACACACTCAATTTTTGCCCAATTTTTTGGCAAATAGGCTTATCCAATGATTGAATTAGCTTAACATACACATCATTTACATGATTGCATACTCATGTATCATCAATTCCATCACTTTATATGCATGCACACACTAAAAATTAGGTGCACACACACTTGAAATTTTTGACAGTTTTTTCCCTCTTTGGTGTATGCACACGCACAATGATTTTTATGCACACACATAAATTCTTGATGAGACTTAAGCATTGTTTGGATACACACAAAGTTCATTAGTCACAATTTGACTACCAATTTCATTCCAAGTGTATCAAATTAGGTGCACAGTGTAGGTCAATTTGTGTTACACACCTAATTTTAGAAAATAATTAGCAACATTGAACCTCATTAATCAAACAAGAATTGACATAACAAGTGAGTGCACTTACATTGTAATTACACTCCAAGCTATTCCTTTGGTCCACGCGAAGTCGCATCATTGCACACACAAGTGTGTGCAACATCAAATCGGCTCCAAAATTGACCATTTGTAGGTCAAAATCAAACACTCAAATAATCAAATTAGGCATAAATTGGTACAATTAACTTGATTAGAGTGATGATTCCACCTCTTGAAAGGGGATTTCACATACTTTACACTTCAAATGTTAGTGGTTAGGTTAGCAAGGCTAGTCAAAATTGGTAAATATTAGCACGAAATTAGTAAAAATTAGCATGGAAAAAAGCAAAATTCGTAAGGGTTAGCATGAAATTAGTGAAATTGGGGGTGGAATTGGGAGTTTTGGATATTCATAACTCAACAGTAGCATCAATTTCTTGCACAAATATCATCAAATCAAACCAAAAAATGAGTTTTACACACTCAAAAACCAACAAAATTAGTAGTGAAATTACTCTATTCTACACATCGCCAACTCACTAGCGTAGGTTATTAATCCCCGAAAACGGCACCAAATGTGGGAGGTGTTGTAGCACGACCTAATCGCAACCCACAAAATTATCAAATCGTGGATCGGTAACCCGGCTAGGGCATGGAAGCACGGGCCTAGGATGTATAGACATAGAGGATTCAAGGGATTCTTCTACTCATCATAGAGAGAATCCATGGAAAGGGCTTCCTCTAATCAACCACATATTTCTACTTACTAATCACTTGCACACAATCATGTGGTTGAAACTAACCTCTCACATCAACCACTCTATTCACAACTCTTAATCACATAACTACACAAGCATGCAATTAACATACCTACTCCACATTAGTGTGTCCATTCCGGCACAACCCCTCAATGCGACTACATATGCACACACACTAGCCGCTCACATTGTAGAGAGAGATGAAGAGAAGGAAGGCATAGCCCTCAAACACCATGGCCAACGGTGTGGATAGAATAGATTAACTCAAAAAAGGGATTAGGAGATCTACCATCACACTAATACAATCTCACTCCACATAATCAAACAAAGAAGACTAATAAGAAAGAAAGTGTAATTGATTATTAGAAATCAAGAGCTACATGGGCATGGAAAGCCCATGAGTCTCATGAACATCCACTCTACAAAGAGAATAACTCACCCAAGAATGACTTCTCATTAAGCATAGGGGCTCTTTTATAGCTTTGGGCCTCAAACCCTTCAACTATGGGATAAAGTTGAGCTCTCTACCCTAAACGTATACAACTTTGGAACTCCTAAATGAGCCCAAGGTCCTATACAATGAAAAGAAAATATTGTGCACTATAGCACATCCACAGCTTGGTGCATAATTGGTGTAGCCTGTGTTAGCCCTGCTGCTAACAGAAGCCCTTGCCCAAGTGCAAGAGGTGGAGTGGTATATCATTGCAGCTAGGGAAGAGGAAATCGAGAGCTTACATAAGACAGAGAAAAGGAGAGAGTTAAAAGCACAAGTCCCTATATCAAAATTCATGCAAGGTGAGCAATCAAGTACTCTTGAATTAGCGACTATGACTAAGGATCAACCCATAGAGATCCATATTGCATCTAGTTCAAAGGACACCCCTAGCACCTCAATCCTAGATGGAGCATTCCTAAATGAAAACTGGGAGTACAAACTACAAACAGAAACTCTAACCGACCTATACACATGTCACACCTATCACGTGGGTTGGTTAGATGTCCTACAATCCACAATGGGTGCTACTAGTGTAGAGGATCAACAACAATGTAATGATAATGGCCTATGAACTTTGAGAGTAGTGGAATTAGGAAATTAGGTGAAGCACTTTTGTGAGATTACTCTGTGAGCATAGCGGGTGAACTTAATTGATGGTAGTAACATAAACATGGTACTTAGTTAACTTGGCATGAACAATACTTTTGCAAGAGAGAGAGTTTAGAGAACATGACAATAGTTGAGGACCGGATTCATATGGAGCCGGTCCCCTCTCCAATAGGCATTTGTATTATAGTTTCTCTCATCAAAAGAGACTTGGTACAATACAATCTTTGTGTTCCTTGTGACCTAGGTGATGCAAGTAAGATGGAAAGCTTCATGCATCACAAGCATAACATAACCTTTGGCGAAAGCATTAACTATGCCAAGCCTCAGTCCCAAGGCCTCAAACACCTTCGAAGGTGGAGAGAGCTAGCAGGGAATGAGGATAGGGAAGAGGAAGAAGAAACATTCCATAGGAGAAATAAATAGTTCCTTACTTATCATTACTCTTCTTGATAGCATACATAATAGCATAGTAATGAAGATGGAAAAGATGGCAAGCTTAAGCATTGAAGCACGGCTCTTGGTTGGATTTGCATTCCATAGCCAAGAGTGTTGGTGTAGGCTCTTACTTCTCACAAGCTTGGAGAAGGAGGTGGAGTTCCTCAACTTTCACCAAGTGAGAATGCCCTTGCACCCCCCTTCCTAGCACCCCTAGAAAAATTTCTACATGCTACAAGCTCATTGGACCCCTCTCCCCCTAGCCAATCATATGTGGAGTATATCCCCCTAGCACCCCCCTTCCTTGATTTGGGCAAAATTTCTACATGCTGCAAGCTCATTGGACCCCTCTCCCCCTAGCCAATCATATGCATCATGCAGTCAAGTACATGGGTAGTCTTTTGACGAGTGTCCTCCTTACCCCTTAGAGAGAGAGAGCTTGAAAATATCTAGATATTTGTTGGATGAAAGTAGAAACTCATTGGACCCCTCTTTACCCCAACCAATAGCATTCAAACACACCATGTGGTTAAGCTTAGTGAGAGTCTGACATGTGTCCCATGTGCCCTTTTAGAAAAGGGGTGCCCCTTGGGTGAGTGGAAGGTTAGGTCAAATATTCCCCTAACTTTGGGACTTTTATGCATAAGAAGCTTCTCAAGCAACTTCCTCATTAAGTGTGTAGGGTCTCTTTTTGAGTCAAGCATCTTACCCCCCATGCATAGGAAGCTTCTCAAGCAACTTCCTCATTAAGTATGACAAGTACCTCAAGTACCTTAGTCATCAAGTATGACAAGCACCTTAGGTGGAGTTCCCACCTCAAGCTCAGCCCTAGCTTGCCTAAGGTCAAAGACAAGTTTAGGTCGGGCTCCCACCTCAAGCACAACCCTAGCTTACTTAAGGTCAAAGACAAGTTTAGGTTGGGTTCCCACCTCAAGCTTGCTTAAGGTCAAAGGAATTTTAGCACTAACCATTGGAGGTCTTTAATAATGCTAAACCTAAGGCCTTTTAAGCTCTAATTGTTAACCTTGCTCTTTGACATACCATCTCTCATTTGGGCCCCTTTACCATTGGCCCCGTGTTGAGATAGATCCGTAAGCACATGTGTATATTCTAACCCTTGTTCTCGTTTATTATCCCACATTAAATTATCAGTTTAATATGAGAAAATCATTTGGGTCGGTTAGATATTAGATATTTAATGACATTACCTCTCTCTTGAAATCATAGTCGTCCTTGACTATGAGGTAAAAGAGATAAAGTCATAGTCATTAGTCAATTTGTCTTAGCGGGTAGAGGATGCCTTTTTACCCTACGACATCATTCCAAGATGGATGACTAATCCATTTTTGGTGCTTGGGAGCTATAGCTGCCGCAAGCATGCCTGCTCTTTAGTCCATTTCATCTTCCCAAGTAGGGTGACAAATTCTACATGGTGTTTGAGAGACGTCGTCATCCCAAACATGATTCTTAGTATGCATACTACTTAAATTTGTGCACAATAAAGAGAGAAGTAGTCTTATAAGACAAAAAAATTGTTTGCGGGTCGCCGCGACGGACGCCCATAGCATAGCTCTCACGCATCAACATAAAATATCAATACAAGGGAAGCGACCAGGATGAGGCATGGAAACTCATTAGGGTGTCATTCCTAATGAAGTGAACTCGATGAGATGCAATGACTAACTCTGCAGGAAAATCATACGCACTAAAGCCAAGTAATCTGCCTATGTCCTACTACACAGCTCTACAGTCGTCACGCTCGTTTACCATGCAAATGATATCCGATTCGCACGAAACTTGAAGGGAAGCGACAGGGGACTATTTAGAATCTATCCTATCACTGTCACAACATTCTAGAGAGGTACATGGATCGCGATCGTTCGTCTCAAAGTCAGCAAAAATAGTGAACAGATGATCCCAAAGGGTCGTTTTAGGGTCCCTGAAGCCTCTCCTAGGGTCAAAACAACATAAAATACGCATTTAAACACTCAAAACAGCGATTTAATGTCTCAAACGCGTAGTTGAACACCTACACCGAATCTTGAATGATTACACTTGAATGGAAGAGCAAAGTAAGAGGAACACAATGCAATAAACGAATCGAAATTCGGATTACCGTAGCCACAATAGCGAAGATTACAAGTTGGAGCAAGAGGAACCTCTCAAACGTACGCTGTCTTCTTCAGAAAACTTGTGATAAAAGAGGATTATCTTCAAACTTACAAAACTAACCTTTATAGTTTAGGTATTTACAAATGGCTTGTCCGGCCAAAAAGTCCTAAACTTCTAACTGGATCTCCACTATACGATTGCTCTCGGAAAAATAATCAAAAATCTCTTTACAAGTTCTCGGCTTAGAGAAGCTCTTTTACAAAACGATGAGATTTCCACAAAAATGTAGATTCCCTGAAAAATGTGACTCTTTCTTTGGAGACCATTGCTTCGTCCACCAAACACTCCCCCCTTCCTTATCGTTGCAGGTCCTCGTGCATGTTCAGAGCTTTGGTCATTGGTGGGGCTCCAAGGAGGAAAGTTTTGTTGAAAATATTCGTGTGCGGAGTATAGCCTCTAGGTCTTCTTGTTGCTATCTGAAAGGGTTTTCACTTACTGTGTGGGTATGCTATGTACCGTGCCTTGAGGTCCTTTGTCATAGGATGAAAGATTCTTGAGTCGATTTCGAAAAAACCTGTGAATGTCTCCAAGTAATGTGATGGCAAGTACATAAGTCTGGAGTACGTTGCCATCAGGATATGTCATGGTGGTGAATCTTGCAAATTCCAGCAAATTCCTTTATGCCCTTCTAAGAACAGATTCCACGGATGATCGTCGCCTTCAGTGTCTTTGAACACCTGGATGCAGGTGACGATCATCCGGGCTATCTTTATCAGCATCTGGCAGGCTACGTCGGGGACATCCCGCAACAAAGTGATTGTCGAATCGAGAGTGTTTACTACGTAGGCTACCGTAGGAGGGTTTTACACTGTCAGGATTGGGTAGTTCAGTCTCTGTCTCTTCGAGCCTCTCCATGCTGCAAAGTCCTTCCATGGCCTTCTTCGAGGGACTGGACAGAAGGTAGGATCTATTTGGATGTGTTGAGGAGCATTGTGGTAATGTGTTAGATTCTGCGGCCTCTTGTCCAACCACTTCTACCTCCATTTCGGGTGATCTTTGATGAGAACTTGAGCTTCTTCTGCTGTTAGTGCTACACCTTCGTAATTTCCTTCTTTGTTTCGTGGCAGGGTTGGCCGCATATTTTCCTTCCATAAATTGGCTTCGTGGCATATCAAAGGAAAAGGTAGGTAGTCATGGCCAAACCCTTGTACTTGCTCTTCTGGCTGTAAGAATGCCAGTGCCGCTGACTCCATTATCTTTACTTCACAGAGCATGTATTCTTTGGCTGGACCTTTCGACATCTCCTTAATGCTTTGGGTGAGATCATCTCTAATATCTAGGCTTGCCTCGGCTGATCCCTATCCTTGTTCTCCTTCATGTGAAGTTTCAGGCAAGTCAGGCATGTCTTGACTAGACAACAGTTGCGGTTGCACATGGGCTTCGTCTATTCTGATTTTTTGTTGAGAAATCAGTACTTCTTTTTCTTTCAGTAGTGTCTCACTGATTTGCTTCTGCGTCTCTAATTCGGCTCTTGCTTTTGCCAATTGCTGCTCCAGCTCTTTTACTTTTTGCTCGTTGGCCGCCGTCTGGGCCATCACTCCCGAGAAGAACAACTGTCTTTGAAGTTTTTCTTTCTCTTGCTCCTCTTTTAGCGCCGCTAGGGTGTTCACTGCTGCAGCATTGTCTGATGTGGAGACCAATGCTCCAGTAGGTTCCTGGTTCGCCAGTAAGGTTGTTAGAGTACTTTTGACAGTGAGGTATGAACTATTAACCCTCTGGAACCTTGCGCTTTCGTAATCAAGCTGCTCCGTCACTTTCTTTACCCTTGCTGTCAAATCTTGGCATTCCGTTTCCTTGGTTGTCAACTCTGTCCTGACATCCACCAGGTCTCTGATCAGAGACTGACTCTGCTGTCGCTCAATGTCTCTTTCCTTCGTTGTTAGCTCCAATTGTGCCCGCAGGCTCTCTAACTCCTCTTGCCCAGATTTTTGCATGTGTTGAGCCTCTTGCACCAGCCTTTCCTTTTCTTCTAGCACCACGTGCTGGCATCAGAACTGTTTTTCCAGATCTTGCAAGGTTTTCTGTAGACAAAATCAGCCATAGCCTGACAGTCTTCTTGGTACCCTATTGCTTCAGGAGGGGGCACAGACTCTTTGTGTGCAGATGATGGAGGAGGAGGTGGTGATGTTGGCGAGGGAGGAGTAGGATCCATTTGTACTTCTTCTCTAACTTCCTCCACTTTTCTTGTACGTGCCTCTTTTTTGATGCATCTTCCCTTGGCTATGAAACAGACGCGTCCGCTTTAGGGTTTAGGGTTTAGGGTTTAGAGTCAATTCCGCCGCCTGTCGTGCTTCCACATTCTTCTCTCTTTGAGCTTTCTTTAGTTGCTCTGCTTGGTTCGTGTCTTCAGCCACTTCTTTCTCCTTTGTTTCTTCAGTGGACTGAGAAGAAACCTCCACTTCTGCAGCCTTTTGTTCCACTTCTAACCTTTATTTTTGAGCCCGTATTCGAGCTGCCTTTTCTATTCTTGCTTGTCTTTCCTTCTCAAACCTTCGTTTTTCTGTTTGTTGTGTTGCAGCAGTCCTTGCCTTTTTGTCGGCCCGCAACTTTGTCCTTCTTTCCTCAATTCTTTCTTGGGCCTTTGCATATACTTTTTGAAGTTCGGACCTTGGCACTGTACTTCTTTCCCTTCCTCTTCTCTCGAGCGGTGTGGTGGTGTCTTCCTCCTCGCTTTCTTCAAATTCAGATGGTCCTTTGTCTTTTGACCCTTGAGGGTTTCCCTCGTCTTCAGTATCTGTCTTTTCTTCATCACTTGAGATTTTGTTGGATGCCTTGACCGAGCGCGATGATGTTGCACTAGTGGTAGTCCTTACTGAGTGAGCAATCAGCTTTGCTTTCTGAATCAAGGCCGCTTGAGAACTGGCCGTCGGCAGGTCTTCAATCATTTCCAAATCTTGGTATGCTATTCTTGTTAGCATTGGCCCTGCGCTCATGTAGTTTTTTTTTTTGCCGAGCCCTTCAAATTTGCTTCGACCAAGCTTTCCAAGATGTAAGGACCATAATCACATCGGATGGTTCTGTTTTCAGCTATTGCTAGAGCCATGACCACTGCAATGTGCAGGATCGGCTCGGTGTAGCGAGGAGGATTTTGTACCCTGAAATGTTGAGAGATCAATCTCATTGGTAACTCCAGCTCATCGTATATCATGTCAATGTACTTGTACTTGTTTCCTTTTGCTTTGATAAACGCCTTCTCGTTGTCCAGGGACTTGGTCTTTGCTAGCAAGTCGTGTTGCCCTGGAAGGAAGTGCAAAGCTTCGTTGATGATGTCTTTTGTGATCTTTACTTTCACCTTTGAACTATCCTTGTCGGTGAGCATCGCTTGCCCATCATACTGTATCGAGCTCATGAGCTCGTAGGCCCTCATGTAGTCTGTTCCCCATGGCTGCAATCTCAAAAACTGCTCCAAATGAATAGCCCGCACGTCTTTGGTGACCTCCGGCCTTCGGTGGAGATTCCATATTTCCCGTGGCATGATGGTCGTCTTTACCATGTCACCATCAACATCCCTAAACTTTACCGTGGCATGATGGTCGTCTTTACCATGTCACCATCAACATCCCTAAACTTCGCGATGAAAATGTGAGCAGGGATCTGAGCTAGTGTTTCATCCGAGATGTGAGATTTTTCGTTCGTAGAGAGCTAATCCACTTCATATGGTGCCGCCGTCCACTGCCTTGCTTGCTTTTGGCGAGGCATTCTGTGTCATTAGAATCACAAGCTGTCAGGATTTTCCTTTCGCAACCAGTAGCATTTAGACTTTTAGTAAAAAGCAGTTCAAAAGTTAAAACTGATCATAACTTGAACAAATCTCATCCATTCTTGTCCATATTTCACCAGTGGGACTAGGAAGACTAGAGCTATGACTAATTGAAATCTGAGCCAAATCTGGGCCTGAGGTACACCGATTGCGATCGTAGTACCATGACCAAAATAACATTTAATCACATGAGTGGTTTGCTCATAGCTAGAGGGTCATTTTGGTCCACTCTGTCTTTTATTTGAACCACTTTTGAGTTTATAAGCCCAATTTGGGTTACAAGGGAGTTTTGGACTATTTTTCATGGGTTTTTGATGTCCAATTGGCTTGAAGCTTGATGTGTGACTTGAACAAGATGTGTACAAGAGATCTGTTAGGTTTTGGTCAAAATCTGATGCTGAGGTACACCGATCGCGATCGTAGTACCTAGGCTTTTTTGGGTGAAAACTAGATGGCTTTAGTCTCCTATGCCTGCCTAGCGCACTGATGATTTATTTCAAGTTTTGGACTTAAAATGAACAAATTAGAGCAATTTTTTACACTTTGACCTTATTTTACTAAGTCTAACCATATTGGGTTTTCCTGATGAATTTTGGTTGGAGTCTGGAGTTAGTTGATGTTAGTTTTTGAGATTTTACTGCTTCCATGATGTGTTGCTATCATCAGCCTACTCCGCTGTCTGATTCTGACTTGATCAGACACTTTTTACCCCGTCTTTGGAGATTTTTCAGACTTGGGTATTTTTCAGGCATTCTTTGGATACCAATGGGATAATTAGGCATCTCTAAGTCGCCTTTTAGTCTTTGACATTAGTTCGGCCAAATTCTTCCCTTGTGTGATCACTCGAGACTGAAATGGTCACCTCCGTCCTTGTAGGAGATTTTGAGCTCCATTCAGGGTTTTCTACTACCGTGCTGACTCCTAGTTGGACGAGTATGCCTTTCAAACCATCCGTTATAATTTTCAGTCGAATTTTGGTGATTGTAGGTCAAATTTTCCGATTCGGGTGTGTTTGACAATTTTGGCCCATTCTATGAACAAACTTTGTGCATTTCTTATGAAAATTCAAGAGAGTGTACTCCTCCATGAGTTCTAAGCCTGGGCCATGTCAAAATTTCTAAAATCTGAAGCTGGGGGCACCGATCACGATCGTACCATAGATCCCAAATTGATTTTTGACAGCTGCAGGTTGGTGGCGAAGTTGAGAGAAGGCTTTTTGCAATTTCTGTGTCAAATTTGGTCAGTGAGGTACACCGATCGCGATCGTAGTACCACCACCAAATTGAGATCTTATCACATGTCTTTGTTCCTGACATTGTGGGGAGCACATTGATGTGTTCTATCCCTGAAATTTTTTTGTCATGATGCCTCTAAGGGCCCTTAACCTATTCAACTCAATCCGACTTTGATTTGGTCAATGCGCCCGTTTGTGGGATGTTTCGCGCTTGCATGTGTAATACACTTGATCTTTACTCGACAAGGAACATACATGTGAAATCTGGTGTGAAATGCCGGCTCTGATCATCCGTACGGAGTAGAAATATGGCAGCTCGCTCTAGGTCAAGAAGCTCTCCTCTTCTCTCTCGGAATGGAAATTGAACAATGAGCTAGATTTTTGGCCTACTTGACTCATATCTTCCCGAGGTTTTCGTGACATAGGGCTAATTTTCCTTACCTTTGATCTCGAGATAATTTGTATACCACCTGTGGGTCAAACCGTTCGTCATTCTGGCGTCATATCACCGTTTGATGCGATTCTAGGGAAATGTGGTCATGATCATTGAGGCTGAAATTCGACGTCTTCAGATTAGCCTCATATCTTCCATGCTTGATAACCCTATCATGATACTTCGACGTTTGCTTCCAGAACTTGATTCTGACACTGTGGGTGATATATTTTTAATTTCTGAAGTTTTATTAACAAAAATTAAGCGAAATAAATTGAAAATACTTATTAACTGGTGAAAATTAGCCAAAAATTATTATACTCACCCCTAAGCATAGATTTTCACTAGAAGTATCCCAATGCTCCAGATTTTGTCATTACAGCTCATTATTATGCTGGTTGGATGATAAAAACACTTAAAAATGCCAAATTTTGATCAAATTTGTTCGAAATTGAACTCTAAAAAATGAAAAAAAAACACACGCATTATGTACATGTATATATGTTGGATCCCTTAATGGTCTTGACTGCTGCTAGATTCAGCAGTTACTCCCCCCTTCCTAAACTCAGTCGTCTCGGACGAAGGTTGTGTACGTGTGCATGGGTTTTGAAATCTGTGTCTATGCATGGCCGTGTAATGTGGCCCTATCCTCATGTTTGAGACAATGCATTGGGAAACAAAGTGCTGTGCAAGATGCGGGGACTGAATGTAATTTTCAGTGGCTTTGGATGGCAAGGCTAGCTGTTTATGGAACAGAAGAGCTTGTAGTTTAATTGCTCTCTCCTTGATTGTTGGTTTTTTGATGGCAACTATTTTTGGAACCCATTTGTATTCACTTTTTTTCACATTTGCAGATTTTAATTTAGGTTCCTGAATTTTCTTAGGTTTCCATTGCCATTTTGTTAGTTCAGGCTTCCTGGGTTGACTTTTTGGTCTCCATTCGATCTTTGTCTCGCTGAATTTTTGGTTGTCTCCAGCTTTGGTTGCCATTTCCACTCTGGATTAGCTCCTAAATGTCTTTTATATCGTGTTAGAGTTGTGTGTGTATGTCAACGCATGTTCTAACCATTCGGTAACTACATTGTACGTTCTCATCCATGGAACTCCCAAACATAGTGATTCTCTGATTCCTTCGTCTTTCATTACGAGAAATTGACGAGGACAACTATTTCCATCAATATTGATTGGTAAGTTTACTATTCCCAAAGTTGGCATTTTTGCCCCGTTTGCGGCTTGTAATCTCGTGTGGATTGCACTATCTATTCCCCATTTTGCAAATGCTCTTGCCCCCATCATTGGTCTCAACGGCATGTCATCTCGTGCTCTAGGAATCTTTGTCCTCTGCCAATCATCACATCGTTTTACAAACTCTTCGGCGTCCATGAATAGTGTAGGCCACCATATGCCAGCAATTGCTTTGGCCATTTTGTCAGCTGAGAAATGTCCTCCAGCTTGTCCGTCGTGTGCTTGCTCTAAGATAGGAACGTATTCCTCTTCCGTCGCACACATTCTCAATTGATTGTCTTTTCCCCTCTTATAAAGATTGTCCTCAATCAATACATAGTTTTTTGCCTCTTTCGTGATCGTTTTGATACGTGATCTACTCATCCCTTCAGGCAGTACTCCGGTGGTGAGGTATTCTACAATGTAGTTACTCCATCTAGGTGCTACAAATAATTTGAATAGAGTCGCGTGTTCTATCGGCTTTTGAAAAGTGCAGATTATACATGATTTGATATGCTTATGAACACTTTCTTGCATTTTCGGCCAATATACACCCATTCTCATCAATCTTTGATACGTCTTTGCATGCCCATTGTGAATCCCCGTTGTTTGTACATGAGACTGGTTTAGATACAAGTCCTGTTCACTTGATTCAACACAAAGCCTAAGGATTTGATCTGATCCCTGTTTGTATAGCCTTCCAGCCAGCATTACCAATGATCTAGATGCTGCAATGGTAGATGGTTGTCTTGTCAAATTCAATGACCCAATAGTCAACAAAGGAATTACATGCTCGCTCCATCTTGGAACCATTTCTATGTTGAAGAGATATGCATCTGGAAAATCATCATCAACTCCTATAGGGTTTTCTCCATGCACCATTCTAGATAAATGATCCGCTCTTTGGTGTGTAGTTCCTTTTTTGACTACAACCGTGAAGTCAAACTCAAGCAGTATGATGAACCATCATACAATCCGCTCCGTATTGCAAGGTTTGTTTACCAAGTACAACAGTGCTTGGTGATCAACGAAGAATACAAATTTATTGGAAAGTAGGTAATGTCTAAACTTTTTCACAACATAGATCATACCCAAACCCTCCCTTTCAGTTGTTGTGTAATTCTTCTCTGCACTGTTTAGTTGTCTCTACTGGAGTAATTGATTGGAAAATCCATGTTGTTTTCTCCAGGTTGTGCAAGTATGCACCCTATAGCACATGCTGATGCATCTACGTGGATGTGGAATGTCTTTCCCAATCCGGAGCCTTCAAAATTGGAGCGGATATCAATCTTTGCTTCAAAGTTTGAAAAGATTTCTCGCACTCATCTGTCCAGTCAAATTTAGTTAGCAACGCGTAATGTGGTTTCACAATTATAGCGTATGAGTAGATAAATCTGCGATAATATCCACAATGGCCCATAAATGCCTTTACCTCCTTTACCTTTACTGGTCGTGGTAGATCAACAATTACGCTGATCTTCTCCATGTCTGTCGAAATACCATTTTTGGACACTATATGTCCCAAAATTTTTCCTTGTCTTACCATGAAGACACATTTCTCCGGATTCAGGCAAATCCGATACAGTCTACATTTTTTGAACACTTTGGTCAAGTGCTCTATGTGCTCCAATCTTACGAGAGAGTGAACGCACAAGTCATTCATGTAAATTTCTAAGAACTGTCTTAGACATTCTTTAAAAGCATGACCCATTAGCCTCTGAAATGTGGTTGCTGCATTCCTTAAGCCAAAAGTCATTACCCTAAATGCAAAAATGCCCCATTCAGTTGCAAAAGCCGTCTTGTGCTGATCCTCTGGCTTTATTGCAAGTTGGTTGTAGCCTAAAAAGCCATCTTAGAAACTGTAAGCTTCTTTTCCTGCCACTCTTTCTATTACATGATCAGTAATGGGTAGGGGATAGTTGTCCCGAATTGTAGCAGCGTTTACTTTCTTGAGATTGACGCATACTCTCAACTTTTCATTTTTCTTCGGGACCACCACAATATTGCAGGGATATGGTGTGCCCCAACTCATGAGCATCTATGTACAAGCTCTTTCCCCCGAAGGTGAAGTAGATTCTCCTTTTAGGGAATTTCATGTTGGAAGCCATGCACTTAAACCATGGTGCCCCAACGATAACATTCTCATGTTTGAGAGGGGAGATGAAGAAATCCTTTTTGTCCACATAGCTTTGAACATGAAGCCTTACTTTTTCAATTAAGGAAGCAACTGAGACATCTTGTCCCTTGATAGCTCCATTGACTTTCAATGCATCTCCCATCTCGTGGGCTTGTATGCCTAGCTTAGTGGTCAACTTCGTGGATATGAAGTTGTGAGTTGAACCAGGGCAAACAAAATAAATTCATCATGCTCTTCCATCTTTTCCAAGCATAGGAAATGAGAAATCCTTGGCAATGAGCATCCTCTTTTGGAGCTTTAAACATAGAGGCTCTAGGAGACTCATTGTGGGAAATTCTATTGGGGCAAGGACAATAACCATGGCCTTGCTCCCCACACTTAAAACATTTGTGGTCCTTACGAAAAGCTTCTAGCTCTTTAGGAGAGAGTCTATATTTACCTTTGTAAACTCCCTTCTCCTTGGGCCAATTGTTGTTGGAATAGCCTTCGTAAGAATTTTGGGCATTGGTTTTCACCTTGGCATCACTTTTGTCTTTATTTTCCATGGGCTTGACATTCCGTCTAGCCCCTTGTTGGAAATTGATGCACAAAGCAACCATGGTGTGGTGGATTACTTTGGTGATAGAACCAGGCCGTTGAGAGTTGACATACTCGGCCATCTCTTTGGGTAATCCCACACAAAATTGTTGCTTTTCTTCGGCAAAGTCTATCTTTTGAAAGATAGTAGCCTTGAGATGTAAATCCCAAAACTTGTCCACATATTTGTGGATAGACTCATGAGAGAGAAGCTTTAAACTTCGCCATTTGGTAAGTACTTTGTCCTTTGCATCACTTGCAAGTAATTGCTTCATGATGGAAACTCGTAGAGTTTTCCATGTCTTTGGGGCTTCACCGTTGCCATGAAGGCTAGCCACTATTGACAAACCCATTTTTGGAAGTGCATAGCTATATGGCATAGCTTGGAGGACTCCGTGAAGCCCTCGTCTCCAAAGGCCCATCAAATTGTTGGATGAAGGCCAATACTTTGTCATTACCACCAAAGGTGCCATCACAGGTGAAAAAAGAGATACTCTTTCCTCCCTCTTTGAGCTTCTTGAGCTTTTGTGACCTTCGCCATGTAGGGTAAGATTTGCGATGTCCTACCCTCCTATATTCTCTAGGAGATAGCCATAGCTTTCATCGGTAGAGGAGGAAGGTGAAGAAGAAGGAGAAGAGGGTGACCTCTTTCTTGCCCTTTTCTTCCTTTGTTTCCTCTCTTCCTTTCTAAAATGACGAGGAGAGAGTCTTCTTTTGGGGGTCTCATCAAGAGGCCTCCTAAGCTCTCTCTCCTCTTGGAGAGGAAAGGAAATCCCATAAGCACGAACTTGTTGAGTAACTTTGGCTTGCAAAGCGGGGTTGCCTAGAGCTTGTTGCAACCTAGTGACAAGATAATTAACAAACATGGGGGCATCATCGTTGGCACCTTCATGTGCAAAATCAAAGTTATCAATGTTCATTCTACTCTCTTGGTTATTGTCAGCCATGCTAATGAAACTTATATGTTTACTTAGTGTATGCTTTGGCAATTCAAAACCTTAGTTGCTACTCCTCTTAGCCTTTGAAAATAGGCACTTAAGTATCTACACCCACGGCTCGAATTGGTTAATTATAGAGAGTAGTGGAGTGAGTCTAACATAACGAAGTTGCCGAGGGATAGATACTTTTGGAATTCTTATGGCTCAATAATGGTAAAACCGTAGGCAAGTCTAAATAGACTCCTTTATTAAAACCAAAGCTCCCAAGGTGTGCACCATATCCCACATAGTGGGCTCAACAAAACCGATAATAGATCCCAGACCCACTTACCTTAATATAATTAACAAAAACAACCATTAATAGGCTACTTAAGGACCTCACTTCTTAAGCAAGAAAAGAGAAACCAAATGCTCTGATACCAATGTAATGATAATGGCCCATGAACTTTTAGAGTAGTGGAATTAGGAAATTAAGTGAAGCACTTTCGTGAGATTACTTTGTGAGCATAGCGGGTGAACTTAATTGATGGTAGAAACATAAACATGGTACTTAGTTAACTTGGCATGAACAATACTTTTGCGAGAGAGAGAGAGCTTAGAGAACATGACAATAGTTGAGGACCGGATTCATATGGAGCCAATAGGCATTTGTATTAGTTTCTCCCATCAAAAGAGACTTGGTACAATAAAATCTTTGTGTTGCTTGTGAACTAGGTGATGCAAGGAAGATGGAAACCTTCATGCATCACAAGCATAACATAAACTTTGTAGAAAGCATTAACTATCCCAAGCCTCAGTTCCTCAACTTTCACCAAGTGAGAATGCCCTTGCAAATGAGTGTGTGTGTGGAGTATATCCCACTAGCACCCCCCTTCCTTGCTTTGGAAAAAATTTCTACATGCTGCAAGCTCATTGGACCCTTCTCCCCCTAGCCAATCATATGCAGCATGCAGTCAAGTACATGGGTAGTCTTTTGACAAGTGTCCTCCTTACCCCTTAGAGAGAGAGAGAGAGCTTGAAAATATCTAGATATTTGTTGGATGGAAGTAGAAGCTCATTGGACCCCTCTTTAGCCCAACCAATAGCATTCAAGCACACCATGTGGTTAAGCTTAGTGAGAGTTTGACATGTGTCCCATGTGCCCTTTTAGAAAAGGGGTGCCCCTTGGGTGAGTGGAAGGTTAGGTCAACGATTCCCCTAACTTTGGGACTTTTATGCATAAGAAGCTTCTCAAGCAACTTCCTCATTAAGTGTGTAGGGTCTCTTTTTGAGTCAAGCATCTTACCCCCCATGCATAGGAAACTTCTCAAGCAACTTCCTCATTAAGTATGACAAGTACCTCAAGTACCTTAGTCATCAAGCATGACAAGCACCTTAGGTGGAGTTCCCACCTCAAGCTCAGCCCTAGCTTGCCTAAGGTCAAAGGCAAGTTTAGGGCGGGTTCCCACCTCCAGCACATCCCTAGCTTGCTTAAGGTTAAAGACAAATTTAGGTCCGATTCCCACCTCAAGATCAGCCCTAGCTTGCTTAAGATCAAAGGACTTTTAACACTAACCATTGGAGGTATTTAATGAAGCTAAGCAAGGTCTTTTAAGCTCCAATAGTTAACCTTGCTCTTTGACATACCATCTCTCATTTGGGTCCCTTTACCATTGGCCCCGTGTTGAGATAGATCTGTAAGCACATGTCTATATTCTAACCCTTGTTCTCGTTTATTATCCTACATTAAATGATCAGTTTAATATGATAAAATCATTTGGATTGGTTAGATATTAGATATTGAATGACAACAAAGAGTTTGTGAGGTCATCCATAGGGTTATTGAGCTAGAGAGACAAAAGAAGGGGATCCACATGCCCTCAATGGGTCTCGTGATATTCTTGGATACAGGGAAGGCTAAACAACCAACTCTATCACAAATGGAGACTCCCTTGGTAAGTCCGATGGATCCTCCATATGTTGTTTTGCGAGGGGTCTCAGTGTAATCTGAGCCCACAAGTGATAACTTTACCTTTCCAAGTCTAGCTAATCTTTCCCTTGATGACACCACGGCTACCATGTCTACCCCAATGATGGACATGCCAAGAAACACGCCATGGACCTCTTTTGTTAGTAAAGCACCACTACATGGTAGCTCAATGCCTGCAACAATACCTACAAGTGTGTACCAATCATATACACCTATGGGTGCTCGGACTCATGTAGCTCCTACCCCTCCCATTGTTTCAACAACCTATGCTCCACAACCACAACATCCAAGCTCTTATTTCAATGGGACCATACCAGCTAGCATGAGCATGTCACATTCGACGTCTTCTATGTCTAGGGCCACTCATATGAACTTTGGGCCACCACATGGCACAACACCGTACCAAACATGGAACCCAAGGGCTTCCTATGCACCAAGCCCAATGCCAATATGTACTCCACATGTAGTCTCTGGAGCGCCTTCACCCACGGTGCCTGCTCACTTAGGTGACTTGGCAGTATTTGCTCAAGCTATCGGTCAATCTATTGCTGGATATATGCATAACACACATGATAGAGAGCCTAGAAGTAAGGCAGTACAAATAGCCAAGCTCACACAAACATTTAGTGGGGATGGGGATGTGAGAAAGCATATCAAAGTGTTTGAACAAACATGCGATTCCCTAGGAGAACACAATGACCTACTGGGATTGGTATAGAATCCTAAGGGTGGAAGAAAAAATGATTTACCCTACTCTCTAAAAGAGGGAGTGCTTTGGGGTGTAGCATCTCAGCTCCAGAAAGCCCAACAAGATGAAGGAGAGTCGGTGAGAGACTTTATTGATCGCTTGAAGCATTTGAATTCTCATTGTAATCCACATGAGTGCTTTAATAATAACCAATTACTTGATAGATTCATCAAGGGATTACAACATGAGGATATCTACAATGGACTAGTCAATAGAGGTATCACCACTTGGGAAGCATTCACCACCAATGCAATCCAATTGGAGGATAATTTAATGATTCAAGGAGAAAGAGTGTCTATTGAGCCTAAATCTACTACTTCGCAGGCATCAAGGCATCAGCCCATAGACCCTAAAGCCTATTGCTAAAGAGCCAAAGATATCTGAGAGGACTTTAACAGATCTCACCGAGGCCATTCAAGAGAGTCTTAGAGACAATCGTACTCCACAAAACAATCATATGTATCCAAGAAGGGAGCAACAATGGTGGTAAGTTTGCTATGGTCCGCATAGTACCAATGGGAATTTCAATGCCTATGGGAGGTATGGTCATCAAGTCAAGGATTGCATATATTTAAGCGTGCAATGGCTAATAGACCAACCTTAGCATGGACAGACACATCTCAAGTGCCTGCATTAATGCCGGCCCTACGTTTGGAGTAAAATTCAATGGGAATTTCAATGCCTATGGGAGATATGGTCATCAAGACAATGATTGCATAGTATTTAAGCTCACAATGGCTAATAGACCAACCTTAGCATGGATAGATACACGTTGAGTGCCTGCATTAAGGCCGGCCCTATCTCTTGAACAAACGTCACAACACATGGTCCCTAGGGCCCAAAATGTTGTTCAAACAACACCCTTACCACATCCAGTGTTAGGACCACAACCACCACATTCGATAATCATATCAAGTGGGTTGTGAGTCATCTATTGCTTGTGTGGAAGGTTGTGAGGAAGATATAGACCCTAACATTGCCTATGGGATTGATGCGCTTGAAGAAAGTCCACAATACTACATGGAGGACTATTGGGGACAAGTCAAACCTGTCTATCAAGTAGCTGCTCTTGCTGCAAGAGGCCAAAATATCAATTACACTGCCAAGAGACCATCTCTTCAATGCTATGAGTGTGGAGGTCCATGTCGTGTAGCCGAGTGTCCTATTAGGCTACAAAAGAATGCTACACTAATGCGAACCAATCAAGTAAGCACGTCTACAATGCCGATACTCATGTGTAATCGATGTGGCATAGACCATTTGATTGCCCAATGTCTGAATAATCCAAATGCACCAAAGATCATGCCATGAAACTTGATGGAGGTTACCGAGGAGCCATCACAAAATACATCTGTGGTACCAATAAATGTACTCACACGATCGATGCTCCAAAAACAAAATTATATTCTTGAGGAAAGAGACACAGCATCAATTGCCCAATCTAAAAAAAAGAAGAAAACACGAAGGAAGAGATCGCAAAAAGTAGCAAAGTCAGACCCCAGTTCAAAGACCAACATAGGGAGCGGTGACGACCCCGTATATATGAATGCTGCTGAAGAGGATTGTAATTCAGGTGAAACCATGGAGACAAAAATGACCACTAGGAAAGAAACCAACAAGGAAGATTGTCATGAGCCACAATGGCGAGGATCCAAGAAGAAGATAAAAACTTACCCAAACCCTACAGAGGAGATCGAGCAAGTCAAGCAATTAAGGAGTTTGGTAGAAGAGACCCAAAGGGATCTAGAGCAAGCACTTAGGCAGATCCAAATTACAGACATAGTGTTCCCTACGCAACAACAACCTCACAGAGTCCATAGACCCCTAGCCATACCTAGTGTCATCCAAGAAGAAAGTGACTTAAAGTCATGGGAAAGTGGGCGTACTCACTTCTTGTTGGAAAGAATGTTTACAGAGGGACTACCTGACCCTATCAAAGAAATGGAGATCCCATCTTCCTCACGTCAAGGGATTGAAGCCCAAAAGGTTCCATTAAATATTGCCAAATTGATGGATTTCATGGCTTCAGAAGTTAGAACCACCATCATATCAAAACTATATGGAGACCCCCAGCTATTCTTAGCTCTTCGAGCTTTTCTCAATGGAGAACTGAAAGTCGGGCTACCACAATTTTCACAGATGGATGGAGCTAGGGAGATGCCAAGAGAGGAGGAACACTTAGATCCACAACCCAACCTAGATGAGAACTCTGTTGTAGGAATATCTCTTAACAAGTTGGGACAATACTTTGAGGGCGATGAATCAAATGCGACCATACCAATCACTACCAAGGGATTAACTGTGAAGGGAATCCTTGATGGTGGCACTGGGTTAGCATTGTGATTAAAAATTGATGGGAAACTATGGGAAGACCTCACCTTGGGACCACAACCATAGTAGTAAAGATGGCCAATGGGTCTATTGTTAAACCTATTGGGATGCTAGAAGATCTCGAGATCAAGGGCTTTGGACACAAAATAAGAAATACCTTCATTGTTATGGATCTATCCAAGCACACTATGACATCTGAGATGATCTTAGGACGTCCTTTCATGAGGGAAGCAAAAATGGTGCATGACTAGTCTAAAAACCATGTCTACTTGTAGTTCCAAGATTCTATCATTCGAGTCAATCTTGTAGCTGGTTGAGCACATCCTCTAGGAAACAAATCTATAATTGATCATAGATCTGACACCACAGTTCATTCGGCCCCATTGCAGTATTGTTACACATGTAAAATGGACACTCATGTTGGGGAAGATTCTCCTTATATGGATGTTCTGCCTGGGATGATCGAGTCTGACAATGTGGATTGGGTTCACCTAGTAGCAACCATAGACACTTAGGGAAATAGGGGAATGACCAGGATAACACTTGAGGGGGATGAAATGGCACCACTTGTACCTTTAAATATGATAGAATCAATGCATATATCTTCTGTTGACCTACAAGATGAAGGCTTGACAGTAGCATCTCACAAGACTATAGCCCACATGATTTGGAGTCAAAATCATGAATTGAAATTGACTCTAAGGACAAAGAATCTGAGTTAAATCTTAATGCAAGTGTGGAGACAAACCATTCAGGGCCCAGTGGTACCCTAGATGACAATCTATCCACAAGAGAGTAGAAGACACAAGCAGCAATTCATCTAATGACTCTTCACTAGAGATCTGTCATAATAAAAAATTAGACAAAAAGAGTAAGGGAAGAGTAAGGGATATAAGAGGCAACGATATCAAGCAAATGTGCGTGGTAGAATAAATGAAAAGAAATCTACCACGAAATGTCTTAATTATATAGGTGCATGTGATCCTCATCGGAAGCTGGTAGATAACTGGGGTGAATATCTTCAAAGCATTATGTGGTGTAGTCCACAACCCATTGACATCGCATAGCTAGAGGCTACAGAGAAGCCAAAGTTGAGCTATACCATAAGGAGACAATAAAATCGAGAGTTAGCTCAACAACAAAAGGAAGCAGAAGTGAAATCACAGTCCAGTGAACAACAAGACCCCATCGACTTACACCTTGCACCCAATCATTTCAAATCCTACACCAGGGAGGAGCGTAAGGTTGTGTATACAAAGGCTCAAAGAACCTATCTATGGAAGAAATGGAGTCTATGAAGGTCTAGCGATAGTTAAGGAAATAGAATTACAGACCCAAGATAAGAGTCCAAACCTATTTTCATTGCCCAAGATCTGACAGAGACTGAGGAGTATTTTTCCTTGAAAAGCGAAAAGCCCAAGGCATACAAAATAAGCACACACATCAAAATTGAATCAACGTGAAAATACTTTGGGGGGTCAAAGAAAAGGAAATAAGTCAGGCGATGATTTCATGAGCAATTCCTTTTATCGTAGCTTAACTACAAGGTCTTCTAGGTATAGCCTCTAGTCAGCCCTCGGACATGAAATACTTGGCTCTCACGATTAAACAGCTTAATTGACCAGAGGCAACTGAGAAGCTTACCCATGGTATTAATAGTTGACCTCTAGTGCCTTTTGACCGTTAAATTAGCGACCCCAGACTTGTTTAGTTTTTGAACTTTACAATTGTTTATGCGTTTGATTATATTATAATTTAATATTTATTGCTGACAAATTGATAAATATTCTATTACCAATCAATTTGTATGCAGCCTACAACTGCATATGCTTTTTTATATATATGAGAATGCAATTACTGTGCCAATTTTGGTTGATTTTGCAGTGATGAAGAAGACTAAGGATATTCAATCATGGATGCTCCTCCACCTCGACGAATATGCTTCATCTCAATAGCTTCCGAGGGTGGAATGTACATCAGGAAGGGGGGCATGTTAACTAACAAGCCATACAGTGGAGTCAATACTGCTAGGTTTAATGGCCATGTGGTTGACCGCCCATCACTAACTACTACTAACCCTAAGTGTACATATATACACTTGTGTGAGCCACTAATACTAAGTACAATGTGTATTGTGCCTTAGTGCATAAGATAGAAAAAATAAAAGAAAGGGGGCACACAGTACGTGTTGGCTCTCCCCCTCCAACATGTGTGTGTGGCTATGGTGGTGAGTGTTGTGTGCGTATTCCTCTTCCATTGTGCTCTAGGCTCCTCCCCTTCATCTGGTATCAGAGCCATCTCATTCCCAATCGTTTTCGTGTGCGTGCGCACTTTCAAAAGTGCAAACAGAATTCTTATTTTGGCATCGGCAAATTCAGCATTCTGCAAGCGTTTTCAGCAGGTGTCTTGCGGTTTTACCCCCCTTTCGGAGCCATTCAAGCCATCAAAAACCCCATTCAACAGGAGCTGAAATTTTCAGCCCTCTTTTGGTAGTGTGTGCTGCAGAGCTTCCATAGCCAGTTAGAGGTACCATTTTTGCAATCTTCCATCTACGAGAGCCCACGGCTCATTTGGGAGTGTGTAGCCTCTTTTGGAGTGGCCTCATACACACACATAGAGTGGGAGTTTGACAACATTGTCTTCTTGGAATACAGATACAGGTACATGTACATAGAGTGGCTTGGTTAGCTTTCTCTATACTTCTCGACCTCGATCTCGGCTTAGGCTACAACATTGGTATCAACTCACAGGCTACATGTTTTAGTGCTTGCGATACTCTGGTTCCAGTGGGAGTAGTTGTTTATGCGTACATGCATATGTTGACACTTTTGACTGTGTTTGAGCTCTTTTGAGAGCGGTTTGGCTCCCCGCGGGGATGTTTATTTGCAGGCACATGCTTTTGACATCTGTTTCAACGTCATGCTAGACTTGTACGTCTTTGTGGATACTGCCATTGTACGCTTTTGTGGAGCCATCTTTTGGCTAGTACGACAGTCCCAACCATTTCTGAGGCTTGGTCCGAAAGATAGCCATTTTTGAAACTTGGATATACGTTTTGCTGCATAACCTACATTGTTGAGGGTCGATAGTGTGAGGTTTTCATTGAGCTGGGGTATTATCAAATGTGGAGATCCCTTTTGTGATACAGGTAGCTAGAGCATCCCTTACAAGGCCTTGCCATAGGACATGTATAGAGTGGTATAGGTGCTTTTGACGTTGAGTTGGCAGTCTATGGTCAGTTTGACAGTTTATGCACCTCAGTTGGTCTCTATACATTGTGATTTTGAGAGGCATTTCCCTCTTTTATGCTTTGTGAGTGAAATACTTGGTCATTTTGTCTCGTATTTTGGTTGACATAGTCCCAAATACAAACGAGACTCCACCAAAATTTTCCTAGAATATTTTGGTAGTTTTGTCACCATGTCTTCTAGCAAAGACCATGATATTTGTGGCATAAAGAAGTTCTTATCTAGTGTTGAAACTCAGTTTGAACATAAGTTGAAAGATTTGCGCTCAGACAATGGTTGAGAGTATGTCTCCAAAGAGTTTACAAACTTCTGTTCAAGTAGGGGAATTAAGTGTGAGTTTACAACTCCTTATACCCCTGCACAAAATGGTGTTGCAGAATGAATGAATAGGACCATCCAAGAGTGGATTTTGTCTATGCTATCACGGGCTAATTTACCGCAAGCGTTTTGGGCTGAAGCATTATACCTAGCTGTGTACTTGATCAATAGATCACCACATGCTTCATTACAGTTTTGTGTACCTTTGGAGTTATGGTCAGGACATAAATTGTCTTATGAAAAACTCCACACATTTGGCTAAGAAGCTTATGCACATGTACCCAAGGAGTTGCGTGCTAAGCTAGATTCTAAGTCTAGGAAATGCATTTTCATTGGCTATGGTGTAGATGGTCAATTTGGAAATTGTTTATGGGATTCAAAAAGTTGATCAGTGATCCGTAGAGCAATAATGTTGTCTTTAATGAGACTAAGATGTATAGACAGCCAGTGAAAGAGGTTGAATTTCAGAAAGTGACATTTTTCGATGTATCACCTCCTGTCCAGACAGCTCCGGAGCCAATTACTACACAGGCTAGTACGAGTTCTAATCAGCTGTCACTGAGATCTCAAAGATTCTCACACCCGCCAGAACGTTTTGTTCCAGGCGTGGATTTTGTTTTGCTGACAGATAGTGGCAAGCCTTCTTGTTACAAAGAGGCTATGCTAGCCAATGATAAGGTTCAGTGGGAACATGCTATGAAGAGGGAGATGTCAAGTATTGCAAAGAACAAATCATGGGAGCTTGTTCCATTGCCAAAAGGTAGGAAAGCATTGCCTTGTAAATGGGTTTACAAGAAGAAGATTGACAATTACAAAGCTCGTTTAGTGGCCAAAGGTTTCAAGCAAGAATATGGTGTTGATTTCTAGGAAATCTTTTCTCTAATGGTCAAGATGACCACACTGAGAATGTTGCTTGCTTTGGTTGCCACTGAAGATATGGAGCTTGATCAAATGGATGTCATTACAACTTTCTTACATGGTGATCTTGAGGAAGAGATTTATATGCAGCAACCTGAAGAGTTTGTGCTAAAGGGAAAGGAACATTTGGTCTGTAAGCTTCTGAAAAGTCTCTATGGCTTGAATCAATCATCCAGACAATGGTATCAAAAGTTTGATGCATTTATGTGCTCCCTATGCTATAAGAGCAGTAATGAGGACCCATGTCTTTACGTGAAAAGACAACCCAATGGACAACTTATTATGCTTATCCTTTATGTAGATGACATGCTTATTGGTGAAGGACATTGCTGACTTGAAATCCAAGCTGAAAAGTCAATTTGACATGAAATATTTGGGTGAAGCCAATCACATTCTGGGTATGCATTACTCGTGACCGTAAGAAGAGGTTGTTGTACCTCTCTCAAAAAGAGTATGTGCACAAGGTTCTTGATCATTTTAACATGCAAAAGAGGAAGGATTTGAGTACTCCATTGCCTGCATATTTGAAACTTAGCAAGAACGATTGTCCCAAATCTACTGAGGAAAAAGCTGCAATGGCTAAGGTTCCTTATGCTTGAACTTGTGGTAGTCTCATGTATGCCATGGTGGCTACAAGACCTAACATTGTCAGCAGATTTATGTGTAACCTTGGTAAAAAGAATTGGGATGCTGTCAAGTCGATTCTCAGATACTTGAGTGGCATTGCAGATAGACAATTATGCTATGGTCGTGGAGAGTCATCCATTCAGGGATTTGTAGACAATGATTATGCAGGCTATGTTGATAGTCGTAAATCAGCAACAGGTTGGATTTACACATTTGCTATTTCTTGGAGATCCATTCTTCAAGACTGTACATCCATTTATACCACAAAGGCGGAGTATGTTGCATTGAGTGAGGCATGCAAAGAAGCTATTTGGCTTCCTCGCCTAGTGAAAGATCTTGGATTGGAGCAGTGTACACCAGTTCTTCATTGTGACAGTCAAAGTGCTATTTCCTTGGCTAGCAACACAGTGTTTCATCCCAGAACGAAACACATTGATGTGCGTTATCACTTCAATTGTGAATGCCTGGCAAACAAGAGCCTTGATTTAGTGAAGATTCCTACGTTAGAGAACACAATGGATGCACTAACTAAAAGTCGTGCGTTGATGGGCATTGGGTGAATAGTGGTTCTCTTCCATTCTTATGGTCTCCCACATTGGCCATCAAAAAGTGGGAGAATGTTAGGTTTAATGGCCATGTGGTCGACCGCCCATCACTAACTGCTACTAGCCCTAAGTGTACAACTATACACTTGTGTGAGCCACTAACACTAAGTACAATGTGTAATGTATATTAGTGCATAAGATAGAACAAAAAAAGGGCGGCACAGAGTACGTGTTGGCTGTCCCCCTCCAACCTGTGTGTGTGGCTATGGTGGTGAGTGTGTGAGTGTGTGTGTGTGTGCGTATTCCTCTTCCATTGTGCTTCTGGCTCCTCCCCTTCAAATATTGGGCAAATAGGAGGCTTGGCGACTGCCCAACGCATCCTATCGCTTGGTGTTGACCTTGGTGTTAAAGCACCTACAAGCGACAGTAAAGACCTTGGGGCATGATAACCGACAATGGATACCCTTGTGGTGATGTGATTACAAGTCATACAGTGGAGTCAATACTGGGTGAATAGGATGCTTGGTGACTGCTCAACGCTCCCCATTGCTTGGTGCTGACCTTGGCAAATGGGTGTTGGCCCAGTTAACATCCACGAATAACATATTGTTTTGAGTCAGGGACCAGGATTGTTGGTCCTATAGGTGCTTGGGTGATCTCCAATGAGAGGTGCACCACATATCTCATTTGATACCATTTTTACTTTGACCAACCACTGTGGGCGCCCATGTGTGATTGGGCCAAACTCTTATAAAAGGTCCATTTGACCTAAAAATCCTCATTCTCTGAGGTGTAAGCTAAGAAGTTCTCTTGCTCCATCTCTCTATCCTTCTCCTTTGTGTGCTCACATGTGTGCATGTGCGTATGCTTGAGAGAGAGAGAGAGAGAGAGAGAGAGAGAGAGAGAGAGAGAGAGAGAGAGAGAGAGAGAGAGAGAGAGAGAGAGAGAGCATTGCAGCGACGAGGCGGTTGAGCGCGGCATCGACGGCGGCTCCTTATTCTTTGTAGCACAAGATCCTTCACGACGGAAGCATTGAGTGGTGAGTGACACACCCCTACGCCTTTGAGCCTGCTAGGATCTTCTAGTTGTGTGTTTGCATCCTTTCAAGGCTCGCACATAGTGTACATGCAAGTTCCCAGCTTTGACACGTACGGAAAATCGTACATGCATGCTTGAGTTGCATTAGAAGGCATTCCCACCTCATTGGTCAAATGTAAATCATTCTAATTCAAGTCTAGTGGGAAGGAGGATTATACCATAGAATCTTGAAGACACCATCTTCTTGATTCAAGCAAGGTTTTGCAAGAGCACAAACATGTATAGTAGCAAAGATCTCTTTTGAGAGGATTATAATATAAGTCCTTGTGGAGTGAGGATGGATTCAAAGAAAATTCGGTCCTCATCGCGTTTTCAATCTTAATTCATTACTCTCTATGTGCATGGTTAAATGCTTTTAATGTGTGATTGTGTAAAGAATTTAGGCGAGCACAACCTATGTTCTCCTTGTTATCTCTCTCTTAAAGGAAAACTCTCTCCTTTTGTAGCTAAATTCCGTTGAATCTAAAAGTAAGTGTTAGATTATCTGATATTGGTATTAGAGCCGAGGTTTTTCTTGTATTACCTAAGTAGAAAGGTCCTTTTGTAATCCATAAAAGGTTGGAGTTGTTCATTGAAATAGGGTAAGTGGGACTAGGATTTTTAAACTTGGTATGCATGTTTCATGGTATATGGTAAACCATTGGGATTATGGTCTTAATAATGGAGTCTTTCAGGACTTGCCTATGGCTTAACCATTATTGAGTTATTCGCAAGCTTGATAGGAACTGGTGCCAACATTGCACTATTAAACCCACTCCACTACTCTTTGCAATTAACAATAATCTAAACCATGGGTATAGTAACTTAAGTGCTAATTTTCAAGTGATAAGTGTAGCCAAAGTTTTGGAAGTGGCTAGGAAAAAGCTAGCATATACATATAAGGAAACTTAATTTTCGCCCAACATAATCAAGAGCATGTAATTAATATTGACAACTTAGATTTGGCTTATTGTATAGCTTTTGATGATGGTTTCATAGTTGTCAGCTACCAAGAAGCAATGGGAAACCCTATTTTGTATACAAAGGTTCAAAATCAAATTCAAGCTCTTCAAGCCAAGTTTCCTCTAATGCCCAAGAAGAGAGAATTCCGGTGAGACCTCTAAAAGAGTAATGTCTTTGGGTAATGAAGAGGAGATACTTAAAGGTCCTCCAAGGCAAATTATTTGAGAAGAAGAAGTGCCCCTTGAATTTTCCAAAGAGAGGTATAAAAGTAACACTCCACCTATCTCTGAAAGTGATATTGTCCCAAGACAACAACGAGCACGGGGGTCACCTACTCTTCCCAAAAAGAAGAGAAAGTCATCAAGTTCTCCCTCCCATACTAATTCAAAGAAGTGGAGAAAGCAGCCACCATCTTTGCCTTCTTTCTCTTCATCATCATCACCATCTTTTGACATGGAGGACAACAAAATTCCACCGAAGAGAGAGAAGAAAATAAGTAAACGAAGGAGATATGTGGCATGCAAGAGGTCACAAAAGTTGAAGAAATTAAAAGAGGGAGGAAAGAACATCAGCTTTCTTACCTATCATGGGGCCTTTAGAGCAATTGACAAAGTATTGGCCTTTATCCAACAATTTGATGCAGCTTTTGAAGATGAATATTTCTTGAAATCTTCAAAGTTCCAAAATATTCTACGCATTTTCAAAAGTCGGCCCGTAAATGGTGGGCAAGCTTACATAGCCAAGGTGAAGCTCCAAAGACTTGGAAAGCTTTGAGGATTGCTATAACAAAGCAATTCCTTCCGAGTGATGTCAAAGACAAAGTCCTCACAAAATGGTGAAGCTTGAAGATGGCCCCGTATAAGTCTGTCCAAAAGTATGTGGATAAGTTTTGGGAGTTACATACAAAAACCATTGTCTACTAAAAGATACACTTTGCACAACAAAAGCAACAATTTTGTGGTGGCCTATCTAAGGAGATGAGTGAGTATGTCAACTCACAAAGACCTAAAACTATTACGGAGGTCATACATCATACTATGGACACTTCAAGGATTCATTTCCAACAAGGGCCCAAGAAGGGCTCAAAGCCAAAGAATGAAGTGAGACAAAGTTGAAGAACAATGCAACACAAAATTCTCCCAAGGCTAACAAGAACAACAAAAACAAAGGAAAGGCAAAAGAAAAGGGCTACTGTAAAGGTAAACATAAATTTTGTCCTGAAGAAGTCAAACGTTATTGTAAAGATAACAAGTGTTTTAAGTGTGGAGAGAAAGGTCATGTTTCTCCGGCGTGTCCTAAGAGAATGAAGTTAACAACCCTCCTATGGCCACCATGACGGAAGCTCTAAAAGAGGAAGGCCATTGCAAAGGACCAGGTCACTCTCTTATGCTTGGGAAAAAGTAAGAGAGCAGGATGCTTTCATATTGTTTGACCCTGGCTCTACCCACAACTTCATTTCTATTGAGCTAGCAACCAAGCTAGGAATTCATGAATTTGAGATGGAAGAAGCGGTGCAAGCGGATGGAGATTTCAAAGGGCAAGAGGTGTTAGTCACTCCATTGATTGGGAAGCTAAGGCTCCATGTGCAAAGCTATGTTGATAAAGAAGATTTCTTCATTTCTCCTCTCAAGCACAAAGATGTCATCCTAGGGGCATCATGGTTTGATCGCATGGCTCCCAGTGCGAAGTTTCCTGAGAGAAAAGTCCTCTTTTCCTATCAAGGCAAGGATTGAAGGGGATCGGGGAGCACCACAGACAGAGATTGAGAGAGAGAGAAGGAGACACACGACACACAGATATGGGTGGGGAGACTCAAAAAGTGGCAGCTTCCCCTATACAGTATACTCACTATAAGTATAGGGTAACAGTGGGCGGGCGCCCATGACCTGGGCGACCGGTCAAGGCACATAGGCCTTAACCCCAACAACCTCCCACTTAAAGGCCAATGTGCCTTGACCGGTCGCCCAGGTCATGGGCGCCCGCCCACTGTTACCCTATACTTATAGTGAGTATACTGTATAGGGGGAGCTGCCACTCTTGAGTCTCCCCACCCATATCTATGTGTCGTGTGTCTCCTTCTCTCTCTCACTCTCTGTCTGTGGTGCTCCCCGATCCCCTTCAATTGGTATCAGAGCTATGGTGACCGCGGAGAGCACGACGGCTTTGAGAGCTTCGAGGCGATAGCTCGCTCGCTCTCGACGATAGAGAGATTAAGAAAGCTTGGAAGCTTTGTGAGAATGCAATGGGAGATTGTGAGCTCAGTTGAGAGTGATGTATGCTCTTGTGGAAGCTCAGAAAGGAGTGTGGAAGATTGTGTGTAAGTGAAGGTGCTGCCCTAAAACTGTGTGCGCAGCAGCACAGTTTTCAGATTCGTTTTTCTCCTTTTAGAATGCAGATCTAAGAATTCTGTCCGCCATGCCCATCCGTTTCGACGTGGTCTACGACTTTGCAGAAGAAACTTTTTGCAAATTCCTCACCGTTTTGTTGATATTCAGCTCAGACTGACTGTATACAGAAATTCCAGATTTTCTGTTGTCGCATTGTGTGCGAATTTGATGCACTTTTGGAAGCACGGGAGATGCTTGATGTTGAGTGCATAAATTCTGAGCTGAAGATGCAATTGCAGCTTGTGTTAAGCTTGTGGTTTGAGGGTTTTTTGGTAGACTTGGGCAGCGAAGTACGGAGGCGTTTACACACCATCGAGGCGGTCTCTTGAGAGACGCAATTTTTTGGAGCACACAGGTGGAGCTTCTTTCACTGGTTTTCACAGGATACTTTGGCAGTGATTTTGTGCTTGGATTCATGGTCTTTGCGGATGGTTTGCATATGGTTATGGCGCATGGTTGATGCCCATTATACATGCATTTTGGCGAGCACTTTCAAGTGCCCGTGAGCTCTCTTGAGAGCATTGTTTTCGAATTGATCAAGTTTCCGGATTGCAAATCTTTTGGCGCTTGCTTATGCGCGGTCACTCCGTTGATGTACGTTGAGTGCGGATTGCCATTGTATGTGAAAATGTGGAGCCATTCTGGCATTTCTACTCATTGGCATTGAGTAGTGTTATGGTTTATGGTAGAGATTGTACTTGAGTTTTTTGCTCAGTTTTGAGGGAAAATTCTATCGGATTTTTCCTAGATTCTCGCCATAGTTTGTGATCGAGTGTTTACTCTCACTTTGACAGGTTTTGTCAGTTTGTACACAGTTTTGTGTTTTTGTATTCACTCTCGCAAGAGTGAGGAGTTGTGTATCTTTCTTTGCTTGAGACAGTGGTTTGCTCTCGGGTGGGAGAGTCTTGTGATCTCGAGCATTGTTTGCCATAGTTTTGCAGAGCTTATGCATGTATGTTGAGTGTAGTTTGATGTGCATTGATTGCTCATTGTATTGAGCTTGCAGGACAATGGTTATTTTGTGTTGATAGCCATTGTGCGTCGAAACTCTGGCGAAATTTTCCCCAGGAGTTTTATGCGTATCATTTATGCGATCTAGGTAGAGATTGCGGGTTGCACTCAGCATTTGTGTGCGGTGTTATCTGCAGGTGGGAGATTTGTGCGTGTGTATGCATCGATACCGCACAGTGTGGGCTTGGTGATTAGCTCACAGATTGCAGTGTGATATTAGAGCAGGTGAGGCTTGTATTGACATTGCCGGAGCTCTATTTTGGAGTGTGTCTCACAGGTTTTACATTGTGTTTCTGGCCATATTTGTAGATAGTTTCCAGGTGTTGTTGGTGAGGTGGTTTTGCTTTCTAGTTTGCTACATTGTGCTCATGGCAGAGACATGTGATCGATCAGATTGTGACCTCTCACAGATGCGCATGTTTGATGGGTCAGACTTTGCGGCATGGAGAGAGTGTATGCTTGATGCATTGACACAGCGAGGGTTGCATCGACCATTGAGTGGTGATGCAGGTAGACCTTCAAACATGTCTGACGATCAGTGGCAGGAGCTAGAGGAGATGGCACCATCTACACTCTCTTTGCACCTTGCGGAATCTGTATATGCTCTTGTTATGTATGAGACTACTTCGAGAGCACTTTGGCGTAGATTACATGATATGTATGATAGATCTGAGTCATCACGGACTCGTGCGAGACATGTACATTCACGAGCACGCCTACAGGTGACATGTTGGTATTGTGGTCATTCTGGACACGTTAGACGGCGTTGTTTTCGTCGTATGCGACATCGTAGGAGACATGGCAGTCTCAGAGATGTATGTAGTGATGCCATGGACTCAGTTGCTTTGACAATTGAGGCACATGTAGTGTCGGAGTATACTAGTGACGGGGATGTCACTTTTACCTCGAGCTATGCACGAGATGCTATACATGTGGATAGTGCACTCCCTTCGCAGTGGTTTCTAGACGCAGATGCTATGTTTCATGTCACGCCGCATCGTGCATGGTTTTGTAGCTATTCTAGCGGGATGCTTGGCAGTGTACGTTTGACCGATGGATCGGTGCATGCGATAGCAGGTGCAGGAGATGTGAGACTGTCATTATCGAGTGGTGCATCTTACTTGTTACGACATGTGCGCTATGTACCAGATTTGACAGTGAGTTTGATCTCGATTGGTCAGCTTAGAGATTGTGGATGTCAGATTTCGCTACGAGAGCGAGATTTTGTGATGCATTTGGGTTCGCTAGTGATTGCGAGAGGTGCCAGGAGTGGTACAGGTTACCCATTGCATGTGGATCACGAGAGAGACGGTGTTGTCTCTGTGATCATGCAGCCAGGTAGAGAGCGAGAGAGCAGACGAGTCTCTTTTGCTCATGGGTTGTAGGGTACTTTGCATGGAGTGCAAAGTAGTGAGCTCGTTGTGCACACGGTTGGGGCACGACTTGAGCAGTCACACAGAGAGGTGACAGAGTCAAACATGCATGCTTTGCTAGTGACTAAGCAAAGCAGAGAGTCAGTTGTGCGAGATACTTCTATGCAGGATAGACAGGTAGAGAGGTCTTGCTCTAGTGAGTCACGACAGGAGGACGTTGTGCAAGAGTCTATGCATACGAAGTTAGAGCATGAGAGCTCTAGCGAGTCACAACAAATTGAGTGGTCATGTTTGTAGTGGATGATTGCAGAGGAGCCTGAGACGTCAGCGATTATGCAATCATTCCTTTCTATGCTCGACAGTGAGCATGGGGATTTAGTTGTGCAGGATATGTCTTCCAACAGACACCTAGAGCAACTGGTTTGCTCTGAGGTTGCACGACAGGTTGATGCGTCTTTTGCGGACAGTCAGGAGATGCATGTGGCTGACATGCCTTGTCAGTCAGAGATGCCTATTTCCAGGGATATATATGTTGATGCATGCTCCGTAGAGCTAGCAGGGCCCGCTAGCATTGCATCAGCATTCGATGGTCTCATGTATGAGATGCTGATCTTGAGACCGGATATCGCAGCTGCAGTGGGAGCATTTGCATTTGGGGTTGTCAGTCGTTTGTTGACTGATGATGGCATAGTGCACGAGGGAGATATGCAGGTATTGCGTACATACTTGCAGTACGTGTGCGGTATGTCTGGTGGTGTATGGACTTACACGGGAGCAGGACAGCCGGATGCACACGATCACAGCCAGCCAATGGGCATCGGTTGAGAGCGGTTTTCTCTCACTTTTTGTAGTCTTTAGACTAGGTTCTCTTGCTTAAAGGCACAGTCGCCTTTAAGTGGGAGGTTGTTGGGGTATAGGCGTCTGTGCCTTGCCCGGCCGCCCAGAGTTTGGGCGCCCACTGACTTGTATACCTTATACATAGCATAAGTGTATAGGGGGCTGCTCACTCTTTGAGTCTCCCCACCCATATCTGTGTGTCGTGTGTCTCCTTCTCTCTCTCACTCTCCGTCTGTGGTGCTCCCCGATCCCCTTCAAGGATGTTGTGCTTAATGTTAATAGTGTGGGCAACACTATACCCCTTGTACAAACTTAAACTTTAGACAGAGTTATGAAAATATCTCTTTCTTGTTATATGGTTTTTGTCAAGGAGTCTAAGAAAGATGCATGTGTTCCTAATGAAGTTAAAAATGAAACTAAAAAGGAATTAGAAATCTCTAGTTTTCTAAAGGAGTTTCAAAATGTGTTTACGGATGACATACTACTTTCAACCGAAGGATGGAGATGCTCTTCATACTTCATAGAAGCTTCACATGAGTTTTCTTTGCTGACATTATCATCTACTTGAAGACTATTGAGGAACAAAAAGAGCATCTTCAGTTAATATTTCAAGTTTTGAGAGACAGTAAGCTTTACATTAATAAAAAGAAAAGTGATTTTTTGTTAAAAGAGACTCAATATTTAGGTCATATTATCTCTCAAGCAGGGATCCAAATGGACACTGCAAAATTGGAGGTAATAAAAGAATGGTCTATACCAACAAATCTACACAAATTAAGAAGCTTTATAGGAATGTGTGTATATTATTGACGCTTCATGGAAAAATTATCACTCATAGTAGGTTCATTGTATGATTTGACTAGGAAGAATGTTGAATTTGTATGGATTGAAAAAGATAAGGAAGTCTTTGAAAATTTAAAAGGCAAAGCTTATTTCTCAACCCGTCCTAATATTACCAGACCTCTCAGAGCCTTTTGAGGTCCAGTGTGATGCTTGTGGACAATGCCTTGGAGCTGTTTTGCTTCAAGAAGATCATGCTGTAGCATACAAAAATAGGAGATTGGATGGGCAAGAAAATAATCTAGGCATAAATGAAAGAGAGCTTTTAGCTATCTTACATGCCCTAGACGGCTGGAAGCATTATCACCTAGGCACTTCATTTATTTTGCGCACAGATAATCAAAGTCCTAAATACTTTTTGGCATAAACTAAATTGAGTGATAAGCGATGAGGTGGGCAAATATTATTTCACCCTCTAATTTTCATATTTCTCACATAGCTGGCAAGCACAACCAAGTGGCCGATGCACTTTCATGAAGGCCAAGGGTGAATTTTTGTTACCATATACATGTGGTAGTGATGTGTGTGAGCACATCACTACCACATAGGACTGTCGGGGCATTTTTTCCCTCTCTAAGAGGTTTTCCCCCCGTGCAATGTATATATGTCCATCATTCTAGGGCTATCTATCTTTCCATTGCACACCAAGTAATACACTCTCTGTTGTGTGCCTTGAGCTTCCTTTGTCTTCTCCAAGCTGTGTGTGTTTTCCTGCAACCCTAATTCCAACAATTGGTATCAAAATAGGTTGCATACTCCCGGGCTTAGTCATCAGCAGCTCTAGCACATCCCTGCTCACTTTCGTGAGCTTTGGTGAGCGTTCGTGGTGTTTCCACTTACCAAGATGATCTCCACAGTAGCTCTACAACATTCAGTGTGACCCCTGCAGTTCGTGGTGTTTCCACATCCAAGGCCCAAAGCCTAGAAACCTCATGACATCTTCAATAAATGACCATGTGGTTGTCATGAGATTTAGTTTAAAGGAGTACTTACAATCACATGGAATTTTTGTTGTATTTTAATATAAAATTATACATCCTCAAACTAGCGGGCGTGAGGGGGGAGCCCACCCCATAGGAAAAAGAACTCCAGTGCCACCATGCAAGAAGATCCTGCCACGGTAGTCGAGCACGGCAAAGAGCCCAATCCCCACTGATTGTCAACAATACACCAGGCAAACAAAACGGCTTCAGGGAGAAACCGAGCTGCCACCAAGCCAAATTAATGTCGATTCCTAAAGCTACATGATATACAATGCTCAAATTTCTCATGAGGTCTCTCAACTATTGGGGTGAGGGGGAGAAGAGAGGGAGAAAACAAAATCTTATATATCAAACCTTAAAGTTTTATATTTCAAACCTCTGATGTCTCATGAGGTCTCTCGAATGTTGGGGTGAGGGAGAAATTGCTTGCTTTTGGTATCTTATATTTCAAAACTTAAAGTTTATTTTTTACTTCTTATTTTTTATTATTTTATATATGTTTATCTCTTTATAAATGTATTTCAAATAAATACTGAAAAGGAAGGCCCCTTTTTTTTTGTAATTGTCCTATTTGCTTACCGTCTTGTAGTTGCACAAACAAATACAACGTTAGTGATGGGCCTAGACCATAGTTTGAAGACTGCAAGTCATGTCTCAATGTTGGATAAGGGCCCTGCCTTCTTTAAATTTCAAAGTTCACAATCAACACATCAGTGCTCCCAAAAAACCATTTTCTTGGCCATGTTTTTGAACGGGAAAACTAGTCACACAACTTGGATTTTCTTTTTTAAAGGAAACTAGTCACACAACTGGGATTTTCTCCCATCTCATAGGCTTGGATGCTTAGCTTGGTGGTGGATATGAAATTGTGAGTAGAACCAGGGTCAAAGAGAATAAAAGCATCATGCTCTCTTACCTTTCCCCAACAATGGCATAAAGGAGATCCTTTGTGATGAGCATCCTCTTCTTGAATTTTGACCAAGGTAGCTCTAGGAGGCTCATTACGTGTATTCTTGTGGGGGCAAGCACCATAAGCATGCCCTTGCTCCCCGGACTTGAAACAACGGTTATCTTTCCAATAGCCCTCTAGCTCTTCAGGAGAGAGTTTATTTTTGTCTTTATAAACTCCCTTCTCCTTAGCTTTGTTGTTGTTGGCATTGCCTTTGGGAGACTTTTGGACGCTGTCCTTCCCGTTAGGCTCGTTACGAGCCTTGTTTTCCGTGGGCTTAAGATTTCTCTTAGCCCCTTGTTGGAAGTTGATTCGTGAAGCTACCATGGTATGGTGTATGACCGCAGATATGGTGCATGGCATTTGGGAGTTAACATAGTCCGCCATATCCTCAGTTAAACCCGCACAAAATTGTTGATTTTGCTCTCCAAAATCCATCTTTTTGAAGACAATGGCTTTTAGATGTAAATCCCAAAAATTTTCTACATATTTGTGAATAGATTTGTAGGGAGAGAGCTTCAAGCTTTTCCATTCGGTGAGTACTTTGTCTTTGGCATCGGTAGCAAAAAACTGCTTCATGATGGAAGCTCTTAAAGATTTCCATGTTCGTGGAGCTTCTGTTTGCCCATAGGCTAGACCACCATTGCCTGGCAAACTTTTGAAAATGCATGGCTACATGATGTAGCTTACTGAGGACTCTGTGAAGCCCTCATATCCAAACGCCGCATTGAATTGTTGGATAAAGGCCAAGACTTTGTCCGTAGCACCAAAGGTGCCATTGTAGGTAAGGAAAGAGATGTTCTCTCCTTCCTCTTTGAACTTTTTGAGCTTGGATGACCTCTTCCAGGCGGCATAGGATTTTCTATAGCCTCTTCTTTTAGGTGGCTCAAGAGCTACACCATCACTTTCTTCAGCAGAGGAAGAGTATGAGGAGGATGGAGAAGAGGGTGACCTCTTTCTTGCCTTTTTCTTCCCTTGTTCCTCCTTGTCTCTGTTAGAAAATAAGACGTATCTAAATAGATTTTTGAGTAGATTACTTAATGGAGAGAGATAGGTTTCACACACAAGATATTATAGAGTAGAGAGAGACAGAGAGTACACACGATATACGTGGTTCACCCAATGTGGGCTACGTCCACGGGAAAGCAGCCACTCAATGGCTTTAGCACTTCAAAAAAAGAAGTAGTTTACAAAGGGATTAAACCCTTGATAGAGATCCCGCCTTGCTTCACTCTCACCATCTCACACTCACCTTGTTGCATCAACTTCACACTATGAAATGTGTGTAGAAATGGCCTCCTTTTATAGGCCAAAAGGGCTGCCCTCTCTTATGAGAGACAGCCATGTGTAGCCGTCTTTGTGCGAATAAGTCCAAATCGGACCCTCCAATCCGCCCATGTGTTGCCGCCCTTGAGAAGACAAGTCCGCTTTTGAATTCGGCCACCGGCCATTGACTTCCGACCATCGGCCACCGGCCATTGACTTCCGACCACCGGCCATCGGCCATTGACTACCGGCCACCGGCCAACCGACCGGTTGTTTTCCGACCACTTTCCGGCCGCCGTACGACCATGATTTTCCGACGAAAAGGAATATTCCGGCTAAAAAAAAAGGTCTCGGGGGCCCCCGAGGCCTCTAAAGTTGCCCCTGATTCTTGTCCGTGAAAATTTTGGTTTCCGGTGAGTGATTTTCCTTCACGCACGATGGCTTCTCCTCATAATGGGGGCCTTACAAATGTGCGCTTTTACCACAGAAAATTACAAGGGTAAATCAGGCTCCATACTTAACAGTCTCCACCATCACTTTCTTCAGAAGAAGAAGAGGATGAAGAAGATGGAGAGGAGGGTGACCTCTTTCTCACCTTTTTCTTCTCTTGTTTTCTCTCATCCTTCTTTGAATTATGGTGTAGAGAAGCATGCAATGGTCTTCTCCGTTCAGGGAGTGTTAGAGCCATCTCCACCGAGATTGCAAGAGACTCACTTCTTTCTCGTTATTTCTGTGGGGGCTCTACCGTTGAAACTTGGGTTCTCCTTTGGGAAGGAGGTGCATCATCGAGTAGTAGATTTTTGAGCCCTTCGTACGGATCCTCTTTTTCTTCTCTTATCGAAGAGAGTCCTCTTTTGGAAGTCTCACCACGAGCTTTCCTAGGTACTCTCTATTCTTGGTGGGGAGTTCAGAGAATACCATGGGTGTGCAATTGATATAGCACTTCACCTTGGAGGGATGGGTTGCCCAGGGCTTGTTGAAGCCTAGAAACAAGATAGTTTACAATCACAGGGGCGTCAGTAGTTTCTCTTTCATTAGCAAAATCAAAGCTATTAACATTTATTTCAATCTCTTTTCCCTTGTCAGCCGTACTAGCAAAATTTTATGTGTAAATTTTACTTGTACTTTGGCACTTCAAGCCCTAGTTGCTACTCCTCTTTACCTTCAAAGATAAGCACTCAAACATCTATACCCGTGGCTAGAATATTATTAATTGCAAGGAATAGAAGAGAGGAGCTTCTAATAACTCAATAATGGTTAAGCCATCGGCAAGTCCCGCAGGACTCCAGTATTAAGACCATAGCTCTCGATTGTGTCCCCGTTAACTGCATAAAGCAGGCATGCTTCAAGGATGAAAAATCCCTATTCTACTTACTCTTTTGCGATTAATAACACCAACCATTTGTAGCAAGCTTGAGGACCTCTCTTCTTGAGCAAGAAAAGAGAAACCAATAGCTCTGATACCAATGTAACATTTAATGCACTAGTAACTTGTGTGTAGCGGAAATTGATAATATAGTGAGCATTTCATTAAGGAACAAGTTTCTAATAAGCATAGAAAGAGTACTTAATTTGAGAAAGCAACATAGCAATTTACACCTAGCTAATTTGGCATTGACAATACTTGAAAAGAGAGAGAAGTAGAACAATTGACAACAACTGAGGACCGGATTTACATGGAGTCGAGGACGGTCCCCCCTCCATAAAGGCTTTGTATTATAGCTTCTCCCATCAAAGGAGACTTTTGTACAATACAATCTTTGTGTTCCTTGATAAAAATAGTTGGTGTAATGAAGATGGAAGCTGCATAAACCAAATTATGCTTGAAAAACACACCTAGTTTCCCTAGCCTCACTCCCAAGACCTCACACACCTTAAAAATGGTGAGAGCTAGCAGGGAATGAGGATAGATTGAGAGGAAGAAGATGTAACTTACGAGAAAGAAGTATTCTCCTCACATAATCACTCTAATAGCATAGCTTAGCTTAGTAATTAGCATGGTTGGAGGACATGAGCATGCCATTGAAGCTTGGCTCTTGGTTGGATTTTCATTCCATAGCCAGGAGTTGTTGGTGTAGGCCTCTACTTCTCAATGCTTGGAGAAGGAGATGGAGTTCTTGCTCAACACATAACATATGTGTGTGTGTAGCAAAGAGTGTAAGTCTAAGAATGCCAAGCTCTCTCTCTCTTGGTCGACCCCTCTAGATTTTTGCTCATGCTGGCCTCTCATTGGCTCCTGCAAAGCTTTGCCAATCACAAATTAGAAGCATAATTGATAGCCTTGTGACATGTGTCTCCCTTTCCCCTTTTGTGAGAGCTTTAGGTAATTAAATAATTCAACTAAACTCTCATTGGACCTCTTAGTCTTCTGGCCAATAGGAATCATGCAATCAAATGGGCTTCTGAATGCTCATTGGACCCCTTGGTAGATTGTCCAATAGTCTTCTAGGGAGCTTAATTTCTATTGGTTCTTTTATCAAGCATTTTTAAATTGATTAGACTAATTTTACTCTAGACTAATTCTCAGTGGTCCACATCTATGGCTATCCAATAGGATTTGAGGGGAGGTTGGGGGCAATTGGCCTAGGAGCCTAACATGTGTCCAATATTCCCTTTGTGTAAAGGGAAGCGTTGGAGTGTGTGTGCGTGTGTTTCTCTCTCATCCTCTACTCTCATGGCTCGCCCCCTCCTTGATAGGGATGTGGGAAGACTTTTTAGTCTTCCCATGACCATCCAATTTTCCCCTATATTGGCCTTTGGAAAATTGAATAAAAAGTTAGGAACCTTAGCCTATGGAAGTCTTAATGGAGTTGAACCTTGGTCTTTCAAGCCCCATTGAAGCACATTGCTCTTTTGCAGACTGTCCCCCTTTGGATCCCTATTTTCTCTCCTTTGAATCCCTGCAAGACCGGCGGTCTGCAGCCTTACCAATATTCTATCTTTTACTCCCATGGTACTTCCCCATATTAAATGATCAGTTTAACACGAGAAAATCATTTGGGAGTTTTAGATATTAGTTTTTATGACATAATGTTTTAGTGCAAAGGCATTCATACTAGACATCATTCCTTGTGATCATCATCAACTTGACAACATTACCGGATTTTTGTATGGCATGCCATCCAAGATAGCCACAAGTAAAAGCTTTATGAAAAACATAATATAACACCTACAATCTTTGGTTTTTGATTGTTGGGGCATCTACACCAAGTTATTTGGCATATATTCAAAAGCATAATTCATGAAATAATGCAAACATAACCATAACACTCACCTCCATTGTCTGCACATGACAATCCTTGGGGTGATTCAGCTCCATTGTTAGTCGAGGATGCATTGCATAAACTGAAAAATATTGCAAAACTCTATGCTTGCAGAAAAAAACAACAACTTAAGAGGAGCCTTGCATAACCATAAGATGATCTCAATAGCATACCATGGAGTCATCCAAAGCATCATATCTCTTGACATGCGAGATGTATTTATTTAGTAAGTACAAAGAGAGAAAATCAAAGAAGAGAATAGCAATGTTGTTCTTTGGTAGGTGTCTAATTGGACACAAGTGGAAATTGAAGAACAAAACTAACGTCCAATCATCCCTAGAACCAATAAAAATTGTATAACATTGCGTAGAAAGCCCAATACCAAAACAAAAATAAACATGGTTAACCCCTCGACAATGACTTACTCATCTACAACAGGAAAGAATGTAAACAATGACTTACTCATCTACAACAGGAAAGAATGTGACCCCTCAACAATGACTTACTCATCTACAACAGGAAAGAATGTAAACATTCGTGTAAAAAGATAAACTCGACCATGGTAATTACACACAGCTCTTTCAGTAGGAGTGGTTTGCATAAATGAATACCACAAGGTATCAATAAACCACACTCAATTAAAAGCCTCTTTTTCAAGAGTGTTCTCAAGCCATCTAATATAATTAAAAGTCCCAATTACATTTCAAAAACAAAGGAACACTATGAAACATATATAAATAGATATGAAAGAGAGGCCTCACAATACAAATAGAAGTCTCACAATACAATGTTCTTTGCAAAATTTGAATCATACTGAACCTCGAGCCCATATAACTCAGAATGTACATGGACAACCTTTTTCGTAGATGACCTATGCAAGTATCATGCTCATAATAACCGTATCCAAAAAAGATAGCAAATCAATTTTTTTACTAATACTTGTTTCATACCTTGTGTTTTTTGCGGGTGGAAGCCCCATGGACGCCGACGGAGAAGAAACACTGATCGATATGTATCTTACTCTCACCCATCTTTCAAAATTTTAACTATGAATTGACCTCCATTGAAAACGTTAAAGTAGACAGAAAAGCATGCGTTCAAAGTTAATAACAGGCTTATGTTACCTTTTCCATCCTCTTCGGTGGCTTGTATGAAGCCTTTGTTGGAGAGTAGATGTTGCTCATACATAGTAGCTACAACAAAACAATGCAATGATCTCAATATGATTGATTAAAAACACAAAGATTTGACGCATTGGTTAAAACACCTTTCATCATACTGAAGTAATGGCATTGTTATTATTACCTTCTCCCTTTTCCCCTTCCAAATCTGTGGAGCCATTGTTGCTTTTTTCTTGATCACTAGAGCCCTCCTCTTTATAATATTCTTGGTCTCCTTTACCTCCTTTGTACTTTCTTGACTATTTTCAGTATTGTAGACCAAGCAAATTAGTAAAATCATCATTCTAGAGGTGCACAGTACAAGACGTGTGACAAAAAATAACCAAAATAAATAAAAATAGTGTTATACCATTTCATCATATCCTTTCGCAATCCTTGCTTGCATTTTGGCAATCCACTTCGGCGTGCCTTTCTTCCACTCCGCCATTTCTTCTTCTAGATATTGCACTCTCCATTCCTTGTAAGATATTTTGCCATTAAGGGAACTAAATAACCATCTCTTATCTTTCACATCTTCTTAATCTTTACGATTCTTTTGTCTTGCGAGCTTGACACGCGTTTCCATGGTTTGAAATTGAGTTTTTGCTTGCCTATGTGATCGTGACTTGGTTGGAAATGGGATGTGTTGGCTATCCTTGGGTCTTCCTACGTCTCTACGAGGAATGTCAATCGTGAGGCTATGCTTCTCTTGGATATGTTGAATGATATCGACACATTTATCCCATGCTTGACCCCATTGTGGACATTTCTCAGTTACATGGCAATAGTGGACAAGGACACCATCCTTAGCTCTAATATCTTCAACATAATAAGGGCAAACCTATGCATCACAACGTGTACTCTCTCTCTCTCTCTCTCTCTCTCTCTCACACACACACACACACACACACACACACACAATCAACATATCCTCAAATGTGGAGCTTACCATTGCTAATAAGTGACCCGTGCTTGCAACATGAGCCTCTCTTCTCAATGCCCGTGTGTGGCTAGATGAACCTTCATTAACCTCTTTGGTACGATGATTTCCGATCACCTTACTCGTATTTTTTGAATTTTTCCCATTCCTTAAAATCCTAAACCCTAATTTACAATACAAGAAGAGCACAAAAGGGCTAGAAGCATCATTAAGAGCCATGACATGCACATAATAAAGGCGAGTATGACCAACATACCTCGTCCAAGAGCGCTTCGAGCCGTCGCCGATCCTCTTCAATTCCAAAAACGGACGCCAATTTTGAAAGATCGACCGATTGTATCTCAAGCACATTCCTTGATTCCTCGTCGTTTACAAGCGAGGGAGTGCATTTAGAGGTGAGAGTGTGCATACTCCTTTGATCCTTGTCATTCGGCGCCAAGAGAATGTAGCGCGTGTATGTGTGTGTGTGTGGATGAGAGAGAGAGAGAGAGAGAGAGAGAGAGAGAGAGAGAGAGAGAGAGAGAGAGAGAGAGATTGAGGACAACTCCCCACGTCTGCACAACGAGTAGGAAAGCACAATCCGTACGCACGTACGCACGTACGCGCGTGTGCGTGTGTGTGTGTGTGTGTGTGTGTGTGTGTGTGTGTGAGAGAGAGAGAGAGAGAGAGAGAGAGAGAGAGAGAGAGATAAAATGGCTCCCCAGGTCTACCCTTCATGATGAGTAGCGAAGCACATTTTGTGCCCATGCACGTGTGTGTGTGTGTGTGTGTGTGTGTGTGTGTGTGTGTGTGAGAGAGAGAGAGAGAGAGAGAGAGAGAGAGAGAGAGAGAGAGAGAGAGAGAGAGAGAGAGAGAGAGAGAGAGAGAGAGAGAGAGAGAGAGAGAGAGAGAGAGAGCAACTCGCAGTGACACCATCGACTCTACTGGAAACACCCTAGGCCCGGAGGTGTGCTTCTCGCTCTCGCCACTCTAGTGCTCTGTGCATGTTCCAGGTCCCCACTATGCCCACCTTTCAAATCTGCTGAAAATGCATACTCTGCTTGATTAGTAAATTCGAGAGTCCTCTAAAATGCCATCAAACGGGATCAACGTCCCTTGTTAATTTCACCGTTGATCCCTTTTGAATGGCCGGTACCATATAGTGAGGAGGTAGACCTCTCTCTCTCTCTCTCTCTCTCTCTCTCTCTCTCTCTCTCTCTCTCTCTCTCTCTCTCTCTCTCTCTCTCTCTCTCTCTCTCTCTCTCTTCTCAACTCGACCAACAAGGTTGTATGGTGAGGCTTGATGGTGTGTACAAGGCATGAAGGCTGCAAGTTTCCTAGTGCAGGCTATGAGCGGGATGTTGCAGATGGAGGTTGCCAGGCAGGGGCATTGTTGTGCAGGCAATAGAGGGCTGAGGTAGAGGGCACGTGTTTTCTTTTGGTGGTTGGGGGGGGGGGGGGGGGTTGTCGTCTTGGGAGGTAATGTTGGAGAGTATTGGGTTTTGTTAAAGTAAGCGAGTATGAGTGTGAGAGAGTAGAAAGTATATGTGCACATGTGTGAGTAAATTGTGTATGTGAGAGTGAGGATATGTTTGTGGTGTCTTTCCACTTTGCACCTCCAAAGACGGACAAGTATTCATAAAATGCTCATTAAGAGTTGTGGCGTGCCAATTTATTATCTCCATTTTACTTTTATAAGAAGCTCGTACTAATGTTTCCTGATTGTAGCCGACGTGGAGAGAGAGGGGTAGAGAGTCCAAGCTTGGCGTCGCAAGCTCGCCATGTGAGCTGCGATGACCTCCTTGCTTTCCCATGCCTCTACGGTTTCCTCTAGAGGGCAGTCACGTGATCATCATCACCCTCCTCTGCAAACCTGCCTGTCCTGGTCGCGCGCTCTGCCTTGCACGTACTCCAGCCAGCCTCAGGCCTGCACTGCTCTACAGCCGATCCCTTGCACACTGCAGGCCACAGCCTTGTCTCCCACCATGGACTCGTCACTTGCTACTATCCATTGTTCGTTTGGCCGCCCACTATGCACTTCTCTTGAGGTGCTGCTCCCTCCTCCCTAGGCTCCAACAACGCTGCTTGCTACTGCCGTTTCAACCTCGCATGCCTTCTCGAGCCAACATGGTACTGCCGCATATTGTGTAGCAGGAACAAGAAAAATCTCTATTCTCTCCCCCTCAGACTGACTTGCGCTGACGCATGGCAGTCATCAATGCATTAATCCTCCAAACATAGATTACCTCGTGTTCGTCTCTCTCTATCTCTCTCTATCTAAATTTCAGCGATTGGATAGCTTTACCACCACAACCTTCCTTTCCATTATAGTTGTCTTTAGTAAGTGATCATTTTTGTATCCCACTCTTTTCATGCACTCTACGTGGAGAGTTGAATTGATGCAGTTCTTAAGCATTGAGTGTAGTTGAGGGACCTGTCTTTTGATAAGTCGAGTTAGGAGAGAGCAACTTAGAGAGACATATATCTTTCAAGGGATTTGTGTCTACAATAAAGAAGCCACTAAACCAACCCTCCCAAAAAATCATACCCCACATACTCCAAACAATATCGATCCCAATTTCAGCGATTGGATAGCTTTGCTATCACAACCTTCCTTTCCATTATAGTTGTCTTTAGTAAGTGATATTTTTGTATCCCATTCTTTTCATGCACTCTACGTGAATCGATGGAGTTCTTGAGCATTGAGCCACAGTTGAGGGATTCTTTTTGCCTCTCTTTTGATAAGTCAAGTTAAGAGAGAGCAACTTAGAGAGACATATATCTTTCAAGGGATTTGTGTCTACAACAAAGAAGCCACTAGCAAGTCTACAAGCTATGAGCAAACTTCGTAAATATGTCTTAGCCAAGAATATTTAGAAAGAAATTAAAATTGCAAGCCCAAGAAGGAAGAAATACTGGGAGGGGCGCTTGAAGTAGATCGCTGAATATTTTGAGCTAATAAACTCCAAAAAACAAGAAGGGTCTACCTTGGAAGCGGAGCATAGAAGGTGGCTTGAGGCCAAGGGAGACTTGACTACCAACTAGAGGAGGTGAGGAAGGCCAGAATATTATCTAGAGAAACCTACCTCCAGCCAGACGAGGCTAATCAAACTCACTTCTTCGGAGCCCTCAAAATCAAGAGAAATCAAGGCATAGTCCACTCACTCATTAATGGGGAAGGAAATGATGTTAAGGACCTGGATGGAATGGCTCGTCTGATGCTTGATCACCTACGATAGATCATGGGATAGCCTGAGGCCCGATCCCCATAAGTGAATGAAGACATAGCTACTCTTCTTGGAAGTGTCCAAAAAACGGTCTCCATCTCAGACGCCAACCTCTTGGAGAAGGAGTTTACCAAGGGGGAATGATCTCTCGCACTACAAGCCTTAGGTAAAGAGAGATCCTTTGGGTGGGACTGATTGATTGGGATGAGTTGAAGTCCCCTATCATGATAATGGCTAACCAAGCCTTGGCCGGTGGAGTCTTGCACTCAAGTATTAAAAGGGGCCTCATCAAACGCATCCCAAAACAAGTTTGTTGCTTCAAGTTGAAATATTGGCACCCCTAACCATGATGTCAAAACGGTAGCCTACAAAATTGGTGCCCCATAACCATGATGATGTTAGTAGCCTATAAAATTTTGCCAAAACGATAGCCCCCAGGCTCTCCCCTTTTGGACAAAGTTTTCACTCCCCACCATCATGGATTTATCAAGGGAAGGTCTATATAAACATTTTGGAAGCAATGGTTGGCATTGAGTATACCGCCTTCACCAAGAAAGAGTGTATCTTGCTCCAGCTAGATTTAGACAAAGTGTTGGATCGAGTGCAAGAGCGGGAAGAGAGAGTGCAAGAGAGAAGAGTGTACGCAGACACAGGTGAGGGTGAGCCTTGCCCTCCTACACAGCACACACTATATCGAGATAATGTGTATGGCTCGTAATGTATTATCTATACAGTTGGATAAAAGAAACTGTAAGTGAGTTGGTGATGGTCGGCCAGACACAGGCCAAAAAATTGAACAATCTCCCACTTGATGGCTAATATGGGAGGCCAAAAGAAAGAATGATTCAGGAAAACTACATCTCACCCAACCATGTATGCCCAAGTAGAGTAGTAATACACGGGATTACAAACCTAAGCCAACTACGACTTTTTTTGAACAAGAAGGGACAACTCAAGGCCAGTAGTTCTAAATATATATGGCCAATTTGAGTAGCTATCAATGGGAACAAAGTCCTCAGACATGAAGGTCCTAATAGAGCAAGACTAGTAAGCTCATAATCAACCACAAAGCCCCAACCAAGAGCGGCCAAATTGAGCAGTTTTTTCAAGCAACCACCATACTCAGACGACATCCACTATATTAGAGCAAGCATAATGAGCATGGCATCCAACCCAAAAACATATCAATAGCGGAATACCGCGGCTGCATCATTTATTTGGAACACGAAAACTAACATGTAACGGTATTCAACTAACTGTCTATCTGCTGTGCCACTCAAGTATCTGAGAATAGACTTGAAAACATCCCAATGCTTCTTACCAGGGTTAGACATAAATCTACTCACAACTCCCATTGCATGTGCAATGTCAGGTCTCGTAGCCACCATGGCATACATGAAGCTGCCACAAGCTGAAGCATAAGCAACCTTAGCCATTGTAACTTTTTCCTCATCAGATTTGGGACAATCATACTTGCTAAGTTTCAAATATGCAAGCAATGGGATACTCAATGCCTTCCACTTCTGCAGGTTGAAACGCTCACTAACTTTATGCACATAATCCTTCTCAGATAAGTATAACAATCTCTTCTTACGGACTCTTCAGCTGCATTTTGAGGTCAACAATGTCCTTCTGTGAATGACCAGCAATGAGCATGTCATCCACATAAAGAATAAGCATAATAATTAGCTATCCATTGGGTTGTCTTTTCACATAAAGACATGGATCCTTAGTACTGCGCTTATAGCCTTGGAAATGCATAAACGCATCAAACTTTTGATACCATTTTTTGGAGGATTGCTTCAAGCCATAGAGACTTTTCAAAAGCTTACAAACTAAATGTTCCTTGCCCTTTAACACAAACCCTTCAGGTTGCTGCATATAAATCTCCTCATCGAAATCTCCATGTAAGAAAGATGTAATGACATCCATTTGCTCAAGCTCCAAATCTTCAGTGGAAACCAAACCAAGCAACATTCTTAGTGTCGTCATCTTGACCACTAAAGAAAAGATTCCTTGAAAATCTATACCATATTCTTGCTTGAAACCTTTGGCCACTAAGCGAGCTTTGTAGTTCTCAACACTGGATGCAATCTTCTTCTTGTAAACCCATTTACAAGGCAGTGCTTTCCTACCTTTTGGCAATGGAACCAATTCCCAACTTTTGTTTTTTTGAATACTAGACAACTCACTTTTCAACGCAAGCTCCCACTGAGTCTTATCCTTGGCTAGCATGGCCTCTTTGTAACAAGACGACTCACCACTATCTGTCAGCAATAATCATAATTCCTCAGGCACACTAAACTGTAAAGAAGCATGTGGAAATCTATTGATAAAGTAAACTGCCGTATAAAGTGCTTCAGCCTTGAAACCTTGGGTCAAATTAGCTTGTGAAAGCATAGACATAATCCTCTCCTGGATGGTCCTATTCATCCTCTTAGCAACACCATTCTATGCAAGGGTGTAGGGAGTTGTGAACTCACTCTTAATTCTCCATCCTGAATAGAAATCTGCAAACTCCTTGGAAATGTACTCTCCACCATTGTGTGAGCAAAGCTTTTAACTTTCAGTCAGACTGAGCCTCTACACTAGATAAGAATTTCTTGAAACAAGAAAATGTATCATCTTTGGACTTCATAGCGTAAGCCCAAACTTTACGTGTTGCATCATCTACAAACATGACAAAATAAGACGCTTCACCAAGAGATCTACTGGGCATAGGGCCACAACATCACTATGCACAAGCTCTAAGATTTACGCTCTCTCTCAAATGAACCATTATGAAAATCACATGTTTGCTTCCCATATTGACAGTGCTCATAGAAAGAAAATTTAGAAAATGAAAGAGAAGGCAAGTAACCCGAATGAGAAAGAGTCTCCATTCCTTTTTTGTACATATGTCCTAACTAGCTATGCCACAATGCAATGGTTGGAAGCTCGGTTACATATAGAACACTGTTTTTGGTTGACACATAAAGAGGATAAAGGGAGCCCACTTTTGAACCTTGTGCAACCATCAAGTTGCCTTTTGCAATACGCCAAGACTGCTGAAAGAAAGTGACTTTGTAACCCAAGTTATCAAGGCAACCAACTGAAATCAAAATGTGTGTCAAAGCTGGGACATGATGCAAATTGTGGATCACGAAACGTACGCCATTTTCCATAACCATAGCAATGTCACCAACACATGTCACATGCATAACTTTCTCCGAGTGTGACAGATGCAATGGTCTCCTTATAGGTGGTAAACCACTCTCTATGTAGAGTAACATGAAAAGAAGCACCTGAATCAAGTAGCCAGGTGTGTGACACCTCACCACTGACAAGCAATTCAACTGGCAATGAGCTCTGCAATGATAGAGATTCATGTGCATCAAAGAACACATCATCACTCTCTATCAGCATATTGATATCTTGTGTATCACAGTCATTTGAAAACACATTGATTTATTCAATTTTCATTGAGCTCTTTGACTTCTCCTCTTTACCATCATTATCTTTACTTTTGTCTTTGCCCTTATCACGCTTCCAAACATGGCAATCTTTTTTCATGTGACCATATTTCTCACAATAATGGCATTGAATATTTTTATAACGTCCATGAGACTTTGACCTATCACGGGGTGAGTCCCTCTCGCCATATTTACTTGCATCACACTGCTTAGCACGACCCTTTATTCGTTTCCCATCTTTTTGCACATAGTGAGTTTCGCCATGATGCGAGTTACCCATAGAGTTTCATCGCATTTCCTCAGACAAAAGAGAACTAGGGGGAGGTAATGAGCAAAGCAAAAATCTAGCTTTCATCTTATCATCCATATTCATGCGCTGCACATGTATCTGAACAAACAAAGAGTCAAAATCATTGATATGGCTGGCAACAAAAGTAGACTCCTGCATACGAAGGTTGAACAGTTTCCACATTAAGAAAACTTTATTGCTAGCCGTATCCTTTTCATAGGTATTGCATATCTTTTGCCATAGCGCATAAGCAGCCTCACATTCCAACACAAAAAAGTAAACAGATTCGGCAAGATGCAATCTAATAGTAGACGTGCATAGCTCATCCATCTCATCCCATTGAAACTGAGTCATGTGCATTTTCTCAATGCTTTCCTTGTACTTGATAGGCAACTTTTGCTTCTTTTGGACAAGAACATCTTGCATTTGGTTTTTCCAAAGAGCAAAGTTTGTGCAATTAAACTTCTTTATGTCATAGACATCACACTCTTTAAGTGACATCTTGGCAAACTACAAGCCCAAAATTTTTGGCAAAATTTCGGTAGAATCTTCTTTGTTTTTGGGAGAAAATCTCAACCAAAATGGAGACCAAAAGTGCCAAGAAATGTAACAAAACGCATAAAAGGGTATCTCTGACCAAATAGCAAGAACAACAGAGTACTAGCTATGCATAAACTGTCAAACTCACATACCAAAAGCCATCATGGCTAATGAGCACCCATTCCTCTCTACACATATCCTATGGCGAGGCCACAAAGAGGGATCTCCAGCTACCTGTATCACCAAAAGTATCTCCACATTTGAGAATACCCTAGCTCAAGAAAACCTCACCATGACTCTCTCAATGTAGGATATGCAACAAACGTATAGCCAAGTCTCAGAAATGGCTATCTTTCGGACCAAGTCTCAGAAATGGTTGAGACTGCTGTACAAGCCAAATATGGCTTCACAAAAGCATACGATGGTAGTATCCACAAATAACGTACAATCCTCACTACTAATCATAGGATATACGCACAAATAGACGCCAAAAAATACAAGCAATATGCCAAAACACTCGATGAGAACTCTGGGAGTAGACCAAAATCGTGGTCAAATCCTGCAAAGAAACGCTCTCAAAAGAGCATACCAGTGATGTACATAATAGCCACAGCGTATGGCAGATCAGACAAGATCATCAAATCTCAACTCTAGAATCAACTGTGTATAAAATAGTCTAGTTGAGCAAGCCTGCTAACGACCTAGACACATAAACCATGCCAAGCTCTCAATGCATGAAACCTCTGTGCATAGGGCTCTAAAATCACTACCAAAATGTTAGTAGAAAATAACCTGTGTATCCTGTCTGATGTCAAGAACACTATGCCAAAAACTGATCATAAATGATCAAAATCTGAGATGCAACCACTGCCAAAAATATGGCACCTGTAAAGCTACGTATGGATGAGAATTTCAGCCCTCCGTATGCATGAATATAGAATCCCAAATAGCAATCCAATTGGCTGAATGTTCAGCTCACAAAGGTGTCAAAGTATCCTGCAACAAGTGTCTCGCATAACGGCAAGACAAATCGGCAACTGCAAGATATCTATCGCATCTCCTATATGTGGCCGCAAGTGGACCTCAAAAAAGTGCTACCAACTCTCAAAGCATCTGACTACACATATCATACATCGTATCCTCCCACCTGTGAGCCAACTTGCAGCCAATACCACTCTCACATCCGAGAGCAAACCATGTGTGGAATCCTCAACACATAATAAACAGCCGCGGAAAAAATTTCAGAGGTCAAAATCAATCCAAAGGGACATCACCATTGCGTCCGGAGCATGCCAAAACCACCAAGTTACACCTTGACCTTGCATAAATCGCATTCCGTATGCAAAAGTTACACAAAAAACATTGTTTTGGAGTCCGGAAAATGATATGCGAAAATTAAAATCTACATTCTTCTTGCAAGTATGGCTGCAAAAAAGCATACACAGTTGCAATACACCCTCCTCTCAATCTTGGGCCTCCCCTCAATCTTGGGAATGTCCCTCAAACTTCCATGAGCACAGATCTGGTGGTTGCTCACCAATCTCAAGCTTCCACCGAAAACGAGCTCACCATAGCCGGAAGCTCACTTCTCTGTAGCACTCCATCTGTCGCGAAGCCAAAGCTCTAATCCCACTGGTTGGATTGAGTGCAAGAACAGGAAGAGAGAGTGCGAGAGAGAAGAGAGTACACAAACACAGGTAAGGGTGATCCTTGCCCTCCTACACAATACACACTATATCAAGATAGTGTGTATGGCTAGTAATGTATTATCTATACAGTTGGATAAGAGAAATTGTAAGTGAGTTTGTGATGCAAGTTAGTGATGATCGCCAGCAAACCCAACACAAAGCCTATGAAAGTATCACATGGTTATTTATTGAAGATTTCATGAACTCATTAGGCTTTGGGCCTCAGAAGTGTCAGCTGGTGAGCACACTTGGTGCTGGTAGCCAATGAGAGCTCCTATTCAACGAGAGAATTTTAGGAGCGTTTGAGGTCAAGAGATCCATCAAACCAGGCTACCTCTTGCCCCTCTTATGTTTTCCATTGGATCCCATCCTCTGGTAACAATGCACAAAAGGAAAGTGCTGTGAGAGGGGAGATTCAAGGGCTGCCTCTGCCTAACAACCACCAGCTGCTAGCTAAGCTGTTTGCGAATGACTCGTTGCTCTTCCTCAAAGCTTGCCCTCAGGGTTTTATAAAGGCTTTGGAGATTGTGAAAACATATGCCATAGCATCAAGGTCAAAGTGCAGTATAGAAAAATCAAGATTGATCTCTCTCGAAAAGCAACTCATTTGATCCTGCAATGTGGTCCAAGGAGATAGTATCAAAAGGGATGATATTTGGTCACTTTTGAGCCCCGCTGGGCGTATATGTGACCCACAAGCAATAATTCATTTAGTTCATGGAGAAGATAAGAAGCATGTGACGCCGCCACCCCGTTACCATATCCATTTGGCAATACAAGGGTACCTGACAGGTCGCTAGGCACTAATCGCTTGAGAAAACATAGTAAAAAAGGAATTGATTTCCAATAAATGGTCTCTTGTCACCAAGTAACTTGAGTCCGAACCATTGAAGAGGGTTTCTAGTCCGGTCTCGTAGGGGAAGCATGAACTAATACAAGAATTTTATATGTCCCTAATTCTCACCTTCCAAAAGAGAAAATCCAAATACCTTTTTTCCCATAGCTTTCAGTGGCACGTATATTTGAAACTTCTAGACTCTTGGCACAATGAGTCTCTAATTTCGCTTCTCTTAATATGAGGGAGTGGAGAGTTTCTCAACTAATTGAGACCACCTATCCTTGACTGGCAACCTGAGCCAGCCCCCACTTTCCACCCACACTCATACTTTTTAGCTTATTTTCTAATTACTACCACATGATTGTTCATACACAAAATTCCTTTTTAAGATTCCCATCACAAGTTTGTTAAAAAAGCCCTTTAAACATGAGCAAAGTGGCACCAAAACAATCTTTTCTAGAAGGAAAAATAACACACGACCCTTCTTCATTAAAATATTCTAATCCCAAGAGTTCACTCAGGCTTGGTGAGAGTTTATAGCTCCTGGTGTCTTTAGTTGCCCATACATCTAAATTGTCATGCAATCTCGGCACAAACCCACAGTAGGCTAACTTGCAACTTGGGCACAAACCCGCAAGTAATATCTTGCATTCTGGGCACAAACCCGCAAGATGTGTGCACCCATATGCATTGCTTTAGCGTTCACTCTACTAAGCCCTCCTCCCTGGATATCAACGGGGGAGTTTTGACTATATCGGTATAGGATTTCGAATGAAGAAGGTTTGAGAGTTTTTCTATTAGGCAAACATTTCTTTCCTACTTCAGATAGTATATCCTCAAACAATCCTTCCATATTAATACAACTTGAAGAAAATTAACAAGTTCAACAATTGATGCGGTTTCAAATTGGGACTGACCCAATGTTTAGGTAGTTTTCTCCTTCCTAATTACTCATGATGCATTGAACAAAAAAGAAGTTTCCTATCTGTTCATGAGTCATAACATCCTTCATAGGATAAGTGACACATCCTCATTCATTGGGGCCTTTCCTTTGCCTTTACCATCACTGCTTCCGACTTCGTGATCGTATGATTCACCATAGTGAGTTCTCTTGGGTACCATTCCCACTACTAAATAACTTAACTTAACTTGAGAAGTTTGTAAGCTAATGTGTAAAGAACCCCATGGAATTAATGTAATTGATTTTGAGTATTTCAATACCAACAATTTATGGTTATGATATATATTACTCCAACATATGCTTTGATTAATTCTATCATAGCCTTATGATACACATACACTATAACCCATGCAATATTTTCACTTCCTTGCATTTGTGGATGACAATAATACAACTTTGGTAAGCTTAATGCATACTAAGTTTAGACTAAGAACCTCACTTTCCACAAGTAAATGATGATTGATTTTTTACTTCTTTTCTCTCAATTTTTAGAGACTTGTGTAGGTCAACACAATTGAGAGAATAATGAGCATCATAATCATGGGTTTTCAAGAAAAACACATTCTTTGGTCTGTTGCCATCTTGAAGCATCTTGAGGAATCATAGATTAGAGTTTAATAAGTAGAGTTTTCGTTGTATCCCATCGAGATTTAGATAGATAAGAATAAGAATGATACTAGTAGATTGAGATTCTCGAGAAGAGAAGAGATTAGATATGTAGAATTGAATTGATGCAACAAATTTACATTACCGGATTGTGCCTAGGAGTTTTTGATCTCTTAAGGCCTTGTAGAAGCTTCATCAACAAGTAGCCACAGCAACAGAGTCTCCCTATCTCCAATGTGTGTTCAAGTGTGTGTAAAACTGAGTGGGAATGTCCTTTATATAGAGTTTGGAGGTTCCTTGTTGCCCAAATCAGTCCCATACCTCCCCTACTCTCCCCCTCTTGCTAAATACATGTATAGAGGTGTTTGTCAAGACACCAGCAAGGCCGGACTAGACAAGGGCAGGGCAAGGCCGGGCTAGGCGGTGTGGAACGGGCAGTCCAACTAGGGCAAAGGGCCAGGGGCTTGCCTATATAATGGGTGGTTGGGTGATGGACTCTCAGCCTTCAGGCTCTAGCTTCCCTTGTCTTACACTGGTATCAGAGCTAGGGGAGAGGAAGGCCATGGAGGAGGGAAGGAGAAGGGGCTTGCTTTTCACATGGTTTATTGCATGTCTCTCTCTCTCTCTCTCTCTCTCTCTCTCTCTCTCTCTCTCTCTCTCTCTCTCTCTCCCCCCCCCCCCCATGGTGAGCATGGCCGCTTGGTTAGAGTACAAGGGACCGACAACTGATAGGCCGCAGCATGGGCAAGACCCCTGGGGTGGAGGACCCATGCATCCGAGCTCCGCACAACGTGCGGGTACCGTCCCTTGCAGGCCGAGGTAGCATCGACGACCTTCACCAAACAAGGCAAGAGTGGCACCAAACGGGAGCGCAAGAGGATGCTGAACGAAATTCGTTTCTGCACTGTCTATGATGGGCGGTGCGAGCTCGTTTTCTCTCCTCTGTGCTGTCTGTGAGATGTCGCGCCATTGCTAGGCATTTTTTTTTCGTTTCGTTCACATGCAGCCGCCCAAGGGGGGGCCATTTGAAAATTAGATAGTTAAGGGGGCATTCCCACCCCGGGCACACATCCCTCTGGAGTTTGACCCCTTGCTTTGCCCAGCTCGGAGATCCGAGGCCGATGAGCTACCGAGTTTCATGACAACGTCCCAGCAGCATGGAGTACAACCAAAAAACTCCGATGATAGAATTCACGGATGGAGTGGAAGGTATAAGACATAATTGTGCCATGCAAGGGCATGTAGGTAAGCATGCAATCCTATTGGTGCAACTTGGGCAAGGCCCTCTGCAGCATGAAGTAAGGCATCTAAACACGATCAGGTATGTTGAGGCAAGTATTTCACGAGGACATATGCGGCAAATCATCCGACATAACATAAGGCATCGATGGTGAAGAAAGTGCTTGACCTCGGATAGAGACACAAACGGATTGTCAGGTTCACAATTTCAAGTTCTTGCAATTTTCATCATTTTATGTATCTAATTGCATTGCAAGACTATGTTCTTATGTTGATATCGGACATGGTGTCCGGAGAAATTATCTACGGGTCTAGTATGACCAAGGTCAACATATTACGTCCAATATTGGTAGTCATTATTATGATTTGGACTAAGGAGCATGGCTCCGATAGAGATAGCCTCTACACAGGTTTTTACGAGGCACGATTGTCTAGTAATAGACCCAACTCAGGCATGGCCTGTGCCTTATAAGGCATCGGTGATTGGCAAGGCCGATCATTCTTTCAATTCTAAGTAGCAGGCAACTCGAAATGGTGAAGTCGAATCCACTGTTGACCATGTCTATTCAACCAAACATGAATATCCAGAAAATCACTTTTTGGTTTTCTTTGTGCGGGTGACTTATTAGATTCTTCCTGCGGCAAGCTTTGTCGGTAAGTATACTTAATAAGGTACACAGTTGATTTTTGATTATGAAGCATCTGCTTGATAGCTACGATATGCGATAGACATGCAGACACTTTAGGCCTGCACATCACAAGCATGGCTTGTGAAAATTACTATAAGCACCAAAAATTTGATTGGTTTAAAAATTGGAATCAAGCATGGCTTGAGTACCAACCACCTTGCTCTGCAGCACAGCTTCTCAGTGATTCAATTTTGATGCAAAACCATAGCAAAATTGCAATGTTTTGGAATCTCAAGGAGACATGCATGACCTTTTCCTGCACCTGTTGAAGTAAGCACGTTGCTCAGCATGGCCGACTCCTTATCACGGTTTCTATACGCTGACGGAGAATGCTTACCACAGAGTCCTGGTTAATTTCAATTGGAATTGCTCGACACAGTCGATTAATTTTTTCATGATATTTGCAGCCACATCCGTTGGCTCTCCACACAAACACATTTATGTGAAGCAAGGCTTCAATTTACGACTCTTGCATTGAGATTTTTTGCGTTTGGGGTAGGCTATGAGCACACTCTTTTGGGGAATTTCTCCATATGCCTGCAAGATATTTCAGGCCAACTTTCTCTCGTGCAACGGAGATGGTTAAGATCTACATTTGAGCGAGTTTTTCTTCCCACATCTCAAGACAACTGGTTACAGCAGGATGACCAGGTTAGACCATGTTCAGTATTGTTTATTTTTTCCATGTTTATACAAATACATTGGAAACTAATGCTTTTGTACAAAGCAAAGTTCTTTGACAATTTTTCATGAATCAAGGCTTCTCCCTTGTGCCAAGGCACTGCCCAAGGACTGGGAATCATGAGCAGTGGCACACAAGTTTGACAAACTGGAAAAATAGGGAATATCATCTCACAAAATCCCTACCAGTTTAGACTGTGCAAGGCACTAATGGTTTTGGCTCTCACATTTGAGGCCATCACTCCCGCCAAGGGCTTAACAATCTGTATGCACGGCATGCTAACCAGGTGGCATAAATTCCACCGCTTCAGAGATTACGCTCCCGCTATCACACCAGGCACTCTGTCACGGAAAAACTAAGTTCTAGATGGTTTAAATTTATGGTTGCTTTCAATGCACACTACCACTAAATGGAACCTAAATCTATGACCTATTTCATAGGCAAAGTGCCATATTAAGTCATTTTTCTAAAGTCACAACCCCATACATGGTAAGAGAGTCAAGCTGTGGCTTATGTTTTTTGTTCCCTCTCTCGATGAGAGTGTTATACAGGCAGATTGTTGCATGCTTATAAGATAAGCTGCAAGTCTGGCATAAGATGCATCAGAGGACACAGATTGGGCACAACATACACAAACTCGTCACTTAAGGAAAGTTCCTCAGCCCAACATCTTCTCTCACTCTTTCTTATTTCTCTCCATGAATAATGAAAACTTTCTACGCAGTTTTTGTTTGGGAGTCAGCATGAGCCAAGGTGTTTAACTCTCAGCTAGAAATTGGGCAAGACGCCCTCTACATTAGTCTTCATCGTTTCGTCGATTGAACACTAATGGCCATAAGGGCTATGAGCCACACATGTCGACTAAGATGTTAGGAAATAAGACGTAGCTAAATAGATAATTGAGTAGATTACTTAATGGAGAGAGACAGATTTATATACACGAGATTATAGAGTAGAGTAGAGAGAGAGTGAGTACACACGATATACGTGGTTCACCCAATGTGGGCTACGTCCACGGGAAAGCAGCCACTCAATGGCTTTACTACTTCAAAACAAGAAGTAGTTTACAAAGAGATTATACCCTTAATGGAGCTCCCACCTTGCTTCACTCTCACCACCTCATACTCACCTTGTTGCATCAACTTCACACTATGAAATGTGTGTAGAAATGGCCTCCTTTTATAGGCCAAAAGGGCTGCCCTCTCTTATGAGAGACAGCCATGTGTAGCCGCCCTTGTGCAAATAAGTCCAAATCGGACCCTCCAATCCGCCCATGTGTGGCCGCCCTTGAGAAGACAAGTCCGCTTTTGAATTCGGCCACCGGCCACCAGCCATTGACTTCCGACCACCGGCCACCGGCCATTGACTACCCGCCACTGGCCAACCGTCCGGTTGTTTTCCAACCACTTTCCGGCCGTCGTCCGGCCATAATATTCCGGCGAAAAAAAGTCTCGGGGGCCTCCGTCCCCGAGGCCTTTAAAGTTGCCCCTGATTCTTGTCCGTGAAAATTTTGGTTTCCGGTGAGTGATTTTCCTTCACGCACGATGGCTTCTCCTCATAATGGGGGCCTTACAAATGTGCTCTTTTACCACAAAAAATTACAAGGGTAAATCAGGCTCCATACTTAACAATCTCCCACTTGGAGACTGATCTCCAAACCAAACATGTGACTGCTTTCCATTCTGGCTTCTTATCCTTGAATGCCGATTGAAGATGAGCAAAAGCTCAACTTCTCCTTGTTGACCACCTTTGTAAACATGTCTGCAGGATTTTCACTTGTATGCACCTTTCCTAGCTTTAGCTGTCCCTCTTCCAAAAGAGTGCGTATGAAGTGATATCTCACCTCAATGTGCTTTGTCCTTGAATGAAAGGCTGAGTTCTTTGCAAGATGGATAGCGCTTTGGCTATCACTATACAAGACACAATTGTCTTGTTTGAATCCAAGCTCTTCTAAGAATCTGTGTAGCCACAGAATTTCTTTGCTTGCCTCTGTCATTGCTACATACTCTGCTTCCGTGGTAGAAAGGGAAACCACTTTCTGTAGCTTTGAAGCCCAGCTTACTGCTGTGCCTCCAACCGTGAACACATAGCCAGTAGTGCTCCTTCGAGTATCTTTGTCACCTGCCATATCTGCATCAGCATACCCTTCTAGAAAAATATCAGTTCCTCCAAAATACAAAGCATTTGTTGTTGTCCCTTTTAGATACCTAAGTATCCACTTCACAGCTTGCCAATGCTCTTTACCTGGGTTGTCCATGAACCTACTCACAACTCCCACTGCATGTGCAATGTCTGGCCTTGTCCAGACCATAGCATACATTAGAGAACCTACCGCTGCACCATATGGAACTTTAGACATATAGGCTATCTCCTCTTGCGTCTTTGGACACATATCCTTCATTAGTTTAAAATGACCAGCCAAAGGTGTAGAAACTGGTTTTGCATTTTGCATTGCAAACCTTTCTAGTACCTTCTTGATGTAATCTTCTTGAGATAGCTTTATTTTCTTCTTCGTCCTGTCCCTTGATATTTTCATACCAAGTATCCTCTTTGCAACACCTAAATCTTTCATTGAAAAAGATTTGGACAGGTCCTCTTTTAGGTCTTTGATGTCCTGCATGTTAGCACTTGCAATCAACATGTCATCAACATACAACATTAGGATGATGAATTTTCCATCTCCCAAATTCTTCGTGTAGACGCAGTGATCCGAGTTGCATCTTGTGAATACATGATCCAACATCCATCGATCAAACTTCATGTACCATTGTCTTGATGCTTGCTTTAAACCATACAAGCTCTTCTTTAATCTGCAAACCATTTTCTCCTTACCTTTTACTTCATACCCCTTTGGTTGAAGCATGTAGATTTCCTCCTCTAAGTCACCGTGAGGGAATGCCGTATTTACATCCATTTGCTCGAGATTTAGATCATGAGCAGCCACAAGGCTTAAGACAAGACTAATTGAGTTCATTTTTACAACAGGAGAAAATATTTCATTGAAGTCAATACCTTTCTTTTGAGAAAAACCTTTTACCACAAGCCTAGACTTGTACCTTTTCTTCCCACCTTCTTCTTCTTTTAGCTTGTACACCCATTTGTTTTGAAGTGCCCGCTTACCTTTAGGCAACTCAACCAACTCCCATGTTTGGTTGCGATGTAGTGAGTCCATCTCCACTTGCATGCTCTTCGTCCATTCTTCTTTGGATTCATGTTGCATAGCTTCTTCATATGATTCCGGCTCTCCAGAATCTGAGATCAAGAGATGGTTGAAGGAAGGAACAAACCTTTCTGGAGGTCTACTTGCTCTTGTAGATCTTCGGGGAATAGGTTGAGGCTCCTCATTTGGTTGACGTTGTTGCACATTGTCACCGTTTGCAGTCCTTGAGTCTTCACCGTCCTCAAGCTCCATGTACTCATCACCTGTTTCTTTTGTTTGTTTTCTTTCCAAGTAATCTTTGTACATATTTTGTTCGTTAAAAATTACATCCCTACTCCTTAAGATTTTACCATCTTCAGGATTCCATAGGCGATACCCAAAGTCTCCTTCTCCATAGCCAATGAAGAAACACTTTTTGGACTTTGCATCTAACTTTGATCTTAGGCTTCTATCTATGTGCATGAAAGCCTCACACCCAAACACTTTGAGAAATGCATAATTCACCGGTTTACCTGTCCATGCCTCTTCTTGAACTCCCCCATTCAATGCCGTTGAGGGTGACCGATTGATTAAGTACACAGACGTACTTACAGCTTCTGCCCAAAGCTCAAGCGGTAGGCCTGCATGTAGCCGCATGCTTCGTGCTCGTTCCATGATTGTCCTGTTCATCCTTTCCGAAATCCCATTTTGTTGAGGTGTCCTTGGGTTTGTCCTTTGCCTCCGAATGCCATTGCTAGCACAAAAGCTTTCAAAAGCTTGGCTGCAATATTCGCCTCCATTGTCGGATCTGAGGCATTTAACCTTGGTACCTGTTTCATTCTCCACAAAGGCTTTCCACCTTTGAAATATGGAAAATACATCGGATTTATTATTCATGACATAAACCCATGCTTTTCTAGTCGCATCGTCTATGAATGTTACATAGTACAATGAGCCACCAAGTGATGGTGTACTTCCAGGACCCCAAACATCAGAATGAACCAACTCAAGTTTTTTATTTTTTCTTTCATTTTCTGATTTTTGAAATTTTACCCTCTTTTGTTTACCATAAACACAATCTTCACAGAACTCTAAGTCCACTTCTTTCAAACCTGGTAGAAGCTTCTTTGTTTGAAGGATTTGCATTCCTTTGGCACTCATATGCCCAAGTCGGTAGTGCCACACCGCACTGTCAACTTCTATAGTTGTTGCACAAGCTGAAGGTTGCGTGCTAACAGTACACAAGTAAAGTGTACCGACTTTTTCACCCTTGGCAACCACCAAAGATCCCTTTGAGATCTTCCACCGTTTGTTTCCGAATGCAATCTTGTGACCTTCATCGTCCAATTGTTCTGCAGAGATCAAATTTTTGCGAAGAGAAGGAACATGCCTAACATCTTTAAGCTTCCATTCATTTCCGTTAGCAGTTTTGACAGAAACTGTACCTTTGCCGACAATCTCACAAGCTTCATCATCTCCCAAGTATACATACCCAAAATTACCTTTGGTGTAGTCTTGGAAATGTTGCTTGTGTGGTGTCGCATGGAATGAAGCCCCGGAATCTACTATCCAGGAATTAGACACACTGTCTAATGAGAGAATTAGAGCATCTTGCTCTACTTTACCTACCACATTGGCCTCTGATGTTGGCTTGTTGTCTTGAGACTCTGTCTCCTTCTTCTTCTTGGACCAGCAATCCTTCTTGATGTGGCCCTTCTTGCCGCAGTTCCAACATTCAAGAACTGACTTTGTGCGTGACTTGCTCCGCCTTGAGCGATCACGACCCTTTTGGTTTTTGAACCTCTCCTTAAGCCTTCCTCTTGTTTCCACTGATAGTGCAACACTTGATGATTCTCCTGTGCTTCTCCTTCGCATTTCCTCGCTTAGGAGAACACCCACAACATCATCAAACTTAAGAGTATTTGTGCCAGAGATAGAATTACTTACAACCATCACAAGGCTGTCCCAACTATCCGGTAGAGATGATAGTATAAGGAGAGCTCGCACTTCGTCATCGAAATTGATTTTCACTGATCGAAGTTGACTTATGTTTGTGTTAAAGTCATGTAGGTGTTCTGCAACTGAACCATTCTCTGCCATCTTTAGATTGAACAAGCACTTCATAAGAAATACCTTATTGGATGCCGATCGTTTCTCGTAGAAGTCGTCAAGTGACTTCATCAAGTCCTCCGTGGTCTTCATCTCCGAAACATTGAAGGCCACCGTTGACGCCAAGCTTAACCGGATTGTTCCCAGTGCCTTTCGATCAAGGACAATCCATGCTTCATCTGCCATTGTTGCGGGCTTCTTCGCAAGACCGCTTAGTGGCAAATAGAGGTCCTTCTGGTAGAGATAGTCTTCAATCTGCATCTTCCAATGTTGGTAGTTTTTGCCGTTGAACTTCTCAATCTTGAGCTTCCCTTCCTCCGCCATAACTCCCACTCAATTCAAGGAATCCTTTCCTTGAGATAATTTAGCTACAAGCAAACCTTGGGGTTTTGGGGTTGTATAAGGGAGAACCTTTGGAACTTTGAGATTCCAAATTTTGATGAAAGCATCAGCTTTGCAATAAGTGCTCGTATCCTCTTGCAAACTATGAATAGATTCTTGGCAATTTTTTCCGTTCTTTTAGAAGAGCATCGTTGAAGTTTTTATCGGTGATGTCAAGTTTGAAATGGAAATAAGTGATCGTGTGAAATGGTAAGGGTGGTTAAATTTGGCCGTTTGAAAGGGGCAAGGTTAGGAAGATATCCCCTTATATTAGACTAAAGGAGTGAGGATTCAAGGGGTGGGGAAAGGTCTTGAGCTGACCTTTCTTCATAATATTGACAAAATAGGTGGCTCTGATGGATGTAAGAAAAGAGCATTTCCTCAACGGTTCCATTTACCCCTTGCAAGTTGCCCATCCCACCAAATATAATTTGCTCCCATTTTGGTAAAGTCTTCAAAATCTACTTTAGGATGCAACATACTCATTTAACCCCCTGCTAGAGCTCTGCAATAGCACTTCTTTTTGCGGGCCATCGTGATGTTTCACCTGGAGATTTTTTCAAAATCGGGGAGAACTTAAACTTTAAGAAAACCATTACTTAAAAAGTCCCCCCCCCACCCCTCTTTTAGGCTTTTCAAGCCCAATAATGGCCATAGAAAATACCTCCTAAAAGCATGCTAATTCACTTCGAGTCTGCATGGTTTTTTGTGGCTTTACATACTTTGTAAGGCTTATACACAATAATAAACAACAATAGCAAAGAGTGTTTTTTTTAAACTGGTATTTCTGCTCTCTCTCCCTTTCTCTCTCGCTTCATCTCTCGTTCTGCAGCATGCCTTGCCTTGCCTTGCTCGCCATGAGATCCACAGTACAACAACCGCCATAGCCTCGATCCTCTACACTTGGTATCAGAGCTCCTTGATTTCTTGCTACGTCAGCGGCACACATGAAAGCCTTGGCGATGGCATGGATAGAAGAAACTCCATCGCTCCAAACAATTACGGACCCTGATCAGCACTGAATTTGTTTATTAGCCTTATGTTGATCCATACAAGCTCTTTGCATTGTTTTCCGATGGCGGATTGAACAAGGGCTTCGTGTTGCCAACAAGGAGAGTTGGGTGCAAAGAAGAACTCCTCTGGCAGGATTTTTTGACCTGCATAAGCTGCGAAATCTTGGCGTTCCAGAGAGCCAACCGCTCCTAAAGCTGAGCTTCTAAAATTCGACCTCCTCTGCAGCGCTGGTTCGTATCACAGAAAAACTCGATTTTGTTTATTATTCTCCCCAAGATTTTCAAATTACTGTTTATTATTCTCCCCAAGCTTTTCAAATTACCTTACACCTTCAAGAGGTCATACACGCAATCTTATTACCTTCGATGCTCGTCAATACTTATGATTGATTAGCAAGCTATCTTGGAAGCTGTTCAGCAAGCAATCTTGGAAACTATTTTTTGTTTTGAGCCCCACTTCCATTTCATACTTTTAAAACGACTCGGTTTTCGTTTACTACCGGTGGTGTGGATAATCCAATTGCATTCGATAGTGGTCGTCAACATCAAACTCTTCTGCCAATTTAACATGGCATCCAAAATCGACAACTTTAATGGAACCGGCTTCCACACCTGGCAAATTAAAGTCAAAGGCTATTTGATGCGGAAAAACCTATTGAACGTGGTCAAGCCTCTCGCAGCCGACGAATCTGGCACATCCGCTGCAGTTACAAGGGCATTATCCCCCGATAAAGAGGAAAGACGAACAAGCTTATGGTATCATTATAACTTCCTTAGAAGACGACTTTATTTATTATTTGGACGATGTTGATTCTTCAAGTGCTACCTGGATAGAGTTAGAGAAGCTTTTCGGTGCCAAAGCTAAGTATTCAAAAATGAGTTTAAAAATGGAATTATATTCCATCCGCATGCGTGAAGATGAAAACATTGCAGCTTTAGCTAATAGACTGAAAAGTATTAAAACTCAAATTGTTTATGTCGAAGCTCCAGTACCAGAAGAAGATCTCATAGCCATTTTGTTAAAAAGTCTGACTGACAAATTTCATCAGATTGCTACTGTTTTTAAAGAGAAAGATCCGCTGCTCTCCTTGGATGGTATCATCAATTCATTGCAGGAAGAAGAACACAGGGTACCTAGTACCAATTCTGCTATTTTTCCCAGTGCATATATAGTCTCCAATGCCGTATCTCCCATCAGTTCTTCTGATACTTCCAGTGCATATGCAGTCACTAAATGTGCTGCTACAGCAGCTTCATCTCGACCATTCAATGGAACCAGATCTTGTGCCATTTGTGACAACAGACTGTTTCAAGAAGAATCCTTGTGTTCACTGTGACAACAGACTGTTTCAAGAAGAATCCTTGTGTTCATTGTGGTAAAACAAATCATCCGTCAAACAGATGCTTTCAAAAAGGTAAAAATCAAACTCATATGATTGAGGGAGACACCGAGCCTGCAATATATTCTGTTGATAGTGATGTTCTTTAGTTAAAAAAAATTATGTTTTTAGCCAAAATAAATTGTACGGGCTCTAGCCACTGCCACACATGAGTGGTAAGACCTCCCAAATTATTAGTTTTTTTTTGTTAAGTCCCAATTTTTGTTATCACTTCTCATGAGGTTACTGGGTACACCTTAAACCCAAGGTTTGACAATGAACCAAAAACTCCATTTTTGGTAGCTAATTTTTTGACCTACACCCTATCTGTTCAAGGGGGAGTTACTGATCTAGCACCAGGTTATGGATACACCAGAAATCCTTGGTTGGTGAGAGAACTTAAAACTCACGGTTGCCGAGTATACCAAAAACTCGAGGTATCATGAGAGGGTTTGTCTAGTTCGGGCTTGAGGGTGGGATTGTTAGGTTTTTCAAGCCCAATACTGGCCATAGAAATTACCTCCTAAACGCATGCTAATTCACTTCCAGTTTGCATGGTTTTTTGTGGCTTTAAATACTTTGTAAGGCTTATAGACAATAATCAACAACAATAGCAAAGAGTGTTTTTTTTACTGGTATCGGATCTCTGCTCTCTCTCCCTTTCTCTCTCGCTTCGTCTCTCGTTCTGCAGCATGCCTTGCCTTGCTCGCCATGAGATCCACAGTACAACAACCGCCATAACTTCGATCCTCTACACCCCCCGCCGCCCCCCCTGAACCTTTTAGTGCCTCTGTCCCCCCGCCACCATTGCCTCACCTTTGCTTCTCGTCCCCTCTGCAACACCACCACCACCAAAAACGCAACACCTTTCTCTAGTTTGGAGACCACAACCCTACCTTTGACACCATGATGGAGGCCACAAACCTTCACCCATAGTCATTTCCTTTGTTCATAGGCCTTTCCTGTTAGGAAATAAGATGTAGCTAAATAGATAATTGAGTAGATTACTTAATGGAGAGAGACAGATTTATATACACGAGATTATAGAGTAGAGAGAGAGAGAGAGAGTACACACGATATACGTGGTTCACCCAATGTGGGCTACGTCCACGGGAAAGCAGCCACTCAATGGCTTTAGTACTTCAAAACAAGAAGTAGTTTACAAAGAGATTATACCCTTAATGGAGCTCCCGCCTTGCTTCACTCTCACCACCTCATACTCACCTTGTTGCATCAACTTCACACTATGAAATGTGTGTAGAAATGGCCTCCTTTTATAGGCCAAAAGGGCTGCCCTCTCTTGTGAGAGACAGCCATGTGTAGCCACCCTTGTGCGAATAAGTCCAAATCGGACCCTCCAATCTGCCCATGTGTGGCCGCCCTTGAGAAGACAAGTCCGCTTTTGAATTCGGCCACCGGCCACCGGCCATTGACTTCCGACCACCGGCCACCGGCCATTGACTACCGACCACCGGCCAACCGACCGGTTGTTTTCTGACCACTTTTCGGCCGCCGTCCGGCCATAATATTCCGGCGAAAAAGAATATTCCGGCGAAAATAAAGTCTCGAGGGCCTCCGTCCCCGAGGCCTTTAAAGTTGCCCCTGATTCTTGTCCGTGAAAATTTTGGTTTCCGGTGAGTGATTTTCCTTCACGCACGATGGCTTCTCCTCATAATGGGGGCCTTACAAATGTGCGCTTTTACCACAGAAAATTACAAGGATAAATCAGGCTCCATACTTAACATAAGAGTCATTGTCAGATCTCGGGTATGACCCAACAGTTGGCATCCCTTGGAGGATTGTTCTTAAGAGCGAATAGATCTATCCACTGGACTACACAACGACGTTAATGGACAAGCAAGCGTCTTGTCATTCCGGAGGTTTATGGTGTCATTTCTGTACGACATAGTTTCAAAGCGACATTCAAGTCGAGTATTTGATAACCACAAACTCAACTCGGGTGATTTCTACCACGGATTTTAGATGCAACATACCGTTGCAATAGCATGGCTGTCCATAAGAGCTAGACTTCCACTTGTGTGGATCTCCTGCTCTCTCTATAGCACTACGAGTGTCTATGGGCGCATTGTTTTGGGGTACGATCTCGTGGGTGCTTACTAAATCACCCCATAATCATGGAGGATCACAGTTGATCTATTCTTGTTATACTTTCAAGGAAAGAAGTCTGCACTATACCACACAGTAGCAGACAAATTCACCTTCTCAAGTTGATTCCAAATCATTCTGTACCTACTCATCGAGCAGTTTCTACAAAGGGTCTTACTAAAGGGTTTGACTACGTAGATTCTAATCAAAGGGTTTGGATTGCAACGGCGACACCCAGGGTTTCCAGTGCAATGTTGCTTGTTTTTTCACACGTGGACGACGTGTTCCTCTGTATTTGAATACAGGCAAGTGAACATTCACTTCAATCTCCAGGTACGCATCTATTGATTTGGTGTTATTCCAATCTTTAGTATGCATTGCTTGGTTGTTTCAAGTCGTTTAAATACGCTTGAATATTTCAGGGCCATGCCAAGGGCATGTCAAACAAGTATTTTGGGCTGTAGTGTCCAATGTACATTATGCTGTTATGAATCCACTTGTAGGATTAGATTTGGCACATGTTGTCACATGGGATACAACATGGTCTAGGGACTCAAGGAGTTCGGTTTCGCCAGTGTGGAGCAAGGATAATGAGGGTCCCTCTCACTCCCGTCGTAGAGTGTTTGCAATTACCTCCACGCACAAGTACATCTTGTACTTGAAGAATGTTCTTTTTTAGACATTCTTACATGAGACATATTCCACATGTGGAGGATATGAGTCTCTCGGACTGACACTGGCGCCCACTATGTCAAATATGTGTCACGACAAAGTCCCTAAGTGCTTGTCCAATCAGTTTTCTAGATCATTTTTAGCACGGCATATCATGAGCAATTTTAGTGGCCAAAAATCGTCGGATACTTAGAATGACTTGTTAAGGTACAAGTACTGCTAAACAACATTACAGATGGTTGTTTATACATATAGCAAATGAAAAAGTTTCATTGTTTGTACCTAGAAGTGATCACTGTTTCACCTTCTATTATGGTTTAGACATTTCAGCAAGGCTTGCACAAGATTGCAACTGAAAGTAGTTAGTTTCTTTTCAGACCTATTTACATTCCTTTTTAATGTGTGCTAGGCGCATCACATTTGCCATAAAGTATTGGCAAGGATCACCATGGATATACAGGTTCGGATCTATTTGTTGCCAAATTCATGCACACTAGGTGTTATGGGCCCTAGTGTTTAGCAAAGGCTGATTTGGAACGGCATGCATATTCCTCAACTTGTTGCTTATGAAGTATTTTGCACTCTATGTGCAGTATCTCAATGAGTTTACTTTTCGGTCTACCAATCACCAATAGAGGTCATGGATCGGTTTGGGTGTTTGTGGATATTTTAAGTTAACCACGATGGTTATTCAACCAACGGTTGATTTCTCAGCAATGTGGTACGATATTGTGATCCCCGTTCACTAGCCATCTAGAACGAGTGGCTATAAACCGTGGGGGAAACACACTTCAGTACTGTCACTTGTCCAAGGGGATATGCAAATTACAAAGTGTAATCTTGTGCTAAAGGATATGCAAGTGGGTACATTAGCACCACATCATCCAATTAATAAGCATTTATCGCTCTACTTGGAGTTTGCTTACCATCAGTTTAAGCATGTTTGCGATTAGGTGTAGTCTCTTCATGTTTGAATCAAGTTCTCAACCTTGAACACTAGTTATAGTGGGGTTATTTACTGTTGAACTTGGAAAACAAGTCAAGGACTTAAACTTGGCTGATGAGTCATGTTAGCAAGTTACTTTCATGGAAAGTGAAAAGAGGTACTCTTTAGGGTACATCTTTGTGTGATAACTCGTTTTTGCATACTCATGTGTGTTCTAAGTGGAGTCTACACACTATGATTGGATAGGAATCTGTAACACAAGATGGTTGCATATGGACAACAATGTGAAAAATCAAGATGTTACTCTTGGTTTCATTGAACCTCCTGCTGAACCGTGTTCCGGTCAACCAAACAGCTAGATCCATGAAGGATGCCACTTGGGAAAACATTAGTGTTCTTAAGAAGAAGTTCCCCACTTTTGTTTTCTAGGACGAAAACTCTTCTTAAGGGGGGAGTAATGTCGGGACACCGGCAAGGCCGGACTAGACAAGGGCAGGGCTGGGCTAGGCGGTGTGGAACAAGGAGTCCAACTAGGGCAAAGGGCCAGGGGCTTGCCTATATAATGGGTGGTTGGGTGGTGGACTCTCAGGCTCTAGCTTCCCTTGTCTTACAGTGTCACAAGCTCCCACTTAGTCATTAGAGGTGTCCCTCTTTACCCTTTTGGGTGAAACACCTCATGTAGTTACCCATACTTATAATCAACCATACCATAAGAGATGGGTCCATGGCTATGGGTCGTTTTTTATGGGCATCCATGGACATACATACAGATGCACATACATGCCCAAGCACATGCATACATATACGTCATACCTTAGACTTAGGAATTAATTTATTAACAATAGGATGAAAATTAATTGTCTAGAGTGAACTTATCTTATCAAAATTCAATTCTGAAAGTTGCTATAAAAAGACAAGTTTGAGGATGACAAGCTAAGGTGTCAGATGCACACACCTGTTATATTTAGTAGTTTTTGGAGCAGGCATCTATTTTATGAAAATTCAGGACGGGATAGATTTAGACGAGACGATCGTGTATAGGTGGGTGCAAGCACCTCAAAACTTATTATATTTAGACAAAGGTGACAAAAAAGTAAGCTTACATTAATATATTCATCATTAGTACATCAAAGGTGGAATGCCAAAAAAATAGAAACTTTCTATATGACCAAAATGGCCTAATAATTTTCCTTTACATGGGAATCCCCTCCAAGGGTGCCAAAGGCCTTACAAAGCATGATATGTAAATGGAAGTATGTGCTTCTTCCCTTCTTGAGCAGAGTGAAAGTGATCAACTCATTGATGATCCCATATATAGCTTTAAATGGCCCGTTGCTTAAGCGGGTCAAATGCAATTGGAAAGAGTTCCTTAAACCGATAAAAAGATTCTTGTGAAAGAACAACACCAAAGACTCGATGCCCTAGGAGTGGGCTAGCTGGGAAATAGTTGCGAGACCTACCAAGCAAGGCAGTCTCAGGATTCTTAACCCTGGTACCCATGCATAGGTCCATTATGCAAAGTTCGTGGTTGCACTTGCGAAGCAAGATCAATCTTGGGCTATTATGGCCAAGGACACGATAGACTGTGCCAAGCTTTACTCACAAGGTGGTCAGTGGAAAGGGCTTGAGGTACATGACAAACTGCTTACCCCTCGGTGGGTTGGCCTGAAGCTTGCGGAATGACGAGCTCGCTCACTCAAAAATGCAACAGAGTAATGGAGTCTTTGGAGTGGGGTGAACTTGCAAGGTATTGTCACAATTCTACAACTCATTGGTCCCCTTGGCTATCAAAGGCGGGAAGCATCCTTGTGAACCCTTTCTGGAGGGAAGCTGCTAGAAAGATTAATAACAAAGGTATCCGACATTTGGGCCAACTGTGGGATTGCAGTAATAACCGATGGGAAAGGACTAGCCAAATGGTTCTCCAATAAAACTTAAATGGGATTGAGAGACTACTGATAAACAGAGACCTTGAATAGCTTGGCAGCGTGTGTCTACCTAGCTATGAGTCTGAGTTTCAATGGAAAGCATGGCGATGGCCTAAGGACATACACTTGCTTAAGCATCAAACTAAACAAGTATACCACACACTTATGGCCTCGATGGAGTGGTTCTCTCCAGTGAACAAACACTGAGGCATGAACTGGCCAAAATCAAGATGGGAGGCCATCGCCATGCTTTCAATGGAAAGCATGGCAATGGCCTAAGGATAGACACTTGCTTAAGCATCAAACTAATAAAGTATACCACACACTTATGGCATGGATGGAGTGGTTCTCTCCATTGAACAAACACTGAGGCATGAACTGGCCAAAATCAAGATGGGAGGCAGTCACCAGGAATATCTAGTGCCCATAGTGGCCACATGATAGGAAGGTACTGTGGGGATCCTCACCGAGTGGGGTGAAGGCTCTAGCTAGGGGGATTGGTCCAGATAGATGTTCACAATGCAAAACCGCTAGCGAAGACCTCTCCGACCTTTTTAAGGAATGCCCTACGATCAACAATTTGGCGGGTAAGATATGCAAACGGGTTCAAAGGACTTGGAAGATAGGTTTCTTTAAGAACGATCTTTTTCTGGGGATGGAAGGTTTTTAAGAGCCAGGAGATGCTTATTGCAACACAAAGAGTTAGATTTTGCTACTTCAAACAGGTCTGGAAGGCTAGGAAGTGTTGGGTATTTGATAACACCATGGAATTAGCTAGCTTCACAAAGATAATACAAGAAAGTAGGGATGTGATCTTAGCCTTTAGGAAACGTAAGAACTCTGATGAATGGAACATGTTAATTGGTATCGATGCTCCCTACCTTGCAATGGGGTGGCTCCCCTGTCAGCCGATGTATCTATGGTTTCTTGGAGATGCTATGGCTCGGCACGCCCATGGCAAGCATCTGTAATTTTTTGAGGTTGTCAATACAATCTACTCACCTTGAAAAAAAAAACTTTGAACTTCCCTTCTTGTGCACGTCAACAGTCCACAACCGAGTTCTACGCAAGTGTATTGCTGCTAGCTACCTGCGTGTTGCCTCTCCCTGGTCGCCTTTGTTAAATGATCAAAGAAGTATCTTAAAAACTTCTGCCTAATCGAGCATTTTTGAAAATCCTGCGCACATACTTATGTTGCATCTCATTTCATTTCATGGGTATGCATACATTGTGGCCTAGTTATTTTATTGTGTTGGGCACTTTTTATCTATTTCCTTTTTATGATGCAAAAATTTTCAATGCGTTATAATGTGGTCTCGTTTTGTTAGCTTTTCGTTCTTAGATTTGGGTCTAGATTAGGAGGCGTCCCAATGTTGCACACCTCTTTGCTATGTGGTTCATATAGGCTATGATTAATCACTTGCCCTCGTGTTTATGTGAGATTTCAGTTTTGGCGCTCTTTTTTTGGGGGTAAAACTCACATATTTGTGAGTGTTCTTGAATATTTGTCACGGTGTGTGAATAAGTATTGAGACTGCCACGGCTCACATGCCAGCTCCCTCCCTCTCACATTTGTATCAGAGCTGAGCTTAGGGCTCTCTATCTCTTTTCACTTGATCCATCTGATGGGAGGTGGCGTAGAGGCCGTGAGACGTGTAGGCGTCATATGACATGCTGGCAGAGGAACCATGGGCCGGCGGGCCTTAAACTTCAAGAGTGGAGGGGATGGCGCAATTAGGCTGCATGCAAGCGGTGGCTAATAAGGCCTTGCAAGGGAAGGCGGAGCGTAGGCCGCCAAGCCGCAAGGGAAAGGGAAATGGAGACCACGACCCGCACACACGGGCGCCGAGCCAAGTTGCACGAAAGTGGATTGGCAAGTGGCAGCTGCACAAGGCGGGGCAAGGAGCCTTGGAGCATTATCATTGAAAGCCAATTTGGTTCATGCACACACACACACACACACACACAAATTCCATCACTATGATAAGCTTGTTGCGAAATACAGTCTCTCTCTCTCTCTCTCTCTCTCTCTCTCTCGTCCCCAACCTCTAGACATGCTCCCCATTTGTCCCAGTACTTCCTCTCCCTCCGGCCTGCCTTGACCTTAGCTTTCGTGCACACATACAAAGACCCTCCACTCCGTAAGCAGTAGTCAATTCTGCGATATGGACACCGTGCAAGAAGTCCTTTGTGCAACGATAATGGCGGTTTCTTTAGCGTTGCTGTTGCTCTTCTGGGTGTCCAACATCTCCACATAGGGTCTTCCCCAATCGACAACGGAGCCGATCTTTGCAATGACAGCAACCCTGTCATTGAAGCTGCAATTTCAACAATCAATTGCAGTATCCTACCGGCAATGAAAGAGTTTTGTAGTCGGCATATGGTACGTCAAACCTCGAAGCCGACACTTCTAGCACACTTTCTTCGACTACACGGAGGGTGACGACATTCACTTCGAGGAAAACTTGCGTGTTTCGTGAGACTGCTTCGACTTCGTCTGCACTTTGGTGCAAGGAGACCTTCAACAAAAACCTACTCCTCAAGAGATAGTAGCTGCGGTGCCACACAGGTTCTTACTGTGCAGAGGAAGGTTGCTTTGTCTCTACGCATGCTCGATATTGGAGGGCCGGTCCATAACATTGCAAATGTGTCGATCCACTGTTAGTCGAGTTTTTAGACAATTCGTTGAAGCCATGATATGACATAAGAACACATTCATTTGTTGGCCAGCCACACCACAAGAAAAGCAACTAGTGAAAGATGGCTTCGAAGCAAAGCAGGGCTTCCCCAACTATTGTGGTGCCATAATGCAACACACATCAACATGCAATTGCTTGCTGGTGAGCTACACGCACATTGATTTGATAAGAACCATAATTACTCTATGATATTGCAGGAGGTGGTCAACAACTACTTGCGTTTCCTTGATGTCATCTGTGGCATGTCCTGTGTCTGCAATGACATTCATGTGCTAAGGAATTCATCATTGTACAAAAAAGCACAAACCAATGTGATTCTCGACGGGCCACTAGTTGTGGTAAAATGACACCGAATTCGAGAATACATCCTAGGAGACGGCGGTCACCTGAACAAGCCATGACTTGTCATACCGTTTCCTATTGCGGAATGTGATGATGTCTTGCAATAGTTCAACCACAAACTTTCCAATACACAAATTGTTGTGAAGAGAGCATTTGGTAGGTTGAAACAAATGTGGGGCTTACTTGCAACAACGGGTGAGACAACCAGACATGGAGCTCTTGCCAAAAGTCATTGCCACCTGCTGCATTCTACATAACATATTGGTGGACTTTGGTGTACCGTTCGATGATGATGCCACTATCCACAAGGAGCAAGCTCCACAAGAGCTCCACAACCTGTAGGGGTTGCAGCAAGAGGATTGACCACCAAAGACATCAAGCTCGCTTACATGGTCGATGGTCACATGGACTAGTTTGTACTCCGCTTGTATCTTGTTGTAGGGCTAGTTCAGTTCTTGGCTCTGTGCATGTTCTCATACATCCATAATCAACAAATTGTTGTGGACATTGTTTTCCTGTATATACAACTCTATCTATGTTTAGAATCAACATATCTCCACATTGTTCCCTTTGCACCTTTATCTGGGGGAGAGAGGGAGAGAGAGAGAGAGAGAGAGAGAGAGAGAGAGGTAGGTCAATTTCTTACTAACACCTCGCCAATCAAATGCTAAGGATCAATATATCACCATTCAAATGTGAAGGACATTTTGGCACGCACACAAAAAATGTTGGCAATAACCCAACCAAGATCCACATAGCGCACAGACGTTTCAGATGTTAAATCATTGCCCCTTAATTTTCAATAGTGGATTGCTTCATTTAGTGCCCCCAATATCCCCTTTGCACCTCTATTTGTGCGCGCGTGTGTGTGTGTGTGTGTGTGTGTGTGTGTGTGTGAGAGAGAGAGAGAGAGAGAGAGAGCATGGTCATTTTCTTAGTAACACCTCGTCGATCAAATGTTATCAACATATCACCATTCTAATGTTACGGACATTTTGGCGCACACACAAATTTTTTGTCAATAACCCAACAAGGATCCGCAGAGCACATTTTTTTTAGATGTTAAATGATTGCCCCTTTATTTTCATGAGTAGATGCTTCATTTAGTGCCCCCATTGTCAACTTTGCACCTTTCTCTGGGAGAGAAAAATAGAGACCGAGAGAGATAGAGAGTGAGAGCAAGCAAGGCCGAGAGAGAGAGAGAGAGAGAGAGAGAGAGAGAGAGAGAGAGCATAGGTCAAGCAATGAGCACCCTTTTATTTTCATGAGTGACACGCTTCATTTGGTGCCCCCATGGTCCCCTTTGCACCTTTATCTAGAGAGAGAGAGAGAGAGAGAGAGCAAGGATATTTATTGACTAACACATAGCCATTGAAATGTTAAGATCTAACATATTACCATTCAAATGTTTAGGAGAGGTTGACATGCACACAAAAATGTTGACAATAACCCAACAAGGATCAACATAGCACAAAAGTTTTAAATTTTAAACCCATTGATAACAGGCCAATCACCCAACAACAAAGGCAACTTACAAATTCAATAGGCTTAACGATTAAAAACACACTATGAGGCATACCTGGGTCGTTTCCTCTAATTAATTAATTAACCTGAAAGATTCCAGGGCGCAAACTTTGATTTAACAAAAAACGAAGCGATCAATGTTCCACGGTCTGTCGCGATGCCGCAGGCGCTAATTTTCAACAGTGCAAAAGTGCAGCACGTGGGCGCAAGTTTCGCCTCCCTCTGTCGCGCATGGCTGTAAGCCAGCTCAGGTGCACACAGACGCCCAATCAGCTTCACCAAAAGACAGACTGCGAGAATGTAAGGCAGGAAAATACAGGCAGCTCAGGTGCACACAAACGCCCAATCAGCTTCACCAAAAGACAGACTGCGAAAATGTAAGGCAGGAAAATACACTGTCTGCACATTTTGAAAAGCACATTGAAGGCATATACACAGATCAGGAAAATCTGATACAGCAAAGCACACATTGCTCATGGAGTACAGAGCATTGATCATCGTGTTACTAGAGCCGAAAAAAGTCATTGAAAGACTTGCCTGTGATTACAGAACAGTGCAAAGCAAGAGGATGAGCAAGCCATGTCTCAAAACAGACCTGATTGATTAAGTACTTACAGTAGCACAAAACAAAAAGTGCAATATATACATGGTTCTAAATATAGGCAGCAGAATATTGACATATTTGTTACATACTAATCCTGCTCAATATATTCGAAAGCCTGCGACTATGGCATTCAAATGATTCAATTGTCCTTTGAATACTGTGACCTCCCTCCTGAGCGACAAAATTTGTTCTTCCAATTTCGTAACCTGTATGTCAGCAACATTTACACTGTAATTCTCGACTGTGTTATTAATGCCATGGATCGCTTCAAGGAGTTGCGAACGCAGTGACGGCTGAGCTGTTGTTTGGTCACTGAGGAACTCCTTCAAAATGTGCACCAAAACATCCTCGATCCTATCAACCCTTGTATCTTCAACTTGTGTAAACGAGTCATCTGGTTGTGTGTCCTCTGATGCCACCAACTGATCATGCTCTTGGTCATCCATTCTGTCTGTGAAAACATCAACATATTAGCACTGCATTGCTTCTTACAACAAAAAAATAGGTAGACAAGAGAACATAAACAACCAGAATTGTCAGACTAAGCAACCATTGTGATGCCAATTTGATGAACAAGTGGAATGTATTCATCGCCTACTTGTGAATCTCTGACGTATACATCCATCTCAGTGTCATCAACAACAGGAACAGTTGGGTTGCTAGACATACTTGCGATCAAAAAACCTTTTGCTTCCTCAGTATTATCTCAAGAATGTCATCATTTTACCTTTCCCTATCTTTCCAACGAGACAAAAACCAGTCTGACCGAGGATGTGTTGTAGTATATGTTTCATAGTTGACAAAAATGTTAACGATGTCTTGGTAAGTAGTCGTCGTCAGATGAATCATGCATCTCCAAAGTGCCTTCATTTTACCAAGCTCCATGTCTCGGCCTTGGTGCGGAGTTATCCATGATGAAGATGGGTAATATTGGCCACTCTTGATCATCTGATGTAGCATCGACAAAAAATCATGACCTATAGGGTGCCGCAACCTATAGTTCCAAAACATCATCGCCCTATCGAAAATGTTCCCTAGTGGTAGGCAAACTTTGTTCTTCACCTCATCGGCACCATATAGACTATATAACTCTATGCCTCTATTCACATCGTCGACACTAACATTATGCATGGCTTTTCGAAAATGTGGCTCATTGCTTTCCTTCAGGCAATACCCTATCATGCCTTCAAAGGTGTGCATCTTTCGTTGTTTCAATCCACGACACAACACCATCCCACCTGCAGGCAAACACTTATCCCATCCCAAATATGCTTTGACTTTCCTATTGACAGCAATAAGCGAAGTTGCCCATAGCCTGACAACCATTTGCAAGTGCAAGTGGAAAAGTGATCCTCCCCTCTCAACCGCACATAGCCCTGCCAAACTTTCATTTTCAAGAAACCGCTGCATCTCATGCAACAAACCTACATCTATATCCCCGCCCCCTATCGAAATAGTAACGCTAACCTCCATTACTTTGCTACTTGCCTTTGACAGTGTGCCCTTACCACGCTCCACATCAACAGACTTGCATTTCTTTGGAACATTAGATCACTGACTGTTTGCTACGGCCCGAGCTTTGGACTTTAGCCGGACCATTATGCACAGGTAGAAACAAGCACTCCCAATAGAACAACGAGCTTATGCTCTCTCTATCTTGGCACTATCTATCCTGCCACGACACAGCGAACATCTACAAAGCACGTACAAATAATGGGAACAAAAGCAAAACAGTATCTAGACTTACAGCAAGCGCGTCTCCAGTTTGCTCGGGACCACCGCAGATAAAAAAAACCACCCAGCGATTCTGTAAAAAATGCCTAGACTGAAAACGTAAAAGATACTAGCAGGTCCGACCATGGCAGCTATCCGTACCTCTGCCAATTCCCATTGCGCTACCACATTGTGAGATCTTTTTCTCTGACTCTTGTTTCCTCTTTATCTCTGAAGGCATCTCGTCAGATTCGCCCCACTCGACCTGCTTGAAAAATTGGTGGGACGTACTCAGACATTCAAAGAACTCAACCACTTCTCATGAGAAGCAAATTAATAATAAACTTAAATATTGCATGTCCAAATTAGAGCACTACAAAAGTAAACATCACATCCATAGTCGTGCAATACCAAAAAGGTTGGTTACAAACAACTAGGCAATGCAGGCAAGGATAAATAAGAAAACACCAAAGCATGTAATCCACTCTCTCCGTATCACCAGGGAGGCAATGGAGTCCACACACGGTTCAAAGAGTCGCATATTTCACTTGCATTGTCACACGAGTGGTTGCACTTCTTACTTGCTCAATTTTGATTAGTCTCTTTCCTCTAGCATCTTCACGTGCATCCTTTCAGTCCCCTAAACTTTGCAATACCATCGTCAAATTCTTCGTCAAGTCCACAAGCTCTTTGATGTTTCTTTCATTCACTCGTGAGTGCTGCTTTCGCTTGATCCCTCCCGAGCTTCATTTTGTTGACATGTCACTCGGCTCACCATCATCATGTGCGGTTGGAGGTAGTGTTTGCTCCTCGATTGCTTGCAAGCATGCATCAACAACATGTGCTTTAGTGCACTTCCACTGTAGTGCCGCGGCAAGGGTGAATGCAGATGCACAGAGAGGAGAGGCAACACAGTCCCCCACATGAATTTAGCAACCTTCTACATGGTTTCCAAAAATGTCTTATGATGACAACGGAATCGTCACCGCCACTTGGAAGTCTGGAGGGTGTTAGAGTGGTGTCGAGGGTGGGTGAGGCACCCCCCAATAAACTTTGGGTAGGTCCAAAAACCTTGATCTCTAGCCCTCCAAAGAATCGATGGGACTTCCACACCATGGCTAAAGAGACCTCCACAAACACCTCCAAGAGCCTTATGGGGGAGCGCTCTTAGCTCTTGGTAGTTTATATGACTGCTTGACGGTGTTTAGAAATGGATATTGTTTGCTTATGTTGCTTTTAAGAAATTCTTGGGTGTTGTTCACATGGGTCTGAAGTTCGCAACAAGTTGCTAACCTGCTATGTTCACGTGACCAAAGTCCAATTGCAAATCGATAACTTGTTGCCAACAAGTTGCCGCCTTGCTTCATGTGGGTGAGGAGAAATAGAACTGCAACCGCAGATGAAGACAAGCGATTCTAGAATTGCGCTGCTCTTTCATCAAATCAGATTCACGATGTGTGAGCTGGCAGCGTGGAAAGGGAAAGTTGTTTCGCCTCACAAAACTACACATGAACAGAATTGCTATTGGTTGTAGATTGCCAACTTGTTTGAAACCTGCATCGCACATGAGCAACCTCTAGGGTGCTTGCCTTGGAAGATCTTGGAATCCTTGTGGAGCCCATTTGCAAAATATGCTTTGAGGTAAGTATTGTGGATCCCATTTGCAAATGCTTGAGTGTAGGAGCGCTGCCAACAATAAGCCTGATGAGTAGTGTTGCCTTTTGAAACTTTTTTTTTCTGTTTTTTCCATACTCACAATTATGAGTTGAGAGAATTTATATTAACCCAAAAATAATACAAATGCCCTCAAGCACTACATGTGCTTTGAGGAGGCTAGGGTTCCATCAAAGACTTGTACACAGAGAAAGCCTACCATATGTGTTACTCCTACCCTCTTGAGTGTTCTAAACAGCTCAAAACATGCATCCATCCTTCATCTTTGTCAATTACCCCTCTTCTCGCTTCTACCATGTGAATGAGCTCAGTGCTCAACCGCACAATATCATCAAACAGAGCTACCTCCAGCTTGCCCTCAAAGAATCGAAAGTTTTTAGACTTCCATACTTGGTTTATGTAGCAAAATGTGATCAATTGAGTGCATACCAAAACAGCCTGGCTTTGGATACCACGCCCTCCCAAGATCAGGTCATCCATAAAAAAGATGATCTTCCAAGTCCTTCTTGCCCACTTGGACACCCTGGCAACTAGTCCCCGCGAAGTAGAGACCTTGCAGAACAGATGAAGGGGGTCTTCCGAGGCTGATTTGCAGCCTGTGCAAGTTCCATAGCCAAATCCTCTAGCTTGCACCTTAATCCCATTGGGCAAAGCTCCCCAGAACACCTTCCAGATGAATACCTTTATGTAGTCCGACCCTTCAGTCTCTTAGATGGTAGTAACCCTCTTTTTCAGCATTCTTCTGACCAATTTTTCTTCCAAATTCTGTTGAGTGCAGCAAACCAATTTCTTTTTGAAACCTAAACAAGATTGAAATTGGGCTCAAATTGCTTGCCCTAGAGAAGACGAAGCTTTTTTTTTTTTGCAAAACTCACAATTGTGAGTGATTGAATTAAAATTAACCAAGAAATATACAAACCAGCCTCAAGCTCATGCCGAGCCTTGAGGGACAAAGGGTTACATCCAAGCCTTGAGGTGCAAATTTTCAAACTACAAACCCTTGAATGCCCCTGCAAAGAAAATCTGTTGGTTTTCCCTGCATTGACACCTAAGTTTTCGAAAGTTACAACTGCATCGACTGTGAAAATACCAGGACTAAAGAAGACCAAAAGAGTTAAGGAAGTGGGAAGGGAATCCATATCACTAGTGGCTTATGGAGCTGTGAAAGGGAAAGGCTCCTATACACCCCTCGCCCTATTAAAAGGGGCGAATGATGACATCCCGCTTCATAATCCATTTGAAGTGCTTCAAGAAAAGAAATCCCTTGACCCAGAGGTTCCTTCAGATTCTCCCTGGGCCACGGATGTGGAGATCGGGCAGGGGTCAAATGTTGAAGAGTTTGTTACCCTCTCTCAATGATGGAAGTACTGACTATCCAGTCATGAAACGTTAAAAGTTTGAAGAACCGAAAGAAGCACGCCCTCTTCTGGGAGGAATTTAGAAAGGAGGAGGATGTTAATTGCTAGGCCATCCAAGAACATCATCTGGATGCTCGCAGCAAAAGAAAATAGGCATTGGAAAAGAAGTTGGTGTTTTATGGAGAGGGAGTGGATGGGTTCACTGTCATCCTTTCTATTATGGAAAGGTACCTGGAGCCCAAAGTGTTCCGTAATCACCTCTTTGGGAGAGCCCTAGGAGTGAGTCTTGTGGGCATATCAGCCTATCACAATAGTCAACATATATGGCCTCTGCAATGCAAAGGATAGATCCAAATTGTGGATGCACCCTAGAGACTCCCCTATTGAAGGGGAGTGGCTCCTGATGGGCGACTTTAATATGGTGGAGATGTCATAAGATCTAATATCTAACCAACCCAAATGATTTTCTCATATTAAAATGGTCATTTAATGTGGGAGAATAAACGGGAACAAGGGTTAGGAAATAGACATGTGCTTATAGATCTATCTCAACAAGGGGCCAATGGTAAAGGGGCCCAATGAGAGATGGTCTGTCAAAGAGAAAAGCTAACCAATGGAGCTTAAAGACCTTAGGGTTAGCTTCATTGAAGACCTCCAATAGTTAGTGTTAACACTAGTTCTGTAATCGGACACTTAAATGTCCTGAGACACTAAAGTGTCCTGTTTTTCTAGCAACTTGTCATAATTATTTGATAAATCTAGGAAAACAATTCATAGGGCACGTTCATATCTTAGGTCAGCTATGAGGTAAAGAACATAGCCAAATTTTACTTTTGCCAAAACTAATACCAAATAAAGATTATAATGATAAGTTTTAAGATGAAAAATCATAAAAATTTAGTGCAGTTTTAACAAAATTTTCATAAATTGAATATAACTTCTCATCAAAATAAGATTTTGCATAGATTTCAAGGTGTATGGATAGGAAAAAACTTATTATAGCAAGAAATCGAGCTTCGTAACCTAGTTATAACACTAGATTTTTGTTATAATCAAAAGACCAAAATCTTGAAAATGGTGACAAAGATAAAAAATTTGGTCTTTCAAGGCCTCTTTCATTAAATGATGAGGTTATGGGACAAAACCTAAGGTGTATAATGTATCTATAGTTCAATACTCATCAACTATGCATTTTTCAAGGGTTCAAACTCATAGGCATCTTGTAATTTAACCTCATTTTAAAAAAATTGTAGTGCGTAATTTCTTGCAAAACAACATCGCTATGAAAAACTAATAAAAGTGTGTATATAAATCTCCCAATTGTGTCTATATGAGGTATTTGTATACAAATAAGTGAGATGAATAGAAAAATCCAAAAGTGGACTTCATTTTAAAGCTTATCTTTGATAAATAAAAAAACATAATTACAACAAGCACGGTTTGTTTGGATATGCCATAAATCACCAAATGTGGCTTGCATAACCATTAAAAATTATCACCTTATGTAATGGAGTCAAAGATCTAGTATATATGCACCATAAGAAATTGTAAATTTAGATGAACTAAATGTTTTTTGTGACCGTTAATTGAATTTGTGAACGTTGCATATTTGACCCACAGGACTTTCTATATTTAATTCTAGTCATAAAGGATTTTTTTCTCACATGACAATTGCAAAAATATCAAACATATATGGGTGAAAGCATGTTAACCTGTTATGCTTTTTCATCTCCCGGACAATGCTAACTAGCACAATTTTGACATATGCTAACTAGTACAATAACTTGAGCTACATCTGCAAGATCTATGACATATGCTATATCAATAGAAAGCACTTGAAACAAGGAATCCAAATGTACAACCTTCGAAAAATTTTGATATTATTTGTAAAAACTTTACCGGACGCCCAACTTTTCGAAGATGTGCTAACTTGAAACTGCTAACTAGCACAAAAAGCGCGACAGGTTAACATACTTTCACCCATATATAAGTAGTTACCACGGATTATTGCATGCACCCTGTTCATTTTTTTCTTAGGCTAGAGTATGATTTTTAATGAAACATTGAATGTTGTTTTGCGTAGGTTCTTTTCATGAGTGTAGTTACTATTGAGGTTATGATCAAAAGTGAGGGATTATAATTTATATGAGTACTTTGAATAACATTTTATAAGTTTGCAAAAGCATTTCTTGATATGTGTTCTAGATTTCATGTACCATTTTCTTTAAATTCGTGGAAAAAGGACACTAAAGTTTCCTTTTTGGTACCAAACTAGTGTTAAAAGTCCTCTGACCTTAGGTAAACTAGGGTTGTGCTTGAGGTGGGAACCCGGCCCAAGCTTGAGGTGCTTCTCATGCTTGATGACTGAGATGCTTGAAGTGCTTGATGATTGAGATGCTTGAGGTGCTTGTCATGCTTGAGATTCTAGGGCTGTACTTGAGGTGGGAACCCAGCCCAAGCTTGAGGGGCTTAAGGGCCCAACTTGTGGTGTGACAACTGGGCCCAAGGTGGAGGGGCTTCTGGTGTCACAAAAGTCAATCCAAATCCCTACAAGGAGGGGGGCGATCCATGCAAGAAGGGGGGGTGGTTGCTTGACCACTCTCTCTCCCAAAGGGCACCCCTTGCCCAAGAGGCAAGTAGGATACATGTCAATCCCCTCTCTAGGTTACCCTCAAGGTGTGCCTAAAGCCTATTGGTTGGCCTCCCAAGGGGTCCAATGATAAATTAGTTAATTTAGTCAATTGTTTTTGCATTTATTAAGTCCTCTCTCTCAAAGGGGAAAGGGGGACACTTGTCCCAAGACTAGCATGCTTGCTTGGTATGCCTCTTGCTTGTGATTGGCTAGGCTTGGAGAGGTCCAATGAGCTTCAAGCATGAGCTACAAGGGGGGGGGGGGGTCGCCACAGCAAGCTAGGGGGTCGCCACAACAAGCTAGGGGGTTGCTTGAGGGGTATACTCTCCCACACACACTCACACACACTCTCGTTGTGTGTAGTGCAAAGTGCAAGAGCTCCTCTCCTTCTCCAAGCAAGTAGAGAGGTTGAGAGCCGACACTAACACTCTTGGCTATGAAATATATATCCAACCAAGAGCCATGATTCAAAGCTTAAGCTTGCCATCTTCTCCATCTTCATTCCTATGCTATTATGTATGCTAGCAATAAGAGTAATGATAAGTGAGGAACTAATTCTTTCTCCTATGAGATGTTTCTTCTTCCTCTTCCCTACCCTCGTTCCCTGCTAGCTGTCTCCACCTTCGAAGCTATTTGAGGTATTGGGATTGAGGCTTGGGATAAGTAATGAATTCTACAAAGTTTAGGTTATGCTCATGATGCATGAAGCTTTTCATCTTCATTGCATTACCTAGGTCACAAGGAACACAAAGATTGTATTGTAACAAGTCTCTCTTGATGGGAGAAACTATAATAAAATGTCTATTGGAGGGGGAACCAGCTCCACATAAATACGGTCCTCAATTGTTGTGATGTTCTCTAAACTCTCTCTCTTGCAAAAGTATTATTCATGCCAAGTTAATTAAATGCTATGTTTATGTTGCTACCATCAATTAAGTTCACCCGCTATGCTCACAAAGTAATTTCATAAAAGTAGTTCTCTAATTTCCACTATTCTCCAAGTTAATAGGCCATTTCCATTACATTGGTATGAGAGAATTTGGTTTCTCTTTTATTGCTTAAGAAGAGAGGTCCTTAAGTAGTCTACAAATGGTTGATTTTGTTAATTATATCAGGGTAAGTGGGACTTGGATCTATTATCGGTTTTGTTGAGCCCACTATGTGGGATATGGTGCACACCTTGGGAGCAATGGGGTCCTTTTAGACTTGCCTATGGCTTTACCATTATTGAGCCATAAGAAGTCCAAAAGGAGCTAGCCCTCGGAATTCCGGAATATTAGACCCACTCCACTACTCTCTATAATTAACCACTTCGAGCTGTGGATGTAGATACTTAAGTGTCGATTTTCACAGGCTAAGAGAAGTAGAAACTAAGGTTTTGAATTGCCAAAGCATACACTAAGGAAGTACTCAAAATTTTGTTAACATGGCTGAAAATAACTAAGAGAGTAGAATGAACGATGAAAACTTTGATTTTGCACATGAAGGTGCTAATGATGATGCCCCCATGTTTGTCAATTATCTTGTTACTAGGTTGCAGCAAGCTATGTGCAGCCCTACTTTGCAAGCCAAAGTTACTCAACAACTTCGCGCTTATGGGATTACCCTTCCTCTCCAAGAGGAGAGAGAGCTTAGGAGGCCTCTTGAAGAGACCCCCAAAGGAAGACTCTCTCCCATATGAGAGGAGGAATCCAAAGAGAAAGAAAGCAATGAAACTTGAAGTTCCTCTAAAGATGTGGCTCTATGTAGACGGCGGTCTAGATGATCGCCAACTCCTCCCAAGAGGAAAAGATCAACACATAGTCCTTCTCCTCATCATTCCAAAAGGGAAGAGTTCCTAGGAAACAAAGGAAGAAAAGGGCAAGAAAGAGGTCACCCTCTTCTCCTTCTTCTTCACCTTCCTCCTCTTCCGACGAAAGCTATGGTTATTCTCCTAGAGAATACAAGAGGGAAGGACACCACAAATCATACCCTGCATGGCGAAGGTCACAAAAGATAAAGAAGTTCAAAGAGGGAGGAAAGAGTATCTCTTTTCTCACCTATGATGGCACCTTTGGTGCCACCAGAAAAGTATTGGCCTTCATCTAGCAATTTGATGCGGCCTTTGGAGACGAGGGCTTCATGGAGTCCTCTAAGCTACACCATGTATCTATGCATTTCTAGAAATCGGCTCGTCAATGGGTGGGCTAGCCTTCGCGGCAACGGCGAAGCCACAAAGACATGGAAAACTCTACAAGTTTCCATCATGAAGCAATTCCTAGCAAGCAACACAAAGGACAAAGTGCTCACCGAATGGTGCGGTTTGAAGATTCTCTCTCATGAGTCAATGGTGGGCTAGCCTTCGTGGCAATGGCGAAGCCCCAAAGACATGGAAAAATTTATGAGTTTCCATCATGAAGCAATTCCTGGCAAGCAACACAAGGGAAAAAGTGCTCACCGAATGGCGCAGTTTGAAGATTCTCTCTCATGAGTCTATCCACAAGTATGTAGACAAGTTTTGGGACTTATATCTCAAGGCTATTGTCTTCCAAAAGATATACTTTACCAAGCAAAAGCAATAGTTTTGTGCGGGATTACCTGAAGAGATGGCCGAGAATGTCAACTCCCAACGGCCTAGTTCTCTTACCAAAGTTATCCACCACACCATGGTTGCTTTGCACATCAACTTCCAACAAGGGTCTAGATGGAATGTCAAGCCCATGGAAAATAAAGACAAAAATGATGCAAAGGGGAAAACTAATGCCCAGAATTCTTCCCAAGGCAATTCCAACAACAACAACAACAACAATCAGTCCAAGGACAAGGGATTTTACAAAGGCAAAAACAAACTCTCTCCTGAAGAGCTTGAATCTTTTCACAAGGACCATAAGTGTTTTAAGTGTGGGGAGCGGGGAGCAAGGACATGGCTATGGTTCTTGCCCCAAGAAAAATACTTGCAATGAAACTCTTAGGGCTTCCACCATCGAAGCTCCAAAAGAGGATGCTCATTGCAAAGGATAATCTCTCTCCTATGCTTGGGGAAAGGTAAGGGAGCATGATGCCTTCATCTTGTTTGACCCTGGCTCTACTCACAACTTCATATCAATGGAGTTGGCCACCAAGTTGGGCATTCAAGCTTTCAATATGGGAGATATTGTAACGGTTGACACAGCTTTCAAGGGATAGCAAGCCTCCATTACTCCCTTGATTGGTAAGTTTGAGGCTTCATGTCCAAAGCTATGTCGACAAATAAGACTTTTTCATCTCTCCTCTCCAACATGAGGATGATATTTTAGGGGCGCCATGGTTTGATTGCATGGATGCCAACATGAAGTTCCCTGAAAGGAGAAACTACTTCACCTACATGGAAAGAACGTGTATATAGATGCTAGTGATTGTGGTCGTACTATACCACTTGTAAATAATCATGCTTTTGATAAATCAATGAAGAGCTTAGTTTCTACTTACATGATTTTTGTCAAAGAGTCCCTAAAAGATCCTAATGTTTCATCAAATGTAAATGGTAGGAATCAAGAAGAGTTAGACTTGTTTAATTTTCTATAAGGATTTCAAGGTGTGTTCATCGATATCCCTATGGACTTACCTCCAAAACGAGGGGATGATGACCATTGTATTGAGCTCCTTCCAGGAATCTCACTACCTAATAAGCCTCCTTATCGAGTTTCTCAAGCTCAACAAGAGGAGATCATGAGGCAGGTACAAGGATTGGTAGACAAAGGGATGCTGAGGCCTAGCTCCTCTCCCTTTTGTTCTCCAGTCCTTTTAGTGCAAAACAAAGATGGTACATACCGTATGTGTGTGGACTATTGAGCATTAAATCATATCACTTCAAAAACAAATTTCTCGTGCTTGGGCTGAAGATCTATTAGATAAGCTACAAGGCTTCACCTACTTCAGTAGGATTGACCTTAAAAGTGGCTATCATCAAATAAGGATAGTGGATGAAGATATCCTAGTGTTCTTTGATGATATCATCATCTACTCCAAGTCCTTGGAGAAACATAAGCAACATCTCCAAGTAGTTTTTCAAACATTGAGGGAGAACAAGCTTTTTCTCAACCAAAAGAAAAACGATTTTTTTCTTCAAGAGATTCAATACTTAGGTCATATTATCTCTCAAGATGGTATCCGTATGGATCCATCAAAGTTAGAGGTAATAAAGAATGGCCTAATTCAAGGAATCTACATGAGCTAAGAAGCTTTATTGGTATGTGTGCATACTATAGACACTTCATAGCAGAGTTTTCTCAAATACCAGGACCACTACATGACTTAACTAAGAAGAACGTTAAGTATTTATGGACTGCTAATGAGCAAGATGCTTTTGACAAGCTCAAAGAGAAGCTTACCTCCCAACCAGTCCTCATGCTTCCGGATCTCTCAAAACCATTTGAGGTCCAATGTGATGCTTGTGGTGATTGCCTTGGACCAGTCTTGCTTCAAGAAGGGCATGCCATAGCATATAAGAGTTGAAGGCTCAATACAAATGAATGTGTCATAGGTATTTATGAGAAAGAGATTTTATCTATTTACATGCCCTACACACATGGAAGCATTATTTATTGGGGACTCCATTTATTCTACGAGCCGACCACCAAAGTCTCAAGTACTTCATGATGCAAACCAAGCTTTTGGACAAACAAATGAGGTGGGAAATTTTTCTATCGCAATTTAATTTCCATATTGCTCACATTGCTGGTAAGCACAATCAAGTGGCCGATGCACTTTCATGACGACCAAAAGTTAATTCGGTGTCTATAGCTACTCACAATGATCTATCTTCTATGATAGATGAGTATGCTACTGACCCTCACTATAGAGACATAATGTCATCCCTTGCTTTGGTGAAGAAAGAGGAACCATTCACCTTGTAGGATGGTTATCTTCTCCATGGCAATAGGGTATGTGTTACCCACTCCCTTCATGAGAAAGTCATGTATGCATCCCATGCTCCTCCCTATGCGGGGCATAGAGGCATTCAACCTACTCTTCGAGGAGTAGAAATGTACTTCTATTGGCTTACTATGAAAGTGGACATACAAGAGTATGTTTCAAAATGTGTAGTATGTCAAAAGACCAAATATGATAGAGGGAAGAAACCTAGATTACTCCATCCATTGCCTATCCCAAATTCACCATGGGAGAGTATATCCATGGATTTTATCTTTGGATTACTCAAGTCTATCCATGGAAATACGGGAATATGGACAATAGTTGACAGGTTTAGCAAGCAAGCACACTTTATTCCTGTCAAAAAGACTATTAAGGCACACCAAATGGCAACTCTCTTCATATCTCAGATTTTTAAACACCATGGATTACCAACGTCCATGGTGTCAGATAGAGATCCTAGGAAAGGTCTCTTTGAAAATCTAGGGGCAAGATTGAATTTCTCTTTGGCCTATCACTCACAAACGGATGGCCAAAGTGAGATAGCCAATCTTATGATACTTGACCTACTAAAGACTTATGTTACAGAAGTAGATCAACGCTCACAATGGAAAAAATACTTACCTCTTGTAGAGTATGCCTACAATAATACTGTACATGCTTCTATGGGAAAAGCACATTTTGAAATAATTGAGAGAAGATCTAAAAGTCCCTTGCTACTTATAGCCGTAACCTACAAGAATCTTTTCAAAAGATTAAGGAGGCTATATCCATCTCTCAACAAAGGCAAAAAGCTGTTGTTGTTGACAAGCATAGAAGGGCCTTAATGTTCAAAGAAAACGATTGGGTCTTACTTAAGTTTCCTAAGGCTCGATTAAGCAAAACAACGGGAAAAAATACTACAGGCCATCAAAAGTATTATGCGAAGCTAGCAAAAAGATACTATGGTCCTTTCAAAATCTTGAAGCCCATCAATGAGATGGCTTATCAACTCAAGTTGCCCAACCATTGGCTCATACACAATGCTTTTCATGTGAGCCTACTTAAGCCCTACAAAGGAGAGCCACCAAGTGAACCAGGTATTGAAGACCCTCCCAAAGTTGAAGACCAAGAAGAGGTGCTACAACCCAAAGCTATCCTTCGGCATGAAGACAAGGTACTACAACATGGTAATATTATCCGACGGTATCTTATTAAGTTCAAAAATTATCCTTTTGAAGATGCTAAATGGATGCAAGGAAGAGGTGGTGGCTAGTCTAACTTCCAAGAAAGGCCTTTGAAGAAGAACACAAAAGGTGGTTGGAAGCTAAATCCAACCTGGCTGAGCATCAACTGAAGGAGGTCAAGAGGGCGATTTTGATATCTAGGGAGATATTCCTCCAGCCAAAGGCCGCTAATCAAGCACATTTGTTTAGGGCCCTGAAATTCAAGAAGAGTTGTGGCTCCGTCCACTCGCTCATAGACAAAAATGGGAAAGTTACACAAGACCAAGACATAATGGCTAGGATGATGCTTGACCACCTTAGCTAGATCATTGGCCAGCCAGAAACCCAAAAGACGGAGCTAACTTAAAACACAAAGGCTAATTCATGCTCTATTTGGCCAAACACACTTCATGCGCTATTTAATTGAACCCCTTGTGGTGTCACAATAGAGAGTCTCGAAAGACCCTTCAAAGTTTGCTAAACTTAGGTATGGCTTACTAGATGCGAGGCAAGTGCATAACAATATAACCCTAAATAAAGTGCCATAATTTGGCTACATGTGTGTGAATATACATAAATAAGAATAATGGGAAAATTAGAGTGAATAAAGAGAGAAAGGATTGTGGCCTTAAGAAAGTAAAGCTCTGATGATACCTGATACTAGCTTTAGAGAATGAGGTTAAGAAGAGAAAGTGAGAGAGCCATTCACATCGAGAAAAAGAGATACTTGAATTGCTTGTCAAATGAGATACAAAATAGGGTGCTTACATAGCCATCATGAGAGAGATGTGGTTTCAGCATAGCTGATGGCATCCAAGAGAGTTGCATGAGCATAACAACGAGAAACATATCCCTATTAAATGGGAAGCTCAACAGAAGATCATAATGAGGCAAGCTTTTCCATGCATGGGAACCCCCCCATATATCTTTGCCCTTTTACCAAAATATTTCCTATTATATAAGTTACTTTTGATTTTTTCTTCCCTTTTTCACAAAAGGTTTAGCCTTTATCAAATAAATAAGACTCGTGCTAATCAATCACGATGTAGCATAAATAAGTAAGCTTTCTTTGTTGATATCTCTTTTGACCTTAAATATTAAATATATATATTCTAAATTACATTATATAGTTTAGTATTTTCTAATATATTTTTCATGTATATATATATTAATCCACCCTACCAAATAATTTATTCACTAGTTTTCATTTTCAAACCTCAACCCCACTTTCAAATTTCAATAATACCTCCATCTAGATGATTGCCAATCTTTTCAAAACTCTAGGTCATGTTTTCATACACATAAAGGAGCTTACACTTGAAGGCAAGAGAGAAGTCCACTCAAAGGGGACCACCAAAAGACCTTTGCAGCCACAAATAATACATTATTTGGCTGAATTTTTTAAGTAGAGAAGAACCGCGAATCTGAAGGAGCGTTCAACATGAAAGATGTAGCTCGTGATCTCAACTTTTAGCTCTTTTTTTTTTTAGAATTTTTGGAGTTATGAACACGGAAATATGATTTTTGTAGTGGACCCCAGTTTTCTCGTGTAATGGTGACATAGGCCATCCCCAATTTTCTTCCCTCTAGAATGGCTATGGTTCTACAAGTCTTCAAGCATGATTACAAGAGACAAGGCTCTTTTAATGAGGTCTTAGCAAGTCTAGAGTGATTCTATCACCATTTTTGGAGGATCCATCCTCATCAACAACTATCCACCTTTGACAATCTCTCTTGTAAATTTCTTACCTCTCTCTTCTCTCCCTAATAAGCTTATGTCTAGCCAAAGCTAGACTATTGTAAATATCTCCTATCCTCTATATCCTACCCACATTCTCTCATCTTCTCTCTCTATTGACTCTGGTATTTTAAATAATGAGGAGACAAGATGGGAGCCACAGTCACATGCACCCCATTTTCCTAGTCACCAAAGTGGGACACTCACCTCAAATAGAAATATTGCTAAATCCTCCCCTCCTTCCCTATATAAGGAGGCCATGAGAGCTCACTTAAAACACACACACACACACACACCTATCCATACACACTCTTGTGCTACATGATTGTAGCATGAACCCTAATCACATAATCACAACACCATCATCATCACCATCACCATGCACAAAAGATGAGCACCACACCTCCACACCACTTGTAATTAAGGGTTGAAGGCACAATTTCAAGAAGAAGAAGGGTGGACACACTCATGATATTCCTCGTCATCAACTCCCATCTCTCCATTATGCCTCCTACGATCTTGTCCCCTTCTCATTTTCCTGCCATACGCTACCTATTGTATTCATCTTTTGCAAGCAATCAACACACTCCATCTTGGTGCCATACTTTGTGTTGCTTTGGATACATCTCATTGTGAGTATGTTATATGCTTATTCCTTGCCTTTTTTTTCTGCTTATGTAAAGGTGTGCGGATTCGCCACCATACACACACACTCTCTCTCTCCCTCTCATATTCCTATCATCTTGCTACTTCCATCTTGAGGTGTGCGGATTCGCCACCTCTTGTATGATAAGTGAGCATACTCGCAAGTTTCCCCTACCTCATTAGCTTCCTTACTAACATGCACGAGTAGCAAGCCCATTCTCACTCATTCACCACTCCTCTCACCTTATTCTCCGACCACCCCATTCCACATTTGGGCGTGGATCTTGAAATTGTTTTCCATGGCATGCTTCATTGTGTATATGTATGCGTCCTAGCCGCATATCTTGCTAGGTGGTGCCCCTATTGTGTATCCCCCATGATGAGGCCATTGTGCATAGTCTTGGTGTAGAGGCCACCGGGTCTATTTTTCACTTCCGCCTCTCAATAAGATCCTAGCAAGGGTGGAGCTCAACCTTCGGTATGATCTTATGTTGACCTTCCCACGTGAGGGAAGTCAGAACAAGGAATGCATGGAGCTTGAAGACGAGCAATAAGGAGATTACAGTGTCTCGCCAAATCAAGGGTTTGTATTCTTTGTGGAGGGTAAAAAGGGAGCCAATGACAATTGTGCAAGTGCATGTGGCCACGAGAAATCATTGAAGCCGTCTTTGTTTGGTGTACAAAATTTGATGGAGGAGATACTTCACGATGTTAATATGTTCAGCCGGAATAAAGACCTAGATGGCTTTGCAATGCAGGTGGATTTCAATCTTGAGGTAGCTCTAAAGAGTCTCGAAGCATGCTGTGCTAAATCTATGGTGCTATACTTTATGGATAGACAAATGATGAGCTAAGGTTTATGGGATTGGGCATCTGTTGCGCTCCACAATAGGGCCAAAAATCAATCATTTTACGGTGGTGGGAAAAGGATTCTATGTGGCTATATGTCTCTCAAACAAGTGATTCAAGATCTTGTAATAAGAGTAGAGGTATGGGGTGCTTCGTATATTATGTACGCCATGGCATGGATTCCGGAGTTCTGCCCAAATGACAAATTTAGGGATTCTTGTCATGTATGGGTAATGATGAAAAAAGCCTTCCTATTTAGCTACATGATGTTGCGCGTTCCATTTCATGAAGGATGGGGTGTCTGCTATTCATGTCGAGGTTGCAGGGGATTAGGTTTAGACTAAATGCTAAAGTATGTATCTTGTGGAACATAAACCAACCCATTACCAAATATGTAGATCTAAACATGGGATGTTTTGGATTCTTTTGGCAAGAACTAGCATTTGCCTCTTTTCCCAATGCTTGTTACAAATGTCGCAAGATTTGTCATTATGCTAGGAACTTCCAAGTGGTAGTGGTTGTCATTAAGGCCGGTGGTCAAATCCACGTAGAGGCATGTTTCTAGAGATGTCAAACCCATCTTTGGTTCAAAATACTTGCATGCCAAAGGAGGAAGCACGAGTTCAAGGAATGGCAAGGATTCAGTCAACTTACAACGAAGAAGCAAGAAGAAAATAGCATACTTGAGGAGAAAGTATGTGATTGAAAAGTGAATATAGTGCTTGAGGAAGCTATACCTGTAGAAATGCAGGCAGAACAGAGTGAGCTAGAAGGATCCTTGCATGAAGTCTTGACAGTTGAGGAAACTCAAATTCAAGATGCCATCCTCGAAGACACTCAATGGTAGAAGCTCAGTCTACTTAGCCATCTTGTGGGTGTCCTTGGTTCATTTGAAAGTACTAGTCTGATCCAAAAGAAGAAGAAAAAGAAGAAGTGACTTTTTTCTTAGGTCTTCTAAGTTGTTGATTGTGTGGGTTGTTGGCCTCTATAAAAGCCAGCTATGTGTAGTCCCTACATAGTGATGACAAGGCAACTTTGCATGGGCTCTATTGTATCTTTCTTGTTATCCTTAATACAAATATCCCACATATTGTGGGAATTGCTAAACAAACAAAATGATCGTAGAAGGGTGACAAAAGGCCTCAACAAGACAAAAACAAGAACACGAGGACAATATGTTACTAGTATTAACATCAGTGATCTTGGGATTCGACGAATTTGGAGGGCAAGAAAGTTTCAAAAAACACAAAAATAGATAAGAGCTTCTCAATGATCATCTAGTCTTAACAGTTCACTTAGTTTGTTTTTGTTACCTCGATAGAAATAATTCAATTTAATCCATGGACATTCAATAAGTGAATGTGATGATATGATGGCATTTAATATTTACCTATAATCCTTTTTTTTCGTGCAAAACTCACTAACAAAGTGAGTAGATAAAATGAAAATAAAACCATATATTCTCATGCTCGGAAAGAGCCATGGCAAAAAGAATTACAAGGGATTCAAGTTGTTCAGCATGATCGACCACACACTGACCCAAACATCAAGAAGATGGAAACCCCTCCAAGATGAGAGCACATAAGTACATCAGCTAGACAGGGAGTCACCCTCCAAGACATCACCAATACCATAAATATATGTATAGAGGAATACTACCGCATATGGGGGGAGCCCCACCGCTCTATGACGACGGGGGCTAAGAAGAAAGCGCCACAATAGCAGCCAAATCCAGATCGAGGCGGATTCGAGCAGAAACCCGCAACTAACAAGAGCCAAGATTTTTGACTAGAGCCATGCACCTTCAAAGGGACCTCACGATGCCAACATCATTCGATCAAAGAACCGACCACCGGTTATCAAACAAGAGGGAGAAATCCACCATCGTTTAGTGCCGTTGGTCGTTGCTATGAGCACCAGAGATCCTTGCCGAACTGCAAACAAAATGCCATTGGCCTTCATTGCTTCCCCAAGGGGAGGGAGGATGGAAGGCCTCTCCCAATGCCCAAAAATGAGGGATGTTGAAGGCTGTAACAATACATCAAGGGAAGGGAAACCGGGTGTCCCCCCCCCCCCCCCCCCCCCAAGGCAAGGGCAATCAGGTGTCCCCGCGCAATGACAAAGCTCACCAACATATAAGAATTGCCAAAAACAACTGGTGAGCTAACTTTGAATCAAGCAAAAAAAAACGTTACAAAGAAGTTCCTGCATAGAGAGTGCCATGAGACCCAAACATTACAAGTAAGCATAACCATCCTATACATTGTTCAAGGGGCTCTACAAGGAGCCCATATACCAAAAAGAACCCTGGAAAATGGTAAGTAGAGCATACCGTAGCAATATTGGGGGATCTTGAGAACTCCATCACTAACAGAGGACTCCACCAATCAAGCACCACCGCTTGCTTGAGCGGAGTTGGATCCGAATGAAAATCATCCAATAGCAAAAAACATGCCTTTTTAGAGGGCCATGCACTATCAACAAACCTCACGAGCACGAGTGAGGTAAACCAAGCCAAAAAGGGGGCCAAGTCCCTTCCATGTGACGAACCAATGCACTAGGAGAATGGTATGTGCCACGCACCAAAGCCCTACCCATCCATCGCATGTGAAAAATAAACCTCTTGCCGTTCCCTCCTGCATGGGATGTGGTAGGGTAGCATCTCCTGTATCCAAAAAGAGCAGGGTCAGGAGAGAGAATCAAAGTAGCAAGGGAAAAGTAGCCAAGTACTCCCTACCAGGGCAAACCCCCATCACATAGGCCTTCACCTCCCAAGCCACCCCTAAACCGCATGGAGCCAGTGCCACCTCTTGCCGTTTGTGGGTGATAGGCCGAGGAGAAATTCAATCTTGTACCTAGATTTTCAAAGAGACTTTTCCAAAAATTACTGGTCATTCTAAGATCTCTATCTGACACAATGGATGTAGGCAATCCATGGTGTTTGAAAATCTGGGATATGAAGAGAGTTTCCATTTGGTGTGCCTTAATAGTCTTTTTGACAAGAATACAGTGTGCTTGCTTTCTAAACCTGTCGACTATTGTCCATATTCTTGTATTCCCATGGATATATTTGGGTAATCCAAAGATAAAATCCATCGATATACTCTCCCATGGTGAATTTGGGATAGGCAATGGCTGGAGTAATCTAGGTTGCTTCCCTCTATCATACTTAGTCTTTTGGCATACCACACATTTTGAAACATACTCTTGTATGCCCACTCTCATGGTAGGCCAATCAAGTACATCTCTACTCTTTGAAGAGTAGGTTGAATGCCTCTATGCCCCACATAGGGAGAAGCATGGAATTCATACATGACTTTCTCACGAAGGGAGTGGGTAACGCATAGCCTATTGCCATGGAGAAGATAACCATCCTGCAAGGTGAATAATTCCTCTTTCTTCCCCAAAGCGAGGGCTGACATTATGTCTTTAAAGTCAGGGTCAATAGCATTCTCATCTATGTGAGTTGCTATAGACACCGCATTAACTTTTGGTCGTCGTGAAAGTACATCGGCCACTTGATTGTGCTTATCAGCAATGTGAGCAATATGAAAATAAAAATGCGAAAGAGAATTTTCCCATCTCGATCTACTAAAGACTTATGCTAGAGAAGTAGATCAATGCTCACAATGGGAGAAGTACTTACCCCTTGTTACGGCATAAGCGGGTGTGTGCCAAGTGTTAGCCGTTAGGATGCCTTGGCCGTATGGTGGGAACCTTACCTAGGAATGGGGGGATGACAAGAGGCATGAGACATGAGGAGCGAGGAGTCATTGATAACCTATATGAAGGGCCTCTTGTGACCTTTGTATTCACTCACAATAATCAATCTAATCAGTTATGGCTGCGGACGTGAACATCTATCTCTCTCTCTCTCATTCTCTCTCTCTCTAATGCTGTGCGGTGCTCCTCTCTCTTGCATTTCTGTGAGCACAGTCTCGTAATAGGCAGCCACGCCTATTACACTTGGCGACCACGCAGTTGATCGAATCTCCATCCTTGGTGATGAAGGAGGCGGATATGCTATTGCTTGAGTCTATTCGTACACGCACAATCATTTGGGAATTGCAGAAATAATGGGTGATGACGAGTGCCTGGAGACACGCCACTTTTCCCTCTTGGGGGTGATGACAATTATGAGAGGATGGTTTTCTGGAAACAGTTGTGCAGGCGAGCAAGGATGGTCTATGGTCATGCAGACTCCATTCATTTGCAGACCAGGATTTCCACAGCAGCCGTTGGAAGGCATCGCGAGTCTCAGTCACCGAACTTCAAAGTGCTGCGGGGTATTTAATATGACTTTCCAGAATGATGTGGAAGTTTGCGAAGAGTGCAGCATCGGTGACGATGAAGTTAATGCGGCTGCATGTTTATGGCTAACTCGTGCGGATCATGTTCGTCTGACAGATTGTAGGGGATACCTTTGGTGGGCCCATGCGGAGTCCTGGAGTCCTTGCTATGCAGACATTTACTGTGCAATTTTTTGTCGGGTGCAGTGTGCGGGCCAGCAGGTGAGTCATGGCGAGGCTGTGCGGTACCGTACGCAATGCATAGCCGGGTATGCGGTGCCTGTGCAGCAAAGGACAACAAATGATCAATTCATTAGCAAAGCTTCAAATGCAGTATGGGTTCAGTTGCGCAGCTTTGCCAGACCAGTGAGCAGAGCTAATTGCAAGTTGCGGTTCCTCTATGATCAAGCCTGGCACCTGCGACAAGTGCAGGATGGCCGGTGACGGCCATGGCGGTGCGGTACAATGAGTGGGTGTTGTGGGAGTGGGCAGCGATGGTGGGCTGCCTGCAAGAAGGAGCACCAAGTGGCGCTGCTTGAGGAGGGCCACCCCTTGCATGGGAGCTGTCAGGGGCCATCGACAGGGGGCTGGAAGAGCAGAAAGGGACGAGGTGCAGAAGGGGCCACCATACCAGGGCCTTGGCAGAGGAAAGAGGAAGGGGGGCTGGCATCTGAGAGGGAAGAAGGGGGCTGCAGCCTATGGTTACACAGTGCAGACGGGATGAGGGCCGCCAATGATTGGGTCACTAAGGGGGCACTGCAGAGAAGAAGAAAGGGCTCGAGTGCAGAAGGCAGAGCCACCAAGCCAGAGCAAGGGGTAGAATCCTCCTTGAGGTGAGCAAGGCCGTGAGCAATCACAAGTAGAGCTGCAAGTGGTTGAGGATGTTCGGGATTCCGTGAGCAAGGGAGAGGCCTCTATCTGAATAAGGATGGGAATTGGAGACTATTGTACAAGGCAGAGAGGTGTCTTTGTGCGGAATTAAGAAAGCAATGGGATGCTCATGCGAGCAGGGATGCATGATATACGGCACAAGAGCAAAGTGTTGTGGAAGAGTAAAATTGTGGAGATGCGGATTTTGAGGGGTGCAGGTAACAATGCTGCGATGGGGAAATCCTTGTACTTGTTATTCATTGTGCTCGAAGTCTCAAACTTCCATGTTTCTCTTTTAATTGCACCGAGGAGGTGATGTCCAAGTGATGAAGGTTGATGCGGCATAGGGACATATCGATGAAGAGCGAATGGAGCACCTATGACCAGGCATCAAATTCATGAAGGGACGGTCAAAAGTTTTTGCGGTTATGCGGCAAAGAGGACCATGCGATGTTGCGATTACCAGTGTGCTGCGAAAAAGACATGATTTCCTTTTCTTTGTTCATGATATTGGAAATGTACTTCTTACATTTGGGGTACTCTGCCTTGGCTATGCCTAAAATGTTTTGTAAAAAAATCTTTTAAAACAAAGCACATGCACATAAGGCACTTGACTTCTAACCAAGGGACTCATGAACACTGTGAGTTTGCACATGTCCACCGTGTGTGCCAAGTGTTACGGCATAAGCCCGTGTGTGCCAAGTGTTAGCCGTTAGGTTGCCTTGGCCGTATGGTGGGAACCTTACCTAGGAATGGGGGGATGCCAAGAGGCATGAGTCATGAGGAGCGAGGAGTCATTGATAACCTATATGAAGGGCCTCTTGTGACCTTTGTATTCACTCACAATAATCAATCTAATCAGTTATGGCTGCGGACGTGAACATCTATCTCTCTCTCTCTAATGCTGTGCGGTGCTCCTCTCTCTTGCATTTCTGTGAGCACAGTCTCGTAATAGGAAGCCACGCCTATTACACCCCTTGTAGAGTATGTGTACAATAATATTGTCCATTCTACTACGGAAAAGGCACCTTTCGAGATCATAGAGGGACCTAAAAGTACCTTGCTACTTAAAGTACATGGGAAGATCGTCACTGCCGATGAGTAAAGTCGTGACCTACAAGAATCTTTTCAAAAGATTAAGGAGGCTATATCCATCTCTCAACAAAGGAAAAAAGTTGTTGCTGACAAGCACATAAGGGCCTTAACATTTAAAGAAAATGGTTGGGTCTTACTTAAGTTTCCCAAGGCTCGCTTGAGGCAAATGACGGGCAAAAATCTTGTGGGCCTTCAAAAGTATTATGCTAAACTAGCAAAAAGATACTATGGTCCTTTTTTAATATTGAAGCCAATCAATGAGATGGATTATCAACTCAAGTTGCCCAACCATTGGCTCATACACAACACTTTTCATGTGAGCCTACTTAAGCCCTACAAAAGAGAGCCACCAAGTGAACCAATTATTGAAGACCCTCCCAAATCGAAGACCAAGAAGAGGTGCTACAATCCAAAGCTATCCTTCGGACATGAAGACAAGGTACTACGACATGGTAAGATTATCCGAGGGTATCTTATTAAGTTAAAAAATTATCCTTTTGAAGATGCTAGATGGATGCAAGGAATACAACTTCAAGATAGTATGAACCTTGTCAATGCTTACAATGCTATATTAGAGTAAGCAATGTACATTTTTATTGTGCACAAATTTAATTAGTATGCATGCTTAGAATCATGTTTGTGATGATGATGATGTCTCTCAAATACCAAGTAGAATTTATCACTCTGCTTGTGAGAATGAAATGGACTAAAGAGCAAACATGTTTGCGGTAGCTACGTCTCCCAAGCACCAAATGGATTAGTCATCCATCTTGGAATGGTGTTGTAGAGTAAAAGGGATCCTCTACCCGCTAAGAAACATTGACTACTAATGGCTAAGGCTTTATCTCTTCTACCTCATAGTCGAGGATGACTATGATTTCTAGAGAGAGGTAATGTCATAAAATCTAATATCTAACAAATCCAAATGATTTTCTCATATTAAATTGATCATTTAATGTGGGACAATAAATGAGAACAAGGGTTAGAATATATACATGTGCTTAAGGATCTATCTCAACATGAGGCCAATGGTAAGGGGGTCCAAATGAGAGATGGCATGTCAAAGAGCAAGGCTAGCTAATGGAGCTTAAAGACATTAGGGTTAGCTTCATTAAAGACCTCCAAAGGTTAGTGTCAAAATTCATTTGATCTTAGGCAAGCTAAGGTTGTGCTTGAGGTGGAAACCCAGCCCAAGCTTGAGTTGCTTGTCGTGCTTGCTGACTAAGGTGCTTGAGGTGCATAATGACTATGGTGCTAAGGTGCTCCATGACTAAGGTGCTTGAGGGGTTAAGGGTTGAAAAAGTCAAAGCACACCCCTACTCATGAGGGGGCGAGCCCTCTTTGTAGGAGCTAGAGAGAGAACACACACACCCTCATACAAGGAAAGCTTGGTATAAAAAAGCAACCAGGACACTTATCAAGCTCCTGTTCATGTTGCCCTCATAGTGCCTAAAGCCTATTGGTTGGCCTCCCAAGGGGTCCAATGATAATTTAGTTGATTTAATTAATTGGTTTTATATTTATCAAGACCTCTCTCTAAAAGGGATAAGAAGGACACTTGTCCAATCAATTGCAAGCGAGAGCTAGAAGAGGGTTCGACCAAAGCAAGGAGGGGGCTAGCTTGGGGGATATACTCTCTCCCCCCCCCCCCCCCCCCAACACACACCCACACACACACACACTCATTGTGTGAGTTGCAAAGTGCAAGAGCTCCATATCCTTCTCCAAGCTTGTAGAGAACTTGAGAGCCTACACCAACACTCTTGGCTATGGAAGGCAAATCCAACCAAGAGCCATGCTCCAATGCTTAAGCTTGCCATCTTCTCCATCTTCATTACTATGCTATTATGTATGCTAATAAGCAAGAAGAGTGATGATAAGTGAGGAACTATTTCTTTCTCCTATGAATGTTTATTTTTCCTCTTCCCTACCCTCATTCCCCGCTAACTTTCTCCACCTTTGAAAGTGTTTAAGGCCTTGGGACTGAGACCGGGGATGGTAATGCTTTCTACAAAGTCTATGTCATGCTCGTGATGCATGAAGATTTCCATATTCATTGCATCACCTAGGTCACAAGAAACACAAAGATTGTATTTTACCAAGTCTCTCTGTATGGGAGAATTTATAATACAAAAGCCTATTGGAGGGGGGACCGGCTCTACATAAATCCGGTCCTCAACTATTGACAAGTTCTCTAAACTCTCTCTTGCAAAAGTATTGTTCATTCCAAGTTAATTAAGTAATATGGTCATGTTGCTACCGCTAATTAAATTCACCCTCTATGTTCTCACAGTAGACTCACAAAAATGTTTACTCTAATTCTCCTAATTCCACTATTCTCAAAGTTCATAGGCCATTTCCATTACACCACAAAACAACAAAGATCAAAATTAGGGCTACAAGGATGCACACACAACTTGGAAAAGGTGAAAAAGCTTAAGGCACACAATTCTTTAGGAGAAACTTGGACTCAATTTTGGGCCCTGTAAGAAACACCAACCCAGCATAGAGAGAGATAATTATGAAAAATGCAAAAGTTTTCTTTTGGAGTTCTATTTCTCATAGTACATACGTAAGATTTTGCTCAATCACTTAAATGCATGCTCGTACAAAATGCTTTTCAAGAGCCCAACTTAAGTGTACACAAAAATCCACGTCTGTGAATCTTAATGAGTGATGTGATGTGCGATGAGAAAAAACACATAAGAGTTGTTTTCAAAATACATAAATAATACCACGGATGCATCCGGAACATCCACAAACCTTAGGATAGCTCTTTAAAATGCTGAAATCTGACGTCTCTAGCTCAAGATATAGCATTTCTAAGCCTAGGGCCTCATCAGGTCAGTACCAAGCGAATAGAGGCCCTTGAGACCCTCAAGGGCCTCTATTCGCTTGGTACTGACCTGATACTTAATTGATGGTAGCAACATAAACATAGCATTTAGTTAACTTGGCATGAAAAATACTTTTGCAAGAGAGAGAGTTTAGGGAACATGACAACCATTAAGCACCAGATTTATGTGGAGCCGATCCCCCCTCCAATAGGCATTTGTATTATAGTTTCTTCCCATCAAGAGAGACTTGGTACAATACAATCTTTTGTGTTCCTTGTGACCTAGGTGATGCAATGAAGATGGACAGCTTCATGCATCACGAGCATAACATAAACTTTGTGGAAAGCATTAACTATCCCAAGCCTCAGTCCCCAAGACCTCAAACACCTTCGAAGGTGGAGAGAGCTAGCAGGGAATGATGGTAGGGAAGAGGAAGAAGAAACATTTAATAGGAGAAATAATTATTAATTACTCACTTATCATCACTCTCCTTGCTAGCACACATAATAGCATAGTAATGAAGATGGAGAAGATGACAAGCTTAAGCATTGAAGCATGGCTCTTGGTTGGATTTGCAATCCATAGCCAAGAGTGTTGGTGTAAGCTCTTAACTTCTCTACTAGCTTGGAGAAGGAGATGGAGCTCTTGCAGTTTGCACTTCACACAATGAGAGTGTGTGTGGGAGAGTATACCCCTCCCTAGCTTGCTTTGCTCGACCCTCCCTTGTAGCTCATGATTGAAGATATTGGACCTCTCCAGGCCTAGCCAATCACATGCAGGGGCATATCAAGCATTGGGACAAGTGTCCCCCTTTTCCATTTGAGAGAGAGGACTTGATAAATGCTAAAACAATTAATTAAATTAATTCAATCATCATTGGACCCCTTGGGAGGCTATTAATTGAGTCAACGTCAGTTAACAAAAGCTGCTAAAGACCGAAGACGTACGGATACACATTGAGGATGAATACAAAGAAGCAGTAAAGATTGGAGTTACACATTTTTCACGTTTTTTCAAAATGGTAATGTATTGTAAATTCTTGATTTATTTTAAGCCAGTGTAATATTTTAATGAATTACGGGCTCAATGGGAGTTCCAAGCTGTAAAGAACAAGTTAGTTAATGTGCCTAGGTAGCAGATTCAGTAAGTGGTGGAGCCCTAAAGGCCTTGGGCAACCAAACATTGCATATTTTTACCCTAGGTATATAAGGCAGTGTGTAAAAGAAATTAGGATTCTCAAGCTCATTTGTTGAGAGCACATTAGTGTGTGTGTGTGTGTGTGTGTGTGTGTGTGTGTGTGTGTGTGTGTGTGTGTGTGTGTGTGTGTGTGCCTAAAAAGTGGTTAATGTGCATGATTAATTCAATTTTTGATTATGTATTTGATGTGTGTAATGGTTAAGTACTGCGCTTTTTAGCTCAAAACAGGGATTTACACACTCCAAATGCATCAAATTTTGACCTAATTTTGTCGGTTTAATTGCTTACTTTGAAGTTTTTTGATCAAATTATTTGGCAATTGAATTGATGTGCTTTTTGTAATTTTATTTGGCTGCACTAATCTCCTACGTGTGGAGAATTTTTAGAAATTTTTTGGTAATTTTTGCATTAATATTCGCTTAATTCCATAAAAACTTGATATTTTGCGATCTTGACGAGCTGTTTTGAATGTGTGTTTTTGGCATTGTTTTGAGCGCAATTGGGCCTTCATTCGCCAAATTTTGAGCGTTTTGTTATTTTCGAAGGTCGGGTCGACGATTTTGTCGAATTTGGCATTTTCGGTAAAATTTGCTAATTTTGGTGTGCTTTTGCGTGTCAAAAATGTTTGCTTTGAATGCTGGTGATTTTCTAAGATTCTTAGACTTTTTGGGAATTTTTTGGACTTTTTTTGGCCATTTTTGGTATTTTCTAGTATTTTTTGGAGTTTCGGCTAATTTTCGGTCTATTTTTGGCATTTTTGGACTCTTGGAAATAAAAAAATTAATAAAAAGCTAGGTTCGAGTTGTGACGCCTGTGCCTTGCGGCGCATAAAAATTCTTCGTCGACTAGACCTTTACGGTTTGCTGGGATAATTCTCCTCGACGTTATAATTCTCTCCTTCTTTTTCCCTCTCCGGGTGAACCCACCCCACACTCACTCTCTCTCTCTCTCTCTCTCTCTCTCTCTCTCTCTCTCTCTCTCTCTCTCTCTCTCTCTCTCTCTCTCTCTCTCTCTCTCTCTCTCTCTCTCTCTCTACTCTCTCTCCTCCCCCTTCCCAAAGGTCCGATTATTAACACCTTCTCACCTCCCCCTCACTCTCTCTCTAACTCCCCACTGCCCGATTATTAACCCCCTCTCTCTAACCCCCCTCACTCTCTCTCTAACCCCCTCACTCTCTCTCTCTCTCTCTCTCTCTCTCTCTCTCTCTCTCTCTCTCTCTCCCTACGTGCACACCCTCCCCCTCCTTGTCTTTTTCCCACACCCACACAAACACCTGGTTTGTCTCGTACCCAGCCACCCTCTCTCTCGCTGTCGGAATCCGAGGCGTCTGCGAGCCACACGTGCCCGCCACACCTACTCCCTCTTAACTCTCTCTCTCCTCGATTCGTGTCTTCAGCGCCAAGCCAGGCTCGTCTCTCTCTCGCTTCTCTCTCGCACTGTCAGCCTTCGACCTGCAGTTACGCCATCACTGCCAAGTTGCCAACCGCACGTGCGGTAGTCACCTTAGTGAGTTTAAATTAGTTAGGTTAATTTAGTTAGTTTAACATAGTTAGGTTAATTCGGTTAGCTTAGGTTAGTTTAAGTTATTTTTAAAAATTCACCAATAAAAAAAGGAATAAAAATTCACAAAAAAGAATTAAAATAAAAAATAGAAGAAATCTAGAAATTTTATTAATTAACAAAAAATCCTCATTATAAAAATGAGATCTTTCTAGAAAAATCATAAAAATATCAAAAATTCACAAAAAATTTTAAAACACATAGAAAATCATGAAAAAATTCAAATTTTTTTATTTAAAACAAAAACATTAAAACTTTTCCATAAAAATCATTAAAAATTCAAAAAAAATATTAAAATGTTTAGAAAATTTAAAATTTCACAAAAAATTAAGAAAAATAAAAAGAACGTCGTCGAAAGTGCCAAAAACAACTAAAAAGAGGTAGAAAAGCCAAAAAAAAAAACTCACCGTCGGAGAATCAAACCGAACAAACCGCGAAAAAGCCAGAGGAGCAGCAAACCGAGCAAAACATCGCAAAATCGATCAAGTCGAAAAAACCAAGGCCGGAGAAGTGTACCACAAAGCGAGCAAAAATCAAGAACAACGGCCAGGAAAAAATCCGAGCAAACCACAAAACAATCAAAAGTAGCAAGAGAATAGCCGAAAAAGGCGAGCAAAAAGACCAACTTTGAGCAGTAAAGTGTCAGTCAAATTTCAAAAATTTTGTGCGCTAGAAATTGGCTAGTGCAATAATTGCACTGAAAATTAGCTTCCAATTGGACGAACATGGCCCCTCACATGTGATTGCAGATTAAGCTAGTACTAGCAGCAGAAATTTTGCTAATCAATACCAGAATCTGCTAGGAGACAGTTTTTTCAGAACTAGTCAACATGGACTCAAATTGAGTTGAGAATCCAAGCACAACAGAGCAAGCTAGTAGCAGTGACAACACATGCACAACTACAACAGAGCAGATTTTACATCTATATGGCTACAATGGAGATAAAGTCTTGTATAGAGATTCAAAAGGCCATAGATACTTGATGAGCAGCAAAAGCAGCACAAGATCCAAGATCCTATTGATCAAAGTAAAGCCAGATTTAGAGAACTCCCAGATGTTCACAGACTTCAGTGGATCCAGATATTGCAAGCTCAAAGATGAAGTGCAGATAGAAGTTCAAAAAGTCAACCCAAGTGCTTATCCAGAAATCTGCACAAGCCAACAAAACATATTGTTGGTGCTTACGCAATCAGGATCATTATACATGGACTATAGTGGTCAAATCTATAGTCGAGAGCCAGAATTGCAAGAGCCAACATATCAACCAATAGAAGCAAGTCTAATTGGGGAACCAAGCCAAAGACGGTACAAAGGTCTAGATGGAGCAATCTACAGCTTGATGCTCAGTGTTCTAAAAGAAAATCCCGATAACTTGGCCATCATAGAAGCAGAAACTCCTCAGCTAGAGCTTGACATGACATAACCAAATGAAATACCACCAGTCATAGCGTATTGCTCAGATTGTGAACGAAAAGGTGGACATTTTTCTGAAGATTGTCCAAGAAATCCAGACAACAAGGACGCATCAACAACTGCCAACAAGCAGGGTACATAGAAAATTGGAAATGTGAATCTCGATGTAAGTGCATCCAACTCGTCACTTTAAATGCAATCTGATGATTTTGTACCATCGTTAGAAGCGCAAGTTCAAAATCAGTGTAAAGATACACAGGCACCTGAAAAGCTTAAAATTGATTCTTTGAACAACAAATTCTTGCATGAATTTGGTCAAGGTGTCCAGATATCGCCGAAGGTTGAAAAGAATGTTAGGTTTGCAAATGATTCTGCATCCACTGCCACAAGTGTGCAATTATTCACGATGCTAATTGACACATCAAACATAACGATGTTAGCTTTGTATGGTACACATAATTTATAGCACCCTATGTAGACCAAAAAGAGCAACTATACAAAAAGGATCAACCAGTGTTTGAACGGCCCACATACCAGCTCATAGAAGTGGGTCCAGTGATAGATTAGAAAGAATGGTTTATTTCAGAGGAAAGAATATTTTATAGCCCATCCTCTCTAGAGTCGAAGGATATTACCCGAGTGAACCCAAAAATCTGTTCAGAGCCAAACTCTCCTCCATTGGAAATCAAGCTTCGATGTTGTGGCCAAACGAGCATATTTTGACCAAAACAATCGTAGATATAGACGAGATGCCTTGGGTCCTAAAACCACAGAAGCTCATATCATAAGAGACCCATGGGATAGACAATATCAGGGCAAAGATAATACTATCTACAGCTTGACTTGGGGAATAATTTGTCATGTTTCACGGAGATACATAGGGAAATTATGCAGAAGGTTTACAGATGCCAAACATCAACAGTGCTACCCAAAGTGTACCTTCACAATCCCAAAAGGTGAGACTAAATCAGAGCCAAACAATTTTGAACTCTTACAATGAAGCAGGCTATAGTGATCACCCTAGGAAGGGGGGATTTGTATATTCATCAAGCTCAGCTCTAGTACCAGGAACCACAATGTCAGTTAGAAGCCCTAGAACCTCTACTCAACAAACTCCTTCAAAGCAGAAACCATTGAAAGATCATATGATTGTTGGAAGTTTCCAATTGACCCAGATTCCCTCAGAATCTCCAGACAAATGCTTATATGAAGATTTTTAGGGACAAAAGTTTCAGCTAATCTCCACAAGTCAGAGTCAAAAGCCAACAAATCCCATAGTGTTCAAACAGTTACATGTGATCAAGCTCACATATGCATATCAAGATGAACATGGTAATGAATACCAACAAGTTTATGATCTTGTACAAACCCCTACGGATGGCCAACTGAAGTCAAAGACTATCTAAAGATGATGCAAAGACTCAAGCTACTAGAACAGGTGATAGAAAATTCACAATCAATGAAAGCTAAAGTTCAAAAAGCTACACGAAGGTCACCACCAAAATCTCCTCCAAAGAGACAGATCGTGCCAGATAGTACAATGGATCTTCTTAGATCAAAGGTTACTCAGATGCAGGTAGACAATGCTCAACAATTGCAAAAAATTACAATATTACAGCCAATGGAGTCGACATCAAGGGAAGCAGGTGATCAAAGCAAAGAAAATGCAGATAAAGCTCAACCAAAGGACGCTACCACAACAAAAGCAGTCAATTCATACATGAATCTTAAGATGATGAAGTGCAACATTGTTGGTGAAAACGAAGAAAAGTTGTCAAGCAAAGTAAAGCTAGATTTTCAGTTAGACAAGAACCTATGTCTGTTTGCACTTGGAAAAGATGTGGCCAACCACAGCTGGAAGATGCTCCTGAATTTGTGGGCATATCAGGAAACAAACGAGCAGAATGCTGGGGAATCATCTCCACCACCATTGAAGTAAGTTCACACATCATCATAGATTAATTGCATGTGATCACAGTAAAAGATATTACAGATAACATCATAATGGGAATGCCAATGGACCAGAAGATGTCAGAGATACAGAATGTAAACATGAAGCAATCTTCAGAGACAACCAAGAATGAAGACCAACAATGTTCAACTACGGACGATAGCACAAGGTCCTCAAGCACAGTTCAAATGGAGACTTATATCAAAGCAGATCTTATTGAAGATGATTCATCTCCATTGAGTAGAATTTTAGAAGAGCTTAAAGAAAATTAGGCAATAGCAAGTGCAAATCAAACAGAACAAAAAGAAACCACGATAGCTATTGAGCAGAGAATGCCACCAAAGCCAGAAGAAAAGAAGAACAAGGTTGCAGACAATCAAGAAGCAATAGAAGCCCAAACATTGCAAGCTAAAGCAGCTATTGAAAGTCAGATTTGAAATCATAGTCTCAATTTACCCTCCATAGAGACACAATTAGATCAAGGTGAGACCATGGCAAAAGTAGGACAAGGATCTTCAATAGAACCAACAACAAGAATAGCTACAGTTCTCAGCACAAAGGGAGCAAGTATCAAATGCAATGCTCTACTGGATAAAGAACCAAATTGCAATATGGTTGCAGACAACATTCAAAGCATTTTTAGAGATTACTCCATGCAAGCATGATAGCAAAACAATGCTAGGTTTGCATACAGGTCAAAAAGAGATGGTTGCTACCCTTAGCATCCAAAATTATGAAGAGCAGGTAAAGCTTCAAGTGAAGCCTTCAAAGGAAATTCTTGCAGATGTCATACTTGGACATCAATGGTTAGATCAACACAAGGCCTACAAAAAAGATAAAATGCTAATACTCTCTTTATCAAAAGCAACAGTTACAGATGTCGTTAATGCTAGATTCAAAGTTGCAAAAGTCACAGGAATCAAAGACAAATCTTGCAGACAAAGGTAAAGAAAAAGTGGACCTCCCACCGACTAGCAAAGAAGGTGTGACAGCATATGCCTCTACATCAAAGAACCCTCATGGATCAGCTTCTTCAAGCAAGAAAGACTTTCAAAACTTCAAGTCAATTGCTGACCCAACTAAAACCTCTAAGGAGCCACCCAACAAAGCAAAGATAGTTCAGCCAAAGTACTCAAGAAAGCAAAGGAAAGTCAAGCAAGTGTTTGTTCCAAGCAGTTTAGTTAAAGTGAATGATCCGGTTTGGATTAAAGATAAGAAATCAACACAGAAAGACAAACACATGGGATGGATAGCATCACAATGGAGCTTAAAAGAACAGGAGTACTATGGAGGTAACAGACAGATATGGGTGCCAAAACCGCAGGTTAGAGCATATGAAGTAACTTCAAGTCCCTCCCAAAAAAAAAGGCCCATAAGGTATCAACCTCGACAAGATCCTAGGATACCTAAGAAGCAAGTATACAACAGAACAACATTGAAAGATGCTAAAGTATACCACAACTCTCAAACGGATACAGAACAAAGACGGATCTCAAAGAATCTTCCTCTTGGACAAGTATTCTAGACAGGGTATACAAAGATTTGGCTACCAGTCAACCACAATCCAACTGCTACTACACCAAACTTGCATGAAGATTTCAAGAACTCAACAAGACCTAGAACGAGGCAAAGTCAACAAAAGAGATACAAGGGTCATCAAGAGATTTGGATTCCTAAGTCTTCCAATGCTCCTAATCAAAAACCATATGCCGACAGCAAAAATAGGCCTACAACAACATTAAAGACTCCTATCAACAGGCCTTATTGGAGAATCAAATAAATAATGGAGTCTTCACAGTCAAAAAAGGACCACCCAACCAACGTGAATGCAGATTCAAAGAAGATAAAACAAGTATGGCAAAAGAAACTTTTTATGCCAACTTGGTCCTTCACTAATCCTCTTTTTGAGGATTCAAGGTTACTTTTACCTGGAGAAATGTTTGTAGTAAGAACAAGAATGTAAAAATTCAAGTCGTCAGGGTGCAAAAAACACTCTTTGGCATAGTCAGAGTTGGGTTGCTGAGCCATAAAATGAGCAAAGCATTAGTCCCAAAGCTTCAATTCATATTAAACTCTATGATAAGAGTCATAGCTCTTAGGCTTACCCTCAAGCTGGAAGAGTTGAGTATATCTAAATTCATGTTGCTCATGCTGGATGAGGTGAGCATAAGAGTCGAAGTCTATTAACTTATAGTTGGTGGAGTGTCGTAGAGTCCAACACTCACGCACAGTGCACAGTAAGATGAGAGCACATATCCTCATCAACAAAAACCATTCTTAAAGGGGTGCCAGCTTGCAAAGCCATGTCATATTCTTTTACAGCTACACCATCTTTCTGAAGTACCCCTCAAAATCCTTCTTGCACAGCATATTGTTCTCCATGCATTTCTGTTTATGCATAAATAGGATGTCCCATTATTGGATATTGGACAATATGCATTAGACACTATTTTTGCTTCCACCTATGCACCTTGAGAGTGGACTACAATAGGCAAACCAATGTCATGCTAACCAACAACTCATGCAGTGGGGTCACTACTGAGCGAGTAGGAATCTTCGGGATTGCCCAACGCTCCCTATCGCAGGGTGTTGACCTAGGTGTTAACGACATTACAGGCGATGGCAAAGACCTTGGGGCATAATTAGCAACAATGGAAAGACAAAATTCAGTGGAGTCAATACTGAGCGAATAGGAAGCTTAGGGATTGCCCACCACTCCCTATCGCTTGATGTTGACCTTGGTGTAATCGACGATAGAGACCATGTTGATGTGATTGCAGATCATGAACTTGAGTCAATATTGGGCAAATAGAAAGCTTGGGGACTGCCCAATGCTCCCCATCACTTGGTGTTTACCTCGGGGTTAAAATCATTACATGCCATAGTGGAGTCAGCACCGAGCGAATAGGAGGCTTGCTGACTGTCTCCAACGCTCCCCATCGCTTGGTGCTGACCTTGTCAAATTGGTGTCGGCCCAGTAAGCTTCCACGAATATCACATTGTTTAATTCTATATCTATCAGCAAATAATCCTTTGAGTACTTTATTAATATTTCCAATGATCATAAGTACTCCAATAATGCGCGTATCCCAAAGGCACTCTTTTCCCACTGGGTTTTTTCCTTTTGGTCATCCAGGTATTAGATCCTAATTTAGAACCTCATCACTCTACTTTCGTTGTACATACTTTTCATAAATAAATAGAAGCCTCATCATTATGCTATTACAACGGACAAATGCAACATCATCTCTTACATCAGACGATTCAGACCAATGAAGATGCTGTAGCAAATTGAACCTCATCAAAAAATTCAACGATAGATGAAGACAATCAATCCATCAACAACCAATCAAAAACCTTCCATAGCCTCCACGGACACTTTTCAACAGCGCTCGAGGACGAGTACTAAAATTGGAAGGGGGGAATGTTAACTGAGTCAACGTTAGTTAACAAAAGCTGCTAAAGACCGAAGACATACGGATGCACATCAAGGATGAATACAAAGAAGCAGTAAAGATTGGAGCTCCACATTTTTCACTTTTTCCCAAAATGGTCATGTATCGTAAATTCCCGATTTATTTCAAGCCATTGTAATATTTTAATGTGTTACGGGCTCAATGGGAGTTCCAAGTTGTAAAGAACAAGTTAGTTAGTGTGCCTAGGTAGCAGATTCAGTAAGTGGTGGAGCCCTAAAGGCCTTGGGCGCCCAAACATTGCATATTTTTACCCTAGGTATATAAGGCAATGTGTAAAAGAGATTAGCATTCTCAAGCTCATTTGTTGAGAGCACTCTTTGGTGAGAGCTCTTGAGGTGTGTGGCTATGAGGTCCTTGAGCTTCTCCTTGCTTATGAGACTTCATTAACACTAATCAATGATTCATTCTCTTTCACTATGTCTCTCTCATGCTTCTTATGATTGCTAATGATGCTTTGATTAGCTAGATCATAACTAATTAGTGGTTAATCCCTCTCTAATCTTGTGTGATTGCCCTCTTTTGTTTGTGTGTGCATGTAGGTTTGATGGGAGTGTGGTTCTCAATAGATATATGTGTGTGTGCTTGCCATTAGTGTGTTGCATAATAGGATTAGTGTTGTGTGCGTCTTACAATCATTAGTGTGTGTGATTGGGCTGATTAGAGGTGAAGAGAAGTGGATGTGGAGATTGCCTTTCATTGTGGCTTAGCTCCTTAATAGGCCAAGAAGCTCACCTTGTAGAGTCACCATTCGTGTTGTCATGATTAGGTTACTAATCGTGTGAGTGTTTCCATGCCCTAGCCAGGTAGCTCATCCCTTGGATTGATAATTTTGTCGGTGATTGGAGCTAAGCAACAATGGAACCCCCAACATGGGCCAACCAATAGGCTTTAGGCACACCATGAGGGCAACATGAGGAGGAGGTTGACATGTGTCTTGTTGCCTCCTTGGTCTAGGTTTTCCTTGAGTGAGGGTGTGTGTGTTCTCTCTCATGCTCCCAACTTGTAGGGATCTCCCCCTCCTTGTAGGGATACTTGTTGAATTTTTGACACCTTAAGCCCCTCAACCTTGGGCCCAGTTCCCCACCACAAGCTTGGCCCTTAAGCCCCTCAAGCGTGGGCCGGGTTCCCACCTCAAGTACAACCCTAGGATCTCAAGCCTGACAAACACCTCAAGCATCTCAGTCATTAAGCACCTCAAGCAGCTCAGTCATCAAGCACGACAAGCACCTCAAGCTTGGGCGAAGTTCCCACCTCAAGATCAGCCCTAGCTTACCTAAGGTCAAAAGACTTTTTAACACTAACCTTTGGAGGTCTTTAATGAAGCTAACCCTAAGGTCTTTAAGCTCCATTAGCTAGCCATGCTCTTTGACAGATCATCTCTCATTTGAACCCCTTTACCATTGGCCCCGTATTGAGACAGTTCTGAAAGCACATTTCTATATTATAACTCTTGTTCCCATTTATTCCTCCACATTAAATGATCAATTTAATATGAGAAAATCATTTGGGTCAGTTAGATATTAGATTTTATGACATTATCTCTCTCTTGAAATCATAGTCGTCCTCGACTATGAGGTAGAAGAGATAAAGACTTAGTCATTAGTCAATCTTGCTTAGCGGGTAGAGGATCCCTTTTTACCCTATGACATCTTTCCAAGATGGATGACTAATCCATTTAGTGCTTGGGAGACATAGCTGACGCAAGCATATCTGCTCTTTAGGCCATTTCATTCTCCCAAGTAGAGTGAAAAATTCTACTTGGTGTTTGAGAGACGTCCTCATCACCACAAACATGATTCTAAGCATGCATACTATTTAAATTTGTGCACAATAAAAGCAGAACTAGTCTTATAAGACAAAAACATTGTTCATTTAAAAGAAATTTGTTCATTTGCTTACTCTAATGTAGCATTGTAAGCATTGACAAGGTTGTAGGCTTTGTATTATAGCTTCTCCCATCAAAGGAGACTTTTGTACAATACAATCTTTGTGTTCATTGATAAAAATAGTTGGTTTAATGAAGTGGAAGCTGCATACACCAAATTATGCTTGAAAAACACACCTAGTGTCCCTAGCCTCATTCCCAAGACCTCACACACCTTCAAAAATGGTGAGAGCTAGCAGAGAATGAGGATAGATTGAGAGAAAGAAGATGTATCTTACGAGAAAGAAGTATTCTCCTCACATAACCACTCTAATAGCATATCTTAGCTTAGTAATTACCATGTGAGAGGAGAGAGCATGCCATTGAAGCTTGGCTCTTGGTTGGATTTTCATTCCATAGCCAAGAGTTGTTGGTGTAGGCCCCTACTTCTCAATGCTTGGAGAAGGAGATGGAGTTCTTGCTCAACACATAACATGTGTGTGTGTGTGTGTGTGTGTGTGTAGCAAAGTGTGTAAGTCTAAAAATGCCAAGCTCTCTCTCTCTCTCTCTCTTGGTCGACCCCTCTTGATTTTTGCTCATCCTGGCCTCTCATTGGCTCCTGCAAAGCTTAGCCAATCACAAATTAGAAGCATAATTGATAGCCTTGTGACATGTGTCTCCCTTTCCCCTTTTGTGAGAGCTTTAGGTAAGTAAATAATTCAACTAAACTCTCATTGGACCTCTTAGTCTTGTGGCCAATAGGAATCAGGCAATCAAACGGGCTTCTCAATGCTCATTGGATCCCTTGGTAGACTGTCCAATAGTCTTTTAGGGAGCTTAATTTCTATTGGTTCTTTTATCAAGCATTTTTAAATTGATTAGGAACCTTAGCCTATGGAAGAGCTAAACCTTAGGTCTTTTAAGCCCCATTGAAGCACATTGCTCTTTGCAGATTGTCCCCCTTTGGATCCCTATTTTCTCTCCTTTCGATCCCTGCAGAGACCGGTCTGCAGCCTTACCAATATTCTAGCTTTTACTCCCCTGGTACTTCCCCATAATAAATGATCAGTTTAACATGAGAAAATCATTTGGGAGTTTTAGATATTAGTTTTTATGACATAATGTTTTAGTGCAAAGGCATTCATACTAGACATTCATTCCTTGTAATCATCATCAGCTTGACAACATTACTGGATTTTTGTATGGCATGCCATCCAAGATAGCCACAAGTAAAAGCTTTATGAAAAACATAATATAAAACCTGCAATCTTTGGTTTTTGATTGTTGGGGCATCGACACCAAGTTATTTGGCATTTATTCAAAAGCGTAATTCATGAAATAATGCAAAAATAACCATAACACTCACCTCCATTGTCTGCACATGACAATCCTTGTGGTGATTAAGCTCCATTGTTAGTCGAGGATGTATTGCATAAGCTAAAAAATATTGCAAAACTCTATGCTTGTAGAAAAAAAACAACAATGTAAGAGAATCCTTGCATAACCATAAGATGATCTCAATAGCATACAATGGAGTCATCCAAAGCATATACCTCTTGACATGCGAGATGTATTTATTGAGTAAGTACAAAGAGAGAAAATCAAAGAAGAGAATTGCACTGTTGTTCTTGGTAGGTGTCTAATTGGACACAAGTGGAAATTGAGGAACAAAACTAATGTCCAATCATCCCTAGAACCAATAAAAAATTTATCACATTGTGTAGAAAGCCCAATACCAAAACAAACATAAGCATGGTTAACCCCTCAAGAATGACTTACTCATCTACAACAAGAAAGAATGTAAACGTTCATGTAAAAAGATAAACTCGATCATGGTAATTACGCACAGCTCTTTCAATAGGAGTGGTTTGCATAAATGAATACCACAAGGTATCAATAAACCACACTCAATTTAAAGCCTCTTTTTCAAGAGTGTTCTCAAGCCATCTAATATAACCAAAAGTCCCAATTACACTTCAAAAACAAAGCAACACTATGAAACGTATATAAATAGATATGAAAGAGAGGCATCACAATACAAATAGAAGTCTCACAATACAAATAGAGCCATAGTATGAGAAGAAGTTTTTTTTTGTTGCTATCATAGTGAACCTCGAGCCCATATAACTCAGAATGCAAATGGAAAACCTTTTTCGTAGATGACCTATGCAAGTATCATGCTCATAATAACCGTATCCAAAAAAGATAGCAAATCATTTTTTTTACTAACACTTGTTTCATACCTTGTGTTTTTTGCGGATGAAAGCCCCATGGACGATGACAGAGAAGAAACATTGATATGTATCTTACTCTCACCCATCTTTCAAACTTTTAACTATGAATTGACCTCCATTGAAAACGTTAAAGTAGACAGAAAAGCATGCTTTCAAAGTTAATAGAAGTTTAAGCATTACCTTTTCCATCCTCTCCGGTAGCTTGTAACAATCACCCATGAATTTTCGTGAAGCCTTTGTTGGAGAGTGGATGTTGCTCATACATAGTAGCTACAACAAAACAATGCAATGATCTCAATATGATTGATCGAAAACACATAGATTTGACACATTGGTTAAAACACCTTTCATCATACCAAAGTAATGGCATTGTTATTATTACCTTCTCCCTTTTCCCCTTCCAAATCTGTGGAGCCATTGTTGCTTTTTTTCTTGATCACTAGAGCCCTTGTATTTATAATCTTCTTGCTCTCCTTTACCTCCTTTGTACTTTCTTCACTATTTTCAGTATTGTAGACCAAGCAAGTTAGTAAAATCATTGTTCTAGAGGTGCACAATACAAGACATGTGACAAAAAATAATCAAAATAAATAAAAATACCATTTCATCATATCCTTTCGCAATCCTTGCTTGCATTTTGGCAATCCGCTCACTACAAGAGGTTGTGTGCTCTTGTGACGCTGTTAGCGACGGAAATACACTGGGTTTTTATAACCCCCGGCGTCGCTAAAACCGTCGCTACGAGCATCGCTACGAGAGCGTCGCTATATGCGTCGCTATAGGCGTCGCTATATGCGTCGCAATATAGAGACGCTCATAGCGACGGTTATAGCGACGTTTACACTGAAGACTATAGCGACGCTCATAGCGACGCTACAGAGCCATAAATAGCGACGGTTATAGCGACGCCCGAGAGAATTTTTTTTTGGTGGCAGGGCATTGAATGCCCTGCCACCCATCAACCATATTGTACTTGATTCACTTTTTAAAAAAAGTGCAAGGGTAGATAATAGACCCAAAATAGTCACCCAAAAGACGCATTGTTTGCAAAATTGACAATTGTACACATCATAGGCAAAATGAATTGATTGGCAAATGTAATAATGACAATTGTACAACATCATAGGCATAAAGAATTGATTGGCAAAAGGAACTGCGGTGACAAATGTAATAATATACATGGTTCAAAAAGACGTATAAAATCCGTCTCATGATACATAAGCTATGAGAAACCCTAAACTAATGCTATCTAGCTATGGCTAAACTGACGTCGTCTAGTCAGACGTCTCATCGCGTCCAAGGGGCGTATCTGTCGGATTCTGCAAAAAAAGACAATAAGACAGCTTTCAGTAAGTATAAACATATAACGACATTTATAAAACAATACAAAAAATAAAAAAGAGTAAACCCTAATACTAACCATGCCGCCGCGAGAACTGAGAATGTCCATCAGGGCGTTTAAGCCCTTCCTGCCTGCGTACTCACGCTCGTACGGTGTGGGATCACGTCCTGTCATCGACCACTGTCAAAACATACAAAGATTTCATTATGTTAGAATTAAAAAACTCATAAAGCCTAAACTATCGAACATAAAGAGCAATGTGAAAACACTTACAAAATCTGCCTCAAATGATGCCCATCCACCGCTCTCCAAGTGGTGCGAGCTCCCTGCCTCTACTCGCGCTCTGGCTGCATCCTTTTGTTGCTTCCACTTGTCGGGATTCTCGCGCGCTGCTTTCTTCGCATTCTTCCAATCTTCTTTGGCCAGCCAATCTGGCCTGTTCCACCCATTCTTGATTGCTTTTTGCACTTCGGAACGCTTGTGTTTGCAGTATTTGCGCATTCGAATCTTCATCAGGTCTTCATTGAAGCGCTGATCCCGTGTTGGAATGGGAAACTCATCATGAAGTATGCTGATGACTATGTTTTTTAAATCACTTGGTACTTCACTCCATTTGTTTAGTATGTAGTGTCTAAACAGCTGAGAGCAAAGACCACGCATGCGCGAGATCACCTTCTTGCCGTCATCATCCATGATGATGCCGCCACTGAAGTCGATGGAGTAAGACAAGTCCTCTGGCCGGTGACGCGTGAACCTGGGTGTCCCGGCAGGGGTCTCTAGCGGCGTGTCGATGGGGGTACGGACGTCAGGTGTCTCCATCGGCGTCTGGGCCCCGAAGCGAGGAGTGTCGAGAGGGGTGGCTCCTGGTGGAGTAGGTAGAGGTGTGTAGCTTCTAGGAACAGTCAGCCGTGCAAAACCTGGCGTAGATGGCGATGCTGTGGCTGGTGTGGGGGCGGGCAAAGAAGGGGAGGGTAAAGAGCCTCGTCGAACACGAGGCGGTGTGGAGGCATCGGTGGCGGAATCCCCACAACAACCGCCACCGCCACCACTAGAGCGCCGGTGTCTAGACGAGTGTGAAGCTCGTCTCGTCGACGCCGAAGCTTCAGAGCACGTCGAATGCTCCGAAAGAGAGGGAGATGCGGATGGAGTAGGAACGCGCGATGATGCGCCAGAGCGATGACGCTCCACGTACCACTGTCTCTACTGCGGTGACAAAGAAGAAAGAAACTCCTCATCATCCATACCTGCATTAAACACACGAATATTTAAACTTAATATTGAATGAATAGAGTAGACAATGACGCAAAGACCATTAAATACAATGACGTAATGATGCATATAAATACAATGACGCAATGAATTGAGTGATAGAAGAGGCAAGTCGAAAACTCAGAATTTTCAATCAAAAGATGTGAGCGCGAGTAGAAAAGAGCGTTATACACCATGGAAGGTACTTAGAGAGCCAGAGCTTTTACAACACGGAGCAAAATTGTTCAAATACAATATTTGTGGCTTTAAGAGATCTCTCTCTCATCCTCGCATAACTTGTTGGAATTAGGGTTGCAGAGAAACACACACAGCTTGGAGAAGACGAAGGAAGCTCAAGGCACACAATAGAGAGTGTGTTACTTAGTGTGCAATGGAAAGATAGTTAGCCCTAGAGTGATGGGCGTATATACAATGCACGGGGGAAAAAACCTCCTAAAGAGGGAAAAAATGCCCCGGCGGTCCTAGTGTGTTCACACACATCACTACCACATGTATATGGTAACAAATCCCCCCTGGAGTGATGCGGTGAACGAGAGCTGGCACATGAGTAAAGGGAAGTGCCATGCCCTGAGGACAGGATCAGTCCACAAAGGGGAGTAAGCCCAAAGCTTTGCGGAAAGCTTCAAGCTTCTCACGAGACAATGCCTTTGTGAAAAGATCTGCAAGGTTGTCCTGTGTTGGCACATAAGCCAAGCCGATCTCTCCTGCTGAGAGCCTCTCCCTGAAATAGTGGTAATGCACCTCAATGTGCTTTGTGCGAGCATGAAAAACTGGGTTCCTCGCAACTGCCAATGCGCTCTGACTGTCAGTGTAGATAGTGTTGGCAGTGTCCTGTCCAACACCCAAGTCAGCCATAAGGCGTCTGAGCCATACACACTCAACCAGAGCTGTGAAGACTGCCCTGTACTCAGCCTCACAACTCGAAGTGGCCACAGTAGGTTGCTTCTTGCTCAACCATGATATACATGAACTGCCAAGCATGAAACAAAAACCACTTGTGGACACTCACGTGTCAAAACAACCAGCCCAATCTGAGTCCGAAAAAGCATGTAAGTCTGGCGGCAATGATCCCCCCTTGGGATAAAACAAGCCAAGATGTAAAGTGCCACTAAGGTAGCGGAAAATCCTCTTGACAGCCTGCCAATGCTTAGACCCTGGGCTATGCATAAATCTGCTGACCTGCGAGACTGCAAACTGAATATCTGGCCTCGTGTTGCATACATAAATGAGGCAGCCAACAGCAGTTTGGTAAAGAGTGACATTAGCAGGATCGCCAGCATCATGTAGACTCAACTTCAAACCTGTTTCCATGGGAGTGGCAATAGGTTTGCAATCCTCAAGTCCAAACTTACATAGCAATGTCTCTATGTAACTTTTCTGACACAAGGCAATACCACCATCACACTGCTTAAACTGTATACCCAAGTAATGATGCAACAGCCCCAAATCTTTCATCTTGAAAGTAGCATTCAAATCAGCCTTAAATTCAGCAATATGTCTCTCATTTGGTCCAGTGATCAGCAAATCATCAACATAAAGAACCACAATGAGAAATACATCATCCTCACGCTTTACATACAATGAGCTTCCTGTTGGACTGTTACAAAAGCCTCGTTTAACCAAATGAGTGTCAGCTTTCTCATACCAAGCACGAGGAGATTGCTTCAACCCATACAAAGCCTTCTTACATTTGCACACTTTGTCCTCTTGTCCTTTTATGACAAAACCGCGAGGCTGCGTTACATAAACTTCCTCAAATATGTCACCATTCAAGAAAGCAGTAACAATGTCTGATTGATGTACATCCCAACCAAAATGAGCTGCCAATGCACATAGAAAATGCACAGTAGTCATACGACAAGGGGGAGCAAAAGTCTCTTCATAATCTATGCCTTTTTGTTGTGCATAACCCTTTGCAACAAGTCGAGCCTTATGGCGATCGATCTCACCATCCGGCTTGCGTTTCAACTTGTAAGCCCACTTCGTACCAATGGCCTTTTTGCCAGGAGGCAAATCACATAAAGTCCATGTGTCATTCTCTATAAGTGCATCATATTCTGATTTCATGGCAGCAATCCAATTTTCTGAATTTTGTGCTTCATCAAAAGACAGAGGCTCCTCAACATCATGTAAACTAGACACAGCCAAAGCATAACAATCTGATGCATAAGATGCATGGCGAGAGCCTGAACGAGTACGACTAGATAAAGGTGCATCCAATTTACTGTCACGCAAAGTGTGCACCAGCCATTTTGGCATACCTCTAGCCTGCTCATTTTCAGCCCTTTCCTCATCAAGTACATCATGTACATCTGCATCAGTAATAGGCTGTTCTAAAACATTTTCAGAAACCCCCATAGGCTGTACATTTGCCTCATTGGAACTTACATTCGTATTTCCACCACTGAAAAGAGGCAACAAAGTGTCATAAATGTCCTGTGAGCTTACATTACTGTCTCTAGTACATGACAGCAAGGGCTGAACAGAATCTTCCACAAACACTACATCCCGTGAAACCAGAATACGTTTTGTTTGCGGATGATACAACCTGTAACCTTTGCTTTCAGCACTATAACCAACAAAAATACATTTGACAGCCTTATCATCCAATTTTCTACGCTGCACTTGTGGCACCAAAGCATATGCCAAACAACCAAAAACACGCATGTGCTCAATAGAAGGCTTTCTATCATGCCATGCTTCATATGGAGTAATAGACTGCAAAGCTTTCGTAGGACACCTGTTAAGTACATAAGTGGCACACATGATAGCCTCAAGCCAAAAAGAATGCGGCAAAGCTTGACTTTTGACCATACATCGTGCCATTTCCGTTAGTGACCTGTTTTTCCTCTCAGCAACACCATTTTGCTGAGGTGTATAAGGCACTATACATTGGTGTTTTGTCCCACGACTAGCCAGAAATGCATTAAATTCATGAGACATATACTCCCCCCCTCAATCGGAACGGAGGGTGCCCATAGTACATTTTGAGACATTTTCAGCCATAGCAAAAATTGTTTGAAGCACATAAAAACTTCGGACTTCGCTTTAAGCGGAAATACCCATGCATGCCTGGAGTAATCATCAATGAAAGTCACGAAGTACAGGTAATTGCCCAAGGACGGAGTTTGCATGGGCTCACAAACATCACTATGCACAAGCTGCAACCTGCATGTGGCCCTAACTGAACCATCCTTTGGAAACTTAGAACGCTGCATTTTACCCAGAATACAGCCTTCACAAACATGTTTGACAGGTGCTTCAAGAGGTGGCAAAGAAGCAACCATATCAGATTTCTACAAACGCAGCAAACTGGCAAAATTCAGATGACCAAAACGTGCATGCCAAAGTTTTGCATCTGAAATAGCCCTTGAATCTGCAACAGCATTTACAAAATTTTGTTCACACTTGTCATACAAAGTGAGCTTATACAGCCCACGGCACAAAAGCCCAGATGCAACAATTTCATCACCAAAACTGAGATCATGAATTGTACATCTATCATCCACAAATTTGACTACAAGTCCAAGTCTAGCAAGTGCGGATACAGACAAGAGATTCTTCTTGATCCCAGGTACATAAAGTGCATCAACAAGTGTGAAGGAACTGCCATTAGCAGCAGTGAGCACAATCTTTCCAACTCCCTGAACTGGATAAGAGGCGTTGTTGGCACAAGTGACTGAATTCCCATGAGGGACAGACTCGAGAGAGGTAAACAATTCACGATGTGAGGTAATGTGCTTTGTAGCACCACTGTCGAAATACCACACATGTGAATCTGCAGCAACTGACAAGCATGCATCATGGACAGCAGGATTGTAAGTGCACTCTGTGCTAGAAGCCCATTCTACATCAACATCAGCATCACAATCTCCTTTCACAGAAGACTCAACAATGGCTGCATTTGTAGTGGATCTAGCATTTGCAGTGGAACCACACTCTTTCTTCTTAGCCTCTTTGGCCTTCAACTTAGGACACGACTTGATCAAGTGATCATTGGCTTTACAATAATGGCAACGCATCTTCTTTTTGCCCTTATCACCAGAATTGCCAGACGAAGTGCTGCCAGCAGAAGCATTAGGAACAGAATTTTTGCCACTCGCAGCAGAACCATAAGAAGTGGCTGCATTACTGTTACCACCCTTTCTTTGAGAAGCAATAAAAGCCTGTTCAACTGCACGCTGCCTAGTCCTGTTTTTTCTAGAAAGTGACTCTTGCAACAGCAATGTGCATAATGCATCAAACTTGACAACTTCAGGATTTCCTTGGGTCATCAGTCTCCAAGTACTAGCAAAAGTCTGGTAGGAATCTGGTAAGGCATCAAGAACAGTCTGCACAAGGGAACTGTCCGAAATGACTTCACCTGCAGAAATGAGTTGCTCATTGATTAGCAAGGAAAGTGTCCATATCATCTTCCTCATGCATAATCTTCGACTCTAGCTCTTTACGCAGCAAAGCAATTTTAGCCTCATTGAGGCTTGCATAAAGACCTGCTAGAATATCCCAAGCCTGTTTTGCAGATTTTGCTGAACGGATGTGAGGAATAATGGTGCACTTCACAGACAACGCAATCAATGCATGAGCCTACGCATCCTTAACATCCCAACGAGCTTGTTCTGCCGTAGGCAAAACAACTCTAACAGCTGCAATCCTTGCAGCAAGACCTGCAACATCCTCAATATCGCCTACATCTTCAGAACCAGGACGTACATCAATGCCCTGCACAATGTTCCAGACACCTTTTGACACAAGAACATGTTGCATCATATAAGCCCACATAGGGTAGTTGTCCCCATCCAACCTATCCTCAGCAGCAAACATCTTGAACACATCTGTGTTGTTGTTGTCAGCCATGGTAAATGCTGCACCTGATGTGAAAACTGCCCGAAAATAGGAGAAATGGAGCGGGAACAACTTGTGCTATATAGCACAAACCGTAGAAGACTATAAGGCACCTGTTATGCAGAAAACGGCACTGACAGAAAATCTGCACAAAATGACGAAATAGCCTGTGCAGTACTGCCCGTAGTGGAAACGGAGGCCGAAATGAGCCCAAATCAAAATTCTGAGCAGACCAAGCTCTTTGAGCTATCCCAAAATATTTGTTGACCTGCGAACGCTCGCCAAAGCTCACTGAAATCGGAGAAAGTGAGCAGGCGTGTGCTGGAGCAACTGGCGACTAAGCCCAGGAGGACGTGACCTGCTCTGATACCAATTGTTGGAATTAGGGTTGCAGAGAAACACACACAGCTTGGAGAAGACGAAGGAAGCTCAAGGCACACAATAGAGAGTGTGTTACTTAGTGTGCAATGGAAAGATAGTTAGCCCTAGAGTGATGGGCATATATACAATGCACAAGGGAAAAAACCTCCTAAAGAGGGAAAAAATGCCCCGGCAGTCCTAGTGTGTTCACACACATCACTACCACATGTATATGGTAACATAACTCAGCATAACTTCCTATATCTATATAGAGCTCTCCGTTTAAACACATATCCTCTGTTTCATTTTGTAGCTCCTCTGCATGCACCCCATATAGAGTAGTAGCATCTTGATGCTCGTCTGGCACCACCGCAGCGGCTTCTGATTGAGCATCTTCTCTGATCTCCTCCATTGATGCCATTGTGATTGGCACATGGTAGCCTTCATACGTCCTTGCACTACGAGGGGCTACCTCTATGACGTACCACCAGTTTGATGTAGACTTTGTAGGATGAAATATTACCTGCCAGAGCCACATAACTTACATGAGAGCTTTCAAGCACATAACTTGTAAAAGGGGGATGTTAACTATTTACATACTTACTTGTTCACAATGCTCGGGTAGTACGAAAGTGTCTCTTAGGTCAGTCCATTTCTTAGTAGAATCCACCTCAAGAAAACCAGACTCTCCTCTACTCACAGTAGCGTTGCGACCCTCCATGATTATCTTGAACCATTGCACGTCGACCAAGTCGACAAAAAATCCTCTATAATCGATCCTCAAAATCTCTTGCAGCGTGCCGAAGTAAGTGAGTTCCGCCACCACAGGATCTGCATCAGAGGAACGTCGTCGACTAGACTGTTCAAATTTTGCCATGATTCCACAATCTTGAGTAAAACGCTTTTTGTCGATTCGTTCCACCCTAAAATGTCGACCTTTACACCATGCTGCTGTGTATGACTTATACTACAACGAACAAAGATTATGAGTGGCCGTTCAAACGTTTATAAATAAAGTCACTTGCTAGTCGTACATTGCAAACTTACCTTGGTCGCGCAACCCCGAGAGTACTCCTACTCTTCCTCAGTCACTTCGTCACCACATTGTTGTGCGCTTTTCCACTTTTGCATCACTGGATTGTGAAGCATGCAAAATCGGTTGATTTTAGCCTCTAGATCTTCCGTCATCTTCTTCTCAACACCGAGATTGCACATGACAATCCCAGATATGCGCTCATCATCTATGGTTCGCCATAGCATGTCCCGGGATTTATCAAATCCATCTAGCCACTCTCCAATGTACACTAGGGACTCTGATACCAACCAACCTTCTGCCATGCTACCCTCCGGACGTGCCTTTTGACGCACATATCCCTTAAGCGTTTTCATGAAACGTTCTAAGAAGAACATCCATCTGGAATGAACTGTGCCAGCTATTTCCACCTCATCAACTATGTGAACAAGAAGATGCACCTGAATGGTTAGCATTGTAGTAGGAAAATGTTTCTCAAACATGCACACAAGCTCCGCAGCATTTAGTTTGGCGAATGGTATGGATTCTACGTTGATCTCCTTTTGTGAGATCCATTGCACCAGCTTTGCAAGTTTGTAGATTGTGTTACGGATGTCGAGAGACAAACATCCCTCAATGGCAACCGGTAAAATAAACTGTAAAGTATGTGCAGCAATGATATTAAAGTCCACATTTTATGCAATGATATTAAAGTCCACTATGAACGTACCTGACACATTTTATGCCAATCGTGTGACTTCAAACCGGTAAGCTTTCCTTCTTTAGTAAAACACGTTCGGAGCGAGTGCATTACGCCAGTGGGGGTCCGCAAAGATCGAATGGTCTCTTTTACTTTGCGTTCTTGGGCTCCTGTGAAAATCCATGGTGCTTTAGGGAGTTTTATCGATCCATCAGACGCTGTTTGCGGCCAATATTGCTCCATACGATCCACATTTCTAAGGTCAACTCTGGCTCCCAAAGTATCTTTCTTTCCGGTCAGATGGTCCCATAGTAGATTACCCACATTCTTGAATATGTGCATTGGATCGAGCAAGTGATTGATCATGAGTCGGGGCCAGTATGGTAACTCGTACCATAGAGATAGTCTCTTCATCCCTGGAGGCAATCCGTCATCGCACATCTCCTTCTGCTCTAACCATGCTTGTGCAGCCATGATAATAGATCAACTATGGGAAAAAACAAGATTTTACAGTGTCTGAGTGAGGAGTGTCAATAGATCACCTGAGCATTCTGTTAGCCCGGGATAGTCATGCATGGTCCACATTAGAATGCCTCTGATCAAAGCATTCCGTCGTCCTGTGTGTCGGCTCATATCCACCACCTCTATGCCAATCCACAATTGTTGTAGCTCTTCCAATAGTGGACGAAGATACACATCCATATTCCCCACTTTATATCGCCCTGGCACAATCAAGCTTAGCCATAGGTGCCCCTTCTTCGTAGTCAACCACGGGGGAATGTTGTAGTTGACGATGACAATGGGCCATACACTGTAAGATGTTGATCTTTGACCAAATGGATTTACGCCATCCATAGCCACGCCTAAGCGCAAATTTCGAGCTTCCCTGGCAAAATCCGACCATGTTCCATCTATATGTTTCCACGCTACGCAATCTGTAGGAATTCGTAGCACACCATCCAAAGATTTATTCTCCTCATGCCATGATGCTAGGGCGGCCATGGACTTACATTCGAAGAAATGCTTGATGCGAGGAAGCAGAGGGAAATGTCACAAAACCTTTTGTGGAATTTTTGTCCCGTGGAGATCTACTCGATATCTTTCGGAATCACATTTCGGACACTTCTCCATGTCTATGTATTCCCCTCTGAAAAGAATGCAGTCATTAGGACAAGCGTGGATAGAATTGTAATCCATCCCCAAGTTTTGCAAAATCTTTCTTGCTTCATCTCGGAAATCTGGCATCACATTGTCAGCTGGTAGTATGTGCTCTTTCAGCAATCTACACAACATAAAAATATGATACAGTCGTGTAAAAATCTATCAAATCATTATACATTTAGAGTTTTATTAAAGTAAACTAATTGTAATAGATCACCTGAAAAGCGTTGTGACGCTAGTGTCACTCCATCCAAACTTTGCCTGCATATTGAGAAGAACCAGGAGTGCTTTCAATCTAGACATACGTGCTCCATTATACAATGGCGTATCGGCTTCACTTTTCATATCATCATAGATAAGCCTTTCTGAATCCATGATCGTCTCGATCATTTCATCAATCTCGGGCTCAAACATTGCCTCGTTGGGAATGTGATCTGCATGATCATCCCCCGAGCTGTCAGAGGCTACATCTTGTGGCCTCACATATGCTGCTTGACCAAAGCGCCTGCGAACACGTCTATTGGGTTGCAAGATTGCTGCTTGTTGGCCAGCGTCAGAGTCCGACGAGTTATAATTGGCAACAACTCGATCTATAATAGATGGATCGAACTCGCCAAATTCGCGAACGTGCTGCAAAGAAACACGTCTTGTCCGTCGCACATCATGCTTGCATTGATTACAAGGACATAAGACCCTCGTTGAGAGATAGGTGTTTCGGTTGGACGGTCCCACATCCTCGTCACTACTCATAATGAGGATAAAAAACTTATAACCTGGACAACAAATTTAATATTCTATTGGCATTCTTCGTCTTATCTCTCTCTCTCTCTCTCTCTCTCTCTCTCTCTCTCTCTCTCTCTCTCTCTCTCTCTCTCTCTCTCTCTCTCTAGTCATGTCCAATCCCCGCACACCTCGGTCTAGAGGTGCACGGAGATCAGAACCACCGGGTTATAATCTCGTCTTTATTGTTCAATACCTATATTTGTGGGTACAAGAAATCTACACACCCACGTCTACATGATACTGCATGTAGTGGACAAAACCCCTTTGCCTCTTCTCTAGCTGTAGCACTTCACAGCATCTTAACATCTTTTCACAGTAGATCTTTTCACTGTTCGTCTAACTCTAAACCCTAAACCGTAAGTAATTCTTGCGTGGACTCGATCTAACGTAAATAAGCGTAAATCTAAATAAACGTAAATCTAACTAAAAATAAACCTAAATCTAATTTAACGTAAGTCTACATCTAACCTAATCTTTAACGTCTTTTGGGATAGTTTCCTACGACGTTAAAACTCTCTTCTTCTTGTGTGTGTGTGTGTGTGTGTGTGTGTGTGTGTGTGTGTGTGTGTGTGTGTGTGTGTGTGTGTGTGTGTGGGTAAACCTAAATAAACCTAAGTCTAATCTAATATAAC